>NC_073302.1:22918349-23551349 GCF_027595985.1 Sorex araneus | reverse complement strand
AGGGCGTTTGCCTTGCATGTGCTGACCTGGGCTTGATTCCCAGCATCCCATAAGGTATCCCAAGCACCACCAGGAGTAATTCCTGCGTGCAGAGCCAGGAATAACCCCTGTGCACCGCTGGGTATGGCCCCAAAAAGAAAAAGAAGGAAGGAAGGAAGGAAGGAAGGAAGGAAGGGAGGGAGGGAGGGAGGGAGGGAGGGAGGGAGGGAGGGAGGGAGGGAGGGAGGGAGGGGAGAGGGAGAAAGGGTATAGAAAGCAAGGACAGCACAATACAAAAGAATCTACTCTAGTGTGGAAGAAGGTCAGGGAAGACTTTTCAAGAAGTATAGCGGTAACTCAAGAAAGGAAGATTATGGTTCTTCAAAAGCTCAGAGCAAAAAAGGGTAAAAAGACTAACGTACAGAAAATGTAAGTGGCAAGAACCGAGGTGAGACAGGGGCCAGATCAGGCCATGCTGAGATACTTATCATGCTAAGCTTGCAACGGTCTAATTATAGGTCTTCTTCCACTACACTGGGCATTTAAAGGACAGACACTCAGGATACCTGGAATGCCACTAACCCACCTCACACCTAGCAGACTGGGAGGACTCCCTTTCAACCAAACTGCACCCAGCTTTACTCAAAAATTATGAGAAAAGGACTTGTCCACAGAGATGATTTAGACCAGTATTCTCAAACTTTTCCCAACCATGCCCCCCCTCTTTCAATGTTATCTGCCTCCTGTGGAGCCCTGGTCCCAGCAGTTAGCCCCCCACTCTCCTATGCCACCCCCTCATTTAAATGACTTTCACCTGTAACCTCCATGGAATGCTCTGTGGGCCTATATTGGCCCCCCCCCCAGAAATTCTGTTGCCTTAGCCAATTAGAGGATGCCATGCCTATAACAACAAACCGAACAAGTTACTTTGTAATAATCAGAGAACAATATAAA
Source organism: Sorex araneus (assembly GCF_027595985.1). Lineage (NCBI taxonomy): Eukaryota > Metazoa > Chordata > Mammalia > Eulipotyphla > Soricidae > Sorex > Sorex araneus. The sequence continues at coordinate 23,550,416 of NC_073302.1, read as the reverse complement.
TACCTCCACAGAATCCATCAGACCTTGCAAGAGGAGCTTCTGGTGAGGAAAATTTCCATCTCCAACTGGAAAGTACCCCAGTGTTTGGATGGCCCGTTCTTTCATCTGAAAGAACAGAGTAATTTCATAAGAAGCAAAATGCATAGCAGTTTTATCCCAAATCCATGTTTGCTTTTTTGTTTTTTTAAAAAGGCAGGAAGGGGCAGTCGATATAATAGACTAACACACAATTTTACAAAATTATGTCTATGGCACTCTGGAAGGAGAACGACATAAGACTTAGTTCATTATGGTTTTAAAGTTACAAAATAAGAAACTTTTTAACTAGGTTTACTGTCCTTCAAACTCTTATCAGTTGTAAATGTAGGTTCTAAGCCCCAGGACTTAGTGTCAAGTCACAGCCTGACCAGTTTAGCAGCCTTTGCAGGTGTGTGGTCTGAAGCAATTACTTCCTCTCTAATCAGTGATAACAATGGTACCTAACAAGGCTTTCTGGAGAGTTCAACTAAGTAATCTCTGTGAAGCACCTAGAATTTGCCAAGCATACTATAAATGCCTTAGCAATAGTTCTTAAAATGAGCTAAAGTATCTAATATTTTTTTTTCTTTTTTGGTTTCAGGGGTCACAGCCAGCAGTTCTCAGGGCTTACTCCTGGCTCTGCGCTTAGGGGCCACTCCCAGTGGGAGTCAGGGGGCCATACGTGGTGCCATCAGCTGCATGCCAGGCAAGTGCCTTACCTGCTGAACTCTCTACCAAGCCCCCCAAATCTATTTTAAATAGTAATTATATCAGGAATAAAATTACATGTTTATTAAACTGGAAGTAAGCTGAATTTCCTACTCATTAACTCAGCTTTTATTTCACCACTGAGGTGATGCTTTGATCACATACAAAAAATGCTGTGGAGTCTGCAAAATTTTTACCCAAAGCCAAAAATCTATAAATGTCCATTTATAAATGTTATGGATTATTCATCTCATTTACTAACAGAGAGACTTAAAATGGATCAAATGAAATAGGAACAATGGCTGTGGACAAGTTCTCCATACCTCAAAACTGAAATAGTCAACTAGACACTCTTCATTACGGTCATTAATTTTACATTAAATTCTTCCTACAGCTACAATGCCATCTATCCTTATCATGACTGTGGTTTTGCTATTTTACGCATCTATAAGTAGACTTTTAGGGTGAAGGAAAAATAGAGACTTGCCTTATTTGTTTCTTTACTGGAAGGTATTCTATTTAGCAAGCTTTCCACAAGATGCAATTTGGTAAAGCCAGATCCCTCATTTGGAATTGGGAGTGGACCGTTTCTGCCAATTTCACCCAGAGCTGTACAGGCAGCAATTGCCAAGAGAGGTGATGTACTGTCCAAAAATGAGCCTGTGAGCACATTTAAACAAAAGAGAATAATGTCCTAATGCCCTTGTGAGCCAAACAACCAGCAATGTTTTGTCTTTTTATGTTGTTGTTTACTGATGTGGGGTTACTCCCACTTGTTGACTAGGGGTCACTCCTGTTGTACTCAGGGGACACAATGCATTGCGCAGGATCAAGCCCATACTTCCTGCGTGCAAAGCATGTGTTCTTGCCCACTGAGCTCTCCCTTGGTCCCTCAATATTTTTTTAAAGTCAATAAATTAAAGTCTGTAGCATCTTCCAGTTGATAATGTTTACATTTATTCAATTGAAAAAACAACAACAACAACAAGGGAAATGAGAAAAATAGCTCAAGAGGCAAAGCAGATGAGTAGCACGTGCCGAGTCCAGTGCCTAGCAAGGCAGAGTCCCTAGGTCACCACCACTGGTGGCCCCCCCAAGCTCCACTGGGAGTGGCCCTTGTTTTTTTTTTTTGGTTTTTTTACTTAAAAAAAGAGGTTAGTGTCCAGTTTTAATGCTGAAAATTTTCCCATGACAGAACCATCTGGATATGGGAACACAGTTCACAAGACTCAAATGCTTCCATTGTTATCAAGACTGCAAGATTCTGTGGATGTTCCTGCATTCAGTGCAATGCTATGGGACCCAGAAGCAAAAAGCCATAAAAGTAACTTCAAGCCTACAGAAACAACAAAAAAGAAACAATGACAGAAGGAGGGGGAATACACTGCTTTAAAAGAAAAAAAAATGGGGGGAATGTTACAAAAGAAATAAACATGCCATAATAAAAATTTTGACCTAATTCAAAACTGAGATATCTAAGTCAGCATCAAGTTATGAATTACCTATTGTTTCCGTGGCGCTCTGAATGAGCTTCTCCTGTTCAGGCAGGAAGTCGGCATCTGTCTCCAGGTCTGGTTGCTCTGCCCCTTTCGTCTTCTTCTTAGCCAAGTATCTTCCCACTGTGAATCCCAATGCTAGCAAGGATCCATGCTGTATCTCTGGGCTCTGAATTTAACAACACAATGGCATATATCTCTACACCTTTCTCACACGGGATGAAATTAGCATATTTATTATAGACGTCTCGTAAAACATAAAGGCAAAGAATAAAGTGACCATTTGAAGTGCAACTGATACTCAATAACAATATCCAAAAAAAAAAAAGGTGCCAGGGGAAGGGGAGAAAACTTGAATTTCTAACAAAAAAATTCCCAGTATTAAAGAAAAAAAAGGGGGGGGAGGGGGACTTGAATTTCTAACAAAAAAAATCCCAGAGAGATGTTAGACAGAATCTTGACTCACTTTAAGACTTAGGCTCCCTAATAACACACCATTTAACTCTTAGGTAAGGTGATTCCCTTTCATTCTCTCACTCACACTTTCCCCGTACTGTCAACAAAAATGTAATAAATAGATACAATTTCTAATATCTAAAAATCTCCATATAAAGTAGGCAATACTGGGGGGGGAGGGGCGCCAGGGAGACAGCAATGCACACCAGGCACAGCACTTGCCTTCTATGCAGCAGACCACGTTTGATCCCCAGCACCCACTAGGATCCCCAGAGCCCGACCAAAAGTGATCACTGAGCACAAAACCAGGAGCAAGACCTGAGCACAACTGGATCTGCACCTCCCCCAACAACAAGAAGCAACCAACAACCTCCCCCACCATTAAAACACAATGGTAAGTGGCAATTTAGAGTCAGAGCATCTCAATTAGCAAAATATACATACACAAGGCTTAACCTGTTAACAACATGTTGGTAATCTCTTATACAAGGGCTTAATGGCTCCGTAGTGAGGTACAACAATCTTACACACTTTCTCCTAAGAATTTTTTTTTTATCATTTTTAACAAATTATAAGTACAAGCGATGTAAAATAAATTCCTCAGGTCCTGCTATAGGGGCAGGCTTGAGGGTGGTTGAGGAAACTGGAAACAATGCTGGTGGGATAGTGCAATGGTGGTGGGACTGGCACTGGAATACTGAATGTAACAAATCATCATGAACAACTTTATAAAAAGAATTTTTTTTTAATAAAATAGTTTCAGCATATGCACAGTATGCTTAAGGCCCAGAGTTTAGTACCCACACTACCTGCCCCACCTTCCCGAGCACTGCTGGGTGTGGTGCCAGGAGATTCCCTGCTCACCACTGAGTTCTTCTTGTCCCTGCCCCTCCCCGCCAAAAAGGTACTCGTATTAGGGTCTGTAATATAGTATCCCATTAGATACACTACATAGATTAAAGTCCTTAAACAGTATTGGACACAAGGCACTCGAATTTACTAAATGAACTTAACTGAATTAAGGTAGTATCTATCTCATTTAACCCTTAAAATTGGATACTACAAAAAGTAGACACTTTTGTAAAGCTCTCCTATCGCGTACAATAACAAACGTAGACAAAATGACAACATACGTGATTATCCTTTGTAGTCTTTATAAGATGCTCTATCATTGACTTCAACTCATGTCCTGACACCGTAGACACCACTACAGAATAGAACAATGCTGCCAGTTCACGCATCTCTTCTTTACTGCTATTCATCAGGCTCTGCGCAGTATAAAAAAGGAAATACATGTGATATAATCCTTTTCCTGCTGACATCTAACATCAGGATTTTACAACTGGGGCTGAAGAGAGTGTGCAGGAGGCAGGTGTGGCCATGCACATGGCCAACCGAGGGTCAATCTCCAGCACCCCACCAGGAGTGATCCCTGAGTACAGTGTCAGGAGTAAGCCCTGAGCACCACTCAGTGTGGCCCACAAACAAAAAACAAAACAAAAACAAAAACTGCAACTGGTACCTCTGAGACAATTAATGGATCTTGAGGTGATTATGCCAAGCAAAATAAGTGAAATATAATTATTGGATGGAAAGTTTCACTCATATGTGAAAATCTAATTACTAAAGTCAACTGGCAAGGAACAACAGAACTAATTGCTAGACTGTAAAAACTACACCAGTTATCATCAGGATAGAGAAGGTGGGAGGAGTGAAAAACAGGATCATGTTGATGGCAGGATGGCAATGGAACTCTGGTGAACAGAGTGGTGACAAACCTCTCCTGTACATAAAGAGGTATGAGACTTAACTTTCGAAATTCTGTAACACTGTAAACCAATGCAAAGTACAAAAAACATCTTTTAAAAATGCAAAAGCACATGTTCTCAAACTACTTCTGAGAAATCCATCTAAAAAACATCTTCTAAAGAAAAGATTTCTTCCTCATCTTCAAAACTGACAGATCATTCTTTGCAGCAGACTAAAAGTAACCTAACTTACCACTAGAATCAAGAATAAATTATGGCTAATTCATGTAGAGCAAAGCATTTAACCATTAAAACAAAGAGGATGCTTTCTATTTACTTACATAAGAAAAGCCCCATGCTCTAATTTAGCTGGGGGAAGGGGTAAAAAATAGGGCAAAACTATGCTTTTTATGTAAAATGGGAACATTTTAAAATAATTTCTTTTGAATTTATATGCATATGTAAAGTCCAGGAGGTACAATGCATTAAAATAAGTCAAGACCTATATGTGTTTGTCAAGGTAGAGAAGGAGGGGAACGAAGCTGGGGAATCTGAGTAGGTGGGGGGCAGTTATGGAAGGAAACATTTTACAAATTTTCACTTTCAATTATATAAACCTGGTTCTTTTTGCAAAGGGAAGTATTTCCGCTCCAGTAATGTCTCCATTGTGAGACTTGTTACTGGTGCCCGCTCAAGCAAATTGACAAGCAACGAGATGACAGTGATACAGTGACAGAAGTATTTCGCTCATATTCATCTCTCATTCTGACCAATAAGGATCACTGAGATACATGACCAATATGCTTACCAGTAAGTGCTGATGAAGAGAATTTCCAGAATTCTCTAAAGGCAGAAAAGGTAACAGGAAAACAGACAGGAAGACAAAACCATGAGACAAGATACAAAGAATCAAATACATGTACGCTTAGAATATACCTTAATCCATTCTGTTTTGTCCACAAATTTGGCAGCCAATTTTTCTGGATATACTGAGACAGCTTCCAATAGGCAGTACATGACTGGCAAGCCTAATAAGAAAGGATTCAGTCATCTTAATTTCAAGAAATAAAAAAGAGATCATTAGATTTATATAAAGTTATCACTTAGGAGGAATTCCCTAGTTCCACAAAACAAAAATCAACCAAAACACATTATGTGAATCAATACAGCAAATTTACAAACTAGTTATCTATAAAAATATTCTCCACATCTACTTCCAAATCACAAATATATTATTTAGTGTTAGACTTTCTTTCTGAAAAGACCAACAGTGTATTGAGGTGGAATGAGGTAAATTTGGAAAAGAAAAATAATAATAATAATGCTCATTTACATTCATGAGAGAAAATAATCTTGCTGTATATTTATTAGCTGAGGTGACAATTAGAATTTTGCTAAAGGATTTTAATATTCAATATCTGTCCTCACTGTCAGGAACTCCTACCTCCAACACCTGCTAACAGTTGCTGAAGCAAGCCAATGTAGATCTGAACAGGGTTGGTTTCTCCACTCTTTGAAGATGAGGAGGAGGATGTCACTTGGTTACCGGACATTAAAGTCCGAATATAGCGTCCAATGGCTGGGGCATGATCTTGCATATCAGCCAGACTCTGAGAGGTGGGCACCACTCCCGCACTGTGAGCTAGGCACATGCGCAAATACAGCACTATCTAAAGACAGGAGAGAAAAGAATGCCAGATTAAAAAGTGTCAGAAGCTCAGTCTTCGAAGTGACTGACAGTTCCTGTTTTGGTTCCCAACCCTCCCTCATACACCTTTCAACAATCCTCACAGAAGGTGGAAAACATGGCTCAATATGTTAACTAAAATTACACTGATGGAGCAAAATTCACATAACAAGCTTTTATAAATCCCTAGAGTGTCTTTTAACGGAGTGTAATTGATTTTTATGTAAACTCAACTTTGAAAGTCTAAAAATTTCAGTGTAAGTCTTTTTTAAAAAACATGAGAAACAGAAAGTGGGTAGAAACCTATAGATTAATCCTATAGATTATTCCACTCATGTGTAATCTATGGAATTCCGCTCATTTGTAATCTGCAACAGGGAATTTGAGAAAAGGAATTTAAATCGTTTTGCATGAGAGACCATAAACACTTGATATAAAATGGCTTCTAAGGAGCCCTTGAGAAGCTCTTTTCTTGAAAGCTAGATAGGACATGCAGCAATTTCATTGTATTTTTAATATTCTAAACAAGATTATGTCCTGTCATTTTACCAGTACAAGTCAACAATCTAAAGAATGCAATTTCCTTTAGTAAATGCAATAAAGTAATCTAATTCCCAAACTTTCATACTAGAACTGCAACAGTATGTTGGACTTAAAAACTAAACTTTAGGGGCCAGAGAGAAAGCACAGCAAGTAAGGCACTTGCGTTGACTTTCATTCAATGGACCTGGGTTTGCTCTCCATCAGTAGTGATCCCTGAGCACGGAGTCAAGAGCAAGCCCTGAGCAACAGCAGATAAGATGTAAGAACCAATATTTAATTTTTAATAATGTAATTATTTTAATAATTTTATTTTAAACTTTTAAGCAAAAAGTTGTTTTTATTTTAATAAAATTAATTTTTTTTTATTTTTTTTTTTGCTTTTTTTTGGGGGGGGGGGTCACACCCAGCGATGCTCAGGGGTTACTCCTGGCTTTGCACTCAGGAATTACTCCTGACGGTGCTTGGAGGACCATATGGGATGCCGGGGATCGAACCCGGGTCGGCCGCGTGCAAAGTAAACGCCCTACCCACTGTGCTTATCACTCCGGCCCCTAATAAAATTAATTTAAGTTGTCGTCAATTACATTAATAATCAATGTAGCTCATAGCTTTTTTTTCCACACAAAGAAAAACTAAATAATTGTATTTATACATGCTGCTGTGGGTTTGGTGCCACCAGCATGTCAACCTGTACCTACGGGGCGAGTGCATCAGCAGCCTGATGGTGCCTTCAGGCTTCCAGATACCCCAAAACTGCTGTTGTGCCTTTGGCCAGACCCCAACAATTTGGGGCCAAGATTGCCAAGAAATTAAACGGCCAATGGGAGACACACCCACAAACCACCTCCGGTTCAGCTATATAAGCTCAAAGCCTCTGCCCCTCTCAGAGAACCTGGCAGCTACCAAGGATATCCCACCTGTACGGCAGAGCCTGGCAAGCTACCCGTGACTTATCTGATATACCAAAAACAGTAACAACGGGGCTGGAGTGATAGCACAGCGAGTAGGGCATTTGCCTTGCACGCGGCCGACCCAGGTTCGATTCCCAGCATCCCATATGGTCCCCTGAGCACCGCCAGGAGTAATTCCTGAGTGCAGAGCCGGGAGTAACCCCTGTGCATCGCCAGGTGTGACCAAAAAAAAAAAAAAAAACAAAACAGTAACAACAATGTGCTCTTCAAGTTCCTGGAGTGAGCAGAAGCCATTGGCACACTAGCACATGACAGGGACGGATGGAGACGTTACTAGTGCCCACTTGAGCAATCGAAAAGCAACGGGATGACAGTGATACATGCTGCTCTGAAGTAAAATAATGTCCATTATCAAATACTATTTTTTAATAAATTTGGTGAGGAATATTAACACCACAGTATCGGTTTATCTAGGGCACAAAAATCTCACAGACATACTCTGGGTGTTTCAGAACCTTTGGCCAAAACTTCCTACCTCTCCAAAGGCTGCTGGATTGAATGGAAGAACAGTGGTCCCAGTCATATACTTGGCCGGAGTTTTCATTCGATGGGAAGCCTAATAGAAGTAACAAACACAATGAATGAAAATGGAGTATTTGTCCTTTTTCAACTCAAAATAACTATTTTTACTACACTCTAGTTCGCAACTGGTATTCCTAGTCAGAAATACATTCCCATCAATCATGCTGACTGTGTGTCCCTCAAACTCTAAGTAACAGCTCTGTAGTTCTTTCTTGCTCAGGATTCTTACTGGCTTGTTTAAAAAGAATGAGACCTACTCCAGGCATGCACTAACAGTAATATGCCATTGCATACTAGTTATTTCCAATAATTATGTGTCATTTCTAATTTAGGTGGGAGGGAATTATAAGAACAAACCTTCTGACCACAAAGAATCAAAGCTTCTGTAACAAACTGTAACTTCCTTAAGCGTCTATTTAGCAAAATACAACCAACAGTAGAAAGGGAAAGCCGTAAAATATTCCCACTGCACACTCAGGGAAGCACTAGTGTAAAAGCAGATTAGAGCGGGATTCGTGACAGCCAAGCACAACTGAGCTACCAGCAAAGTACACTGCACAAAGCCAGACAGCAGAAAAGCAGACACAGGGATGCTCTCTCCTAACGTCGGCTGAAGCACCCTCAACTCAGGTTTATGGCAATCTAAAGAACGCTGTAAGGATGAGGTAGAGACAGTTTAAAAGGCTGGGGCACACTCCTTGCAAGCAGGAGGCCCCAGGATCAATCCCTGCCGCTGCAAAGTCTCCAAGTTCTTCCAGGTGTAGTCTGACCTCCTGGGTTCCACAAGGTGTCCCGGTGGCTCCCATCACTGCGGGCCCCAGCATTACTCTGAGTGGTTCCAGCACTGCATAGGAGGCCGCTCATAAATGATAATAAAAATAAAAGGGGGAAGGGGGCTGGAGCAATAGAGCAGGAAGGGCACTTGCCTTGCACAGGGCCAACCCCGGTTCAATCCCAAGTACTACATAAGGCACACCAGGGCCTGCAAGGGGATTCTCTTGCAGAGCAATGAATTCTCGCTGAGCAATGCTGGGTGTGGTCCCCTCCACCAAAAAAAAAATTTTAAAGGAACTTGTTTGGGGGCCATACTTGGAAGAGGGGGGGATATGGGGGCCCTCAGCAGGCAGACTGTTTGCTCTTGGCAGGGCTCAGGAAACCATGTAACATCAGGGATTGACTGTTAAGCATGGTTTGCAGGTGTTCAGCCCACTGAGAACTCCGGCCCAGAGTGTGTATTTTAATGTACACCAACAGGAAAATTTTAGACAGTGAAAATGTTGACATGAGTAAAAAGAATAATTAATTCCAAACAATTACATACAGGTATTCTATTTTTCCCCCATTTGTATCTGCTTTGTTTTATATACAAGAGCACTGCTGGAAACCTTACTACTATTCAACATTTAGGTAACACCTCATCTGTTGTAAGGCCAAAACAAATCATCTGGTTAGGTCTCATACCTTTTCTTGTATGTAATATACCATTTCTGGGAAAGAAGGCATCTGCTTAGCAGCACTTTCTTTTCTATTTCTACCAGGGAGACACCTTAAAACTCGCTGTGCTTCTCCATGAACTTCTTCCCGCCTTTCAGAAAGACAAATAGAAATAAAAATGAAATTCCAGCAACTGGAGAATGATTACTCAAAGAAAACAATAGCATTTAAATTTGATAGCTGGAGTTCTGAGAAAATGTCTTATATTGCTCCCTATCTAAACAACCATAAAATACATTGTAAAAAATCACTTCACTTTGGAAATTATATGAATTTCCAAATTATATGAATTTTGAAATAGCTTGCATTTTTAAATTTTACCCACAGAACAAGTCAGGTTATTGTATGCTGTTATGTAAGTATCCGTGTATATTATACTTTACAATTATTAGAAGCAAATTATAAACTACAAAATTAATTTTTAAAATCTGGCCACTCATGCCACCAACCTCTTATCATTTTTATAAATTCTGTTCTAATTCAGTAAAAAGTTTACCTGACAATGTGACATTAATGTATAAAAAATGTGAAAACCAATCAACTTCTGACCACCTGGAGACTGGCCTCAGCAACAGGATATTCAGATACCAAACTAAAGGTTCTCTCGGGTCCTTAACTGCTTCTGGAAAGGGTCTCATTTTCCTAATGGATGAGTTCATTAACAACAAGACTATAACTAAAGCTTCACATTTGTCAGGTTTTTTTATTTGCTCTAAACAGTCTTAACTAGATTTTTATTTGCTCTAAACAGTTTTAACTAAAGTGAAAAAGGAAAATAGTTGGAACAGTTTTACTTTAAGTTTATTTAGTAAGAACAACTTTCAGCACTTGCTTGGGCTCAAAGCCTAGCTCTAAAATAAACTGCCAGGTTGGCCACCGAGCCCCGGGACTTCTGCCTGTAGGCTGGGAACTTGATATAGAAAAGTGAGAATTAGAGGAGCACCAGGATCAAGATTAATAAACCAGAGTCACTTAAACCAAAAATAAATACAGCTGTATGAGAAAAGAACTTCAAGAACAGGGTTTGGAGATAACCTGTAATCTGTAATTCAAATGGCAGCCAACTAATTCTAGCAAAAATTTAAAAAGCTAAACTCTTAAAAACAGAGATTAGCATATGGTATTTATCTGTGGTGGGTGAGAAAGAAGACTACAGCTGCTGGTCGAAGGATATAAACTTCCATTTCTAAGAGAAATTAAGCCTTAAAGATCTACTGTGCAGTGACTGCTATTAACAATACTATTGTATACTTGAAAGCTGCTAAGATACTAGTTCTTAAAATGTTCTTACTGCAAAAAAGAAAGAAATGGTAATCATATGATGTGATGCACGTGTCAGCTAGCAGTATGGCAGTAAAATCATTTTGCAATATGTAAATGATTCAATATAATATATACCTTGGTTGCACAATGCTACATCATTTATCTCTCAATAAAACAAAAGCAAATCAAAGAACACTATTTACAACTAACAGGAAAACAATAGATGGCATAAAAAAAAGCACACAGTTAAGTCAATCAGAATATTAAAACACTTATCAAAAAATACTCAAAAATAAAACACCACAAAAATATAATGCAAAAGTGGGCATTCCAATCATCAAAGGATACACTATTTTATTTAAACCATAGCTGAACATGGATGATAAACAGCTACCCAAAAGAGGGTTATCTCTGATATCAAAAAGAAAAAAACAGGGGCTGGAGCAATAACACAGCGGGTAGGGCGTTTGCCTTGCACGGCCAACCCAGGTTCGATTCCCAGCATCCCATATGGTCCCCTGAGCACTGCCAGGAGTAATTCCTGAGTGCAGAGCCAGGAGTAACCCCTGTGCATCGCCGGGTGTGACCCAAAAAGCAAAAAAAAAAAAAGAAGAAGAAGAAGAAGAAGAAGATGAAGAAAACATATGAAGAATCTCATATAAATGTAGGGGAGGTGGGGGAAATAGAGAGGGGTGGAAACAGTTGAACAATGGTGAAGGGAGTGGAGTTAAAATGTTTCATGCATGAACTCTACCATTGTAAATAATATGTAAATGATGGTGCCTTTATTGTTTTTTTTAAAATCACATAAAAAATAGAGAAGTGGAGCCAGAAAGATAGTACAGTGGGAAGGGTGCTTGCCTTGCACACAGCCAACCAAGGATCAATCCCCTGCATTCCATATGGTCCCCTGAATCATCAGGAGTGAGATCTGAGCACAGAGTCAGAAGTAACCCCTGAGCATCACTGGGTGTGCCCCCTCCCCCCACAAAAAAACAACAGTTCTAAATAGGAGGTGAAGTAATGATTAATATCATGAAAAATACTAAACTAGTTTTACTAATCTGACTGCCACTAACTGTAAGATACATAGCATCTGGTTATTAATTATCAATCTCAGAACCATTTAAATGTCTTCGAAAATGTATTATATAGCTCAAAAGGCTAGTCTGCATGCCTTGCGTTCTGGAAGATGGGCTTTGATTTCTGGTACTGAGCAGTACCTGGAGCATCACAGGCACACTGAGAAGAGTCCCCAGCACCAACAGGAGTGAGCCAAACACCCCTCTCCCCAGCAAAATGCATCATACAAATACAAAAAATGCAAAATATAATCCATTAAAATCCAGTATATACATCTCCTTGGAAAAATCTTGAATTGGCTCTGGGGAGAGCTCCAAGGGTCGAGCACATGCTTTTCATGACGGTGGAAGCCTGGGTTCGATCCACACACAGTCTGGCACCCTGTGCCACCACCAGGAATAACCCCTGAGCCAAGCCAGGAGTAAGCCCCTGAGCATTGCCAGATGTGGACCAGAACAAAACAAAAACTGAGTATGCTAGAAAATGATGCTCCATCAACATAATAAAACTATCAAAGTATGTCAAGTCATCAACATTACTTATTTTTTCTTAAAAATATATTTGGGTGGGGGGCCGGAGTGATAGCACAGCAGGTAGGGTGTTTGCCTTGCACGCAGCCGACCTGGGTTCAATCCCCGGCGTCCCATATGGTTCCCCATACACCGCCAGGAGTAATTCCTGAGTGCAGAGCCAGGAGTAAGCTCTGCGCATCGTTGGGTGTGACCCAAAAAGGGAAAAAATATATATATATGGGGATATAATTGTAGTTTACATATAATCATATTTGTTTATCTATGCTTAGTCATTTTATAGGCATTTTCTATTATCTTTGTATATTTTATACTAATAAAATACATGTAACTTATATGCAATATAAATATACATACTATTAATGTCAGTATGACTATAGATCTATGTTTTATTAAGAGTCATACTTTTTAATTCCTTAACTTTCTAAATTCCATAGACAACATAAATTGCAGTAATTTTCAAGAAATTTTGAAAGAACCCAAATCCAAATTAACATCTTTGAAAACTTACGGATCTCCTGCAGCTAGTAAGAGCAAATATCTGGAAGGTATATGATCTGAGGGAAACACCGTGCTGGCAAATTTCACAGCCACCTGTCGAACTTGAACTTCAGGCTATTTTGACACAGAAATGCATGTGCACACCCACAAACACACAAATTAAAAACAAAAAAAACAAAAAAACAGAATTCAATTATCAACAATCAATTTTAAAATAAGTCATCTTAATTATAAGCAATCAAAATTTCAGTTGCTATTTCAAAAATTATATCTAGATAAAATCAAAACAAGTCATTTCTCTAAAATCTTTACATGCTGTCTTATAGTCTTCAGGCCAGTATACATAGTAATTAGAAAGTATTTATGACTAAGAGGATCCTCCAAGTAAAGCAGTAAGACCCACTAATACCACAGCCAGAGAATTTTTCTGTTCCTTCACCTCTGCTTCCCCAATTTTCAAACTTAGTCACACAAGCAGAATTCAGGTTGTTTCTAGAGAACCCAAAGTCTACTTACAGGAATTCCTACAAACATGAAATAAAACATTAAGCTCAACTTTTTCTTATTAACTTTAACATTAAAACTACCTCTGAAAGTAAGTTTCCACTACTTAAATACATATTCAGTTAACTTAAACAGATTAATAATGTATTATAAACCTGTGTGAGAAGTAGAATTGTGGAATCTACTAACAGGCCATATTTACTTCCCTAGGACATTCCTTCAGTCACAGCACTAATGCAAGAGAAGAAAGAGAGGAATATCTGATGTTCCTGCTCTTTATCACTCAGACTGGACTGTATTATTTAGCCTAGAATCATGCTACCACCTTTAATGCAGCATGAGAAAAAAAGAGCAAATTAGCTTAGGCTTGATAATATTGCGATACATAATTTGATATGCTTGAGTACAACCAGCACCCATATAAGCTACACAAAAATTACACTTCCTTATAAAGTTACCCTGGTTGTGCTGGAGAGATAGTACAGCGTGTAGGATGTTTGCCTTGCACACAACAGACCCGGATTCTATCCCCAGCATCCCATATGGTCCCCCAAGTACAGCCAGAAGTAATTCCTGAGTGCAGAGCCACAAGTAACCCCTGAGCATCACCGGATATGATTCAAAAATCCAAAAATAGAAACTAAATTTTAAAAAATTAAGTTACCCTAGATAAAAATTTTACGATTTCTAATGAGATTCCAAACAAACCAACTGTGATACGTGACCATGACAATGGACACCGTATCATTTGCCAATGAGACCCCATAAATAGGAAGCTTCCCGCATCCTATTTCATCAGAAACCAGATTTTAAAGATTTTCTGAATCTTTAATAATTCCTTCAATAAGTATATTTAACAGTCAAATTCAATACAACACAATTTGTATTCATCTTATCAGTATTTTCTGGCATCATTCCTTCCTCTTTTCTACTTGAAATGGAAAACAAAAAAAAAAAACTGACCAAATCATGATTAATATTATATGCAAGAAATATACTATGAATACACTGTATACAGATGTTTAAATTCTCCTACAAATTTTATGAAAAGCAAAGTGAAGTAAACGGAAGACCATAGTATATGATATTATTTGCTTACTTCCTGCAGAGTCATTTTGATAAATAGAAAATCTGTCTGCTAGAAAATCTGTCTGCTTCTCTCTCCCAGTAGGATGCTACCAGAGTGACTGTAGCACTCAGTTACCTGTTAAGACTAAACACTTTATGAACTCGGAGGACGTGCATTTAGAACAAACATTAACAACAGTAAGCTATCAGGCCGGGGGATAGTACAGCCAGTAGTGCGTTTGTCTTGCACATGGCCAACCCGGTTTGATCCCCAGTAGCCCACATGGTTCCCCAAGCCTGCCAGGAGTGATCCCTGAGCTCAGAGCAGGAGTAAGGCCTGAGCGTGGCCAGGTGTGGCACAGCTTGCCCTCCCCCAACCAAAAATAGAAATATTAAGTAAAAATATAAAATGCGGGGGCTGGAAGATAGTCTAAGGGCTTCATCCCCAGTACAACATGGCCCCAGGAGCACTGCCCAGGGTGGCCCTGCAGGCCCCCGGCACCTCTGGGACGGCCCTGGTGGTATCTGGCACTGTAGTCACTGCAGAGACCAAGAGTACCACTTCAATTCTGCAGTACCAGCAAGGAACCACTAGTCCAGCTGAATGAGAGTATCCAGGAGTGGCCCCCGACCCTCTGAGCACTAGGCAGGAGATCTGAAGACTAAAAGTATATCCTCCCAACCACTGCCATTCACCTAGCTGTACCTACCTTTATCAAGTAAGAGGCTACCAGGGCCTCCATGAGAGTTCGCTGTGCTCCTTCCAATGTACTATAAGCCCCAACCATCATAGATAATGCTTCTTGAATAGCAAGTCGCGTCTCGGGCTCTTCCTACAAAGGTGATATAAAGACAGTGTTTCCCATTTTGTTGGGTTTTTATATGCATCCAAAAAGAAAACAAAGCTGTCAAATGTTTCCCTACCTTACACAGGGCTTCAAATAGTTGCTGCACAAGAGCTATATCTTTAGTGAATAAATGTGGCATTCGACTGTAAGAGAATATAAGACCCTCATTACATCAGTGCCCGAGAGACGGAAGAAAATGAAACAAACACAAATATTCCTGAGCTTGTGCTTCCATCTTTCATCAGAGCTTCAGGACCATTGGGTTACCTCCCCCAAAAAGTCCAATATTTTTTAAGTAAATATTTAATTTCTTAATTGTTATCCAAGTAACCCTTGATTAACATATATTTCACTAGCTGCTTGATAATATTCCATGCACTCAGTTAACTTTTCTGATTTGAATATAAAAAAATAGATAATTAAGACCAAACTGCTACTTAAACTAGAGGCTATGAGAGTAAGAAGCTTTATTTCTTGCCAATAGACACAGGACTAGGAATGATGACAAACTTAGATTCTCTCAGGTGATCTGGGTGGCTTTATCTGAGTCCCAAGTGCCTTTCTCTTCAAAATACAAAAACAAAGACCAAATTTACACAGGCTAAGACAAAACCTGTTCTGGGGCAGAAACAGCACAGGGGGCCAATGATAACTGCTGCACCTCTACCTCCTTAAATTAGAAATGTAGGAAAGAGAGCAGCAGAAAGAAATCAGACTAAACAGAAGGGGGGGGAATCTTTGGAAATAGAGGGATTTAGATAAAAATATAACACTACCAGAAAAGAGGATCAATACAAATACCCTTTAACTACTATGAAGGATAGTAGTAAGTAGCAACAAGAACAATTAAGGCCCATCAAATGTCTCTAGGATACAAGAAAATGCACCCGTTATGACACTATCCAGTTCAAAATCTCATCTCAAGACTGCCAAATAATATATCTTCATATGCAAATTAAAATGTCTCATATAATTTTCATTTTCAAGGAAGACATTTAAACCACCTCTGGCAACTAAATATATTTCCTTGCATAATCACAACAAATGTATTCTCTTCATTCATTATTAAATGCCACTTAAGTTTTCTTAATTAACCAACAGAATATCTCTCACTAAATAAGAGTTTACTCACCTGGAGAGTTTTCCAACAGCTGAATATGCCATTGACAGTAGCTTAGGGTCCTTGAAATTAAGAAAAAAAATAACAAAAAACACAAAACAAAAACAAAAACAAAAAAACAGTAAACGGCAAAACCTTTTTGCTGCAATTACACACATTATTTTACTCCTTGTTAAACTATCTCTCTCTCTAACTACCTATTAACACCTAAACCAAACAACCAAAAGTGTCAAGACCCAGAAATCGTCACATTACTGAAAGAAAAACAAAAACTTTACATTCTCAACTCACTTAAAAGGGTAAATGCAGTAGACATGAAATAGATTCGCTTAGCTGGTGCTAATTAAGTTCAGTCTATTTTCAAAACTGTGTAACCTGCAAATACCAAAAGATGCAAACATCTGCTACACACTAGGAAAAGAGATAACTTAGAAAATTCACCACTGGTCAGACAAACTAGGGTCCTCCCTCTCTCACCCAAAACTGTGTACATGGGAAGTGATTTTCTAAATTACTAAATAAAGCCCTCACCTATCTTTCCTCACTTCATAGTGAAGTCACTTGAATTACTGACGTGCACACCTCATGATCTAGATAGATTTCTACAGTTTCACGAAAGTCTGTATTTTGATTTTTCAGAATATCATAATTCTTCTATCAGCTGATGATTATGCATTCCAGAGGATTCTCCCTTATCTCACCATTTCCACACCTAGATGGCCACTCTTACAACTCCATCTATTGAGAAGGCCTGCAACTGTCTAGAGCTTAACAGAGTAAGAGTCCCGGGGTTGATATAACCTCTCTACCCTATTCTTGAAAACAGTTCCTCCCCTAAAGTCTCAAAGTAATTTTAGTTCTACCAACTACCCAGAGGATCCAACTAATCATAAAAATAATCTGGAAAGCTATTTTAAAAGCATACACACATTAAAAAGAAGATAAGAGAGCCAGGCCTAACTGCCCTCGAAACACAGCTGCACAAAAAACGAGCAACTTCTCATTACGAGTATCTCCTAATGTGCATTCACTATTCTCAGCGATACACATGTATTCTCTTATTTAATCTTTGTAATACTTCAATAAAGTGGTACTATTATTTATAGTCTTCTAATAACAGAAAGGGATCGAAGAACTTAAGTAACTCACCAAAGAACAAAAGTAGAATTCAAACCAAATTTCTAACTCTAAAAAAATGGCAAAACATTGATACCTGTAACACTATAAACATGCATTCCTGCTTACTAATACTTTGAAAAAGAACACTAACTAAAGTTCTAAAATCCTTACCTTTCTCAGAAAATTCTCCTGAAATACTGGAGATGGTGAGAGTAATACAGTAAAAATAAACAGAATTTTAAAATCTATACTCCAAGTAATCCTCATCCCACTTAAAGAATCAAAAATTTACTGAATGCATGTTTTGACAGGATTTTCAATCAATAAAATATCAGCCCCCTAACAATTAAGACTTTCTTAATACAAGCATACATAAATAGCCCCATACTTGTCAAAAAAATAAAGTAAAAACATCACAATATTTCATCCCATTTTTGCAGTGTTTATAATGAAGTAAAATGAGGCAGCTTTTAAAAACGTAATTGAAGGGCCAGAGACAAGGTACGGGACTTAAGGCACATCCCTTGCAACTGGCTGACCAGGCTCAATCCCCAAGCACCACACCTGGTATGACTCAACCCCCACCCCCGCCAAAAAAAAAGTTAAATTGATTTAAAACTTAAAAAAAGCAACGACAACCTCAAGATTTCTATCTTATTTTTTGGGAAATAAGTTAGCACTTATTTCCCCAAAAAAAGCAAAAAATGATTACCATTTCTAAAATGTGTCCAACTTCAAGTAAAAATGTTAAGAAGGGATAGGGAAAAAGCAAACTGTAATTAAGTCAACAGTAGACCAGAAATATTGACAAAAAGCCAACACTAAAAATAGAAAATGTTCACAAAATTTAAAATCAAATCACTTACTTCTTTATATTCGTTGATTAGTTTGGTGAGGCCATTTAAAAGCATTGGACCTAATGGCTTAATCTTGATTTCTGGACAGCTTTAAAAACAAAACATAAATTGAAATAAGAATCCTGTACTTATGTATCTTTTCAGATGATTACTTAAAATATTAAGACATACCTAAGTTAAATGATAAAATATGAAAAATGTTAAGCTAAACATGATTTCTCTCTAAATTAGATATACTTGAATTATCATCATTCCGACAGGTTGAGAACTTTAGAAATTAAGAAATACTCACGTTATACAAATGTGATGTACAAATTGCAGGGATAATGTTCTTAATTTTGAATTTGTATTTGTACCAAAAAGTCCATCATATACTACCTATAAGAAATGTCAAGTGCACCAATTAATAGCAGTTTACTATTTTCAAACACTAGGACTCAACAGCAGATGTCTGGCTCTAATTGTTGTTCAAGATTACTAGGTCTCTTATTATTCTTTTAAATCTTTATATATATATTTTTTTCATTTTTGGTAAAGCAAGAGAATTTTTTACTGAAAGAAACCTACATAGAGAGATGAGAAGCAAGAGAAAAAGAGAGGAATATGCATTCAAGAGAAACATGTTCTTCTCCACAGGGGAAAAAGTGTACTACAGGCCTTTTTACTATGGATAAAACTTTTAGCTAGCCGCCTTCAGAATCCTTCCAGTAGCTTCGATCAAGAGTCTGGAATAATAAACACAATGGTTGACCTGACAAAGCTCTACAACTAAGGAAGCAGCACAGTTCACACTGCAGGGGGCCAGCACAGGGGACATTAATTAGCAAATAGTATCATTTTGATGAAAGTTAATTTTTCATTTACATTTGGCCACTCAAAGTATAATAAAAGCTTTAAGGAAAATATCAAAATGACAACATTTTATAGGTTTTTAGTTGGAGTACAGATGCTCCATGTAGTCACGTCTCCAAAGCAAATAAAGGTAACCTGGTAGAGGGGGCCAGAGTGATAGTACAATAGGTAGGGTGCTCGCCTTGTACATGGCCCCCACGGGTCCAATCTCCAGCACCCCATAGATCACTGCCAGGAGTGATCCCTAAGTGCAAAATCAGGACTAAGTCCGAGTAGCACAAGATGTGGCCCAAAAAAGGAAAAAAAGAAAAAAGATCACATGGTAGATGAGTCCTGGGCAGAGTCCAGAAGGTGAATATATTAAACATATTGTCAAATATGTTTGACATATTTGTCATAATGACAATTATTGTTAATGACAATATTGTCATAATGACAATAATGATAATCCATTCTTTAAATTCTTCATTTTTGTAGGAAAGATGGCCTGTAATTAAGAATAATCTCCAGTCTGACTTCTAAAACGAGCAAATAAAATATCACTGGCTCCGGAATAGTACTAAATGAACATTTCCTACATAAATGTATAAATGACACTGTACAAGATGTCAAGATTAAAATAAAAAGATGCGTTGCTTTAGAATATTTGATTTTGTTGAGTCAAACATACTTAGGTTATACATAATACAGTGTAATACATAATCATTTGCTAATTATTTAGAAAAGACTTTTAGACAATCTGACAATGCAACACTATATGGAATAATATGAAAAGATAACAGAAACAAAAGAGTTACAATATTGACTTTTGGGGTAGGGAAAAATATCTGGAACATATACGTGAAAATTATGCTTTTTCTGTTTTCATGATGTTCGAAAGCAAGGGAGATAATGTATGCCTAGTTGTACGTTTAGCATCAGGAAAGAATGTTAAAGTCAGGGGTTCTCCAACAGACTGTTGGGGAAAGAAGGAGTAGAGCCAACTGTACAGAGAAATGATGAGGCTACTGTCAGTGAAGGAAACATTTTAAAAAGCAAGAATTTTATGGGTGAGAGACAATGAGCTTGTCTTTGAAAATGCCTGATTCTTAGCTTGACTTGTTTCTGGAACATAAATAGTTACATATAAAGGGTACTTCTACAGGAGGCCTAAGGAATTCTGTCACAAAATTCTAGCTGATTATGAACTGTGGTGGTATTACAAATAAAATTTCTGAACCACTATCAAGACCACCTGGAAACTGTGACTGGAAAGTGAAACTGAAGGAGTTCCCAGATACTCTGTTCATAGAAACACAGAATACTTGAATTTAATCAAATGCTAGTAGGGTAGATGCCCAGAAGAAACATGACTTATATAAGTTTGGTGTATATAACTCAGAAAATCCCATACCTTACACAGCGGGTGATTGCTTGAGTATAACAGAAAGAAAAACAATGAATAAAATCATAGAACCTTCAAGAAGCTGAAGGGGTGGAGGTATCAGAGCAGTGGTTCAGTGGCGAAGTGCTTGCCCTGAAAGTGGCCAACCAGGTTTGATCCTTAACACCACATATGGTCCCCAAAACCTCGCCAGGATTGATCCCTGAGTACAGAACCAGAAGTCCTGAGCACATACAGATGTGGTCCAATAACAATAATCAAAACCCCTCAGAATCAGAAGAAACATATCAACATAAGTAAACACCTATGAAAAATCTATAAATAAGAGTATATACTCAAGAGTGAAAAACTGAAAAGTTATTTCCTTAAGATCTGAAAAAAGCTAGAGGAGGGGCAAGGAACATAACTCAGAAGTTAAGCAAGCCACCTGAGGCTTGGGTTTGATCCTTGACACTGGAAGAAAAAAAAAAGGAACTTATACACAGCAGAAGAAGCCACAGGGACCAATGCCTTGCATATGACCAAAACTGGTTCAAGTCCCTAGCACCACATATGGTCCCCTGAGAACCATTAGGAGTGATCCAAGGATGGATATGCATAGAATTGATAATGGGACTGCACTGCAACTTTGGTGGTGGAATAATGAGATTTTACAATACTTGTAAGAGTATTACTCTAACCTGTGAAACTTCTTAATATTGTATACCAAAGATAACCTAAAATTAACATAGAAAATAAACTGGCTGCAGTAGAGAGACCAGGAAAACAAGATGGGAGGACTACTGCAATAACTAAAACAAGAAATGGCAAGAGTGAATCAGTTATCAGCTTCTTTATAGAGACAAAGACATTAAAGAAGAATCAAAAAGACTAAAAAGACTTGGTTACTAACTTCCCATAGGGTTTCAGTTAAGGATATCACATTTTTCCAGATAATCAAGTTCAAAAATACCATTTCGGGAGAAAATCGTTAGTTTGAAAGAGATGATCTCCATATATGCAGGAGTGAATGGTAACCATATATATTTTTATAATAGAAGCTTAAAAAGTCATCACTAAACTTAAGATAGAATAAAGATAACTACTCTATTATATACATCAATGTACTGGCTGAAAATTCATCACGAGTTCTTTCTCTTATAAATACGTTTATCAAAGTTGTAAACAGGACATCTTTCTCTAGAAAGAATAAATTACCTGAATGTTGGCTGGAAATGTTTCTGCAGCTTGTCTAGAACGAAGGAGATGGGGAACAATCTTTAACTTGACCCTTGTGCTGACTGGGTCCCTTTTCAGCTCTGGTTTCAAAACTGCCCCCTGTCCCCAAAAGAAAAGAAAAGAAAAAGTGTGATCATTACTCAATATTCCAAGGATTTCTCAACTGAAAAACTCAAGAGGTAAATCTAAATCAGCAGCGTCTCAAGACTTTTATTTCAAAGATTCATCTATACCCTTAAAAACTGCAAAGATTCTAAAGAGCTTTTATTTATATTGGGAGTGTCTATCACTATATACTATAGTAGAATTAAAACTGAAAAAAGTCTTAACTGTTTATTCACTGGACCAGAGATAGTACAGGAATTAAGGCATCTGCCTTGCATACAGCTGAACCAGGTTCGAGTCCCAGCAGCACAGATGGTTCCCCAAGCACCTTTAGGGGTAAGCCCTCAGCACTGCCAGGTGTGGCCAAAAAATATAATGTGGAGGGCCAAGGAGATAACTCCAGTTGGTAGGATACACGGATACATGCTTATTAGTTAGGGAAAGACCCTAAGCTGGACTCCTAGCGACACAAGCGTCCCAAGTCAGAGGCTCAAGGTTCAGGCTGAGCATGGTTGCAAGTGGCCTGGGTTAGGTTAGGTAAAGTTAGGTCAGGTAGGCAGGAATGTGTAGATATAGATATACAAAGAGATGCAGATATAGCTAGAGATGACCATCTAGGGACACAGCTCAGAAATAGAGTGCTTTCTCTGCTCACAGCCCTAGATTCCAGCATGGACCAAACACACATACACAGGAAAAATAATATTAATAGGGCTGGGGGTACAGTTCAGAGTGCAGGTTTTGTATGTATGAGGACTTGGGTTCATTCTGATACCAAAATAAAGACAACTAAGATTAATATTAATAAAGCCATCATATATTTTCATAAACAGGCATCTATTGGGAGGAGGGCACTCATAGCAACACCTGGCCCAGCGGGAACAGGCCTGATGGTCAGGTGCTTGGGCCCAGCAACACCGAACCAACAATGCAGAACCCAGATTCCACTCCCAGAAGTAGTCTTTGACTCATGCAATACCAGCTCAAACTTGGGGCATCGTACATGCATGGACTCCACTCTTTTGAGCCAGCTTCCTACAAATACCATTTTTAAAGAAAAATATCATTTCCCAAAATAAGAAAACAACACTAAGAGCTTTGTTTTACATTTTTCATAAATATCTTTAATGTCCACTTTAAGTGAAGCAACCAATTTTCACAGCTTCTACTGTATCCAACATGTTTTAATATGTTGTTTAGTTGAAATATATAGGGGGGGGAGAATTCAGGTAATATGGTTGGGGAAAAGGAGATGATTTTAGCCTTTTCAGATAACTATGGCTATTTTAAATATTGTAGCAAAACTTTAGATAAACAATAAGTTCTGAAAGATGAGTTGCCACTTGGATTTGAAACTATACCAATGAACTTGGCACTCTCCACTACACAAAATACAACCAGTGATCTACCTTGAACACTGAATAACGCCCTGGCCCGATATGCTAAAAAATGTTTGTTCAGTGAGTTGGGCAAATGTTTCAGCATAAAATAATGTCCTGTATAAATTAATCCATATGTTAATATTACCACTAATCTTATCAATATTCTGTAAATATTGAGTTCACTCTGATAAGAAGTTCTCAAAATTCTAATTCTTGTTTGAAATTTCAACTGTCACAGTTACCAAAAAATATGTCAACTGTCTCATTTCTTCCTTTCTAGCAAAAACATCCAGCAATTACTGCTGTCAATAATCATTATTTCCCTTGAAGAGCAAACTATGCTTCAGCTTAAATCATTTTACTGTTTCAGCAAGCAGAGCTAAGCTTTATTTTCTCTTTATTCTTTTTTTGTTTTCATTTTTATCCCAAGTATTAGAGTATCTGAAGTATAGAAAACAATAACTACTAGCACTATTTCATTACACTGCTTTGTTTCATTCAAGTTAGGATCCCAATTATACCCACTTGCATATGTATCACCAGTACAATCAGCAGAGTAAAACAAAACAAAAACCAATTTTTAATAATAGTTTTCCTTTCTAGATCCCTGAAAGTCTCTCTGTGCCTGACAAAGGTCCATGGACCAGACTGTGAGTGTCACTGATCCACTCCAACCATTTCATTTTCTTCCTGTAGAACACCGAGCCCAGAGACATTCTGTGATTAATAAATTTACTCCTACCCAATACATGAATATGCAACCCCACACGAATAAAGAAGGAGTGATACGATTTCGACTCATTGTTCTTTTAGCTGGCTACATGACAGTCAATTTCATCTAACTGGAGCTTATATGACCTTTAATTAAAACTATTTTAACCTAAATAACAATGTTATGTCTGGGTTTGGAATTGGAATGCTTTTAAACAGTGAACTAAGCAGAAATTATGTTATTAAATAAACATCATACTTCCTGGCTTTAGAAGGTCCTATCTATAGTGAGACCCAGAGGTGATGGAAACAAAGAACATGAGAGCTGGTATTCAGCAGGAAACATGCCATTCAAGGGGCCTGGGGGAGAGGACACTGGGGCGGGGGAGTGAGGAGCGGGGTAGTGCAGGGAAGGATTCAATGAGGAGGAGGTGGTGCTAAAAATCTGGTAAAATTTTTAGCATCAGAGTGCCAAACATACATACATACATACACACACACACACACACACACACACACACATACATACACATATGCCTCTAGTAGAAGCAGACAGCTAAGAGGGAAAGGGGGGAGAGGTTATTGGTGGAGGAAAGTGGACACTGGTGAAGGGATGGGTGCTGAAACACAGTATGCCTTGAAACCCAATCATGAACAACTTTGTAACTTCACAGTGACCCCAAAAAATTAAAAAGAAGACCCTATCTACTGTTCTAAATTCTAGACTGAGGGGCAGCAAATTAGTCACTATTTGTCCTGTTAGGGCTGTGGGTTACGAGGAGTTCTCTAGTGTAGCCCTGGTGACCACTCCTGCCCCGGAGCACAAGAGGTGTGACCACTCTACCCTCAAAAAATAACTCTGATACTTTCAATTCTGTAATTAAAAGAAGAGCCTTTTATGACACAAAAAGTTATAAAATTCAAATATCAATACCCATAGTTTTCGTGGCACCCAGTCATGGTTACTCAGTTATGCCTATTTTTGGCTGCTTGCATGTTTATGAGTTGAGTAATTGCAGATTCAGAGCTGTATGGCCTCCAAAATATGAAAAATTTACCAAAAAGGCTAGAGAGATGGTAGAGGGGCTCAAGGGGTTCAAGTGTCTTCCTGGCAAGTGGCCAGGCCTGGCTGGATCCCTGGCACCACATGGTCCACCAAGCACCACAGGGAGCAGCCCCCAGGCACAGAGCAGGAACAGTGGACAAGCACTGCAAGGGTATAACCCAAACTTTTTTTAAACTACAGGAAAAGACTGTTGATCACCAATCTAGACCATGTATAATCACTACTTAAGCATCTGACTTGAAAACACCAGATCAAACTACATTACCAGATTTTAATCTCCCTAGACTACTGTGGCTTAAAATGGGTATTTCCTATAGCAAGAAGTCAGCTTAAATTAGAATAACTAAGAGAAATGTTCAAATGCACAGAGCTCATGTCAACAAAGTGCTGTGAAGGGATACATGAATAAGCCAAAACGGTGCCAACAGTGCAGTGGGTAGGGCGCATGCTTGCAAGCAGCTGGCTTGGGTTCACTCCCTGGCACCCTGTACAGTACCCCTGAACCTTGCCAGGAGCGATACCTGATCACAGAACAAGGAGTAAACCCTGAACACCACAGGGTACGGCCCAAAGACAAACAAACAAAACAAACAAACAAACAAAAAAAACAATAAAACAAAATAACCTACCTCCTTTGTCTTCAGTGGTATATCTCCAAGGTACACCTTGTACATCTTATTAATGATGGCAGGATTATTCCAGTCAATTAAGCTATAGAAGGTTACAATACAGTTTGTCAAAATTATTATTTTTGTCCACACTTCAATTATTTCAAATAATCATAGTCTCTGATTTTTTTAACCAAAGAAAAAATGTCAGAAATACACAAATGAAATGTGCAATTGATAATGCAGAAAAGAAAATTCACTTCTATCAATATCAGTTTTAAACACACAAAAAAGTGACTAATCCCACTCTTAGTCAACAAATCATGGTATTTAAGTACCCACTTTGCTACCATGGAAGGCTGTCTTCCACTTTCAGGGTGAATGCCAAGGAACATTCCAACAGTGCTGTTAGAAAGGACTAGTTCAAAAAGCCTAGTGTGTGTGGGGCTGGAGCGATAGCACAGCAGGTAGGGCGTTTGCCTTGCACGCAGCCGACCCGGGTTCGATTCCCAGCATCCCACATGGTCCCCTGAGCACCGCAAGGGGTAATTCCTGAGTGCATGAGCCAGGAGTGACTCCTGTGCATCGCCGGATGTGACCCAGAAAGTAAAAGGAAAAAAAAAAGCCTAGTGTGATTCTTCTGGTTAATCACTCGGAAGCTCAAAGGTGAGAAAAAAAATTTTTTTACCCATTAAAGTTACTGCAGCCCTAATAAGCGTGCAGTCCATAGAATTTCTATTATACTGTGTGATTACTAGAGGAGTATGATTCCCGGCATCTCTTCTCTACCAGCACATACCTGCAGTTCTAGCACCCAATTCTTTAGTGCAATTATAACCGCCTTCAGACACTAAGGCTTATTCCTAGTTGGGCACCACAATAAGATAAGGGCCTGCAATATAGCCAAAAGGCAAGTGGCCATGCTCTACGTGAGAGGGCCTGGGTAAAATCCCTGGCACTGCATGGCACCCAAGAGCACTGAGAGTAATTCCCCAGCATGAAGCCCGGAGTAACCAAATAAAAGATGAATTAGAATACACAATATAACAATACACAGTTATGGCACCCACCCTATCCAGCATTCCTCACACAATCATTTTATAAACCTAACAATAATGGAACTGATTTTCTCTGCCTTGAAACTGGATGTGCTTTTCATTTGTGCTATAGCTGTGAAAATATAATTATCATACTGTTTTAATTGCTTTTTAAATCTCTTCTTTCAGTTACCGATCTTTTCTTTGAATACCCACAATCCTACATTCCTCAAAGACATTCTACAATTGCACTTTAGTTATTACTCATCAATATTTTTATCAACTATTAACTCAAGCTAAACCATGAGCAAATCTATCACATTTTTCTAAATATGTTATTCTTCTCAGTGAATGTCTTAGAATAAATTCCCAGAAATTCTAGATAAACAGTTATAGTTTTGATTCACTACTTTCCAAAAGTCATTTTCACTTATAACCCAATCAACAGAGTATTAAAATCAGCAGTTTCAGTAAAAATGTAAATGGAGCTATCAACTGCTACACATTTTATTTACCAACGAGTATAAATTGGTATACCAATGTCTTACTTAGCATCCGCTTGAACTGATTTGCTTATTTTGCTCTCGTTTGGGCCACAGCTGCCAGCGCCCAAGGCTCACTCCTGGCTCTGAACTCAGCGGTCACTCCTGAGACCGAGACTGAGTCAGGAGGTTGAGACTCTATGGGTGCCAGGGATCAAACCAGGTTCAGCCACATGCAAGGCACGTGTCGTATTCTCTATACTATCTCTGTGGCTCCTCATTTGATTTTTTTTTTTTTTTTTTTTGCTTTGCTTTGCTTTAGGGTCACACCCAGCTGTGCTCAAGGCTTACTCCTGGCTCTGAAATCAAGAATTATTCCTGGCAGGGCTTGGGAAGCCAAACAGGTTCCAAGGATTAAATCTAGGTCAACTGTTGCAAGGCAAATGCCCTATTCATTCTACTGCCTCTCCAGCTGCGCACTGATTTCTTATACCGAACATTTCCTAAGGATTTACATACCCAATTTCTTCCTATGGAATTAATATCCATTTAGCACCTCTTTTTAGGCATATTTTCAGTGTCTTAATCAAATTACCCATACATTCTTTACTGAAAGCAATCTTAAGTGATTTGAAAGTAAGAGGTAAAAAATATTAGTTTACTCTTAAGTAACTTCAGAGCCCCCGCACCTGAAATTCACCATAGCAAGGTGACCAGCTCCACGGCTCCTAATCCCGCATACCTAAATCATCCCAGGTGGACCGATCACCTGGCTGACAACTCCCTAGCCTTTCCAGAACAGGAATGAGTAGATCCCCCTCCCTTCAGGTATGTCTGGCAGTACCCACACCCAAACTCCACCACAGTAAGACCCCCAGCCCCACAATTCCTAAAGTGGCCGCAAAAGAGCTCCTAACTTTTCACTAGTCACAGCACAGTAGGAGCAAAGTAAATCCAATGGGGAAGATATATAGCCTACCAAGCTCAGTGAATTAAAACAAGAACACAGAGGGGCTGGGTAGGGCGTTTGCCTTGCACGCGGCCGACCCGGGTTCGAATCCCAGCATCCCATATGGTCCCCTGAGCACGGCCAGGGGTGATTCCTGAGTGCAGAGCCAGGAGTAACCCCTGTGCATCGCCAGGTGTGACCCAAAAAGCAAAAAAAAAAAAAAAAAAAAAAAAACAAGAACACAGGGTATTCCAACAGCACCAACCAGCTCAATAAACCCTCAGATTATCGACTTTAATGGGACCATTGTGAGGATGTTTAATGAGATCCAAAAAATAATAGCATGGGTAGTCAGCAAAGCCAGTTAGTGCAGA
This sequence comes from Sorex araneus, assembly GCF_027595985.1. Lineage (NCBI taxonomy): Eukaryota > Metazoa > Chordata > Mammalia > Eulipotyphla > Soricidae > Sorex > Sorex araneus. The sequence goes on along the minus strand of NC_073302.1, from coordinate 23,521,712 downwards.
AGAAAGAATGAGTGCTGAAATGAAAAACTACAAGCAGAGATGAAGAGTATGGTAGGTGATTTTAAAGACTCAAAAGAAGCTCTGAACAGCAGATTAATCTCAGCTGAGCAAAAGATCAAGGAGCTCCAAGATGAGATGGAGAAAACCACTAGAAAACAGAAGGTGGAAGAATGTGAAAAGAATTAAACAGCATACCAGAGAAGTATGGGATGAGCTGAAGAAAAACAAAAAAATTTAAGAATCAACAGAGCCCTGGGACAACACGAAATCAATTAGATGAAAAAATGGTATTTAAGAAAATCAGAGCTAGGAATTTCCTAGATCCAAGAGGCCCAGCGGGTTCCAGTGAAAACAGACACAACTAGGACAAGTTCCAGATAGATTGTAACGAAAATGAGGAACTCCACAGATGGAGACAGAATATTGAGAGTAGCAAGATCAATAAAGCAATTTATATACAAAAAGAGATCCCATAAGATTCGAAGCAGACCTAACAAATGAGACTCCACGAGCCAGAAGGGGATGGAGGTACAACAATGTTGAGTACCTCATCAACACTTCTCTCCAGACCGTCATTTAGACTGGAAGGAGTGATACTAAGCTTCAGGGACAGGCAACAGCTTAGGAAATACATAGCCTTGAAACCAATTTCACAAGAGCATTGAAAGAGTAAAGAACAAGACAAACTTCTTAGCACACGGCACTGAGTATCACATTCACTCAGTGAATTGACATGTTATGAACATTCAATCTGTATTGAACGTTTTATGTCTTAATAGTCTTTTCAATACTCCCTTTCTTAGAATAACACTTTGCACATTTTATAGATCTATTCATATTTTCCATTAAATTTTCTTAATTCTCCTTATTAATGCACATTTTATAGATCTATTCATATTTTCCCCTTTAAATTTTCTTAATTCTCCTCATTAATATATTTCTTACTGTTGTAAGCTTTACCTATTTCACGTAAACTCTGTATTAGCAAAAAACAATTTAATAGCTTTTTTAATGACACAGACAACAGTGTTATTACCATGAGACCCAAGTGCAAAATAAAAATCATATATTTTAGATTCAAGAGTTGAAAATTTGTCTACGTAAGTGTAGGTATTTATACTGCATTAAATGATTTTACATACACATATAAATACATTATACACACGTTATCTATATTGATTTTTTATTGATTTATTTTCTGATAATTTTATTTGCCATTCTCTAAATGTTCTTAAAGCAAGCAATATGAAATAAATTTGTTTCGTGCCTGCTAAGTGGGCAGGGGGGAGGAAACTGGGCTGATTAGGGAAGGTCACACTTGTGGTGGGATTGGTACTGGAATACTGTATGCCTGCCAAACAGCTATCTTATGAATAACTTGAAAATCACGGTGTTCTAATAAAGATTAAAACTTTTCAAAATAAAAATAAAATTTGAGCATTATTATAAAGTGATAACTCAATTTAAAAAGTTTTTAAACTACTTCTAGATTTTGACAATTTTCTTAACATCAGTTCTTTTAAAAAGTTTTTAAACTACTTCTAGATTTTGACAATTTTCTTAACAACAGTTCTTTCAGGTCATTTACCTAGCCAACGTGTTTCCTCGTGAGCATTCCTAACCTCTTCCACTTTTTAACTGCTTAGCAGACTTTACTACAGAATATATGTCATTCTCTCATAAACTGAATGCTATCATACAAAATTCTAAGCAAGTGTGTGCTACTTAAGGCTTTAGAAATCTGATCTCTGGAAAGTTTCGAAGGGAAGCCGCTTACCTTTGCTTGCTTTTCAACTCTAAGTCTGCTGCAGTTGCTACACTGTGGCGTGTGTCGCTGGAAGCAATCACCAGGTGCAGGACAGCTTCCAGTTCCGGCACCTGTTCAGCTTCTATGAATTTCACTATACCCAACTTGCACTGCAGATAAATGAAAAATGATCAGAGAAGCAAAGAATATCAACCAAAAGTGCTATGTAATATATCCATTAGGCCATAAACCAAAAACTATTAACAAAGTAGGAGTTCACATTTAGGCTTACAATGTGCCAGGGACTATGAGGGGGAGGGAGCGAGCGAGTGAGAGAAAAGAGAAAGAGAGGGAGGGAGGGAGGGAAGGAGGGAGGGAGAGATTGATTCATCATTTCATTTAATCCTCACAATCCATGGGATAAGCATTATCACTATTATTTCACTTATTTTTTAGCTGAGGAACTGAAGCTAAATTTAAGATATAAAAACGGATCATAAGTGATGAGAGCAGGATTTAAACCTAAGTTTCTCAAATTCCTACAATAATGAATATAGAGCCTTATGATTTAGATTTTTCAACCTGTCTGGAATGATGAGGATTGAATTAAACTTATTTAGCAACTCTAAGTAAGAGTGACATATTTAGAATAAAGTGCTCCAGGGACTGTAATGACAGCCCAACAATTATTAAACTCACATTCCACAGTGTTCGACTCTACTATTAACATACTAATCACTCTCAATATTCTTGAACACTGAAATCAATATGACTTCAGACATTCTCAAGTCAGTGCAAGAGAAACCGAATAGTACTCAATCTAATTAGTTAACATACAACACAGAATGAAGAGTTTCGTTAGAATTTGTTTATGCAATGAGAAAGGATTGTAGATTTCACTAGAAGCAACTCTATTTAGGATATATATACTTGAATATTAAAAGCTTCAGGGGAAGGGGGGCAAACCCTGTGGTACTCAGGGGCTGTTCTTGGCTCTACTTTTAGGAATCATTCCTGGAAGACTCAGGGGACCATACGGGATGCCAGGGATAAAACCTGGGTCTACTGCATGTAGGGCAGTTTCAATCCCCACTGTAAAATTGGTTAAACCCTACATCTTTTATCTTTACCTTTAAAAAAAAATAGTTATGTAACAGTTGTTAGGTATATGAATTAGGATTGGCAAAGATTACAATTAGTAAGTGATAAAGGCTGTTATTTTGGAGGGGTGAGCGGCAACTGCCCACACTCAGTGCTGCTAGACGCTTATTCCTGACTGCACTCAGGGATCACTTCTGGCAAGGGACCATATGGGGTATTATGAATCGAACCCAGGTGGGCTGCATGCAAGGCAAGCACCCTACATGCCATCCCGTATGATCGCTCTGGGCCCAAAGATGACTTCTTTAAAACATGGCATCATGAAATGAAAAGTGAGCATAAACGATGTACTAAATGGTATGTAAAAATTCTTCCTGTAGAATTTATTTGTATATACATCTGTACTGAAAAAGCAGGTTGTAGCTGAATGATAAACAAATGTGTTAAAAGTCCGGGTGATTTAAAATTTTCCTTTATAATGTTCTGTACCACCTGCCCTTTTACATTATTATTAATCTCATCAGAAAAAAAAAATAACTTATCTGGAAATAAAACTGCAAACAAAAGACCTTTAAAATTAGGGAGAAGAGGAAAAGACCTTTAAAATTAGGGAGAAGAGGAAAAGATTCAATAGACTATGTCAGAGGATACCAATACTACTGTGGCCCAATTGCTACAGTACTACACACTTTAAACAGGAGTGACGTTTTACCCCTAAAGTAGAGTCATGCAAACTGTGAAGTCAAAAAATTTAATTGTTTTAATATAAAGAAAAAATAAGACAGCTTTCATTCTTGAAACTAAACCTTTCACTCTGAGACTAGCTTAGCAATTAACAAAAACAATGCAACTTGTTCTGAAAATTATTTTCTAGCATGTATAACTTTCATCCTCAGACATCTATATTCACAGTCCAGCAGTAATAAGAGGAGTCCAAAATCTTAAATGCTGAATCTCAAGACCTCAGGTCTTTTCACAATATGGAACTACTGATTTCTCTACTTCAGTGGTTGCTGTGAGGATTAAATGAGATAGTGTATTCGAAGTACTGAGTATAGTGCCTGTCACACGTATCATAATGAACAGCCCGTTGCTACTTATCCTTCTTACTTACATCATGACTTAAAGAGAAAAAAAAAAAAAAATCTAAGAAACAAGAAGTATATCTAGTCAAACCTAACCCTTACTGAACAAATAATTGCATTAATAGTGGCAAAAATGTCTCACTTGCCATTTTCCCTCTCCTGGGCACATTGTTTTTGACCAGTGGTCCCTTGCATTCCCAAAAAAGAAAAGGATCATGTAGACTGCCACGGAGAGATAAAAGGAAGGATTGGAGGACTAACCCATGTTGCTTGAATTCCAAAATAATTACATACTGATCTCATCTGTTCTTCCCTGAGGTGCCTGAGGAGACAGACACCGTGAGGCACCTTCTCTGTAGAGCACCAGTCTTTTTTAAAAGCTGCTCAGAGAACATCTGTGTCCTGTTTAAATCCAGAACAAAATTCTTAATGCCAATTTTTTTAATTTCCCGAAAGAAAATAAAAGGGACTCATGCTTTTCCCTCATATTGTCACTTGTGAAGAATACGAGTTCCTCAGTTTACCCAACATGTACAGCCCTAAAAAGTTGAATAATCTTAAAATAAAATTATATTTGAATTGTACCAAATTATTAAGCTCACAATTAAAGACTAGAATGAAAGATACTCAATTTATTCTATTTGTAAGTAGGCTGTATTGTACACTTAAAATGTTAGCTATTTAGAAAAACCGAAAAGCATTTCCCACTCCTCCCTTTCCCTGGAGAAATACTCAAATAACTGACATGATGTAGACAACATCACTTCAATTGCTCCTTTCAAGCAGACTACTAGCATATACTGGAACCATAATACACATGCTTTCAAGCGCTTCACAAGAAGAACACACAGAACTGAGCCCGGTAAGTACGAGCAACGTGCTGTACCTGTTCCAACTGTTCGGGTGTCCACGGGTTATCACCAATAACTCGTTTCGCTGCATAAAAACTCATTCCTGGGGGAGGCTGGGGGATTCCAGTACCTCCTCCACCACTGTTTGAAGAACCCTGTGCTGAAGATGAATTTTGGCGACTCTGGGATTCATTTAACACATATCTGGAAAGGAAATTAAAAATTAACCACTCTAAAACACATTCATATGCATGTTACATTCAACTAAGTACCTTCTTCCCACAGAATTTTCCTATGAGAATACTTAAAACTTTCATCAGAAAGAAATTCTTTAATCTGAAAAAAAGCTATCTACATCATTACAAATTAACTAACTCTAAGAGTATATTCACTTGGTGGTTCTTGGTTATAGAACTCTAAGTTACCACCGACAAATATAAGTATTTTGTTCACTCAAAACACATAATCTGTTGTTTTGAGTCTCTACAAATCCATTGATTTTTGAGCTTTTTGTTGACAAATACATAGAAAGGTTTGTTGATTACAGGTGGAAAAAGAAGATGAAAGTTTCTACATCCGAAACAGATATTATCTTCAGTCATTTTCATTACAGTATATTGCAACTCATTTTCATTCTCTGTAAATAACTATATGCCCACATTAGAAAAACCCACTGAAATTCAAAGTACTTACTACACAAGTAAATGCCTCCAATTAAAAAAATTCCAAGGAGTCAAAAGGAAAACTAACAATTAGATTTCTGCTGAATATTTAGCAGGAATACTCAGCCACTTATTTGGTGGGAAAATTTGTAGCCATTTATTAATTTATCATCCTATTTCATTTTATACTTTTAAGGATTAAAATTTAATTCTATTTTTGCTTTGAGGGTGTTTTTTTTTGCACTTTTGAGTCACACTAGTGGCACTAAGGACTTACTCCTTGAGGGCTCTGCACTCAAGGATCACTCCTAGAAGGGCTCAGGTGTTGGGCTGGAGAGATAGCACAGCGGGTAGGGCGTTTGCCTTGCACGCGGCCGACCCGGGTTCAAATCCCAGCATCCCATATGGTCCCCTGAGCACGGCCAGGGGTAATTCCTGAGTGCAAAGCCAGGAGTAACCCCTGTGCATTGCCAGGTGTGACCCAAAAAAAGCAAAAAAAAAAAAAAAGAAGGGCTCAGGTGACCATCTGGAGTGCTAGGGATCAAACCTGGGTTGGCTACATGCAAGGCAAATGCCCTACCCACTGTACTGGGAATTTTGGTGGTGGAAAACATACACTGGTGAAGGGATGGGTGTTTGATGACCATATGATCGAAGTTCAAACATGAAATTTGTGTTACTGTACACCTCACAGTGAATAAAAAAAAGAAAGAAAGAAAAAGAAATCCTCACTGAAGAAGAAAATATAAATAAAATAAAATAAAAGAGGGACAGACACAGAATGACTGCACTCGTTTGTGGGATATAAAAACCATAATATAAGACTGATACCCAAGGACAGTAGAAACAAGGCCCAGGATTGGTCCTGGTTGGAAGCCTGCCTCAAGTGGGGGAGAAGGCAGCTGGGATACAGAAGGGACCACTATGACAAAGACAGCTGGAAATGATCACTCTGAATAAGACCTGTGTGCTGAAAATAGATAAAGGAATAAACATGATACCTCTCGGTATCTGTATTACAAACCCCAAAAGGGGGAAGTGGGGGAGAGAAAGAGAGAGAGAGACAGACTGGGGTGGGGGTGGCGGGAGGGAAACTGAGGACACTGGTGGTGGCAAACATGCACTGGTGGAGGGATGGGTACTGGAACACTGTACGACTCAAACCCAACCATGAACAGCCTTGTAACTATGTATCTCAACAGTGATTGCATAAAAAAAAAATTTGGTTTAAGTGGAAAAAAAAAAAAAGAAAGAAAAAGGAAATTCAGTGTAGGGTCAAAAGAACTAAAAACGAAAAAAAATGAACTGCAAAGTTTGCTTTACCCATATAGGGAAAGAAAGTAAATTAGAGATTTACCATTTGATTAATGGCACAGCATAAACTTTTATGTCTGTACTGACAGATGATCTGAGGCCCTACATGCCAAGTAATTTCTAACAGGGGAGAAACTTAATGAAAGCACAATTCTGAAAAATGATCTCTGGCAGCAGGACAGCCTAGAAAATATGGAGCAGATCACAAACTGCACTACGCCAAGAGACTAGAGTGAGGTAAAACAGCTCTTGACTTCAAGCAGTTCCTTATTTATAAGGAAGACAGACATGTCAACTATGTGACAAAAGGTACAATTACATGCACAACTGTCTAGTTATAAAAATCTGAAAACTATACTCTCTGTCTAGAGATGAGGTTCAAAAAAGTATTTTTTTCTACTGACCCTCTTCCAACAAATCATTCAGTCCCCCTGGGAAATCTGCCTTCTTTTAAGCAAACAGAAAATGCTCCCAGGTGTACCCAAGGATACTACTGCCCACCCGTCACTGCAGGGCCCCCAGGGGCGTGCTGCCCAATATGGGAAACATCGCTCTAGAAGAAATGGATGTCCGGCATGCATAGGTGACATGTAAGCTAGTTTGAGATGTTTTCAAGATGGGATGTTTTTTGGTTCTCTTTTTCTTTTTGGTTTGATTCCTCCTTTCCTGCTGTTGTTGTTGGACGGGCAGGAGAGGGGGGACCCCACACCCAACGGTGCTCAGGACTTACTCCTGGCTTTGCACTCAGGAATAACTCCTGGTGGGACTCAGGAGACCATATGGGACACTGGGGATTGAACCCAGGTCGGCAACATGCAAGCTGGTCACCCTGACCACTGTACTATCACTCCACCCCACCTCCTTTCTTTTTTTTGAGCAAAGTTTTCTACACAAGAGAAAGCTGTATTATCTTACAAAAATAGAAAGGCAAGGATACATGTAAGAATTTAAATATGGACTGGAGCGTTAGCACAACAGGTAGGACATTTGCCTTGCACGCAGCCAACCCAGGTTCGATTTCTCCATCCCTCTCGGAGAGCTTGGCAAGCTGCCAAGAGTATCCTGCCCGCACAGCAGAGCCTGGCAAGCTACCCGTGGTGTATTCAATATGCCAAAAGCAGTAACAACAAGTCTCACAAAAGAGACGTTACTGGTGTCCACTCGAGCAAATTGATGAACAACAGGATGACAGTGATACAACTAGAAAATAACAACTCAAAGATTTTAAAATGTGACCTGATAAAAATGTTTTAAAAATCAGGAAACTCTATGTCAGTGCTAAAAGTCTTCAAGATGAACAGACAGTGGTAGTCATGAAACGAACTGAAGAGTTACAACAAAATGGCAACAGTGGAAATGGTTCCTGAACATTTCAAGCTGGTGGTTCATAGCAATAAGGAGAGGAAATTCAAGTGCAAATTACAATTGCACACTTAGATAGCTAGGAGAATCATCAGGGCACTAATAATAATTAAAAAGAAAGAACTATTTTTATGGGGAAGGATGTCTTTTTGTTTGGGTAGACGGAGTCTGAAAGCACAACAGCACCCTGACACCTATGAGATCAATAAGCAGTGAGCTGAAAAAACAGATCAGCTCTGTAGAAAACAGAACTTCAGACACCCATTTTACAAGGGAAGGTTGGATCCATTGAAAAATAGTACTTAAAAAAAAAAATATATATATATATATATATATGGGGCTGGAATGTCAGCATAGCGGGTAGAGCGTTTGCCTTGCACGCGGCCGACCCGGGTTCGAATCCCAGCATCCCATATGGTTCCCTGAGTACCACCAGGAGTAATTTCTGAGTGCATGAGCCAGGAGTAACCCCTGTGCATCGCTGGGTGTGACCCAAAAAGAAAAAAAAAAAACATATATATATATATATATATATATATATAAAATCAGTACTTACAAACACAGTGGAGGACGTCAGAACAAGGATTCTTTGGTCTCGTTCAACTTACCCGTAAGGCATCAGAAGGACATCTAGCATGAAGTCCAGAAGCAGCTGCACAGTCTTTGGTTTCTCAGCAAGATTAAACGGAGAGGCTGATTTTGATGATTCAACAGGGTATTTCATGTGAAAAAGGGTTGGTATTAAAAGATGCATTAAGCTGAAAAAACAATTACATTTATTGCAACTACTTAAAACATAAGAATTTTAGACATGCAAATAACAATCTACACAGAAAAAAAAAAAGTAGCAACCACTACAACTGACAACTATTATTGACAATACGATTCATTCCCAACTTCCAAACTAGAGACTGGCCTAGACTTCCTGTTAACTTCTAGCTGAGTTCTCATTCATAAGTGATATTTAGCCAATCTGACTCTTCACTAAAAACACCTAGAAAAAATATACAACATGAGGTCAGTGCTGCTATCTCAAGTTGACACAAAAGACTTTTATTAAACTATCCGAATTTTATTTAGGTAAAGTGCAACTTACACCATTTTCCTTTCAGCACTAAAATAGTTATTCTAAATCTAAACAAATTTAAAATGTCAGTGTGTTGAATATAACATTAAAGTCTCTACCATGTGAATTCAAGTCACACAAGCTTTGGTAAGTCCTTCCGTATACCTTTTGCTGTTTTAAAAATATATAAAAACAAATTCAAACAACTCTTCAAAGTGTTTATTAATTAGTAAATATTATTATAATCTATTAAAATGTATATGCTCTAAAAAATGAACTGAAAATATTATTTAGCACCTCTTCCCACACAACTTCTGTTCTCTTCATGGTGATTCTCACCAGTAAAGAGCTACAATACAGAACTTTAGATGGAGTCAAGAAACTAAGAATTTCAGTATTATTTTAAATCTCTTCTCACCTCTCCAGTTCCCATTATATAAACAAATAATCTGTTCCTTAAGAAAACTTCTGAAACTTATCCCCCCCTGTATAGAAACGTTTTGATGAAAATCTTTTATAATCCTAATTCTTATAAATACATAAGACTAGCTGTTTCAAAATAACTGCAAAGAAATAATGCATGAATACTGAGAAAAATGTTAGTGCTGCACATTTTTCAATATGTTCACAAAATAAATTTACAGTAACAAAACAACGAAGCTGACACAAATTATTTGTCCCCTATAAAAATTCAAGCGTACGTACATATTTGCCCAACTGAAACTAAATGTGCAGAGATATTTTTGGAAAGGCCGTTAACACTTGCAGGTGGCGGCTGAGAGCTGAGGAAACCATACCTATCCTGCTGGGGCTGAGGCTTCCCTTCCATGGCAGTGAGAAGCGTGGGGGCCAGTTCACACTGTTTTTCCACTGGCAGGCGAGGATAGCCCATCTTAACATAAATTATAGTAAAATTCTAGTGCAATAAGAGAAAAGCAAGTGTAAGGAAAAGAGCATTTCTACAGAAACATATAGTTGACAACTTAGGGAGCTACTGATCTATAAAAAAAGAGATTATCTTCTCACTTCATATTTCATCACACATATTAAAATTTAACGACTATACCTCAAGGAACAGTCTTACAGTCCCATCCCTCTTACAAAGAATGCCTAACAATGGGCTTCATGACATAATCTAAAGCACTCACACATGTAACGCATGTTGCAGTCTTTAAATACATACCATCTTGTCAATTATGCCTCAATAAAGCTGGGGAGGGCGGAATAAACCACTTGTATACACTATTAATCATTTAGTAATCAAGAGTAATCATTTGGAGTCGAGATAGTAGAGCAATTAGGGAGCACGCCTAGCCTAGGCCAACTTGGGTTCAATTCCTGGCACCCTTTGGTCCCTGGGGACCATTGCTGGGTGCAGCCCAAGAGGCTCCCGGCATCGCTGAGCCCAAGCAGCATGCCATCTTTGGGCCCTCGGACTGAACTTCGGTCTGGTTGGCTGAGAATCACTGATGGGGTCCCCAGACCTCCTGAGCACCAACTGGGAGGCACCCAGAAGATTAACAACCGAATCACAGAGGTAGTATAGTGGATAGGGCACTACATAGGTCCCCTGAGCCTGCCCCAAGTGATCCCTGAGCCAGGAGAAATCCTGGGGCACAGCCGAGTGTGTCTGACCTCCCCTCCCCCACCCCTCCCCCCACCCCTGCCAAAAAAGAGAATAACAACCATCTGACTGATCTGAATTTACATAATTACACAGTAAGCATTAAATCGCCCATGTAGATGGCACTAATCCTTTCAAGATTCAGGAGAGCACATAATTTCTGAAACAATGTGCTACACTGCAATGCTAATTCCTCACTCTTATCACTGGCCAAAGGAAACAGGTGTGGTGGCAGCGTTTGCATCACCATGATTCATGTGTGTGCCTCATTTTAAGCAAATTTATTAAGTGCCTCTTTAGATTTATTCATAACCAAAAATTTGCTTTTCTGAAAGCTTCTTCACCTTAGAATAAGCTTCACAAGATTATTCCTTTAAAGACATACTACCTGCAGTTTTATGGGAACACAGTGCTTCTGACAAAACAAAGGAAGAACATCTGTAACATATGTTCAGAGAAGGCATATATGCTGGACTCACAGGTGCTAGATAAGCCCAAAATACTCAGCCTCAATTCTAGGAATAACAGGGCCAAGAAAAAAAAAATATCAGGGGCTGGTGAGATAGTACAACTGATAGGGCACTTGCCTTGCATGTGGCCAAGCCAGGTTGAATCCCCCGCACCCCATATTACGGTCCTCCAAGCCCTGTCAGGAGGGATCCCAGAGCACCATAACCTCTATGTACCACCCAAAAACAAAAATTATTTAAAAATAATATCACACATCATCATGAAGAATCAATGACTTAAAGATTTAATTTTCATGAACATAATAATAGGAATATTTCTTACAGCCTCCATTGGTTTCAACTTTTCTAAACACAAAGTGGAATATATACATTAATGTACATATACCTATATTTAAATTCAGACTTTTAATCTCTTCTTGCCATTTGGCCCCATTTTACCTCTTTCATGCTTTATCTGTGCCTATGCCTCATTACTCTTCTCTTGGCTCAGACTCATCTCATCTTTCTAATCTTCTACTATGAAGCAACCATTCTTTAAAATATCAACATACCTGACAAGTCACTTTACTGACAATCCTTTTATGTTCATGTTTTATGTTCATGTTTTTGGATCACACCTGGAGGTGCTCAGGACTTAATCCAGGTTCCGTGCTCAGGAGGGATACTCCTGGAGGGATACGGCGAACCAAACGGGATGCCAGGAAACAATTCCAGGTCAGCTCTGTGCAAGGCGAGTGCGCTACCTGCTGGACTACTGCTCCAGCCACATTACCGACAACCTTTTGCCCAATGTGAATGAACAGTCATACGTTCTCTTGTTCCTACCATATCCTTTAAGATAATAATTTCCTCTGGGCAGATGCTCATTGTAAAAACAGTGTGCCATTTTTAAAAATTCTCGTGTTTTATTTAAAAGTTGTCTAAGGTAAAATTCTAAATGTGCCAATATTTTGATGGCATGTTAAAAACACAATAAAAGAAAAGGTATGTTACATCAGAATATATCCCAAAGTAAGACTCACTGTGACAAAGGAAACTGCAGCAGGATCCTGGTACTGAACCAACAGTGTCTCTACTGGGAGCTGTATTTTGGGTCGGCTTTTTATACGCTTGTTCAGATGGACCAACAGCTCCATAACCTAAGATACATGGAAATGGAAATGAAAAAATAATTGAAAATAATAAAAGCAATTTATTCTTCAAATATTTAATTGGGATGCATAGATAGCATGGGATTAAGGCAGATGCCTTGCATACACCCAAGCCTGGTTCTATCCCTAGCTCCACCACACGCTAACTCTTGTCAAGTGTAGCCCTGGAGGCCTCCCCGTCACCACCGGATATGGCCCTGGTGGCCCCCAGCATCAACAGGGTGGCCCTGTTGGTCACAGCACCACATCCTTGCACTAAACTCACTGTCCCAGTTGGCCACATATCACCCAGAGTATCACTAGGGTCTCCAGTACCTTGTGAGCACCATGTGTAAGCACCCCACCACCACCAAGTGAAATTACTTATTTTGATGTGTAGCAGATACTCAGTTCTCTTAAAGGATGTAAATTTGACATCCCAGAAAGGAAGGAACAGAATCTTGTCTAAAACAATGTGCTCCAAGAATACACACATGAGAATTTACTTAATGAATTTCATTTTATGATGTTACTTAGTCAAAACTGAGCGCCCAGAGGGGCCTTTATTAGTCTTCGTAAGAACTATAAACAAAGGTTTGCAATATGGATTATTTGTGTCTCCCTGAAGCCAGTGGAAGAGCTTAAGGAGGAAACCAGGTCTGGATGAGATCCTGACAGTGAAGCTCCCTTGATGGGCCTGTCCCTTATAAGGGAATGAAAGGACTAACGTTCCCTCTGCCATGTGAGGACAGAGCAAGAAGACAGCACGGCCAGCTGTAAACAACGCAAAGTTCCTGCACAAAGAACCCAGCTCCACTGGCACCCTGACCTCAGAATTCCAATCTCCGGAATTGTGAGAGATAAATGTTTGTTGTTTAAGTCACCCCCAGTCCATGTTACTGATATAACAGCCCAAACTGGACACATACCATGGAGAATACAAAATTTAATTTAAAAGGTACAGGTACTATGGATTTATTCTGGAGGACCAAACCTAACCTATTCATCATTTCAAAGTTTGTGCACTAGCCTCAAAGCTATCCTATTGAGGATCCTTTAAAGTTATCCTATTAACTTAGGATAACTTAAGGATAATTGTAGTGATACTCAAAACAAAAGGTTCAAACCACTCTAAAGCAACAGAGAAACAGGATTTTTTAAAAATAAAAACAAATCTACAATGAATATTTTTCATTAAATGATAACAAAAGTTGACAATTCTCAAAACGTCCCTATATAGAATAAGCTTGGGGCTGGAGCGATGGTACAGTGGGTAGGGTGTTTGCCTTGCACACGGCCGACCCGGGTTCGATTCCCAGCATCCCATATGGTCCCCTGAACACCGCCAGGGTAATTCCTGAGTGCAGAGCCAGGAGTAACCCCTGTGCATCGCCAGGTGTGACCCAAAAAGCCAAAAAAAAAAGAATAAGCTTATACCCTTTGCATTTTTTGTCTCATTTTTACAATCAGAGACATGTTATTGTCGATCCATCCTACAGGTGAGTAAACAGAGGCATTAACTTGGCAAAGGAAATTAGGTAGCACAGTCCAGATCAGAGATTTATGAACGTACTTGACCTAACTGATTTCTTAAAAAAATAAATCAGCATTCCAACACACCTTGGAAATCTCCTTTCCTGAACAACCAAATAGAAAGAAGCCTCTGATGGGGGGGCCTGACCCCGGGGCCTTTGAGAAACACTGATGCAGACTTAACTCCAGGGTACGTATTCTTAACCTTTTCCAACACTGACTGATGAATACCTCAATCCATCCAGTTAGTATAAAATATCCACGAAACCCCTGATACTCAAGAGACCTAGAAATTGTGCATTATCCAGCATACTTCTCTATATACCGGATCATATTCCATGACAGAACTGGAGGAGAGAAAAAGAACAGGAAGGAAATAGGCTAAAGAAAATAGCCACCGGGGCTGGAGAGATAGCACAGCGGGTAGGGCGTTTGCCTTGCACGCGGCCGACCCAGGTTCGAATCCCAGCATCGCATATGGTCCCCTGAGCACAGCCAGGGGTAATTCCTGAGTGCAGAGCCAGGAGTAACCCCTGTGCATCGCCAGGTGTGACCCAAAAAGCCAAAAAAAAAAAAAAAAAAGAAAATAGCCACCTTCTGACTAACCTAAAACAACTCCTAGGACTCTATGGAAACTGTCATTCATGGTGATGGCAATCACTCCCACAAGCATATGCTTTCTTTTTTCTAACAGCTTTTATTTTAAGTAAGTTGATTTATTTGATTACTTGATTTCCTTCCAACAGCAGAATCATCATAATTATCAATATCCTAAATCTGGTTTTTCACAGCTTAGAGTTAGTGCCACGTAACTGAGAGTGGTCCTTGAATCAGTACCGACGCACAGGAGTGAAAAGACTGAAACCTACTGGTCTAGCATGCCTGCAGCCTTCTCTAGCCTTCAAAAGGCTTCAAATTCTATTCTAGTTCAAAATCTCTACACAAAACTTCTCATCTTTAACAGTCTCCTATTCCATCTCTCCACTTGGCTACTCCACACTCAGCTGAAAGCCTTTCTTTCACAGAGTATATTTTTCCATCCTGCATTTATCATAATTCATAGCCGGATACTTTCTGCTTAATTTTTAAATACAAGACTCCCCAACCAGATATTTCTTTCACCCATCAATGTATTCCTAATACCAGCACTTAAAAGGCTTTCAAGTCAATATTTAACAAATGTTTGAAGAGACTGATAAAGCTAAATAAACAGAAGCCAACACATAAAGAACCTTTTTAATACTTTGCTACATAGAAGTCTTTAGAAGAGTTTAAAATAGGAAGTGGCATGACCAAATACATATCTACCTCAGCAAAGCAGTATTAACAGCAGGCATATCAAATATATGACAAGAATGTCCGTTCCTCTTTGGAAACATAAGAGACGTTCTTAAAAGATACTCTTTCTCCACTGAACCCAAATCAGGCCTCAGAATCCCTCTCAGGCACACCTCCAAGAAGTCATTGCCAATCAATTAGTCGTCCAAGAAATGAAATCTGATGATAGCTCAAAGATCCGAAGGTCCAGTATAAATACACTTAACAAACTATTTTTAAAACGAAGCAACTATTAAATGTCGGACACACAGTTACATTTTTAAAAATCTTTTTATGTGTTATTTTATTTATTTTAACTTTTACAGACGCCTCCCCGGCAGTGCTTGGGGATCATCAGAGCAGAGGAAGAGAGTGGGGACATGTAATAAACTCTGGGTCTCGAGCACACTGTACAGGGTATACACAACACCTCTTCTAGTTCTCTGCCCTACCCAAAAAGAAAATTTTGATGTTACTGTTTTTCACCTTCTAGTAGTAATATTTGATAATGAAGAGCTAAACAATTTTTTTACATATATCCATTTATCTTAACTTTTTACATATATCCATTTATTCAACGTGGATTGAATCCATTATATATTTATTCAATGTTTAATTTCCCAACTGTCCCAGCATGCTTACCTTTTTGCGTACACCTTCTTGGGTGCTGGACAGCTTGAGCAAAACAGGAGGAAGAAATTTAGATATAATACTCTGTAACTGTTCATCTGTCTCAGCATGGCCAAGTCGTAAAAAGACCCGTTCAAGCTGATCTATAATAGAAAAATAAAAAAATTATGAACTCAAAAAAAAAAAAATCAAACCCAACTATACCTCATTCTTTTTGTAGCTTAGTCCTTTTTTCTACAGAACATTCATCATACCTAGCCTTGTATACAGATGATTCAGACACAGCTATAAACAATACTAAAAAAAGTTGAGTAGCTAATCGCAACTACCCTGGTCATTCAACCTCTACGAAAGGGAAAAACAAAGCCAGTAATAACAAAATGCTCTCCTACAAAGCTAATGAGCTTTTTGAACAGATTTCAACACCACAAAGAGTATGCAATTTTCAAAAGACTCTAGACCCAGCTAGCACAGCAAGGTGAGCTAACTTTACCAGACACCAGAAACAAGTTATCTCTGATGATGTTTCTCAAAATCACAGTCCTTTACTGCACTGAAATTTCCTTACTAGGATGTAAAGACAAGTTCCACCGAGAAAGCCACTGAATAACTTGTTCAACACTCTCACAGGGATGCTCTTAGAAGCACTCCTGGCCACCCATAGTGAACTACAGAACAAGGAGCAATTAACACACTGTTGCCATCTCTTCAACAAATCACACATGCAAGCAGAGGAGGAAGGCGCTATCAACTACAAATGGTAGGACATCTGATTTTTAGAAATTACTGTGACTCTTTTAGGTGCTACAATGGTATTATAGCTGTATTTGATGTTTAAATGCTTTTACAAAAAAATTACTTGTGGTGATTAGACTCTTTCAAGGGGCAAGAAATATTCTAAATATGGATGAGATTTACACAGTTATATTTATTATTTAAAATTAAAAGAAAACCTGGTTTCCCAAAGACAAAGAATGAAATACCTACAGGTGAAATAATATAATTACTGGAACTTATATCAAATAATAAAGGATAAAATGGATATTTGCTAAAGAGTAGATTTTTTGTATTCCATCACAAAATAAAAGGTAAGCCTGCAAGACAATAAGCATGACTGTAGTAAGCTGCACTAGGTATATGTAACAAAAAAGAATGCTACACCCCTTAAGTGCTGGAGAGAGCTCACTGAGGTGAACACATGCTTTGCACACCTATGTCTGATCTCTCACATGGTCCACCAGAGCCCACCAGGAATGATCCCCGAGCACAGAACCAAGGGTAAGCCCTGAGCACCATCAAGTGTGGTCAAAAAAATTTTTTAATTTAATTAATAATGTTAAACTCTTAAGTATATAAAAGTTTTAGCTAAGTCATAAGTATATGAAATAGACTCACTTAGGTCCACATTAACTGACAATGATGATGATAAGAATACAACTAAAACTAGGAGTAAAGGCTGGGGAAGGGGTCACATGAATGAAACCAAGACTGACACTAAGGGGGGCAGGGGGGAGGAGGAGGGCTGGAGCGATAGCACAGCGGGTAGGGCATTTGCCTTGCATGCGGCTGACCTGGGTTCAATTCCCAGCATCCCATATGGTCCCCTGAGCACCACCAGGAGTAATTCCTGAGTGCAGAGCCAAAAGTAACCCCTGTGCGTCACCAGGTGTGACCCAAAAAAAGCAAAAAAAAAAAAAAAAAAAAAAAAGACTGACACTAATGGTTAATTGTTTAAGCTGTAAAAGATAGTAAGAATTTACATTTTTATATGCTTTAAATTTTCCATAATGTTAACTGGGAGGGTGGGGGTTCAACTACAGCTGGTGGTGCTCAGTGCTCAAGGGGACATGTGGTATCAAGAACTTGAAATGGGGACAGCAGGATGCAAGGTAAGCAGTTGACTTCACCCATGTACTACTTCTCCAACCTGCCATAATAATTTCCTGTTTCGTTTTTGAGCCACACTTGGGGTGCTTACTCCTGGCAGGATTCAGGGGATCACATATGGCGTGGAGATTGGCACTGGGTTAACCACATTCAAGGCAAAGGCCTTATTCCCTGTACTGCCTCTCTGGCCCATCCATCCTGATTTTAAAGGAAAATATATATGGATGTGTGTATACAATTTCCTGACTGAACCTGAAGGCAATGATAATCCAGTAGCAGCAAGCACATTAGATACTCAAGTATTGATTTTTTAAAAAATATTCTCTAATGAAAGGAAGCAGATGTCTTAAGGGGGGGGAGGGGGCGGTTAATAAAAATAAGATAACCTGAGGCATGTTCCAGTGCTAGAAAGAAAATGAGGCCTGGAATATGTGCAAGGGATCCTAAGTCCCCTGAAAGAGCACCATTATGATCAAAGCTGGAACAAAATACGTAAAGTACTAGGGTGTGACCCAAAGTATAAAGTCCATACTGACACTAACATATGATAGAAGAGATTGGTTTTTTTTTTAATAGAAGTTTTAAGAGAATTCCAAATAATACGTATAGATACTTATCCCTACAGGATGAATGAATCAGGAAAGAGGGAAACACTGACTTCAGAGGAAAAAAATCTGATCAATACTATTAAAACAAGTGATGAGAGTTATCATGTGGTTATGATGATACCTGATATAACGTGAAGGGTATATGACCTTTAAAGTATTCTTCCCAAAAACTTAGCACCCATCCAATTAAGAATAAACAACAGAAAACTCTGGCAAGACTTTCAAGAGGATAAAAAAAAAAAAGACAGAAAATTATGACACACCAGAGAAGAGACAAAAGACATTACTACTAGCTAGATACAGTATGATAGCCTGGATTGGATCCTGCATAAGATACTAGTGGGGAAAGCTGATGAAAGCCAAAGGAATCTTAATCTGAGTGTGTTTAGTTGATTGGTTGGCTGATTGGTTAGTTTTGGTTCAAGGGCCACAGCTAGCAGTGCTCAGGGATTACGTTTGGCTCTGCACTCAGGGACCACTTATGGTGGGGGCTCGAGGTCCAGTGCCTTATTCAGTGTACAGCGCTCTAGTTCCTTCATCTTAGAATTAATAATAAAGGAGAGAAAATACAGAAGGGAGGAAAGGGAGGCAGCTAATTCTTTGAGATCATCAGACCAAATGACCCTATCAAGAAGTTCTTGAGAACAGTGAGTTCAGCTCAAGTTTTATGAAAGTTACAGGAGGCTTTCAGCTCCTAATTAGGCCTGGAAACTGCATACAAATCTTAGTTTCAGAGATTAAGGAATTGTTTTTGTACAAAGTGCATAAAATTGAATTTTTTATAACAAACTAGATAATCTGTGCCAAAGATTTCAAACACTAAAGTGGGTTCCTTTCATTTTTTTATACAACCACTTGGGTGCTTCCTATGCATATCCAGGAGGTCGCCTAATAGCTTCCTCACTAGAAAGAAAAATACCCTAAAACACAAAAAATGATCTATGATGGGGTTGCCAGGAAAGAGACCAAGTTCTGTGGGAGTTCATCTAAGAAAGCTAAGTGTGTGGGGCTGAAGACATAGTACAGTGGGTAGGGCGCTCGCCTTGCATGTGACAGCCTGGGTTTGATCCCCGGCATCCCATATGGTGCCTCAGGCACCTCCAGGAGTGATCTCTGAGCACAGAGCCAGGAAAAACCTGAGTATTACCAGGCATGGCCCCAAAACAAAACAAAAGTGCACCTGAGGAAGAGTGAAAGCCTTACAACTCTGTGAAGAGTATCACCTTGAGGTCAGAGATAGTACAGTAGGTAGGGTTACACGTGGTTGGCCCAGATTTGACTTCTGCAACCCCGCAGTCGCCGGGAGAGATCCTGAGAGCAGAAGCCAGGCCACCAGGAGTGACCCCTGAGAGCAGAACCAGGAGTAAAGTGTGAGCACCACGCCCTGTCGCCAAAAACAAAAAATTATCAACTTCACAAGGTTATCACATCTTTATTATTTTTTGTTTGTTTTGTTCCGGTGTGTGTTTGGAGGCTGTACCTGTCTGCGCTCAGGGGACCATAGGAGATGCCAAAGACCGAATCAGCAACACTTGCTGTGTCGGAGATTCCAAGCAGTGTCAGACAACGGAAAGGCGTCTGACCTCCTGCACTATTCTCTCCAGCCCTCCTGACTTTAAATGAATGATGATCAAAGTCAGGATTCGTAATGCATACACGCGCGCGCGCACACATACACACATGCACGCGTGCACACTTTAGTCTGTCCAAGTTAGAAAATAAACAGCAAAAAGTTAACAGTATAATCTCTGAGCCCAGATTTTAGAGGCACAGAACTTGAACCCTGTCTGTCTTCACCCTCTGTGCTCGTAACAATGGTAATCCAAATTAGGCAGCGGTCTCCAGAAGTGTCTGCTAAGAAACAAGAAGGGATGTAACCAAACACTCTAAAACCTCAATAGCAGGGGGTAGGAGAGACAGTACAGCAGCTAACATGCCTGTCTTGCACACAGCCTAGGGGGTTCCATCCCTGACACCCCCTACTCCCAGAGCAGTGATTTCCTGAGGGCAGAGACAGGATTTACCCCTGAGCACTGCCAGGTGTGCCTTCGTCCCCCCCAAAACAAAATTCAAAAGCAACCTAAAGCCCTACCTTTCAGGTAGGTTTTTAGCTGTGGGAAACATCCTTCAGGTTGTTAGAAGAGATCTAAGACAAACATTACTTCAGACTGAGGAACAAGTCCCCTCCTCTACAGAAATTTTATGTTCTTTTGTCTTACTCAAATTCATATCAAATTCATTTTACTTGTGAAAAATGAAAGACATTACTATGCCCTCAGGTAATCAATCATTGCTGAATGTGGGGGATATATTCCGAACCATTTTCTCTCCTCCTCATACACTAATTCTATCTTAACTATGACAATACTACTTGGTAGTTTGCTTTTTATTCCTCTTTAATACAAATTCTTTATCCAAAGCAACATATATCTTGGGTGCAATATATATCTCTGGAGCAAAATATATGTTGGAGCAATATATCTCAAAACTCTTCAGACTTTAGCATGATCAGATAGTGTGATGCTATGTCTTTCAAATAACTATCAATCTCAAGTACTGTTTTTTAGGACAGTACCTATGTAAATATTTATATTTATAAAACATGTATATGCTCATACTCTCACACTAAGTGGAATATCTAAAGATTATGAAGTATATTCCTATACTTTCAGCTTACATTTTAATACCAAATTTTTTAATCTAACACTAGATTTTAAAATGAACTACCCCCCTTGGGGCTGGAGTGATAGCACAGCGGGTAGGGCGTTTGCCTTGCACGCAGCCGACTCGGGTTCGAATCCCAGCATCCCATATGGTCCCCTGAGCACCGCCAGGGGTAATTCCTGAGTGCAAGAGCCAGGAGTAACCCCTGTGCATCGCCGGGTGTGACCCAAAAAGCAAAAAAAAAAAATAAATAAAATGAACTACCCCAAAAATATTTTGAATTATCTTAAATATATTTTCATTAGCATTAAAGATCTAACAGCGATACTACTCTGCAGTCATTTAACTAACCCCATTACTTATTACCATTTTTACTACAAACTGCTCCAAAGAACATCCTTACCCATATGTATCTCTACAATTATAAGGGCTTCTAAAAACTATAAACCGAGACATGGAATTGCTGAGTCAATGAGTAGAAGCATCGTCAAGCTGAAGAGATTTACAGTAAATACTTCATCTTATTTTTGTGTTTGTTTGGGGGCCAACCCAAGCAGCACTCATGACTTACTCCTGGCTCTCACTGATGCGGGGATCCCTGCTGGCAGGGCTCAGGGAGGCAGGTGGTGCGCCAGAGATTGATTCTAAGTTGGCCACATGCAAGGTAAGCACCTTTGCCCACTGTACTCTCTCTCCAGCCTCTGGTAAATGCACTTCAAATGCTATGCTAATTCATACCACCAGCTGTAAATGTCAGTAACTATTTCTCTATATCCACTCCTACACTGAGTAATCAATCTTACAAAGATTTAAAGTAATCCATCTTAAATGGAAATGATAAATGATAAATGATCACAGTTACTTTATTTCATTATCTATTTTATTACTGTATTAAAGTGTCTTTTCAAATATTTATTGGTCACTAGAGAAATCTTCTGAGCATATTATTCATTTTATTTTGAACTGCTGAATTATAAAAGCTCTCACATACTGGGAAAAGTCTTTGCACGCATTTGAAATTCTTTTTCCTAATAGGCCTTATGACTTATACCCTTCCTTTTCATATCTAATTTTTAATATTCTTTTCATTTAAAGGCTTCTGGGCTTCTAATCGTGCTTTCAGAGCTTTTGCACTCCAGACTTTAAAGATAGACCGTGTCTAGGAAAGAGCAGCTGAGACTGCCACCCTCGGAAATGCCAAGATCTCACCACCACCCCGGGGCAGCGGGAGCACTGGAATCCAGAGAGAGCAGCAGCTGCTTCAGGTGCAATTGGGGGGTCCTTTCTATTTCTCCCTTAGAGAACGGAGAATACTAGGGGGACACTGAGTAATTTCTGAAAACAGGGTGGCAGGCCAAGTAAGTGTGGGAATTTCTGACCCAGGTTATTGTATAAATAATAGGGTTTACACTGAACTCCTGCTGGCAAGCTTCCCATGGCGTATTCGATTTGCCAAAAACAGTAACAACAAGTCTCACAATGGAGACGTTACTGGTGCCCGCTCGAGCAAATTGATGAGCAACAGGATGACAGTGATAGTGACATTACACACACACACACACACACACACACACACACACACACACACACGCCTGGGCAGAGCCTGGCAAGCTACCCATGGGTGTAGTCGATATGCAAAAAAACAGTAACAATAGGTCTCATTCCCCTGACCCCGAAAGAGCCTCCAATCATTGGGAATGACGAGTAAGGAAAGGAGAAGCTGCTAAAATCTCAGGGCTGGGAGGAATAGAGACGTTACTGGTACCCGCTCGAGTAAATCGACGAACAACAGGATGACAGTGGTACAGTGATACACTGAACTCCTTTTTCTTTCTGAAAATCTGGAATTTAGGCACATTAAATTAGAGAGAAGGTTCCAAGGTAAGGAACCCCAAATAGAACCCTCAGTACTGAATCTCTAATGAGCATTCCTGGTCGATAACACTTCACACACGTTGTTACAACCTGCCGTCAGAGGAATTAGGCATGCTCTGTGTGTCTTCACTGGGAGAGGACTCCTGGAAGCCTGCAAGTGATTTCTTTCTGACTTCTCCCCATGTTCCTTTCTTCTTCCCTGCTTGCTTTTTTCTCCTTTCCTGGCAGTAAATCTTAACTGTGAATTACAAACACATGCAAAGTCCTATGAGTCCTCCAAGCAAATTACAGAGGGTGGGTCCTCAAGACAGACCCTTGTCAGAATATATCTGTTTTCTTCCAGCTATTAAAATTGTTCCTTCTGGGGGCCAGAGACAGCACAGTGGATGCCAACCCAAATTCAACCCCCAGCACCCCATATGGTCCAGTCCTGCCAAGAATGATCCCTGAACACTGCTGGGTATGCCCCCCAAAAAATAAAGGAAATGTACAAAACTTAAGTGCATCACTAAACGTAGTGACTTCAAGGACAAGAGTTGATCAAGAGGGTGGAGAAAGAGTTAAAACCCCAGGTCTGCACCTTGTTTACAGCTGCTGGTTTGTGGACCTGTATGCAGGGCAGTACACAAGTGTAAAAGATCACTGATTTAATGAACCCATGTACATACTACAAGTCAATAAAGTTTTATTTTGAGACATATACAAAGAATTTCTACTGGACCAGAGTCAGAAAGGAGTGAAAAACCGTTTAGCATACAAAGTGCAGTGAGCCCTAAGTCCTCATTCACTTAGGACTTAGAACTCAGAGATAATTATCAGCATAGTGAGAACTTGAATCCTCTGACCTTCAGTCTAAAAATCTTAGCCAAGGGCCAAAGTGGTAGTATAGTGGGTAGGGTGTTCGCCTTACGTGTGGCCAACCCAGGTTCGTTTCCGGGCACCCCATATGATCCCCCAAGGCTGCCAGAAGTGATTCCTAAGTGTCCAGTTAGAAATAACCCCTGAGCATGGCTGGGTGTGGCCCAAAAACGGTGGGGCGGTGGGAGGGTGGGGGTGGAGGTGACTTTTTGCCAAGAACACTGAAAATGTACAAATCCGATGGTTCTAGCACTAGAGAAAAAACAGCAAATACCAAAATGTTTCAAACTGGCCAATTTTCCTTCCTTTCCCTGCTCCTTCAAGGTCCAGCAAACTCCCCTCTTTTCCCCGGGAGGTTCCAGCTGCTCTATCCAGATGCCCTTTCACTCCTTCCTCATTCGAGTATTTGCAGCAGTCCTACTGGGCACCAGAGCCTGGTAGTTGTGGGTGCATGAGTGAAAAACGCTGCTTCTACACCTATATATGTGGCTGCAGGCAGAAAGGAAACAGAAGGCCTGAGACTGATTGCTCAAGGCAACATTTAACAGTGGGGTAAAGGGACATTATTTTCATTCACAAATGTGAATGAAGGGCAATCGACAAAAGCAAAAAATTTTTAATTCACAAATGTGAATTAAAGGCAACTGACAAAAACCAGAAAATTCGGGGGCCCAAAAACACACAGAAATGGCATCTGCACTTCTATGTTCATCGCAACTCTATTCACAATAGCCCAGATCTGGAAACAACCCAAGTGCCCCAGAACAGATGACTGTTAAACTGTGGTACTTCTACACAGTGGAATACTATGCAGCTATTAAGAAAAATGAAGTTATGAAATTCACTTATAAATGGATGGGCATGAAGAGTACCATGCTGAGTGAAATGAGTCAGGAGGAAAGAGACAGGCACAGAATGATTGCACTCATTTATGGGATATAAAAAAGATGTAATATGATAAAAATACCCAAGGACAGTAGAAACAAGGGCCAGGAGGACTGGTCCATGGTTGGAAGCCTGCTTCAAGTGCTGGGGAAGAAGCAGTTGCAATAGAAACAACTATGACAAAGATAGATGGAAATGATGACTCCACTGGATAAGAACTGTGTGCTGAAAACAGGTAAAGGAATAATCGTAATAACCTCTCGGTATCTGTATTGCAAATCCCAAAAGGGGTAGGGGGGGCAAAGGTGGGAGGGTGGAGAGAAAAAGGGAGAGAGAGAGGGAGGGAGAGAGGGAGAAAGGAGAGGAAGGAGGGAGAGAGTGAGAGGAAGGGAGAGAGAGAGAGGGAGAGAGAGGCACTGCCATAGAGGCTGGGGTGGCAGGAGGGAACTGGGCACACTGTGGTGGGACACATGCGCTGGTAGAGGGATGGGTGTTGAAATATTGTATGACTGAAACTCGACCATGAACAGCTTTGTAACTGTGTATTTCACAGTGATTCTATATAAAAAAAAAAATTAAAGCAGAAAATTCAAAAGAATTAAAGAAGAAAAGATGAATTAGTCAATTGGGAACTAGAAAGTTTGCTTTACCCATATAGGGAAAAATACCCAAATCTCTTTCAGGTGGACTACTACTGTGAGAAAATATTTTTAACACTTAAAATAATAATAATAATAATTAAAATCAAACAGTATAAAAAGCTAACAGTTTTTAAATACTATAAAACAACATACCATTAAGTAAAAACAAATGACAATAATGTTTTTTAAGTGAAAAGGAACTGAATATAAAATCCTTGTTTGGGGGCCACACTGGGCAATGCTCATGGTTACCCCCAGCTCTGCACTCCAGAATCACTTCTGGTAGTGCCTAGAGGGCCATCTAGGGTGCTCGGGATCAGACCCAGGTCTGCCACATGCAAGGCAAAGTGCTTTATCTGCTGTACTATCTCTCCAGCCCCCTGAATATGAAACAGTTTTTAAATTTTTTTTTAAATTCCTACAAAAAATTTCCACAAATAAGAAAAAGCAATAAATCCAAAAGCAAAGCTGGGCTCACAGTAATCGGAAATGTGCAAAATTAACACAATGAGATGTAGGTTCACACCTTTCACATTAGGGAAAACAGCAAACCACACAGTACAAATGGCATGCCAGAATGGCATATGCGAAATATGTATACATTTGACTTTACAGTGCCAGACAACGGCACGATGGGTAAGGCACTGCTTTGCACATGGCCAACTGGGCCCAATCCCTGGCACCCTAGACGGTCCCCTGAGCCCTCCAGAACTGATCCCCGAGCATAGAGCCAGGAGTAAGCCCTGAGCCCCGCTGGGTGTGGCCAAACACGTAACAGTACAAATGTCCAGCGAAGGCTACAAACCAAAAGTTCACTGCTGATGCAGCGAACACCAGCACAATCCTTACCAAACACCCAGCACAGCCATGGAGGAAAGCTGAGGAGCACAGACACGCCGTGCCCACAGTCTGCTCCCGCGGAGCAGCCCAGAGCAGCCCAGCTCCAAACTCTCACCAGTCGGCAAACGAACCCTGTCTGCAATGAGAAAGGATTCAAAAACAAGAGCTGTCTAATAAATCAAATTATATTGACTTACTTTCTGCTGTAAGTCACCAATTTGCAAAAAAATAATTTATTAGTCCTCAAACTCACACTCAGGGTTTCACTCTGAGAAATAAAAGAAGACCTATTAAGGGACGATGAAAGGAAGAAAAACGAAAGAGTCAAAGATACTGTGACATGAAATAGCGAAAATAAGCAAGAATTAAACATCACCTGGAGCAGCGTGAAAAGATCTCCGTAAGATCAAACGAGAAAGGAGGCTGCAGAAGGCCATCTTGCTGGATTTCACTTACGGAAATTTTAAACTAAAATGTATACATATTTTGCATATGATTTATGCATCCAGAAATGACAAAAGAAGAGGGAAAAGGGGAAGGAACGGAACATTTGTAACTGGCAACAGGAAATCAGAACTCTATCTGTCAAGTTTTGTTTTGTTTTGAACAAGTTTATTTCTTTAAAATAAAACAGAGCCAGAGAGGTAACTCGGTGGGCTGAAGCTCCTGCGTTAGCAGGCAGCCCCAGGTTCAACCCAGCAAGGCCAGCAGTGATCTTCAAGCACCAAGTAATCCCTGAGAAGTAATCCCTGAGAACGACAGGGTGTGGGCCAAACACCAAAAGAATAAAACAAAATACTGGCTGAAGCAACAGTACAGGGGTTAAGGTGTCTCCCTGGCACCTGCCAATGCTGGACCGTCCCCAGGGCTGCAGTTCCCTGGACCCAGCCCAGAGCACAGATCCCTAACCTAAGCACACATCCCTAAACTCAGAGGTAAGCCTTGAGTTCCACTAATGTGGCCCCAAAATCAAAAAAGAAAAAAAAGAAAGAAAGAAAATATCTAAATCTAACAGTAAAAATTGTTTTTAAAATATTCCAAGACTGGGGCTGCAGCAATAGTACAGTAGTAGGTAGGGGATTTGCCTTGCACACAGCTGAGCTGGGTTCAATTCCCAGCATTCCCTATGGGTCCCCGACACTGGCAAAAAATGGCTCACAGGGTTTAAGTACATGTGAAGTACATGGAAGTCCTGGGTTTGATTCCTGGCACTGTGTGGTCCCCTGAGCAACATCTGGCCAAGTATCGTGTAATCACAGGACCCTCTGAGCACTGCTCAGGAGATCTTCCCTCCCCTGAAAAAAGCAACACTCGACAAGGGTGGGGGAATCTAGTAAGTGTTCCTAAGACTACTTTCTAAACTTTTCATCACACTGAAATATTTAATTGTTTTAAACATATATGTCCTGATTTTTATAACACAACTATATGAAAATACACCAATGATTTTTTTCCTTATGCTTAAATGTACTTCCAAATATTCCTCAGTAAAAATACATTTCAGGGGCTGGAGCAACAGTACAGTGAGTAGGGCGTTTGCCTTGCAAGCGGCCAACCCAAGTTTGATTCCCAGCATCCCATATGGTCCCCTGAACACCGCCAGGAGTGATTCCTGAGTGCAGAGCCAGGAGTAACCCCTGTGCATCATCAGGTGTGACCCAAAAAGCTAAAAATAAGTAAATAAATTCATTTCAGTTTTTAGAAAAAATAGCATAATGAGCAAAGATACTTTTTTAAGAATCTCTATTTCAGGGAAAAGGAAATAAATTTAAGTCACAGAGTTATAAAGTTAGAGCCTTAAGGAAGATGAATGATCAAAGTAAAAACAAGAATGAAAATTTACTGGTAGGAATAGAAATGGTAGAGTCATGGGGGCTTGAGTGTTAGCACAGTGGATAGGGCATTTGCCTTGCACGAGGCCGACCTGGGTTCGATTCTCAGCATCCCATATGGTCCCCTGAGCACCACTAGGGGTAATTCCTAAGTGCAGAGCCAGGAGTGACCCCTGTGCATCGCCAGGTGTGACCCAAAACGAAAAAAAAAAAAAAGATAGAGTCACTTAAGAACAGTTTGAATGTTTCTTAGAATTTGACCTGGGTTTGATGCCCTGCACCGCATATGGTTCACCAAGCACCGCCAGGAGTGACCCCAGAGCACAGCACGAAACTATTTTTTTTTTAATCAAAAAGCAGTTCAAAGGGGCCGGAGCGATAGCACAGCAGGTAGGGCATTTGCCTTGCACGCGGCCGACCCGGGTTCGATCCCCGGCATCCCATATGGTCCCCCAAGCACTGCCAGGAGTAATTCTTGAGTGCAAAGCCAGGAGTAACCCCTGAGCATCGCTGGGTGTGACCCAAAAAGCAAAAAAAATAAAAAAGCAGTTCGAAGGAGTGGAATGCATGCTCTATATGAAGGAAGCCTGTACTTAATTCTCAGCATCACATGGTCCTCTGCGCACCCAGCCATCAAATAGTGGCTGCTGAATACTGTGTGACCCAAACTCAAAAATATAAGTAAAACTTAAAAAAAAAAAAAAAAAAAAAAAACAGGAGCTATAGCAGTAGTACAGAAAATAGAGCTTTTGCCTTGCACATGGACTACCCGGCATCCATACACACTGCCAGGATTTATTCCGGAGTGCAGGAGTGCAGAGTCAGTAATCACTCAGTGAGGTCTCAAAACAAACAAAAAGACCATAAACATACTGTTATTTTCCTAAAGACACCATTCACACAAACCTGCACTAATACTTAGAGCAGTTTTTATTCACAGTTGCCAACATTTGGAAGCAAACCTTCAGTAAGTGAATGCATAAACTGTGGTACATCCAATGAAATAGAATTCATGCTAAAAAGATATTTCCATCCATGAAAAGACAGCATGGAATCTTCAAGGCATACGACTACATATAAATAACTACGGGGCTGAAGAGAGTACGGCAGGAAAGCTGCTTGCCTTACACATGGATTTTGATCCTCAGCACCCCATATGGCTCCCAGCACTGAATCACCAAGAACCATCTCTGAGCACAAAGCCAGCAATCAACCCCCTGTGCACCACCAGGTGTGATCCAAACACCAAAACAAATGCAGGGGGGGGGGGGGCGACAGTACCTAAAGTTAGGCACTTGCCTTGCACACAGCTAATCCAGGTTCGATCCCAGGCATCACATATAGTCCTCCAAATTCCACCAGGAATGATTCCTGAGTGCAGAGCCAGGAGAAAGCCCTGAGCAGAGCCGTGTGTGTGTGTGTGTGTGTGTGTGTGTGTGTGTGTGTGTGTGTGTGTGTGTGTGTGTGTGTGTGTGTGTGTGTGTGTCTCGGAGTGATAGTACAGCAGGTAGGGCATCTGCCTTGCACACAGCCGACCATGGCATCCCATATGGTCCCCCAAGCACTACCAGGAGTAATAACCGAGTGCAGAGCCAGAACTAACCTCTGAGCATCCCTGGGTGTGACCCAAAAAGCAAAAAAAAAAAAAAGTAACATTCTGTTGGTTGTGATGTTGATACAAATTCCAAATCAGAGATTTATAATTGTGGGTGAAGAGGGTATACAGAACATCTCTGTGCGTAGCTCTCAATATGTTGTGATCCTAAAACTGCTCTGTAAAAAAAATTTTAATGCATCAAAACTGATTCTTAAAAAAAAAAAAAACACTGATTCTTTACTCCGGAGGGGGCCACACCCAGCAGTGCTCAGGGCTCACTCCTGGCGCGCCCTCTCTCTCTCTCTCTCTGCATTTATTTATAAAAAGCTGGAGCTCAAAATCTGACTGACTTAACAAGGTCACCAAGCTGACACAAAATCATAAATCGAACCTGTAGAGACCTTTACTCTCCACCAATACACTAGAACCACATTCTATTTATTGAGGTAGTATTACCTTCGACTTACATATGAGAAGAGTCTAAAATTCATTTAAATTTTTATTTAAATATATCAAAAATAAAAATTATGGAAGTAGTAAGGGGAAAAGTTAAACTTCAAACATGAGCTTGAAGTCTAACTCCAAACTCGATGTACCTTCTAACATGCTAAGTTACAGCAAGACTGAAGCAGAGAACATGTGGATAGAGATGAGAAGACTTCCTGTATAAACCCAAACTATACACAGTGTGACCTGATGCCCCGGTGACAGTCAATGTGTCAAGAGAATAGGCCCTTTACTCAATTCCAAAATTCAGAATTAGGAGCCAAAGAATAGTACAGAGGGGAGGAGTCTTGCCTTAAATGCAGCTGACCCACTGAAATAGTTCAATTCCCTAGAACCACATATGGTCCTTCACCAGGAGTGACCCCTGAGTACAGAGTCAGGAGCAAGCCCTGAGCACCACAGTGTGAGGCCCAAAAATCAAACCAAGACAAACAAATGAAAACATGCGCGCGCACAGACAGACACATACACACATAGACACACACACACACACACACACACACACACACATTCTGGATTGGAGTTAAAAGGTCAAACCAATGTTGCATCATGTGTAGACCAAATCAGAACATATGATGTTGGCATAGTAAGCCTACCCCACAGAGCACAAAATTGGGAGAAGCCAATCCACAGCAAGAATGGAAAGAGACTTGGAGAACAGATGACTCTGAATCCTTGGCTCCAAACTGCTCTTGGAAAGTCATTCTCTTGTTCCCGTAAGACTCCCTTAATTCTTAATTGCCCCATTTTGGCTTAAGTTATCTTACAACTGTAGTCAAATGCAGAAGGGAAATATTAGCTTCCATCAAGTACAGTTTAAAAACTAAGCAGTTAGCAAATACCTCGGGTGAACATCAGACCAGAGAAGTAGTCTGTCCCAGTGTGGGCCCGTTCAGCTTCAAAAGACCTCATCCAGGTCAACTGCTGCTCCCCAACAGCCAACCCAACTGCAAGAGCTTCCTAACTGTATCATCAATTCTCCCAGCACAGTCCTTTAAGTCAACCAAACCCCTCAACTACCTCGAAACCATCCCCCAACTATCTCTGCAGCACCACACTTCCAAATCCTCCCCGTGAACGGTTCTCAAGTATTACTCCAGTACTTACTCCATGCTGACACAACCCATCCTGGCCGTACAAAAATTCACAGGCCTTCCTACATCTCCCTTGGCACTCCAGATCTTTCCTCTAGAGAACAGCAGTCTTCCCTCGCCCTACATTTCTTTCCCTACATAACTCTTTGAGGTATAACATCAATCTGATTCCACAGGCCTACTCATTAGTCTCCATTCACCTCTAGAGGTTCAGAGCAAGAAAATCTGACTCAGTCTTTCGGCTCTTGGTATCTAAGCACTTACACGCAATCCCCTGCAGAAAGTGGTTGCTCAAGTACCAGTTAAATATATGAAATAATCCTCATGGCATAGCACAGTTGTTTAAAAATGTATATATCTATTATCTGTAGCAAAGGAAAGAAGGGGACTGGTAAGGGTTATGACACCCAGCATCAGGATGCTTGGGAAAAGATTACGTTTTTATACAGTAATAGGTGCTTAGGGTTTCAAACGGTGAGGGAGGGGGAGGAGCGAGACAGAAATTCCAGGTGGTCTGGGTGACAGGATTTCAAGGTCTTTGTCTCTCATCTCTGGTCACGTAAGCAGAAATGTCCTGACAAATCAAGAAAGCCATTGGGGAGCTTGCCTTGCACGCAGTCAACCCGGGTTCAGTCCCCAGCACCATATGTGGTCCCCCAAGTCCCGTGACGAGTGATACCTGAGTGCAGAGTCAGGATGAAGCCCTGAGCACCACTGGTGGTGGCCCAAAAACAAAACAAAACAAAACAAAAAAATCAAGGTTTGGTAGTTACAGCAAAGAAGAAAAAGCAAATAAATCCATGAACACACAAAATAACAAATGCTCCACAACAATGCAAAATTTGGTCCATGACTCATTACATCTTTAGAAGTTAATTACATTCAGAGTGGGGGGGAGTGGCTAGTGATTAGAGCACATGTCTTCCATGTGACGACAGTCTTTGGGTTCCCCAGCCAGGCCAAAAAATAATAATTAACTGAATTCTTGAAATGGCTTAGAAGAGGAGCATGTGGTTAGGGGGGGGGGGGCATAAGGGGATGTGAGTATGAGAGTATGAAACAGACGTTTCATGCCCAAATTGACATGTGTATCCAAAATGCCATTTTCAGAAAAGAAAGCCCAAAAGTTAAACAACAACAACAACAAAAAAAAACTAAATCATAGAAAATACACAAAAACAAATTGGTATGTACAATATGCTTCTAACTGGCGGATATAGGCTAGGTAAATAAGAGGACAAAATCAAGCACCAGATATTCTCACTAACCTCTGGTATATAGAATAACATGTCTAATAGGAGGTAATAAAGACGGGCAAAACACTGGCTCCAGATTACTGGAACAATAATGCCAAGAAAAGAGAAATGGCGGCAAAAAGAGATCTCTGGAACAGGGGGCAAGAATGAGGGGCCTTGGGCCACTCTCTCGTGTACAGGTCAAGTACCTGTATATATACATCTCACTGTTACTGTCATCCCGTTGCTCATCGATTTGCTCAAGCAGGCACCAGTAACATCTCCATTATGCAACTTGTTTTTACTGTTTTTGGCATATCGAATACACCACGGGTAGCTTGCCAGGCTCTGCCACGCGGGCGAGATACTCTCGGTAGCTTGCCGGGCTCTCAGAGAGGGGCGGAAGAATCTAGCCCGGGTCAGGCAAACGCCCTACATTCGGTGCTATCGCTCCAGCCTCGTGTGTGTGTGTGTGTGTGTGTGTGTGTGTGTGTGTGTGTGTGTGTGTGTACACACACACACACACATACATATTCTATACCACTAGATCCAACACTACTGTAAGTCTGAGGCCCAAATTAGAACAGTTCAACTTAAAAACAATCAAGGAGTCATTTTTAGAGGGTAGGGGAATCTGAGGTAAGAGATAAGGGACTGGAGGTGGGAACACCGTATGCCTGAAAGAAAGCCATGGTAAGTAACTATGCAAATCATGGCACCTAAATATAGTTTATCGTTGGTTATGTGCAGACACAGGTGAATACCTCTCACTGCGATTAGGAGTCTGAGGCTAAAACTATGACTCAAAAATGCCCTAATGTAAATCTAGATTTTTTAATGTAATATTAAACATTTTTAAGTATTTTAAGTAAATAATATGCATTATAAACCTAACAAGATACTAGTAGTTAAAATCTATATCATCTGTCAATTCAGATACATCATTTTAATTCACTAAATGTCACTCTAATATCCAGCAAAATCCAAACTAAACCAGTACAATACTTCTTTTGGGAGCAATACTTACACGGCAGAGCCTGGCAAGCTACCCGTGGCGTATTCGATATGCCAAAAACAGTAACAAATCTCACAATGGAGACATTACTGGTGCCCGCTGGAGCAAAGCGATGAACAACGGACGACAGTGCTACAGTGCTACTTAGATTATGATTGTCATAAATTCAGACTTGCCCCATTCCTTACTACTTTTTTTTAAGAAGAATGTCAGAATAGTCAAACAATAAACAGAAATACAGTATGCTGGGGTGTGGCACTCCATTTCCAGATGCTGACAGCCAGGACGGTTCCTGGGGGCTGTCTCCCACCAGTCAAGGGGGCTTCCTCCTCAGAGGCAGCAGCACATGGCAGGGTTTCTCACCGTTTCCCCATTAAGGGCCCCTTCTTCCCCGTTTGTTTCCTTCCCGTGCTCCCTCCCAACCCCACCTTTACACCTTGGAATATCCCTTTCCACCGTTTAGCACCGTTTACCTTTATTATCCTGCACCACATTTACCATCCATTTACCACCCTGGAATATCAGTGGAGCAGTGGAGCCCATGACAAAGCCACAGTAGCACAGAGTACTCAAATCTCCCTCTCCTCCTCTTCTCTCTCTCCCCACTCCGCCCCCCACTCTCTCCCCCTCCCTCCCTCTCAGAATCCAGATGGCCAGGAGGGTCATGTGAGAAAAGAGCAGCCTAACTGCAAGATGTCAAGGGTTAAGTACTCTGAGGCCCACTTGCCAGGTAGGCCCTTTCCCCCAGAGACAGCAGCTGCCAGATGACCACTTAGAAATCAGTGTCAGTAAACAGATGACCAGAAAGACTAGTCCAACTTACAAAAACCACATCAGACAATATATGCTATGTTAGAGTTCTGATAGCATAAAACTTGAGTGTAATACAGTTATGAATCACCCAAGGCAGCTAATTATATATGATAATGCTGGTTTGGATGTGTAAACTTTAGAACGATCTTTAAGTCACTACTTAATCCCAGATATTTATGTTCTGACCAGCTCGCTTTTTGCTTTTTGTGACGTTAACATATCACAAGCACCACAGCCATAGACAGAAGAATCTAGGATTGAATAAACAATTTCTCACTTTCAAAGAAATCTTCCAACCTCTCAATTTTCCATTTTTCTAGGACAGAATTCAAACATGTGAGGTGGCCAAAAAAAAAAAAATTTTAAAAATTCATTCTAAAGTTGAACTTTGCACTATAAAATTATTCTTTCCTTCCTCAAAACTCTAATAACATGAGAGCATCATACAGTATCACCAGCAATATCCATACAGAAAGACAGCAGGACGCACTGGGGGAAGGGAGAGTCACTAGTTTTAGAGAGCAACAAAATCTACCTTCGGATGGAAGATGTCAAGTTCCCAGTACTCCCGAGGCAAGGGACTCAAGGTCACAGAGAATTTACAATCTGAACTGACAGAATTTCAAAGAACCATCCACACCATCCAGGTGAAGTTAACATCCTACTCTTGTTCAGCCTCAGAAGAGAGCAGAATTAAGGAAAGCATGTCTATCAAGATGTAGAATTTTCAGAAATATCCAACTACCATGATGACCTTCTCTCAAAACTCTTGCCACAAATAAAACTACTCCATGATGATACTCCTAGAGCACGTGAAATCATTTTTTTGTAGTCAAAGTAAACAAAGCTACTGGTAAACTAACACTTTTATTTTTGCTTGCAGACACTACTAAGCAACATCTTCAAATATTTTTTCTTTTTTGCTAATTTTTTATGTTTATCATCACAGAAAATACAGGTTTCAGACATATACAAACTCAACTGATTTTCTCAAGAGAACTAGAAAAGGAAATATATAAATATAAAAAGATCTAAGAGACAGGGAGACTGCTTCTTGATAACCTATGCATTATTTATATGCTTTTTAAAAAATGCATAATCCTAAGAAACTAAATCTACTAACCTCTACAATCAATGTGATACATGGTTTATCCAGTCTTGGCAAAAATCCTCTGGACCACCAATGGTATGTTCATCCACTCGTACATACGCAATTGTATAAAGAATCTATTATTTAGAACACCAGAAAAAAAAACAATTAAAAGACTTATAGCTACCATAAAAAAAGAAAAAGAGCACTTTTCATATCTATGCTAAGATTTCCTAATTTAATACCCTGCTTCACAAATTCAGAATGGAGAAAATTATAGTGATTACCAAATTGGAGAAAGAATAAGGAATATTTTTATAAATAAAAGTTGCCATATAGAAGTAAAATTTTTTAATACTGGTAATTAATCACTGAAGACTAAAAATTTTTCACTGAAGACTAAAAAAAGAGTCCAATACGACATATTTTATTACATATGTACATATGATCATACACATACAAAACCATGCTGAAATAAGAAATGTAGACACATCTACATTACCAAAAAAAAGTATTACAAGAATATCGGTGGATAGGCACACATGAGTAAGACCTTACCACTGAGAATGCAAATGGTTAAAAGTCATAACCCTGGGAACCTTTGCTCTCTCTTAGTTCTGGGACTTCTCACTCCTTACTATGCATACACCCCCACCCCAACAGTTACCTGAGTAACATCTCCATTCCCTGTGACTTCACCATCACCCATCCACACCTGCAACTCACCAGCTAACAATATGCAAAATTGCAAGCTTGCATTATCTCTTCATTCTTCTAACAACCCCTTAAAATAGATGGTTATTTTCTCATTTTACAGATGAGATAACCAAGGTACATAAGTTAGTACCTTTGCTCAAGGCTATTAACTGAAAATTTAGAAAGCCAGAATTCAAAACTGGCTCAGGCTTCCTCCACTACCAGAGCTTTTAGTCACACATTTCAGTCACTGGATGTCTCAAAAATTCAACGAATTCATTCAACAAGTAATGTATTCACTGGGCCCACGATGTGGCTCAAAGGATTCAAGCCCCAGTGATGACAAAAATAACAGTCATAATGAACACAAGCCCATTCTCAATTTTCTCCACTTCCCTAAATCAGTGACGTGGCTTCACTCTCCACCAACCCTTCCCAAAACTCTTTCCGGAATCATCTGAAAAAAGGCAGATGGAATCATCCCTATTTCCTCCCCTTAACTTGTCCGGTAAATTCTGCCTCGTCACCTCCTTGCCAAATGCACTCCACTGTTCAAACCCCAATGCTACAGTTCTTTCATGTGTCCACTGTGATACCTTCCTGGTTACTCTCACTGCACTCAGACTCTAGGATCCTTGCAAAAGTCACTGCCACTTGCTAGCCTTATAAAACAGGTCTACTCGTGTTACACCCCTGCTCTGAAAGCTTTTGATGGTTCTCCACTGCCTGCTGAACAAAGTCCAAACTAGTTACCTTGGCATTCCTACCCAGGCTGGTTCCAACCTACCCTCCTACCTTCATCTCCTATTGGTGCAAACCGCCATCCCACTAGAAATATTGATTTATACAGCACTTCATTATTCATACAGCATTCTTTTCCCACGCATTGGTAGTCCTCACAATACAATGAGTATGGGCCCTAATTTATAAGAAAGAAACTGAGACTTGGGAAGATAATATGATTTGCTGAAGATTCCAAATTGTCAAAGGCAGAAGTTTCAAACACCTAATTTTATCTCTGCTCTGTAGGTCATGCAGTCACAGCAGGCTATCCCAACACCTCAGACTTACTCTTCTTCTGAAAACACACACGGAATTTTCCAGCACTGTTTTTCAAAGGGGCTAAGGGGCTACTCCCAGCAGAATTCAACTTACTTGTGTAGCCAACACACAGCTAGTGGTGCTCAGGGAACCACTGGGACGATGTCAACTGATGCGAGGGCCAGTGGTGCCAGGCCCAGCCAGCAGTACTGTGATGGGGGGGTCAGAATTCAGAGACATGTACATGGCCTGGTATGTGCTCGACCACTTGAGCTGATCTCCCCAGTCCCTCTATGACTTAGCTGGACATAGAGTTCCTTTGCCTGGAATGCTATTCTCACTCCCTGATGTTTCCAAGAACTACGTTGTGTATTTTTTTTATGCCTTCTGATGAGTTTGTTATATTTATCTATAAATCTGCCTGTAATAATAAGGTCTGTAAATACAGGACCATTAACTCAGCCACTCAACAGTTAAGTCTGCTTAATTAATTGGGAAATGTGTAGGGAAAATGAGCTATATAAATTGCAAGCATCAAGGCAGTGAGCGGCCAGGGATGAAACCAGAGAGATCAGTAACTCAGATCAGACTATATTCTGAGCAAGGTCAAATGCCTCAGTTCTAACTATTCTCACCAGTATTTGCAATTATTGAATATTACAAGTTAGGGACCAGGGGAGAGCCTGGCAAGGTACCCCTGGCGTATTCGATATGCCAAAAACAGTAACAATAACTCTCACAATGGAGATGTTACTGGTGCCCGCTTGAGCAAACTGATGAACAAAGGGTCAGGATGACAGGGACCAGGGAGATGGTTCAATGGGCTAGAATGCATGCTTTGCCTGTGGGAGGACTGGGGTTCAACCCCTGGCACCACATGCTTCCCAAGCACTGCCAAGAACATACCACCCACACAAGCACCAAACCAGTAGCAGCCCCTGAAAGCGGCCAGGTTTTTCGGCCCCCCCCGCCCCTTAATTAAAAGAGAAAAAAAACTTAATATAGGTTATTGCACGAATAATTCAAAACAATGGAATAGGAGTAAAAAAAAGAACAGCTAATAAAAAAATAGAAACTTTTTTTTAAAGTCACAGTGAAATTACAAAGTTATTCATGATTTGGGTTTCATGCATAAAAGATTTCAACCAATCCCTTCGCCAGTGTCCATTTCATTTCGCCAGTGCCCACCACTCCCTCACACCCCCCACCTCCCACCCACCAATCTGCCTCTATGAGAGGCGCTTTTTTGTTAAGTTCTTGCACTGTCATTATGATACTGTTACTAGTAGGGTTTCATACCCGACACTTTATCCCCGCATTTAGCCCAATGACGATCAGATTCAAAAGATGTTTTTATAAAGACCACAATATAAAGCCTCGAATGCTTCCTTCCCTCTGTCAGAAATCTCCGTATCCACTGCTGAAATATTAACTATATTGTAAATTTTTTCTTGATTGGCAGAGCTTAGAAGAAAAAGTAGCCCACATGTTTTATATTAATTTCATTCCATTAAGTTATATCACCCCAAATATAAAGGTTAAATTCGTGATTTAAAAACCTTAAGTGATTTACAAATTAGATTTCAGAACTGCATTTAACATTCAGAACTCTTGGTTCTCTCTTTGGCATTACTCCCCCGCCCACCCCAAGCCTGACCTGGTCTATGAACATCAGAACACTGTGGCCAAAATTTATGTTCACAAGTTGTTTTTCTGGAGTCTAGTGGGAGAACTGATGCTGGTCTTACCATAAACTGTGCATTTTCCCATTCAGAGACAGTGACATTGGTAGAACTGAATTAACATAAACTTCGGAATCAGAGAATCTGAACTTTAGCTTTAATCCTACGATATGGGAAGTTAATCCCTGTCGTATTTAGATTACCACACTTGAGGCTGCAAAGACAGTTCAGCTTGCCTTGCATGTGGCCAATGCAGGCTTGATCCCCAACTCCACAAATAGTCCCCTCAGCACTGCCAAGTGACCCATGAGCACTGAGCCCTGAGGAGTACCCCTGAGCCAGAAGTGCACCCATGCCCCACAAAAAAAAAAAAAAAAAAAAAACCACTCAGTGGACTGTTGCAAAACATCAGTTAATACATAAAAAGGAGCTGAAGCAATAGCACAGCGGGTAGGGCGTTTGCCTTGCACACAGCCAACCCTGGTTGGATCCAGCATCCCATAAGGTCCCCTGAGCACTGCCAGGAGTAATTCCTGAGTGCATAAGCCAGGAGTAAACTCTGTGCATCACCGGGTATGACCCAAAAAGAAAAAAAATAATAATAAAAAAACATAAAAAATGATAAAGACATACGGTAAACCAACCATAAACATTGCTTTACTATTCGATGACAATGACAATCACCTGACTCAATATGACAATTAGTATTTGAGAAAGGGTAACAAATTCTAACTAATTCCGTGAGATTATCCTGCTTACGTTTTGGAAATCTGCATACATCAATGACACTACTTGGGGAAAAAAGAAAAGAGGGATATAACTAAAAGAAGAAAACAAAAGAATTTCTGTGTCAAGTGCTCCAGCAAAGTGTGGAGGCAAATACAACTAGAAATAAATATAGATTTAATTTCAATTCATGTATGTTGCTTAAAATCAAAGGTAAAAATGTTCATCTGAAATCTGAAATAATACGCCTGAAGGGCAGAAGAGAGAACAGCAGGTAAGGCGTTTGCCTGCACTCTGCTAACCCAGGTTCAATCCCTGGTACCCCATATGGCTCTCCAAGCACCACCCAGAGATCTGTACTCCTGGTACATACAGAGCCAGGAGTAATGCCTAAGCATCACTGGGTATGGCCCAATGAATCACTGTATCACTGTATCACTGTCATCCTGTTGCTCATAGATTTGCTCAAGCGGGCACCAGTAACGTCTCCATTGTGAGACTTGTTGTTACTGTTGTTGGCATATCAAATACGCCACAGGGAGCTTGCCAGGCTCTGCCGTGCAGGCGAGATACTCTCGGTAGCTTGCCAGGCTCTCCGAGAGGGGCAGAGGAATCAAACCCGGGTCAGGCCATGTGCAAGGCAAAGCTATCACTCCAGCCCCAATCAATCAATAAATAAAATAATACATCTCAAACCAGGTATATTACAATAGCATTATCTATATCATATAGTGTACATTTTGGCTCAGAACTTTTTCTTTCTTCTCAGTAGTATTGCTTCATTGGCTGGCTTTAGCCTTTCTCTTGTACCCACATCAATACTAAAAAATAGTACAATAGTAGGATTAAAATAACCTCTGAGAATTTAGCAATGCCCCTAACTTACTCTTTCTCATCTCCTGAACGCTTGATGGCACACAGAGGTGATATGGGCTAAAGCCAGTCATGAGCACACAGGGGTCTGAGACATCTGGGATTTCATTCTAATTCTATCACTTACTGACGGAGCTTAGGAACCTAAAAAGACCGGTTCCACTTAGCGGCTGGAGCAGGTAGGGTACAGCAGGTAGGGTGTTTACCTTGCACGCGGCCAACCCGAATTCGATTCCCAGCATCCCATATGGTCCCCCAAGCACCGCCAAGATTAATTCCTGAGTGCAGAGCCAGGAGGAACCCCTATACACCATGGGGTGTGACCCCAAAAAACCGGAGGGGGGGGGGAAGAGACTGTTTCCACTTTATAAAATAGTGAATAAAAAGTACATAGGCACCTTACATTATTCTAACAAAATTATAACATCTTGGTGAACAAAAATCTTGACAGCGCTTAAAATACTGGTGAAGAAATGTTTAAGGGTAAAATATACTGAGGCTTTCAATTTATATGTTTTCACTGCCTCAAAAAACAAGTACATTATCCAGTGAACTCTATATCTATATACTTAACCATTTTTAGTATATTTGGTTTGAATTTTAGCAATCTTTCTAAAGAATATTTAACTAAAAACTTTAAAGATGGAATGAAGTGGGACATTTAATAAAGCTAGTAAAACAGCAAATATAGAATTAAATTAGTGAATATACGTCAATTCTTACTTTCAAGTTTTCAGTATATTTTAAGACTTTACAATGAAGTATTAAAACAACAAAAAAAAAATGTTGCATCTAACAGTCTGTTTTACTAAATCCTAGGTTAGAAATTACAACCGGCAAATATTTAATTCAGATATACTTAGCTCTTTTCTGGAGGAAGCTGGTGTGGGGGAGCCACACGTGCCTGTGTTTAGGATCACTGCTCCCAGGGCCGGGAGGGGAGAGGGGGATCAGCACACGTGCTGGAGACCCAACAGGGCTGCCATGTGCAAGGCAAGCACATTAAGCCCCGCATTATTTCTCCAGCCCAACTCATTATGGTGAAATTTTAAAAGGCACCATTTTACCAGTCATCAGTTTTATTCTGCTGAAGTTTAAATGTCATAAACCCCTTAGCCAATTAATAGTGTAATTTCAATAAATTATTCCACAGAACCAACTACCTCTAATCTATCATCTACCCTGGGGGGTGGGGGGGGAGGAGATAAAAACCAAATCAACAGATACTGTGATTGATGATTTAACCAAACAAAACACTGAAAGAGGAAGGACTGGCATTATTCATTATTCGCTTCTGACATTTCCAACAGCTGCTAAAGTTAGTTAAATTCCTTATCCATTAGTACTAATGGATAAGGCAACATCTTAACAGGTACCTGATGTACAAGAGCAAACTGTATAGACACATAAACAGCTAGGTTAGAAAGATAACCAATTCCTCTAGTTTTATTCCCCATTCCTACTGTCAACTCAAATTTTATCACATTTTATGATATAATTATAAACTCAAATGATTTTGCAGTGTAACAACTTAAAAAGTCAGACTACCTCACATGCATTAGGATGGCTACTCAGAAAGAGAAAAAAGAATACTGATAAGAGTAAGAAAAATTGAAAAATTGTACACTGCTGGTAGAAACATAACGTGATATAATTACTGTGGAAAACAGTATAAGAATTCCTTTAAAAAGCAAAAACAGGTGGGATTTGTGTTGGAATGCTAAATATAATCAATCACTGTGAACAATTTTATAAGAATAAAATTAAATTTTAAAAAAGTAAAAGCAGGGGCTAGAGTGATAGCACAGCGGGTAGGGCATTTGCCTTGCACGCAGCCAACCCGGGTTCGATCCCCAGCATCCCATATGGTCCCCCAGCACTGCCAGGAGTGATTCCTGAATGCAGAGCCAGGAGTAACCCCTGAGCATCGCCGGGTGTAACTCAAAAAAGCAAAAAAAAAAAAAAAAGGTAAAAGCAGAATTAGCATATGATCCCAAGAAGATTTATCCATATCCAGTGAAGCATTAGAAACTAACAGCTAAAAGGTAAAAGCAATCTAAGTTTCTACCAACAGAAGTATGGATAAGAAAATGTGGTGTGTATATATATATATATATATATATATACACACACACACACACAAAGGAGTACTAGTCAGTATTCAAGAGGAAAGAAATACGGCTATGAGTCATTTAGCCATGGCGATGCTTAGTGGTCTGGCATTTTAATTTTTATAAATCTTCACATAGATTTTTTTTCACATAGGGATCTTATGAATTTTTAACAAAAAGGAGTAATTGTGGCACAGTCACAAAAAAAGACAAATACTGTATGATTTCACTTACATGAGGTACCGAAAACAGAGAGACATAAAGTAGATTGGCAGCTGCCAGGGACTGGACAGCGATGGCAACAGAGTGTTAGGGTTTAACAGGTACCAGGTTTTGATTCTGCAGGGTAAAAGCTTCCTGGAGATGAAAGGCAGTGATTATACAACAGTATGAATATACTTGGTCCTAGTGAGCTGTTCACTTAAAACTGGTTGTGGTGGGGGCTGAAGAGATAGTACAGTATGCAGCACACTTGCCTTGCACTAACCCCCCAGCCCGGGAACCCTCTCCATACACACCCTTTGGGCCCTGCCAGGAGTGATCCCTGAGCACCACCCGTGTGGCCCAAACCAAAAAAGAAAAAAAATCTATGATGGTAAATTTTAAATTTTACATTATGTGCATTTTGCCACAATAACCAATAAACAAACAAAACAAAAATCTGGGAACTGATCACAGAAAGGTCTGATGGTACTCCAGGTTGGAAGTGAGAAAACTCTGCCCCAGTCTCTCACCTTTTCTTTTTTTCTTTTTTTTTTTTTGTTTTTATTTTTATGGGGGTTTTTTGGGTTTGTTTTTGTTTTTGTTTTTGTTTTTTTGGTTTGGGGACACATGCAGAGATGCTCAGGGTTTACTGTAACCTGGCTCTGCCCTCTGCGATCATTCTTGACAGTGCTCAAAGGACCCCCCTATGCAGTGCCAGGGATGGAACCTGTTCGGCCCTGGGCAAGGCAAGCACTTGACCAGCTGTACTGTCTCTCCAGAGCGTCGTCTCCTCTTTAAAACCAGGATAATTCCTACCTACCCGACTCACGTTGTCGTTAGGAGGGGCAAAAGTGAGATCACGCATATAAAAGTAGCTTTAAACTGCCAAGCACCAAAGAAACAGAAATTATTAGGTTTATAATTACTCTCGTATGGAAAATCAGAAGGGGCAGAAACAACATAAACTTCATAGAGCTAGACCTTGCAACATCCTCACCCATGCCTCATCGCATTTAAAACTCACGCCCCTTCCTTGTTGGTTTGTTGTGTTTTTTTTTTGTTTTTAGTGTTGTTTTTTTTTTTTTTTTTGCATCCACAGAAGGGCCGCAACCGAGGGTGTAGGGCATGGGGAGAGGGGAAGGGGTTACACTGCAGCCTCAAATATCTCATCGAAGCACCCACCC
The DNA here is from genome assembly GCF_027595985.1 of Sorex araneus. Taxonomy (NCBI): domain Eukaryota; kingdom Metazoa; phylum Chordata; class Mammalia; order Eulipotyphla; family Soricidae; genus Sorex; species Sorex araneus. The sequence goes on along the minus strand of NC_073302.1, from coordinate 23,477,862 downwards.
CAAACGCAAGCATAAATGATCTTACGTGTCCGAGGATAATTGAATTTCTAGGACCCTCCACCCCCACCACCCCCGCCACCCGGGCCTGCGGCGCCCTCGGACTACATTTCCCACAAAGCACCGAGGGCGGCGAGCCCGGGCGGGCGGGGCGGACAGAAATTCACGGGGACCACAGGTGTCCCCGAACGGAGGTCGCCTGCGCCCTGGAAAACTGCATCGCTCGGGGGTCGAGGGTGGCCTGGCTCTCGCTTCGGAACACGCTGTCACGGCGGGCGGGCGGGCGCCGCGACCCTTCCCGTGCCCCCGCCCTCTAATCTCGTCCCCCCCACCCCCCCGCTTCCCGGGAGGGTCACAGCCTATTCTTGACCTTTGCAGCGCTGTCTAAAGGGGGTCACGGAAAGGCACCTTCTTCTCCCTCCTCCTCCTCCTCCTCCCGGAAGGACCCATTCCTTGAACTCGCCCAACAGTCAGGCCCCGGAGGGCGGCGGGGGTCAGACGGGACGCACGGACCGACGTGTGCGGAGGAGGGGTGGGGGGTTTGCTCCAGGCCAGTCCGCAGGCGGGGGAGGGCCGGAGGGCGCCCCCCCACTCAACACCCCCCGCGGCTCCCCGCCCCCACTCCCGGGCCCGGCCGGGGCGGACCGCTGGCACCGGCGCTGGCTCCGCCCGGAGCTCCGGTTTCTATTTCGCAACGTGACGGTGCAAACCTGAGGCCTACAAAACGCCGGCGGCGGCGGTGGCGGCGGCGGTGGCGGCCGCGTCCCTGCGCCCCGCCCGCCCAGGCCCGGGCGCCCCAGCCCCCCGCCGCCGCCGCCGGCTCCCCCCACCCCACCCCCCACACACAGACACACGCACACGGCCCGGGCGCCCCGGCGCTCTCGGGCCCGCCCGGCTCCCGGCCGCCGGCCCCGGCGCCTCCCCGGCTCGCGGCCGCGGGCTCGCCGTGGCACTTACTCAGCTCGTCCTGGGAGGCGGAGGCGGCGGCCGCAGCCATGTTGCGCCGGGGAGGGAGCGAGGGAGGGGCGCGAGGGGGAGGGCACGGCCCGGCGGCGGCGGCGGCGGCGGCGGCGCGGGGGGCTCGCGGCTCGCGGGGCGCCGGGGGCCCCGCGCCAGCTCCGCTCGCGCTCGGCGCGGCCCGCCCGCCGTCGCCTGCGTCCGTCCTCCTCGGCGCGGCACGCGTCGGTCGCTCCCGCCGTCGCCCGCGAGCTCGCGACTCCGCGGGCGCTGGCCCGCCGCGTGTCGGCCCGAGCTGGGGGGGACGCGGCGGCGACCGGCCCCGCGCGGCGCGGGCTGTGCGCCCGGCGCTCCCGACTCACGCCGCTTTTATATTTAGAAAGAGCTGAGCCATCCTCCCCGCCGCGCCCCCCCGCCCCGCCGCCGCGCCCCCCGCGCGCCCGCCCCCGCGCCCCCGCGCCCCCGCTCGCGCCTCGTCCTGCCCACCTGCCGCTGCCCGCCCGCCCCGCCGCCCAGCGCTGTGCCCCGCGCGCGCTGGGGGGACCCGGCCTGCGGCGGGAGGCCCGGCCTAGCCCGCCCCGCCGAGCCGCCGCCGCCGCCGCCACCCCCTCCCGGGAGCGCGGCGGGGACGCGACGCGCGGGCCGCTGACCTGAGTCCGAGCCGGTCTCCATGCCGCCCGGGCGGCGCTGGGCGCGGACGCGAGGGGCCGGCGGCGGCGGCGGCGCGGGCTCGGCCCGGAGCGTGGGGGGGGGGGGGTTGAGTGGAGGGGGGGGCGGGGAGCCGTGCGCCGCCCACCGCGAGGGGCGCGGGAGCGAGCGGGTGCGGGCCGCGGCCGCCCGGGGAGACGATCGTCGCGCGGCGGGCTGGGCAGGGCCGGCGGGCCAGCGGCTCCCGACCCGGAGGAACGCGCCGGGCCGGAGGAAGAGACGTGGACTCGGAAAAAAGTGCAGCCGGGCTGCGGAGTCGGCGGGAGGAAGCCCCGCCCTGCGCCGCCCGCCCGCCCGCCGGCCGAACTTCTCGGCCGCGACGCTGACTCAGTCCCCGGCGAGCCCCGGCGCCGCCGCGGGCACACGCGGGGGTCCCCGCTGGCCCGCGCCCCCCCTGTCCTCCGCCCCCCCCCCCCCCACCGAGCGGGCCTGCGGCGGCCGCTTGTCCCAGGCTGGCAGGAGCTGGGACGCCCGAGTGGAGAGAAAAGTCACGGAGCTCTAGACGGGGGAAAAGTTAAGCAAGATTTTTTTTTTTTAAAGTCCACGTTGCACTCTATGCGATAGAGCTTTCTTTCAAAAACTTCAATAAAAGTAAATAAGTAAATAAATTCGATCTCTCTGTGCTTGGGGGTACACCCGAATGATTTATTTCCAGTATGTCCCACTTGGAGTCCCCTGCCTTCAGTTTGCTCGTGAGGTCACATACGCAAAAATCGTTTGTAAATGGGATTCAAATAAGGGGTTGGCATAATTGCTGTACTTCTTAGGGACTCAATAGTTGTTACAAGAGCGGCAGGTCCTTTTAATTTTGGTGAGGAAGAAATCAGGATTTGAGATTGCATTAATTTCCAACAGGGGAAAGTTGTAAAACCCTAATTAACGTCTTGGAAGCTGAGTCAAGTAGGCAAGTGCAAGGTGCTTACATATTTACATTTTTCTTTTTTTTTTCCTTTATTGCATTTATTATAAAAATGCTAAATGTTTTGTGTGACAGTTTCAAATATACAGAGGGGAGTATAGAGACAAACTGGTTAATATGCACTGTCAAGTATTGAAGATTGTCTACAAGAAAACTCAAAATGGTTTTAAAATTTTAAAACTCTTACACAAATGTTGGTAGGTTTTTTTTTTTCAAATTTGACCAGAAACCCCAATACATGCATAACTTTGCAAATGATTTGTGAAACTAAAAAAATGTTTTAAGCTCGAAGCAGTAAGACAGATTGTGATGAACAGTGACCATTGAAAACCTTTATTTTCGATTCTCACCATAAGAAGAGAATATTTTTCAAAGATAAAGGATTTTTTTTTTTTTTGCATCACACCCGGCGTTGCACAGGGGTTACTCCTGGCTTATGCATTCAGAAATTACTCCTGGCAGTGCTCAGGGGACCATATGGGATGCTGGGAATCGAACCCAGGTTGGCCGCGTGCAAGGCAAACGCCCTACCCGCTATGCTATTGCTCCAGCCCTGATAAAAGATTTTTTTAATGCAAGGGTTTAGATATGTTGAAAGATTTCATGTATGACAGTTAATAAGCTTTTTAAAAAGGAAAAATTTAAATACAAATTTCAAATATAAAATTTATTTCAAGTATCATGAAATTCTTGAAGATCTTTCTCCCCACCACCCCACTTCTCAGAGAAAACTTTCATTTGCAGATTCAACAGAGTGCACGTCTCCCAAGACTTTGTCTCAGTACAGAACTGTGCAAACCCAAATTAAATTGGGGTTCATATTGGTGGTGTTTGCCTTGCACACAGCTGAGTTCGATTCCTCCATCCCTCTCGGAGAGCCTGGCAAGCTACCAAGAGCATCTCACCTGCTTGGCACAGCCTGGCAAGCTACCTGTATTCGATATGCCAAAAACAATAACAAGTCTCACAATGGAGACGTTACTGGTGCCTGCTCGAGCAAATCAATGAACAACAGGTCGACAGTGCTACAGTGCATTGTTGGTGAATGTCTTCTTCCATTTTCAGTCTTCCTTGTTAATGTATTGGTAGACTTTGTTGTTTATTGTTTGGACATTACAGTTGGTGGGGCCTGGGGAACCATTTGGTGCTGGGGATCAAACCCAAGCATCCTTCAAAGAATGTGTTCCAGTCCATGTCCCCCCAATTGAACTTAGCTTCTTTCTCAAATCTACTTCCTGCATCTCTCAGAGTATATGGAACCAACATCCAGTTGATTAAACCAGAGTGAGTGGACAAAGACTGTAATTTTATCTTCTCCCTCACTTTTATTCATTACTTGCAGGTCATCGCTGAACAGTTTCAGTTGAAATGTCTCTGGTTCCTAGCATAGAAATCAATGCATAAAAGCACAAAAATATATGTAACTGGTACTGGAGTAATGCACAAACAAAAATGAAATATGCAAGCTTCGTAAGGTACAGGAGCCGTGCAATTCTCAGGAGCTCTGCAAGAAGAACTTGAAGATCATCCCCTAGAGAACTCTAACCAGATGACCTGACAACAATCATTCATTCATTTCTGGTTATTGTGGAATAAGAAAGCCCCAGGCTGATTCAACCTCAGTTCAAATTTTTTTCAAGTATAGAGTTAAAAGAATAGTAGATGGCAGGTGGATGATCATGTTGAGAATTCTTTGGAAATGCAAAATACTCTGTTGGCTCACATTTCTCAACAATGAAAGGGACGATGTGGACGGTAGCTGGACAAATAGTACAGTGGGTTGCACACTGTACTGGTTTCGTTCCTCAGCATCCCCATATGGTCATCTGAGCCCCAACAGAAATAGCCAGAAATAATTCCTGAGTGCAGAGTCAGGTGTGCCCCCCTCAAAAAAGGATGATTGGGGAATACAGTTTCCTCTCCATTATCATGACTTAATCTTCGTACATGCTTAACCAAGAATAAGAGGGTACTGTGTGAAGTAATTGAGTTGCCTTGTTCATGCTACAAATGAAGCTCAGTAACTTTAGGTATACTGCATATACTGTATGGTTTCTTTTGTTACACACACACACACACACAAAAAAAAAAATCTCAAAGAATTAAGAGCTAAATTAAAAATTTTAAACTGCAGATTCCTCTGGATTGGAACTGTTGAGGTTGTACAAGATATTTCCCCTCTCTTATGCTTCCACCAGGGCCTATACGAAGAAGATAACAGCTGAAACCAGTCAGAAATCTTTATTTAGGTTTACAAATATATTGGATGATGCTTCAGAGGACCAACCCATAAAAGATTTTACTGACCAGCTGCCACCTACCAGTCTCCCACCTGTCCTGTCTAAAAGGAGACTTCTCTGTTCTTTTCCTATGTAAACTGCTTCTTGTGACTATGTAGGCAAGAAGGTTCACTTGAATATGTAAGTCTACCATCTTTCAAACTGCCACCTGCTTGGTAATTAAGTTCTTTTTTGACCAGTTACTTTGTCTTTCCGGACTGGAGGGATAGCACAACAGTAGGGCATTTGCCTGCACATGGCTGACCCGGGTTCAATTCCTCTGCCCCTATCAGAGAGCCTGGCAAGCTACCGAGAGTATCCCGCCCGTATGACAGAGCCTGGCAAGCTACCCGTGGCATATTCGATATGCCAAAAACAGTAACAAGTCTCACAATGGAAACATTACTGGTGCCCGCACAAGCAAATCTATGAACAACTGGACGACAGTGCTACAGCGCTACTTTTTCTCTCCATTGATGGACCCTGGTCAGAGGCCATGGAACTGAATCGTCCAGGTTCCAAGACCAAGGTTATTTTGAATGACCTTTTCAAAGCTGTAGGATTTTTGTTACTTTTGATACAGCTAACCCAAACACAAAACAAAGTTCAAATTATTTTTACTGTCAAGATTATGATCCTGGGGCTGGAGCAATAGCACAGCGGGTAGGGCGTTTGCCTTGCACGCGGCCGACCCGGGTTCGATTCCCAGCATCCCATATGGTCCCCTGAGCACCGCCAGGAGTGATTCCTGAGTGCATGAGCCAGGAGTAACCCCTGTGCATTGCCGGGTGTGACCCAAAAAAAACAAACAAAAAAAAAAGATTATGATCCTAAAATGGAAGAGTTGATTTATGTTTAGTTAGAATCAACAGTCTACCCCTCTCCTGGGGAGTGAGGACTAAGAGAAAGGGGATGGGAAAGTTACAATGTTACAGTACTCTAAACAAGTACAACATTCCCCTTAAAATAACACTGTCAATCCATCTTGTTCGTACTTTAACTTGCTTTGATTTTTTTAAAAAAGCACCACTTTTTTGTGTATGTGGGGTGGAGGAACGCTTTAGTCTATTTAATGACACACCACAGATCTGATAAGGGGTTAATATCCAGGGAATATAAAGAATTATGCTTAACAACAATACAAATGCAAACAAAAATAGTCAGAAAATATGAATAGACACTTCATACAGGTCAAATAGATGGGCTACAGGCATATGAAAACCTGCTAATTATTACTGACCATTAGAGAAAGATACCTCTCGGAGAGCCTGGCAAGCTACTGAGGATATCCCACCCGCACGGCAGAGATTGGCAAGCTATCCGTGATGTATTGATATGCCTAAAACAGTAACAATAACGTGCTCTTCATGTTCCTGGAATGAGCAGATTGGGCTATACCAGCCCACGATAGGGATGAATGGAAACGTTTCCTGAGCCCATTGGAGCAATTGATGAGCAACGGGATGACAGTGACAGTGACAGGGAAAGACAAATTAAGACCACAATGAGATGCCACCTCACACACTTGAGTCAAATCCCTGGCCCTAGATATTATTATTTTGAAGCTCGACCATCTTCACCTATTTCCCCACCACTCCCTCGTATTACATATTTACCACTTTTCCAAAACATCATAGCCTCACTGACATCAGTCAACACAAAATATTTCTTGTAACTTCATCCTCTTGTCATTCATAACTCATTTTTCTTCTAATGTCTCATAGCTTTCTGCAAGCTTCAAACTTTCTTCAAGTTTGCCTGTTTCCATCATGATCTCCCCATTCTCTCTCTATGTACTTATCCTTTCTGAAAAGGGGTAGAAAGTAAACATCTCTCTGCATGGGGCATGGCTATATTCCAATAAAACCTTATGAATAAAAACAGAGCTAAATTTAGACTACGGACAATTTGCTGGCCTCTGTTCTCAGACTTCCTCTGAAAGGGAAACTTGGGGGTGAATATGGAGGACTTGTATGCCTGAAAATGTCTCCACTTTCCACTGCAACAATCAGAATGGCTGGGATAGGAGGGGTTTTTTTTTGGGGGGGGGGGGTGGTGGATAAACCTGGTAGTGCTTAGGGCTTATTCTGTCTCTGTACTCTGAGGTCACTCCTGGAAGTACTCAGGAGACCAAAGGGGTGCCAGGGACCAAACACTGCTTAGCTGTATGCAAGGCCCTGCCCTCTCCTGCTCCAAGGATTGAATTTTGATGTGCTTTTTTTTTTTTTTGGCTTTTTGTGTCACACCTGGCGATGCACAGGGGTTATTCCTGGCTCTGCACTCAGGAATTACTCCTGGTGAAGCTCAGGAGGCCATATGGGATTCTGAGAATCGAACCCGGGTCAGCCGCGTGCAAGGCAAACGCCCTACCCACTGTGCTATTGCTCCAGCCCCTCCAAGTATTGAATTTTAAACTGCATTTTCTAATATCCTCTACCCAAGAACTAGATTTTCCTAGAATATAGTGCCATCAGAAAATTTGAATCTCAGGGAAACATTTATGTTGTCTTTCATGAAACTGTAGGAATTCAGTAATCCGTGAGAATTCAGAGCTTAATGTTTTAATCTTAATTGTCAGTGTCCAATAATATTAAACATCCCTACCAGGTTAGAAGTTGAATTAATGTTAATTAACATGATGGGAAGGCAACTATTTTAGAAGTTAATGCAGTATTTTAAATGGAAAGTAGCAGAGAAGGAGAGTTGAATTTCAAATTTAGTGCAAAGGCAAGTTGTTATTTAACAACAGAGAGATCAGTTCTGTAATTTCTAGTTTATGGAATTGACAAACAGATAATGTCACTGACCAAGACAGAGGGAGGGGTAGGAGTTTATGGAAAAAAACGAAAAAGAAAAGTTTGAATATGTTGGGGATACCTAAACAGATATTAACTATTTGTCTCCCTTCCCAAAAAAGTAGTAAAGATGTCATATAACCAGAGAAGTGAGCTGGAAGAACAAAGATTGACAGCGAAGACAAAAACCAAGTTGTAATGCGAACAGGAACATACCCAGCAGATATCAAAGCAAAGGTGAACATTTCTAAGCCGTGGCGGATATCAACTGTGCCCAAGCAAGGTTGACACACTCAGAAAATCATCTGGTTACATTGCAGCATACCCTTGTCCTTTGTACCCAAGAGCCTTAGGGTCCAGCCCATGACCAGCATCCAGCATTGAGTAACCAGTCAGCTCCAAGGATGAAAACAGGCTTCTGTGGCAGGTAACAGCCAGGACAAGAAAAGCAAGGACAACATTTGCACGGACAAGGACCGCATGAATTCAGCTTTTGTGTCTTGAGAAACTCAAAGATTCCTTTGAATGCCAAACCTCACCAAGAGAAATAGGCTGTACCATAGCAGAAAAGCCTTGGAAATGGGAAGAGGCCATATCTTTGAGGCAGGGCAGATTGATAGGCAAACAATATTATCAAAGCGATCAGACTGAGGGGGTGGAGGGTAATGAGGAAGTAATTACACTAAATGAAACTCTACTTGAATATATCCCAGGCTATAAAATGCCTAGTCTTTATACATAATATACACTTCATATACATTTCTCCTTGTCCACCCCCCTCTGAACTTTTCATTTCTATAATATCAGCCACATTTCAATGCATTACTCTTCACTCCTTAACTCTCCAACTGAGCTCTCTAGAACTTGTTGAATATTTACCAACACCTCTGCAGAGAATAGAATTCCCTTATAGAGCTGCACAGAACCCACTACTACCTTCTCCCTTTCAGGATCTTTCCCCAGGCAGACCTATCTGGTATAAATTGTTAAATCTCTCACATGTCACATTTTCACATTGGGCAGGTGGTAGAATCTGTGTGCTCCTAACTCCTATTGCTGCCCTAAATTCTGGCTTCTCTAATATAACTCTGACTGTATTTCCTAAATTCTGAAGCATGCTGGAGATCAACAGTCATTAATGAGCCATCCCAGACCTTGTCCTTCCAGGTCCTTGAACAAGTTTTCTCCATTCCCTTTCACCTTTATTCCATTGCAGTGACCTACTACTTCATAAGTACATGTTAGGCTTGTCATCAGCAATAAACTCCCAAATTGCTTAAGCCTTCCCATTTTTCAGGCCACCCTGTTTTCTGCCTGTCACTAGATTATTCTAGTGCACTCGTTTGTTTTGTTTTGTTTAGTTTTGGGACCACATCTGGTTGTGCTTAGGGTTTATTCCTGATTCTGTGCTCAAGGAGTAAACTATGGTCAGATACATGCAAGCAAAGCACCTTACCTGCTGTACTAACTTTCTGAACCATATAGTTACAATTTTTAATCTTTACCCAGTTTGACTGATAAGGAAAAAACCTGAACATATGTAGGGTACAGTTTGATGAATATTCTAAGAATCAAATGATGGAGTAAAGTTTGATGAGTTTTGACATATATCTACTCCCATGAAAAGATGAATACAATCAGTACAATGAACATATCTGTCAACTCGAATAGTTTCATCATGACCTTTTGTAATATCTGTTTCTACTCTCCTAGGCAAGTACTGATGTACTTTCTATTACTAAATATACGTTTATATTTTCATTTTTGTTTATTTTGTTTTGTTTTTGGACCACATCCGGCTGTGCTCAGGGCCCACTCCTAGTTCTGTGCTCATGGAGCACTCCTAGCAGGCCTGGGGACCCTCAGGGGTGTCAGGGATATAACCCAGGGCCACTACATGCAAGACAAGTGCCTTACCCATGTACCATTTCTTCAGTTTATATTTTCTAAACTTTTAGAAAAATGGAGTTATATACTATATTTGTTTTTGGATTTTGTTTGATCGGTAGTGCTGTTTCATTTTTTATTACTTTAGGTTTTTGCTTTTTTGAGTCACACCTGGAGATGCTCAGGGGTTACTCCTGGCTCTGCACTCAGGAATTACTCCTGGCGGTGCTCGGGGGACCATGTGGGATGCTGGGAATAGAACCCAGGTGGGCCACATGCAAGGTAAACGCCCTACCCGCTGTACTATTACTCCAGCCCTTGTACTGTCTTATTTTTGGTGACCACACTGGTGATGCTCAGGAGTCATTCCTGGCTCTGCACTCAGGAAGAACTCCCAGCAGTGTTCAGGGGACCATATGGGATGCCAGTGATGGAACCTGTCTCAGCCATGTGCAAGGCAAGCACGTTACCCACTGTACCCATCTTTTTTGTCTGATTTCTTTCACTTTGGAATGATATCTGGATTGTTGCATCTACTAAAAGTACAATCCTTTTCATTGCTGAGTAGTATTCCTTCATATGGTTTATTGTTTATCCATTCACCATTTTCTGTTCATTTAAGGAGTTTCTAGTTTGGAGGGCTGGAGAGATTGTACAGGGGTAGAGCGCTTGCCTTGCATACCGCTGACCCAGCTTCAATCCCCAGCATCCCACATGATCCTCCAAGCACCGCCAGGAGTAAATTCTGAGTACAGAGCCAGGAGAAGCACCTGAATATTGCTGGGTGTGACACCTCCCTCGTAAAAGAGGGTGTTTCCAGTTTTTACCGTGAACAATGACAAAATAACTCCTATAGGCAGCCATATACAAATTTACTTTCGTTTCTATTGAGGCATACTTTATAATAAAATTTTAAATCATTTGGGGGGGGGCAACATCCATCTGGTCCAGTGTCTGGTGGTCTCTCCCAGCCATACTTGGTGGACCATGTGATGCTGGGGAGCAAGCTTGGGGCTTCTTCATACATAACATGTACTTCACTTCTCTTGTTGGCCCTAAATCTCACAATTTTACAGTATATAATTCTATTGTATAAACATACACAGTATATAATTTGATATATATATAATAATATGGTCACAATAACCACCAGAATCAAGCTATGGAATTGTTATAGAGCTTTCGCCTTGCCTCAAAGTGCCATTTCCTTCTGTTTAATGCCTAAAAACCACTTATTTGATTACTTCTCTCTTAGTGTTCTCTTTATTTTTTTCAGTTGGAACACCCAATGGTGTTCAGGGATTATTCTTAACTCTGCCCTCAAGGATCACTCCTGTGCTTTGGGGACTATATGTGGTGCCAAGAATTATAACTCAGGCTAGTCATGCGCAAGACAAGCCGCTCTATCGTCTTTAGTATCTCTCTTGCCCCAGTGCTGTTCTCTTAGATATATTTAGGGGGCGGAGTCTCATCTGGAAATAGTCAGAGGTTACTCCTGGATATGCACCAGGAATTAGTCCTGGCAGTGCTTGGGGAACTATATGGGATGGTAGGGATCAAACCTGGGTTCATCACATGCAAGGCAAATGCCCTATTTGCTGTGCTCCAGCCCCTAGAGGATTATTCTAAAGCCCAGTATATGTGCAGTTTTGTATCTGGCTCCTATGTCACATGAGATTCAGTTTTATTGATGCATGTAATGGTACTTCATTTCTTCCTATTGCTGAGTAGTATTTCAGTGTGTGAAGGGCTCTCTTCTGTATGGCCATCTCGTACACATTTCAGTAGTTTCCCATTTGGGGAAATTATTAAGGAAGTGTCCATGAACATTCCCACACTAGCCATGTGTGTGAGTGTGTGTGTGTACTTTCGTTCTCATTTCTCATGAGTATGTGTACAGGAGAGGAATTGCTGGGTCATAAAGTGAGCATATGCATAATTTAAGAAGTACATTGGTTGCTTGCCAGGAGTCATGCCATGACACTCCCACATCTTGTCAGCTCAGTGTTCACAGAGGGTGGTGCCCATTTGTGGTTCTTACAAATATCTGGCTCTTAAGTGAGCCAGAACTTAAATCACTCTTGGGCTGGGAATCACAGGCAGCACAGCTTCTAGGATCATGCTTAGCATATGTGGGGACACAAGGAATTAGCACTTGTAATCTATGCTCACAAGGTATGCATTGTAGGCCACTGTATCATTCTGGTTTGGGGTTTTGTTTTTGGCTTTTTTTTGGGGGGGGGGGAGGAGTCACACTAGGTGATGCTCAGTGCTTACTCCTGGCTCTGTACTCAGAAATTACTCCTGGCTATGCTCAGGAATTACTTCTGGCATTGCTCTGGGGACCATAAGGGATTCTGGGGATCGAACCTGAGTCGATCACATGAAAGGCAAATGCCCTACCAGCTGTACTATCGCTCCAACTCATTTGATTGTTTTTTTAAATTTTTTTCGTTTTGGTCACACCTGGCGATGCACAAGGGTCACTCCTGGCTCTGCACTCAGGAATTACTCCTGGTGGTGCTCAGGGGACCATATGAGATGCTGGGAATCGAACCCGGGTCGGCTGCGTGCAAGGCAAAAGCCCTACCTGCTCTGCTATCACTCCAACCCATGTTTTTAAAAATTTTTTGTAACTTTTTGACCACACTCAGAAGTGCTCAGGGTTTAATCCTAGCTTATTGCTCAGGGTTTGTTCTGAGTGGTGTTGGGGGGGACCATGTGGTGTTGGAAATTGAACCTTGAGCCCATTTGAGCTATCTCTTTGGTTCCTTTTCCTCTTTTTTTCTTCTTTTTCCCCGGCCACACCTCGTGGTCTCAGGCTATGCAGTGCCAAGGGAATGGAGCTCAGAGACTATAGGTGTAACCTTAGGGGTCTATAATCTGCTTGGTTGTGGTGCTTGTACCTAAGTTACCATGTTTGCAGGAGTGGGGCTGCCACATACTTTAATTGTGGTGCTCCAGCACATTCTGGTTAAAGTGCCGGTAGGGTGGCTGAAGTGTCCCCATGAGTGCTCACCAGAAGTCATAGTTCTGACTGTGCTGCCCACTTACCTTTACCTCACATACACAGTGCTCCAGGGATCACGTGCCACTGTAGCAGTAGGGGTCCCAGAAAGCAGAATTGCAGGGACCAAGTTTAGCGCATATGCGGGGCACTGTGGATTATTCTTGTAGCCTCACCTTTGCAAGGCAGGTGCTTTGCCATGAGCTGGAGCTCAAACCCAGGTCAGCTACATGCAAGGCAAGCACCCTACCTGCTGTACTTTCTCTCCATCCCCCCTCCACCGGTTAGAGCAGTGTTTCTCAACCTCTTTCTGAGCGTGGCCCCCTTCTTCCCCTTCTGACCTTGTTTTCTTCCTGTGCCCCTCTATCTTATATACTAGTTGTGGAATATCCTGGGGTCCTACGATGGGGTATGAGGCTCTCAGGTGAGAAACGTGGATTTAGAACACCATTTTGTCACACCCGCACTGTCCCTGGATTTTGGCACATCTCCTGAGACAACTTTGCTGTCTCCAGATTTACTTCTCTCCAATCAGATCTCCAAACAGAAGCCCAAGCACAAAATTCCCACTTAGTTGCTTAAGGAGTGTGGAATTTTTTTGTTCTGCCACAGGCCGCCGTGTGGATTCTTGATAACATCATTCTTGGGCGAGACAATACAGCCAGTCGGATTGAGGGGAGCTGATGAGAAGCTTCCATATCTGTCCCATCATGTAGCAGGACCAGCCCACAGGATTTCATGGGCCTGAGATAGCCCACAGGCAATATTTTGCCCCCACCTGGCTCAGGATTCCTAATGTGCTTTCTGGGTTCAACACTCCAGCAGAGGTTGCATATCCGGCACCACTTACATACATGATCCTGGCTGCTCCGTGGCAATAGATCTCTGGTCACACCGCAGCCAGTTGTCTGTGAGCACTGCAGCCAAGTGTGAACAACACCCAGTCATTGCAACAACCACTAAGAAAGGGAAGAGAAGGGGAAGCTTTGAGCCATCCTGCTGCTTGTGTTTCCCATGACTTTCTCTTCCAGCTCCACCCCTAAAGGTCATGTAGAGTGACTTCCTCCAAACAATCCATCCAGAGTTCCTCAGCCCTTACTCCTGTGTCCCTAGTAACCCATGCCAATGCCCATTCATATATTCAACAAATAACTACTGTACCCTTGCTAAGTGTCAGTTCATTTCTAGGGCCTAGAGACCAAAATCAGTGGGACCAACTGGAGAAAGTCCTTATGATTCTGAAAGTCTAATAACGAAGACTTAAAATAGGTAATAAGCAAAATTAGCAAAAAAAAGAAGATGAAAAAACATCTTCAAAAAAATGTTTGAAGAGCCAGGTGCATTCTGATTTAAAGAAAGTGATGCCAGCGCTTCCTTGAGGAGGTATCAAGGGTGGGAGGCTTCAGATGGGACACAGGCTGGCCAGGCCACAGGCTGCAGAAAGGAGAGCTGCGTGGTGACCAGAGCTGGGGAAATGAGGGAGAATGAGTGCAGGGGGGTTAAGGTGGTGAAATCTCTCAAGCCTTTTAAGCCACTATAAGGATTTTTGGGGGGGTTGTTCCATGAGAAAATCTGCAGGAGGGACATAATCTGCTTGATTTGTTTATTTCTGGGCCACATCTGCCGGTGCTGAGGGCTAATTCTTGGCTCTGCACTCAGGGATCATTCCTGGAAGGACTCAGGGGACCGACCATCTGGGCAGCCGCAGATAGAACTCCGGACGATTGAGTGCAGGGCACGGACCCTGAGAGCTATATTATCTCTCCATGCCTCCGCGATGTTTTTAAACATCTGACTGCAATGTGGAAAACAAAACTGAAGAAGAAAAGTGCAACCAGGAAGCTATGGGAATAGTCCAGGCAAGACCATGGTGGCAGGTGTGGAAGTTTAAAATGAACATTTGTGTAATTCAAGTTGCGGCATTGACTTGCATTGAATGCATCACTGCTACGCGTCTGGGGTGGGGGGTTTGTTCAGCCTGGATTTCAGACACTGATCAAGAGGGAGGGAGGGATGCCTTGAGGTTACCAAGGAGACATAACGTCATGGGTCTGAAATTCAAAGATGGTTCTAGGCCTTTAGGCCTGTGGCGCAGCAATAATTCTGGAGCCCACCAGCAGCTTCCCCAAGGACCATGCGCAACAGGCAAGCTCGGGAGCCTATGGAAAACACAAGACTCGGGCACAGCTGCACGGGCGCACCCCGGGAATCGTAGTCCCGCTCGCTTGCGCAGGCGCCCAGCTCCCTTACTGGACTTGCGCGCGCAGCTCCTGCAGCTCGGGCTTCTAGAAGCTCAATGCGGTGCCTCGCTGGACCAGATTGGATGCAGTCCCGGTGCAGGTATTGGGAAGTCCCAGGTTGTGGATTTCGGGCGGCGGCCAGATCGCCGGCGCCGAGACCTCCCCCGGGACGGGTGGGGGCTGCGGCTGCCGACCCCTAAGGCTGCAGTTTCGGGGCAGGCGAACTTTGGGACGGAGGAGCGAGCTTTCCCTCGCTCCGCTCCATCCTCTCTCTGCACCTAGCATTTGGGGCGGGAATATTTCTGCGTGTGTTCTTGGAGAGAGATGGGGGGCCAGCAAGAACTGTTCCCTGTATCGCGGGATAATTAGCCGCGTCGCTGTTTTAGTTCCCTGTAACGCGCCTGCCGTGATGATCGAAACGGTCTAGATGCATTGCCAGGCTGCGAAGGGAAAATGCCCCTCCCCTTCGCCCACCTTCAAGAAGTTTCTGTCCGCGTCACGTTTTCGCGTGGCCTCACTTGTAAGCTCCCGGGAGACTCCAGTGACTCTCTCAGTCAACGCACACCCCTTGGTGTCCCGCACGGCGCCCTCGTGGGTGCCCAGTATTCAGAGGAGGAGTAAACGGCTTCATGCACGATGCAGAGCTCGCTCTGCGCTCCCGGGCGATGCTCTAGATGAGCGCCCTCGCACTGCCCGTACTGCAGTCCCCCTCTCGGGTGCATTATTTCCAGGGTGTTCTGTGAGGATGCCCCTCCCGCCCCCGCCCCCGCCCCCCAGCCGCCGCCGCACGTCAGAATCCTGATTGCCTGGTTCTTTATAGAGGATCAGTTATGCTTGGAATTAAAGTACGCTTGCAACCCAGGGGAGGCTCCGTGCAAAGGAGCTGGTGGGGATCAGAGCGCGTCACGCAGGGAAGTGTGTGTGCGTGTGTGTGTGTGTGCGCGCGCGTGGGTGGGTGGGTGGGGTGGGTGTGGTGGGGGAGGCAGGCAGTTTTAAAGCAATGAGTGCAAGTTTTGTTAGCAAAGAGGAAGGCTAGGAATGGTGATGGCTGTAGTGGTGGGAAAAGGGGCTGGAGGCTTTCTGGGCATAGGCAGATGACACCTGAGGACCGATGGCCGCTGTGCTTCCAAGGGTTCCCTACAGCATGAGAGGTGACGTCATGGGGCAGGGGCTATAGATCATCTGCAGCTCATCCTGCCTGGCCGCAGCCCTGGAAAATGGAGACAATCGGGGGAGTCATCAGACCTTATTTTTCATATTAGAAGGCATCCCCACAGGACAGCAGGATTAGGGGCTTCAGAAGCCTGGACGTAGGTTGATTCAGGAGGCCACCGTGCAGATGCTCTTATGAACCGTGCAGATGCTCTTATGAATGAAAACCACCAGCACGCGGTTATTGATTGTGTGAGAAATTTGAGACCCAAATGGGAAATGAACCTTCTGAGTTTAGTGACTGGGGAGAGAGCCTGTGGCCATTCATGAGAGAGGGCAGGCATTGCTGAGTGGGTTTGAATCCGGACCCCCTCCTGGCCAGGAGGCCTTTCTTTTTCTTTTTTTATTTTTTAATTAGTGAATCACCGTGAGGGTACAGTTACAGATTTATACATTTTTGTGCTCATGTTTCCCCCATACAAAGTTCGAGAACCCATCCCTTCACCAGTGCTCATTCTCCACCACCAGTAAACCCAGCATCCCTCCCACCCTCCCCAGTCCTTTCTCCCCCGACCCCACACTGCCACTATGGCAGGGTATTCCCTTTTGTTCTCTCTCTCTGATTAGGTGATGTGGTTTGCAATAAAGGTATTGAGTGGCCATTGTGTTCAGTCTCTAGTCTACATTCGGCAGGCATCACCCCTCCCCCGCATGACCTCCGACCACATTTTACTTGGTGTTCCCTTCTCTGAGTTGCCCAGAATGAGAGACCAGCCCAGGAGGCCTCTCTGATAGGATTTGTTTGTGAGGAATGTGACATTGCAAGAAACTGAAATAGCTCCCTAAATAACTCGTTGCTTTGCTTTTTCACGTACTATATATGTACATATATATATATAATTCTCTTGTTAGTTGGGACGGTTCTTGTCCATTAAGAGTTTGTACTTGTGGGCTGGAGCAATGGCACAGCGGGTAGGGCGTTTGCCTTGCACGCGGCCGATCTGGGTTCGATTCCCAGCATCCCATATGGTCCCCTGAGCACCGCCAGGGGTAATTCCTGAGTGCAGAGCCAGGAGTAACCCCTGTGCGTTGCCGGGTGTGACCCAAAAAGCAAAAAAAAAAAAAAAAAAAGAGTTTGTACTTGTTTTAATATATTGGGATCAAACCAAGAGCGATGTTTTTAGGATTAACTCTGTGATTTACTTATTTAATCAATATCTGATGTTTCTGGACAGTTTCTGCGAGACCTTAAAGTGAATCCTGGGAACACCTGTGGCGCATGTTGGTGGACTGCACCCTTTTTCAACTAGCATCCAAAGGGACGTGTCTCCTGCTGGTGGTGTACTTTATAAGCTCCGGTGCCCTTGAACAAGATGGCAGCTGCTTGCCCAGACTCTCAAATTCCAGCCTCAAGCAAACAAAATGAGATCCTAAACCCCAATACATCTGGGGACAAAGAAGCTCTCCTAAGAAGAGGCCCCGTTAGCTTAGAGTCTTTCAGACAGAGATTCAGATGGTTTTGTTACTCAGAAGAGGCTGGACCCAGAAAAGTCTTGAATCAACTCTGGGAGCTCTGCACTCAGTGGTTGAGACCAGATATCCACACAAAAGAGCAAATTTTAGAGCTTTTGGTGTTTGAGCAATTCCTAGCCATTTTGCCAGGGGAGATGAGGATTTGGGTAAAGACTCAGCGTCCTTACAATAGTGAGGAGGTGGTGACCCTAATAGAAGATTTAACCCAAATGCTTGCAGTCAAGGAAGGTGAGATTTCTCAAGTGGGGAGGAAGCGGGAGGGAGTTCACGGTATAAGCGTAAGGGGGCAGAGATAGCACAGCATGTGGGGCCCTTTCTTTGGGTGACGCAGGTTCAATCCCTGGTATTCCATATAGTCTCTTGAGCACTACCAAAGGTGATTCCTGAGCTCAGAGCCAGGAATTATCCTTGAGCACCCTTGGGTATGGCCCCAAAACACCAAAACAAAACAAAACTGAAAAATCAAAGTATAAGCATAAGCTCTTCATAAGAAAAGTGTTTGGATGAGGAGACTAGCTGTGGCCTAAGGCTGGGTTTAAAGGGGCCCTACCTTTTCCTTTATTACTCTGAGCAAACAGTCTATAGTAAGGACACCCCAGAGGCTGGTAGTCACTTTGAAATAGACTACATATCTTACATGTGTGAGGTTGATCCCTGGCACATGCACATGAAAAGTGGCCTGTTGTCCCCTCTTCTCTGTAGTTTGGGGTGAGGATTAAGCAGTGCAGGGGGTACATGGTGGTGCCCTTCACGTTGGGCAAGAGGGCCCCTTACACTCTAGGAAGAGAGAACTTACTGTGCAAACACCCAGATCACCAGCGTAGCCTCTAGCCCTGGCTTCACGTCTAGTTGCAGTTGTGTGCAGGAGCACATTTCTCAAATGGCATTGCCCACTCTCTAAAGTGACGTGTTCCGTGTGGGTTTGCATGTCATGTTAACTACATGATATGTGTCTGATGCAAATAAAGAATTGATTTATTTTTTTCATTAAGTTTAAGGAGCCATAGAGCAAACAATTGCCCTATTGAGTAGTGTAGTTTCACTGCCTTAGAGGGGATCAGCTGAAATATGTTTCTTACTACCTTATAACAAATTGCAAATGTGTAAGATCTAAACTGTCACAGTTATATTCTGTATCACTGTATCACTGTTATCCCATTGCTCCCTATAAAATATTGAGAGGGATAGGATAGATAACCCTTTGAAACATGTGGCTCAGCATTTCTTTACCCCAGGGTCAAAAGCCAACCCCATTGGTACTTGGGGCCATGGTTACACTCAGGGTCATGGCTGGGAAACAAACTCACAGTGTTGCACAAGTAAATCGTTTGCTCCACCCCATGAGCTTTCTCCCTCGCCTTGTGGTTTAATTTTCTTTTTGGGTGGAGAGGGGCTCCCAAGTGGTGCTCAGGAGATCTAGGGGTGCGCTTCTCAATCAGCTGGCCATCAGTTCAGTGAAGGAGCCCAAGGATGCAATGATGTTTGGGTCTTGTGTTGTGAGGATAACTGGGCCACTCCAATAGTGCAGGAGGCCTCCAGCGTCAACTCACCCACGCTGGGAGCTTCCAGGCCTGCACCCCATAATGTTCAGGGGACCTGATGTGCCCTTACTGCTCCACTATCTCCTTGCTTCCTTACAGTTTAACTGTATATAAACACCCCCCCCCCCCAATATTGGGCCCGGGAGATAGCACAGTGGGTAAGGAGTTTGCCGGGCATGCAGCCTGCCTAGTTCCAGGCCCCAGTGCCATATACGGTTCCCTGAGTGTAGGGCCAGGAGTAAAGCCTGACAACTGCCAGGTGTGACACAGACAAACAAACCCCCCAAGACCCCAAAGCGCCATTTTGCCATGATGGACTTTTAAAATAATTATTATGCAGATTGAATGCATTAAAACTGGGTGCATAGGGCTGAAGACACAGGGTAAAGCACTTGCCTTATGCGCTTATAGGACCCTGCTTAGAGCCCCAGCACCCCATGTAGTTTCCCAATACCACCAGGGTTACTTCTGAGCACTGATCTAGGAATAGCCCCCGAGCACCACCAGCTGTGCCAAAAATAAAAACTGAATGCATGGAATGAAAGAAATTACTTTTTGGTGAGATTAAAAACTGAAAGGCATTTTATGGGGCTAAGGAGAGAAACTTGGATTATCGTAGAAAACTATTATCTGTGCCAATTCTCTTTTTGATTTCTTGACCCTTTTGCCCCGAAAAAGCTTGAGGCATATATGAGAATTTCTAATCTGAAGAATCCATTTGAAAGGTTAAGCTATTTGGGAGGACTCCCAGGCTGGGAATTTATCGTGAGGGCCCAAGGATACAGGACTGCTGGGGCTGGAGCAATAGCACAGCGGGTAGGGCATTTGCCTTGCACGCGGCCGACCCGGGTTCAATTTCCAGCATCCCGTATGGTCCCCTGAGCAGCGCCAGGGGCAATTCCTGAGTGCAAAGCCAAAAGTAACCCCTGTGCATTGCCGGGTGTGACCCAAAAAGGAAAAAAAAAAAAAAAGGATACAGTGCTGCTTGGGCCGCCCAGACCATATAATGTCGAGGCTAGAGCGATAGCACACTGGGTAGGGCATTTGCCTTGCACATGGATGACCCGGGTTCGATTCACAGCATCCCATATGGTCCCCCCAAGCACTGTCAGGAGTAATTCCTGGGTGCAGAGCTGTGCATCGCTGGGTGTGACCCAAAAAGCAAACAGATCATGTAATGACTGAAAGACCATGTGGTGACAGGGATCAAACTGGAGTTGGCTGCATGCTCTGGTCCTGGCTTGAACTGTTCCCCCCACATACCCCCTGCCTCTGATCTTTCTAGAGCCAGTCTCTCAAGAATCTGATATTTCCCCAGAGGAGAATCCTGAAGGAGATCAAATTGATTCTGTCCTTTCAAATACTGACTCCCAGGTAAGGTTCCTTTCACTGGTTTTCTTCTGTGTCATTTTAAAGGAAAATTATTATGAGTGGGGGAGGGGGTGTTATGTTGGGCCATGCCTGGTTGTGCTCAGGACCTACTCCTGCCTCTGTGCTCGGGGATCACTCCTGGCAGGGCTCGGGGAACCGTATGAGGTGCTGAGCATCGAATTTGAGTTGGCCTCACACAGGGCAGGCACCTTACCTGTTATACTGTTGCTCCTCCAGCTGTAAGAGTTTACTGTTAATAGCCGCGCTGGGCGCAGGGAAGCGGGGCCACCAGCTATCGCCTGTGGTACAGGGCGGGAGGGAATATGGTGGATTGAACCATCTCAGTCCATCTCTCCAGCCCTTAGAACTATCTTCCGGGCCCTGGTTTTCTTCCCTTGACTCTTGTTTGGAGACACACCTGATGGTTCTGGCATGATTCTTGGGAGCCATTCCCAGTGGTGTTGGTGCTCGGGGGATGATGCTGTTCCATGCGCTCCAGCCCTCTGAGCCTTAGCTGTACCTCCACCCCATTTTCACTCTTAAGTGAATGGAGCCCCTACTGAGTGTTATAAAGCACTGTAGCACTGTCATACCATTGTTCATCGACTTGCTCGAGCAGGCACCAGTAACGTCTCCCTCGTGAGACTTGTTGTTACTGTTTTTGGCATATCAGATATGCCACGGTGAGCTTGCCAGGCTCTGCCATGCGAGCGGGATACTCTTGGTAGCTTGCCGGGCTCTCCATGTGGGATGGAGGAATTGAACCCTGGTCAGCCGCATGCAAGGCAAACGCCCTACCTGCTGTGCTATCGCTGCAGTCTATAGCCATAGCACCCGTCTACGGCCAGACCCCCCTGAACGCACCCAATCTCGCCTGATCTCGGAAGAGTGTTATAAAGATGGTAGAATAATTAAGACCGTGTCCTTTTCCCATTCTTCATGATCATACAACTCATTCTTCACATGCTATTTTATTTTGGTTTGCTAAACTTGTCACATGTGTTACTTTCATAAAAATGTTTTACAGGGACTGGGAGATAGTAGAGCAGTTAGAGCGCATGCCTAGTGTGCCCCAGACCTGGGTTCGGTTCTCAGCACCACATGGTCTCCTGAGCATTCTTGGCCACAACCCTGGTAACCTCTAGCATTGTGGGGGTGACCCAGCTGTCCCCAGCCCTGCAGGGCCCAAGCAGCATCGCACCCTCATGTCCTTGCACTGAACCAGCAGCCCAGTTGGCCCAGAATCACTGGTAGAATCCATAGCCTCTTCTTTTTTTTTTTTTTTTGCTTTTTGGGTCACAACCCAGCGATGCTCAAGGGTTACTCCTGGCTTTACACTCAGGAATTATTCCCAGCGGTGCTTGGGGGACCATATGGGATGCCGGGGATCGAACCCGGGTCGGCCGCGTGCAAGGCAAACGCCCTACCTGCTGTACTATCACTCTGGCCCCATCCATAGCCTCTTCTTGAGCATTACCGGGGACCCCCCCACCCAAAAACAAGACAATTATTTACTAACAATTATTCCGGATAAAAATAGTTAACTGGAAATAAAATGCATATTCTTTATATGAGTCAGATGACTATGAGCTGGTCTAGCTTATTTTTGGTATATAGAATAACAAGAAAAGGGAATGCAAGGTCTGAATGGGGGATACCTAGATTACCCTAGTCCCTGGATTATAGAACTGAGAAAGATAGGGAAGTAAAGAAATTGGGGGATGAGACTTAGGGGGGCAGGCATCAGAGCAACAGTACTGTGGGTAGGCACTGGACTTGCACGTGGCCAACTTAGATTTGGCACCAGATGTGGTCCCCCAAACCCCACCAGGAGTGATCCCCGAATGTAGAGCCAGGAGTAAGCCCTGAGCACCACTGAGTGTGCCCCCCCCAAGAAAAACAACAAGAAACAAAAGAAATCAAGGAGGGGAATAATAAGAAGCAGAAGGAAGGTAAGGGGTAGGGAACAGGGGCCTCAGACCGATTGGTGGTGTAGAGGTGTGGTAACTGTATATATATCTGAACCACAGAACCAACAAAACTGTAAACTGTAAACTTAAACTGTAATCTGTAAAGAGATCCAAACTACAATCAAACTAAAAAATTTGCCTCTCTAGAGGACAGGCTTGGTGGGTAGAAGGGAACTTGGGGACACTGATTGAGGCAAGTTGACACTGGTGATGGATTGGTGCTGGAATATTGTATGCCTGAAACTCAACTATGAATAGCTGTAAATCATGGTGTCTTGAGAAAGGAAGGCAGAGAGGGAGGGAGAGAGGGAGGGAGGGAAGGAAGGAAGGAAGGAAGGAAGGAAGGAAGGAAGGAAGGAAGGAAGGAAGGAAGGAAGGAAGGAAGGAAATAATTAGTCCTCACAATACCAGTAAAAATATAAAGATATCTAAATGCATTGGTCTTGGTATTTGTGTTTTCTGAATGCTTTAGCTATTGTGTAAGGTGATAAAGATGACATATATCAAGGTCCTGGAGATGTGGCTCAGGGTATTCTGGCAGCCAGCAGAAATTGGAAGAGTCCAGGGCTCTGAAAGATGGCCCAGCAGGCAGGGCACTCATCTTGCACACAGCTGATCAGGGTTCAGGCCACAGCATCCCATGTAGTCCCTCGAGCCCTGCCAGGAGTGATTCCTGAGCACAGAACCAGTACTGAGCACCACTGAGTTAAGGGTGGGGGAGAGAAACAGAGAGACAGAGGGACAGAGACACACACAGAGAGAGAGAGAGAGAGAGAGAGAGAGAGAGAGAGAGAGAGAAGAGAAAAGCGGGGGGAAAAAAGAGGCAGGAATAGATTGTCCCTCAGAACTTCAGAAGTGCGGCCCTTGCTACATCCTGATTTCAGATTTCTGGTATCCATAATTGTGGGAGAATAAATCTCTGTTGTTTTAAACCACCAGAGTCATGGTAATTTGTTTCTACGCATAGACAAAGCTATTATAAGTGCTAATAGCCATTCTGCTGTCTTTTAAAATGTCATGCACAGGATACTCCAGAGAGTGTATTTCAATGAGTAGGTATACTTTCTAGCAATTGTGAGTATATGTTACTGAACACTGATTCTTGTTCGATGTTGATAGGAAATAATTTCTACTTGTAAGTAATTGGAAATTAAAATTTGGAATGTGCTACTGATGTTCCTGTTTTATATTATTGCCTGTAGTTAGCTTACATTAATTCTGCACATTTGTGGTTTGGGAATGTAAGTTCTATCATTCATTTATTATTTTTCTTTCAGCCTTGGACACCAATGTGCTAGACATTCCAAAGGGTTCTTGAACAGTGTTTCATATTAAGTACTAAGTGGAAAAGGCCAGGACTGTGTCTTACCCTTGCTCTGTGTCACTTGTCATAGAGCCCAGTGACTGTGTAAATTGAAATCTTAAAAACTTGAGTACTCCCAAGAATTGGTAGTATACACGAATTGTGTGAGTACTATCAAAACCATTATGTTATATCCTAACTACTTCTCTGAATCCTTGGCATCTCTGTAGCCTTATCCAGTGTACAAAAGACTATGTTTGCTGTTTTAGGGACCCCTGGCATTCAAGGATGTGGCTGTGAACTTTTCCAGAGGAGAGTGGAGGAAACTGGAGCCTTTTCAAAAAGAACTTTACAAGGAAATGTTGCTGGAGAACTGTAGGAACCTCGAGTCTGTGGGTAAAGTCATCTTCTTTTCATGATCAAATATCTAAACAGAGGGGCTGTCATGTTAGCACAGTGGATAGGGTGTTTGCCTTGCACGCGTCTGACCCGGGTTCAATTCCCAGCATCCCATATGGTCCTCTGAGCATTGCCAGGAGTAATTCCTGAGTGCATGAGCCAGGAGTAACTCTTGTGCAATGCTGGGTGTGACCCAAAAAGAAAAAAAAAAACAAATATCTAAACAGGGCATATTTTTTTTGCATTATTACAGATTACGTGCTGTGTGAAGTACTTTAATGGTTTTGAATGGGGCAAAGAAGGGTGATACAACAAATTCTGAAGAGTCTCCTAAAGAAGTATTTCTTTAGAAATGGCATAGCATTTCTGCTATAAAAATAAAAAGGCTGCTTTATGGAACAAGAAATGACTAACATGTTGCCTTCATTAAGACCATCCCTTTAGCCATATTTCCCCCTCAAAATCCATTTTTGCTGTCTGTATTTAACAGTATCTTCTCTGCCCTGGAGACCCTGAGGTTTGTGTGAATGCTGGAAGTTTTTTTTTGCATGCATAAATAGCCATTTTATATTTTTTCTCTGTGAGCAGGCTTTCCAGTTTCCAAGTTAGATTTGATTTCCCAGCTCAAGTGTACTAAACTGCCGTGGCTGCTGGACAAAGACACCTCAGCATGCTCCCGACCAGGTCAGCTAGTAAAAAATTAATAATGAAATTGAAACAGTTGATATTTCTATTAATAATGAAATTGAAACCATGTGGGAAGAGCTGAGGAAATGGTGGGTGGACTAGCTGTTAAATATCTAGCCTTCCTGGTATGTTCATTTTAATGGGTAGATACCAAGATGTGATTAGTCATGGTGGAAATTTATTTGTGAGAAATCCAGAGAAGGATAAA
Organism: Sorex araneus; assembly: GCF_027595985.1. Taxonomy (NCBI): domain Eukaryota; kingdom Metazoa; phylum Chordata; class Mammalia; order Eulipotyphla; family Soricidae; genus Sorex; species Sorex araneus. Next base: position 23,452,909 of record NC_073302.1, on the reverse strand, counting down.
GGGGAGAATACTTTAGGGGCTATAAGATCTGATAGAGCATCAGGCAGGTCTGTAACCTGTGATGGAAAGGTGACGGAAGAGATAGAAGGAGGAGGGGAGAGAGGGAGTGATGGAAGGTTGGATAAGAGTCCTAGACTCAAGTATTGTTCTAAGAAAGTTTTGGCAAGATCAAAAAGGAGGCCTTGAGTCAGTCACCTCAGAGGAGTCCTACATGACACATAGAAGTGCACAACATATTCATGCTCTAATTCTGGCTGGGAGTGACCTGGGAGAAGGTGACCTGCTGTGACTAATGATGATGGATTTATAGCACACTGGCAGCGCCATAAGGTAAGCTTCCCACAGGACGTGAGCTGAGAGATGCTTTTTTATCAACACCACCAGACAGATAGCTAAACAAAATGTGTCAGAATTGTATCTGGTATAATAATGGGTTTTAAGGGCTGGGGATGGGTCTCAGTAGTAGATTGCATGCTTCAAATGTGTGAGATCTTGCATTTGATTTTTCCATATTGCGGTGGGGGGGGGTAGGAGGTAGCAGAGGTGGGGGGAGATTTGTAAAAGGAGCATGAGAAAATATAGGAGTCAGGATTTAATTAGCATTTGAATTGAATCTTGAAGGATAGGTAGGAATTTACTCAATGGATATCATGTATAGTATAACCCCACTTTTGTTAAAAGAAAATAATGTATATATGCATGCATACTTCTAAATACATTTATGTATATAGATTTGGGAAGGGGCACACTTGGTGGTGCTCTGGAGATACTCCTATTTCTGTGCTTGGGGATCACTCCATGGCAGTGCTTGGGGAACCATATGCAATGTAGAGGTCAAACTGGGGTTGCTGATAGGTAAGGCAAGTACCTTAACCTCTGTACTATCTTTCCCACCTGCATAGATTTTAATTTTTGGTTTTGGGCCATATGTGGAAGTACTCAGAGCTTGATCCTGGCTCTGTGTGCAGGCAGAAAGGGGAATCTGCCCGTCTTCCTTCTGAGAAGGCCCCGAGTTTTTAGTCTGGATTGGTCTACCTGGAAATATAGAGCAGCATCATGTTCTTTTCAAGATTAGCAGTGGAGCTGGGTTACTTCCGTGCCAGAGTTTGCTGGGTATAGGCAGGGGCTTCTGGGCAGAGTGGCAGGAAGAAACGTTATTTAGATATGCAACTTGCTTAAAAAGTCATTTATGGAGACTGGAGCAATGGTAAGGCACTCGACTTGGTAGGGCATTTTCCTTGCATGTGGTCAACCCCAGTTTGATCCCCAGCATTTGATATGGTCTCCTGAACCCACCAGAGTGATTACTGAGCACAGAGCCAGGAGTCAGTCCTGAGCACTGCCAGGTGTGCCCCCAAAACCAAATGAAAAATATATACAATGAGGGGATAATTAAACTATAATAAATCTAGAGCCAATTAAAATGATACTGATATTGGGTCCAGATCATTCCAGGGCTCAGAGGACTGGAATTCATGCTGTGCCTGCAGGAACCCAAGTTCTATCTCTGGCACAAATAGTCCTGTAGTATCCCCTGCACCAGCAGACGTAAACCCCTCCCCAAATATTACCTTTATGAAGAATTACCAGTGAAATAATTACTCACAAAAAAAGTGGCATTGTAATAATTTTTCTCTTAGCATATGGAGAAAGCTCTTTGAGACTTGAACCCTAGCCTTGCTAGATTGATGTGTTTGTGATAATGAAAGGAGCTGGAGTGATAGCACAGTGGGTGGGGCGTTTGCCTTGCACTCGGCTGACCCGGATTCAATTCCCAGCATACCATATGGTCCCCTGAGCACCACCAGGAGTAACTCTTGAGTGCATGAACCAGAAGTAACCTCTGTGCATTGCCCTGTGTGACCCAAACAAAACAAAACAACACAAAAAACAACTTCATATTATTAACAATTAGGGTTGAAAATTCCACAGTGTAGTGGGGACGGTGTGTGGAAGCCTATTTTGGGGTATCCATAATCCCAGAGTAACATCTCTGATTAACATTTTCAAGGTTTTTTTTTGATGGGGGGAGGCTTTGAGCCGCACCTGTTGGTTCTCAAGGCTTACTCCTGGCTCTGCACTCAGGGATTACTTCCTGGAGTTCCTTGTGGGACTATTTGGAACTTGGGGTATTGAACTCAGGTTCCTTGCACTCAAGACAAGCCCCTTACCTGCTGTACTATTTCTGTAGTTTCTGTGATTAACATTTTCTATAGACTTAATGCTCCTTGGCTGCTTTGAGGAGATATAGTGTGATATAGGAAGCAAATGTATGGTCTTTGGTGTCATGCCAAGTTAAGAAAGGTCTAATGACTTTGGCCAAGCTACTTATATTCTATGTTTTCACATCCACAGAATGGGTATAATAGACTGGGAAGAGAGTTCAGGGGGCTAGAGTGCATGCTTTGTAGGCAGGAGTCCAGGGTTAGTCCCTGACTCTGCACTGTCTAGCACTATTGGAGTGATCCCAGAGCCCTAGTCAGGAGTAGCTTCCAAGTATCACTGTCACTGTATCACTGTCATCCCATTGTTTATTAATTTACTCAAGCAGGCTCCAGTAACCTCTCCATTCTCACCAGCCCTCAGATTTTAGTAGCTTCTCCTTACAAAAAAAACAGGGGTGTGTCTTTTTATGTGTAGTTATTGAAAAGATCAGTTGACATGCAAATAAAGTGCATGATATAATAAGAGTCTGGTATTTAGTAAGTATTCAATAAATGTTTGCATATCATTGTTATTGTTTGGAAAGAGAATAGATGGAGGGAGACAGATTGAATCTAATTACAGAAATTTGAAATGAGTGAGAAGATTAATACATTATGTATAAAGTACAAACTTCTCATCTTCCTCAATATTTTTCCTAACTCCTATGTTTAGAAAATTTCTCAATGTTTTAGCAAACTGTTTGAGAAATGTCCAAGATATATTCCTTGTAGCCATTTCTGCTTTTATTCCTATTCCAGTCCCCAATAGAGCAGCTTCATTTTTCACTCAGAAGGAAAATATCCTGGGGGCCGAATCCATAGTACAACAGGTAGGGTGTTTGCCTTACATGTGGCCAACCCGAATTCAAACCCCAGCATCCGATGTGGTCCCCTAAGAACTGCCAGAAGTAATCCCTGAGTGCAGAGCCAGGAGTAACCCCAGAGCATCAACAGGTATGACCCAAAAAGAAAAAAAAAAGGAAATATTCTACTTGTTTCTTTTAGAGTGTGATCCAAGAGATAATTTGAAAGCACTTTCTCCAAATGAAGATGCTATTCTGGAAGAATTGACTTTAGATAATGTAATTGAAAAATGCATTACAGCTTTTGATGAGAGCAACTCCTCAAAACAGGCCGACAGATTAGAAGAAGATTGTGGCAATGAGGACTTCTCAGAAGTAGCAGTCACACAAAAGAAAACCCAAAAGAGTGGCCATAAGGGCAAGGAATTTGACACAGGAAAAGCCCCCTCTGGAAAAAATGCCAAACAAACTTCAGTCATACTTAAACACATAAGAGACCACTTAAGGAAGAAATCTCGTAGGTATACTGACAGCAAGAAACCTTTCAGTTTTCATTCTGACCTTGTTCTTAATCACAAAGAATACACCGGACAGAAGTCATTGAAATCTCAGGAGGGCAGGAAGGTCTTGAGTCAGTTTTCATCTCGTTCTGAACATCAGAAACCTCAGAAGATTCCTCTTGGGGTGAAAAAGCAGAAGTGTAGTAATTGTGGGATTGTCTTTGCTCAACGACTGTCTCGTTCCCAGAAAAGACATTGCTTTAGGTGTGAAAAATGTCGAAAATATTTAGATCAGGGTAAAGCCTTAAGTAAAAATAAGAAGACTGCAGCTGGAGAAAAATCCCATAAGTGTAGCAAGTGTGGGAAAGCCTTTAGCTATAATGCCTCATTGACTGGAAAGCAGAGACATCACCCTAGGGAAAAATCTGATTTGTGCGATGACTGTGAACAAACACCTGATGATAGTTCATCTCTCACTTCACACTCCTCTCGGAGTGGCAAAAAATCCCGCAAATGTGACAAATGTGGAAAATCTTTCTCCATAAAAACCGACTTGTTGAAACATCAGAGAATTCATACTGGAGAAAAACCCTATCAGTGTAATGACTGCAAGAGATCCTTCAATGACCTGTCCTCTTTTATCCAACATCAGCGAATTCATACTGGAGAGAGACCCTATAAGTGTAAAGACTGTGGGAAGACCTTCACTCATAGCTCGTCCCTTAGTAAGCATCAGAGGATTCACACTGGAGAGAAACCCTATGAGTGTGGTGAATGTGGAAAGACCTTTCGACAGAATTCTTGCCTTACCCGGCATCGGAGAATTCACACTGGAGAAAAACCATATGTATGTGACTGTGGGGTGGCCTTTAGCCATTTTTCATCTGTAATCTATCATCGGAGGCTTCATTCTGGAGAAAAACCCTACAAATGTGAGCAATGTGATAAAGCCTTCGCGACCATTTCCCTTCTCAGCCGCCACGAGAGAACTCATTCTGGTGTCAGACCTTATGAATGTAAAGACTGTGGAAAAGTCTTTCGTCAGAGCTCCTCTCTCAATGAACATCTTCGAACACATACTGGCGAGAAACCCTATGAGTGTGACTATTGTGGGTCAACCTTTACTAGGAGTACGATACTTATCGAGCACCTAAAAACTCATACCAATATAGAATACAAGTGCAGTAAATGTAAGAAGGTATTTAAAAGTAGTTCAGGCCTTATGAGACATCAAGGATTTCATGCTGCTAAGTAATTTTGGAATACAGAAAGATGTGTGTACGGTGGGGCCTGGGGTGAAATCTGAAAATATTCTGCTTTAGTCACCCTGTAAATTCACAAGATGTAAATTATCCACAGTATTAATTAGTAGTTGCAGCTTTGATGGCTGGAAATTAGAGATAATATTCTTTTCCCCATTCACCCCTCTTCTTTGCAAGGATATCACCTTTCAAATGTAGATTTTAATTAGGGTTGGTCAAATCCTGAGAAAAGTGGACAAACTGGTATGATTCGTGAAATTATTGTCAAGGCCCGAGTATGAATTTAAAAAGCAGAGGAGAAGTGTGACAGGCCCTCTCTGCTAAGTTATTATTTTTATATTTTCCTTTACCATAGTTGTTCTTCCGTTACTGTGTTGCATAATGGAAAGAGATAAGTGAGTCCCACTTTGCAACACAGCTTGTTGATGACCCAGGACAAATCATGCCACTATTTCAGAATTTCTTTCTTTCCTGGTAGAGTGAAGGGATAGGAAAAATCATTTCTAAGTTTTTCTTTGTATCTGACACTTTCTTGAAACTTTGAGAATAAGTTATTTTTGATTGATTGCAATTTACAAGTCTATCTAGTAGAAAACTACTCATTGGAGACTCTTGGAGCAAAGTGAGAAGTAAAAAATACTTATCAATATCTAATGTTGGAATCATTAGAATGCTACAAACAGATGCAATTTACTGAAGCACAAAAGACTTTGTCCTCAGGAAATGCTTTAGTTGGGAAAAGCACCCCAATCTGTTTTTCCTCTGGGCATTGGTAAGGGAATCGGGTCTCTCGGAAAGCATGCACCTGAGTCATCTCCGCCAAGAGAGCAACGGTCCTGGGAAAATAGACTGGAGGGCTTGGGCTTGGAGGTTGGCTTAGGGTAATGGTACTGAAAACTGCTGTTCTGGATGGATTGTCTTTAGTGAAATAGAGTTAAATAGTTTTAAAAGTTTTGCCTTTACTGAGTAGAGTTTCCTATAATTGTCAATGTAAAACTATTCTGTGTGGCAAAGTTCATCATCAAATACTGATGACATGAATTAATTTGCATGAGTATGTGTGTGTGTCTGTGTGTGTGTGTGTGTGTGTGTGTAGAATTTGTTACCACCATTACCAGTTTTCAAACTTTAAAACAATTTTGACTTGAAGGAATTGGACTTAACCCTTATTTCGGTGGCTAGCTGGTTTTGAGTAGTAGCTTCTATCATTAGTCGGGGGGAACTGACTATTCTATTTCCAAAATTCTCTTATTTAACCTGATCTTCTTTCAGTAGGAATTTAATAGGATCCCTTATCATCTGGTGAAACATGTTCTAAAAATCAGTGGATGCTTCATTGATGGTAAACTTGGGGAAAGGAATATAGAAGTAATTCGGAATACATTTTTAGTTGTTTTCTGTTAATTAGATCTCTTGTTTTATTTTGTTTGGAGGCCATACCTGGCTCTTCTCAGAGTTTACTCCTTGCTCTGCACTCACAGATCACTCCTGGCTGATTCGGAATACCATATAATGTGCTGGGGATTAAACCTGGGCCGGCCAGATGCAAGGCAAGTGCCCCAAGGAATTAGATTTTGAGATACAAGACTATATAGATATCTCTGGATTAGTCCATATCAATATCATTAATGGATTCTGAATAACAATTTCTGACTGAAAAGGAAGGTTAGAATCCTAAGTCGGTTAGGTTTGAGTCTCAGCTTATAGGGTTCTGGAGGACATCACTGAATCAGCCAAGGTTCAGTTGTTTCCTTATAGTGAAAAAAGGAAGGAAGGGAGGGAGGAAGGAAGGAAGGATAGACAAGAAAAAAATTAAGTCAGAAAAATATCAACATATGGGAGTGAAGAGATAAGCTAATACTCATCTGAGACTTGGGAGTTTGTGTTCAGTGATTTAATAGGTTTAGGTTTGAGCTGCTACTTGTGAGTAATGTTTTTGTTTCTCCTTTTGTGCCACCACCAGCCCCCAAGCTTGGAGTTCCATGTAATATCTATATAATAAGAAGACCTGCATGGTTATTGTTAAATGGATTAATCAGGGCCAGTCTAGTCATGAATGAATATGGCTTGGCTTGTGAGATCCATTCATACTATGTTAAAGGTGGATTATTTGCTTGGGTTTTGTTGTTGTTGTTGTTGTTGTTCTTTTCCATGAAGACCCTGGTTTGTTCTTTTTCTGAGAAGATCGAATTTAAGGAAACAAATTTATATGTAAAATTCTTAAGACTAAGCTTAAGAAGTTAAGGTCTTAGATTTTCACTACCATGTTTCTAAGTTTTTCTGTTTAGCATATCAGTACTTTGATTCTTTTCATTGTTTAATATCATCCCATGGTATGTGTATACCATATTTTGTCCATTCATCTGTTGAAGAATGTAGGGTTATTTCCATTTGGGGGCTGTAAGCTTTTGGGCTGGAATAGTAGTACAGTGGTCAGGGTGCTTGCCTTGCCTGTCACTGAACTGAGTTCAACCCCTGGCACCTTATTTGATACCCAGAACTCTGCCAGGTTCACAGTTATGAGTAAATCCTGAGCATTTATGGGTGTGGTCTCCCAAAAAACAAAATAATCTTGTTCCAGGATGTTTGCTAGTTATAGTCACCAACATCTATAAAGTGGGAATTTATGCCTCCATCAACAGGGAAGAGCATAAGCATTTTTTTCAGTTTTATTGAAATACAGAGTTACATATAAAAGTCATTTCTTGTGGAGTTCGATGAGGTTTACAAACTCAGTTCAGTGAGTTGTACAATCATCACCTTAATCCTTAATCCATTTTTAGAATATTTTATCCCCTTAGTAAAAATCCCTCAGGCCATTTATAGTAATTCCCATTTCCATCCCCTTAATCTCCTGCAATCCTTAATGAGTTTCAGTGGAGTTGCCTTTTCATTTCCTTTTTTTTTTTTTTTTTTGGAGGGGCGGTGATACTTTTGACTCTGCATTCAGGAATTTCTCTTTTCATGCTTGGGGGACCATATAGGATGCCGAGGATTGAACCCTCGTTGGCCGTGTGCAAGGCAAGCTCCCAGCCTGCTGTACTATCTCTCCAGCCCTCCGAGTTTCCTTTTCTTTATGTGATTATTCTACCATTTGTGGTCTTAGATTTTTTTTTTTTTTTTGCTTTTTGGGTCACACCTGGCGATGCACAGGGGTTACTCCTGGCTCTGCACTCAGGAATCACCCCTGGCCGTGCTCAGGGGACCATATGGGATGCTGGGATTCGAACCCGGGTCTGCCGCGTGCAAGGCAAACGCCCTACCCGCTGTGCTATCGCTCCAGCCCCCTGTGGTCTTAGATTTTTACTACCATGTTTGTAAGTTTTTCTGTGTTGTAGCATATCAGTACTTTGTTTCTTTTCATTGTTTAATAACATCCCATTGTACCATATTTTGTCCATTCATCTGTTGAAGAATGTTAGGTTATTTTTGTTTGGGGGAGTGGAATCATGTTGCTTTTAAAATAATGCTGCTTTGATCTTAGTGATCAAGTTCTTGTTTGGCCATAGGCCTTCTTTTCCTGAGGTAGATATGTCATCGGAGTTCCTTGGTCATATAGTATGTTTTTTGTTCAACTTTTTCAAAAATTGCCAAGTTGTTTTCCTAAGTACCTGTAATATTTTGCAGACTAAATAGCTTTGTGGGAGCATTACTGTTTTTCTGGTTTCTCACCACATCTTGTAATTATTTTATTAATTATAGCCATCCCAGTGGTTGAAATGGTAACTCCAGTTTTAGTTTGCATTTCATGATGACTAATGATGATGAAAATCTTTTGAAGTGTCCTTTAACTCCTCATGTATTATTCATTTTTGGTGAAATGTTTATTCAAATATTTTGCCCTTTACATTTTTGGTTTTGGGGGCTGGAGCAAAAGTACATCTGGTAGGATGCTTGCCTTGCACACAGCCAACTCGAAGCTTATCCCAGAGTCCCATATTGTTCCCCAAGCCCACCAGGAGTGATTCCTGAATGCAGAGCCACGAGTAACCCCGGAGCACCGCTAGGTGTGTCCCAAAAACAAATTTTAAAAAAAAAGAAAGAAAAAAAGAGTGGCATGAACAATTCTTAAAGTACCAAAGACTTGGAAAAAGAATCACTAAAATTTTAGTGGTGAACATAGTAATCCAAGAAAATACTATATTGTAAAAGAAAAAAACCAACATAGGAACTCAGGAACAACTTGAACCTAATAAAAAAATTTTCTAATTATCAGCTAAACAGCATTGCAGTAGTTTAAATTATGACAACTTATTAATCATTAGCTTTTTTAAGATGCAAGATTCCCTTTTTGTTAACCACTTCATGACGCCTGAATTACTACGTGAGTAGTAGCAGCAATACCAAAGTGATATGTATTACTTTGGTAGTCATGACTTTTTGTCCTTCTAATTAGGAACAGTCAACACCGTTTACTGGTAGTGATAAAAATGCTTTAGTTTTCATAGACACACAGTGTGTAAAGACTCATAAACCTGCTACACATGAGCTCTGAATCTGCCTCCATGTTGTAGAAACCAGTGCAAAGAACGTGATCAGTTATACAACTCAAAAATAAAATGAAAGCGCTAACAGCAAAAGAGCAGATTAGGGAAATGCAACTCACTTGGATCACTCCTGGAAATCACAAAGAGAAACTTAACTAAAGAAATCAAGGAGAGGGCTGGAGCAATAGTACAGCGGGTAGGGCGTTTGCCTTGCACGCGGCCAACCCAGGTTTGATTCCCAGCATCCCATATGGTCCTCTGAGCACCGCCAGGGCTGATTCCTGAGTGCAGAGCCAGGAGTGACCCCTGTGCATCGCCGGGTGTGACCCAAAAAAGCAAAAAAAAAAAAAAAAAAAAAACCTAAAAAAAAAAAGAAGTCAGGGAGAATATATCACACAAGGACTATGGTATTATAAACTTGAGAACTGTTGAGAAAAGTGGTAAGCAGACTTACTGATGATCATTTTGGAATCTACACAAAAATCAAATCATGTTTTGACACCTGAAACTAAACACAATATGTCAGTTATGTCAATTTTACATATAAAACCAGTACAAATAATGTTATACAGGCTCTGGAAAAAAAACGATCAGAAGTCTTCGACAAGCAAAATCCCAATCAAAAGAGAGATTCAAAATGGTAGAAAATTGTATGGAATTTCTTTTTAAATTTTTGTTTGTTTGTTTTTGGGTCACACCCGGCGAAGCACAGGGGTTACTCCTGGCTCTTCACTCAGGAATTACCCCTGGCGGTGCTCAGGGGACCATATGGGATGCTGGGATTAGAACCCGGGTTGGCCGCGTGCAAGGCAAATGCCCTACCCGCTTTGCTATTGCTCCAGCCCCAATTGTATGGAATTTTAACTAGTTTGTCTCACCTCTCCAGCAGAGGTCTTGACCTGAAAGAAAATGTAACCTTGTTCTCAATTCTAATTCTAACTAGAGAGAACACACAAAAAAGCTAATGCTATAACTTTTAAAAATAGGAGGCCAGAGGCCAGTGCAATAGTACAGCAGGGAAGATGCTTGCTTTGCTCACAGCTGACCTGGTTTGATCCCTGGCGTCTCATATGGTCCCCTGAGCCCCCACCAGGACTGATCTCTGGCAGAGCAGGAGTAAGCCCTGAGTACTGCCAGCTGTGTCGCCCAAAGAAAAACAGAACAAAACAAAACAAAAAGCTAGGAGGCCAGGGAAATAGTATATCAGGTAAAATGATTGCCTTGAATGCAGCCAACCCTGGTTGTATTCCCATCATAAAACATACGATCCCCCGAGAGAGTAATTTCTCTTCCCTGCCCCCACTTTTTATTCATTTATCAATGGTTTACAGTATTACAGCTTCAGAACTTTAATTTCTCACCTCTCTAGATAACTGTTCTACCACCAAAGTTCTGGTTCCATCCCTGTCTCAAGACTCCTATTCCAATTTCATTTTCCTCTTGGATCGTTAAAATGATATTCCACTTGGACAGTTTTTCAGTTCCCTCACCCCAGACTTAGAAATACCCTTCTGTTTGCTATTTCCATGGTTTAAGTGTTAGATACCACGTATAAGTCTTTTATGACTAACTTATTGTACTGAGTCTGATTCCTCCAAGTTTCACCTATATTGTAGCATCTGACAGAATTACCTTCTTTTTAAAGCAGGGTAGTACTTTATTCTTTCCTGTATTGGTTGGTGCCTTTAAGTTGCTCCTACCTCTTGGTTTTTGTGAATAATGCTGTAGCATACCTGAGTGTGCATATGTGTGTTAGATCCTATTTTCAGTCATTTTTGTATATATAATTGAAGTGGAACTGCTATATGAAAACAATGTGGACCCACTGTATTTTCTCTCTGACTCTCTCTGTCCCTATGTCTCTCTGTCTCTGATTCTCTCTCTCTCTCTCACTCTCTCTCTCTCTCTCTCTCTCTGTGTGTGTGTGTGTGTGTGTGTGTGTGTGTAAACTTTGACACTATCAACCTTAACTATGAAATAACTGGTTATTTTTCTAGAAAAATGACTATATTTTGGGAAAACAAAAAGTGTACAATACAGGACATGCAAACTATGTTCAACCATATGCAAGTTCCAAAAGAACAGAGAAGAACTTGCTTTTATGTAGAAAAGCTGAGTTAGGGTAGGGAGGAGGCAGTTTGCTGCTGTTGCTGGCAAGGAGATAAAACTTCTACCTCCTGTGGGGTATGTAAAGTATTTTTTTCTGTTAGAGGAAAGCGGGTACATTCAGGGTAATTTGATGTTGGACACTTTCTGAAGAAAACGTTAATAAGTGAGGTACACTTTGTCCTACTTGGGATTTGTCAAGGGTGGCTAGTGACAGTAGGTGAGAGCTCCCCCTACAGGTCTTCTTGACTCCAATTTAAATGAGATTTCCTCGTTTTGTGTTTTCCTTAGAATCATTTCTCAGATGTGGAAATGCTTGATCAAAGAGAAGAAATATTTACTGTTCTTAAGAAACTCTGTCAAATTCTTGTCTGTAAGGCAGAGCACATTCTTAGGGTTCTTCCTGGTGTGGAAGCTTTGAAGAATGGGATTTACAGAAGCTCTTCACAAAGCCAGAATGAGATACCTCAATACCATTGTGATCTGCAGAGTGTTGGTGCTGAGGAGGAAAAGTCTCTCCCACCCTCAGAACACTCTATGGTGATCTTTTTCTTGTGAGTTATAAAAGATGAGAGGTCCTCCCCGGTTGGAATCCTCAGGTATCTCTGGTTATCTAGAAGGTTGGGCTTAGTTTATCTTTAGAAACTCTCTGTGGGACTCGCTTCATGGGCACTCCAGTTGTCTTTTGTAAAATTGGGATTAAGAACTATATTCTCTCTTGGGCCGGAGCGATAGCACAGCGGGTAGGGCATTTGCCTTGCATGCAGCCGACCCGGGTTCGATCCCCGGCATCCCATATGGTCCCCCAAGCACCGCCAGGAGTAATTCCTGAGTGCAGAGCCAGGAGTGGCCCCTGAGCATCGCTGGGTGTGACCCAAAAAGCAAAAAAAAAAAAAAAAAAGAACTATATTCTCCCCTACCTAACTATATTCTACCCGTGGCATATTCGATATGCCAAAAACAGTAACGATAGGTCTCATTCTCTTGACCCTGAAAGAGCCTCCAATCGTTGGGAAAGACGAGTAAGAAGAGGCTGCTAAAATCTCAGGGCTGAGTGTAATAGAGACGTTACTGGTGCTCACACGAGTAAATTGATGAACAACGGGATAGCAGTGATACAGTGATTCTCCCCTAAGGTATCAATGAATGAGTGCTTAATCTCCATTTTTCCCTAAGAAATATCCATCATCATCTTTCCATCTGCCAACATCATCAGGCCCTTCTGTAGCCCTTCACCCATCCTGAAAGCCTTTGTCTTCAAGTTACCTCTTTCTGTTGCTTTATTTCATTCATTTGAATGAGACACATTTCCCAGTTCCTTTGTTGTCTTGGGAGAATGGCAGCTCTCTCTGTGTCCGCTCTTCCTCATGATTGGAGTAGCCATCAATAGTCAGAACTCCATTATTTGGAGGAAAAGATTTTTATTCTCTACTCACTTCTAGCAAGTTGAACCAGAAACGTTCAACTTTATTTCATCTATACAATAGGAAGCTGTGGCTATTGGGAAATAGGTAACTGCTAGTGAGCAGAGGGAGAAAATCAGCAATGATTAGTTACAATTTACCAGTTACGATTTACCTAAGGAGTGACCTCTTTAAAATAGACTCATTCAGAAATAAACCCTTTGGGTACATTGTCCTGATTGTCCTGGTGTAATTAGTCCTAGTGTAAAAAGCACTAGGTGCCTTGCTCTTCCTACTTTGCCATCTTCCCTGATATCATTCTTTCTATGTCTTTGATTTTTCTTTTTTTGTTTTGGGGCAGCACACAGAAGTGCTCAGAGCTTACTCCTGGCTCTGTGCTCAGGGACCATTCCTGGTGATGCTTAGGGATCAAGCTTATGTTGACTAAGTCCGGACTATCTCTCTGACTCCTGTCTTGGATTTTTATCCTGCTTTCTAGATAATTTCCTCAACTTTATCTTCCAAATATACCACTACATGTTTTACATATTCTATTTCTCTTGTCACATTTATATTTCCAAATATCTGTTCCTTTGTTGCAGCTGCCTATTTTTGTTTTAGGGATGGAGTACTTGTTCCTCTGAGGATGCAAATAGTGTCTTTCAGTGTATTATGCTTCCTTCATTTCTGTCTTGCGTCCAACTTGCTTTTTTCTCTATTTCCTATCTTTCACATCTGAGACTTTCCTTCAATTTCTGGTGATTTTCTCTATTCTTATTTGTAAATTATGTGCACTGCCATAAATTTAATTTTCTGGTAGCTATTTTTTTTTTTTTTGCTTTTTAGGTCACACCTGGCGACGCACAGGGGTTACTCCTGGCTCTGCACTCAGGAATTACCCCTGGCGGTGCTCAGGGGACCATATGGGATGCTGGGAATCAAACCCAGGTCGGCAGTGTGCAAGGCAAACGCCCTACCCGCTGTGCTATCGCTCCAGCCCCTCTGGTAGCTATTTTTAAAAAGCTTAAAGTTAAAGGAGAATATGGGATAGGGAGGTAAAATATTTTTTTACGGAAAGTGAAAGGAACAGTGAAACTAATAATATATTTAATTTCACTCAGTATGTCCATAATATTATTACAATGATAATCTGTATAAAAATATGTAATATAGGGGCTGGACTGATAATACAGTGGGTAAGGCTCTTGCCTTGCACACAGCTGACCTGGGTTTGATGCCTGACACCCTGACACCCATATGGTTTCCCAAGCCCACAAATGAAATACATACCAGTCAAATACACACACACATATACACGTGTGTAATGCCACATCTAAAAAAATATGTGTTTGTACCACATCAATATATACACTAAATTTCCATTTGAACTATTTGGTGTATATTTAAGTTTTTAAGGCTTAACGAATTGAGAAAGGATTGACTCAGTTCTTCCAAACATGCTTCATTTTTTTTTTTTTTTTTTTTTTTTTTGCTTTTTGGGTAACACCCAGCAATGCACAGGGATTACTCCTGGCTCATGCACTCAGGAATTACTCCTGACAGTGCTCAGGGGACCATATGGGATGCTGGGAATTGAACTCGGGTCGGCCTCGTGTAAGACAAATGCCCTACCTGCTGTGCTATCGCTCCAGCCCCAAGGTGCTTCATTTTTGTTCTATAAGACTTCAAATAACCGAATCAAACATGACATTATTTTCTTTTGATGTTTATCTCTACCTAGACAAAATTATTTCTTTTTTTTTTCTTTTTGGGTCACACCTAGTGATGCACAGGGGTTACTCCTGGCTCTACACTCAGGAATCACTCCTAGCAGTGCTCAGTCAGGGGACCATATGGGATTCTGGGAATCGAACCCGGGTCGGCCGCGTGCATGGCAAATGCCCTACCCACTGTGCTATTGCTCCATCCCCCAGAATTACTTCTTTTTATTAAAAGAATCTGTATTATTTCAAAGCAAAAGCCTCAAAATGCTTAACTGAATTCATCAACCCATGTGTTAGCTAAATATTAGTAACAGCAAATTAAGTGAGGTATTATATAATAGGAACAAACTGATCAATTTCCACAAATCATTCTTATTACCATTTTTTTGCAGCCAACTTACCCAACACAGCTGATTATATTTAAGTCATTGTAACAGTATATAAAGACATTTTTTGGTTGCAGTCTGTAATTTTTCAATTTTGACTAAATCCTTGCTACTGTCTGAGAAGTTCATGAGTTTTTCCCTTTCTAATGAGCTTCAAATTTAGCTCACACAGATGCATTGTGATAGTAGGAAAATCATGAGTCAACTGCACATTTTCTATGATAAGTGAATATCTGGCAAGCATTCCTTTTGATTTAAAAAAAAGACTTGAAGCTCTTACTAGAAGTCATATTTGTAAACTTCTTTTAGAACTCAACCAAGGAACATCAAAGAATACAACTCATTAAAAACATTATTATCTTCAAAAGTTTCACGGATTGGCAATTTTTTTGTAGTACTGCTATATATATACACATACATTCACATATGTACATTTATATGTATGTATGTATATGTATATAGATACATATGTATATGTATGTATACATATAAATATATGAATTTAATATCTGTATGTCCCTTTCCTTGGAGTCTGCTTCAGAATATGGAACACAAATATATTCAATATTTATCAAACAATGGAACAAAGCAATGAGGGAAAAATATCTTTCTCTTGCTCTAACATTCTATCTAGTATTCAGATCTTTTGAATTAACATAGTTTGAGTCCCATTCTTTTGATTGAAACCACTTTTTCCTATTTATGCAGAACTTCTTTGACAGATGGATGACTGCCAAAAATTTCTGCTAAAAGTTTGCATCTTTAGTAAGTTAGCTGACATTTCTTTGTAAATTTGCAAATTCTTTGAGAAAGAGAGTACTCGGTCTTCTGAGTATTCTAGGCAGTGTCTTACAGTACATGCTTTAACTAAAGCTAGAAGATACGTATTTGTAAAATTTGAATCAGTTTTCATATTCGAAATTCTTTGCATTCTATTAGCAAAATTACTTAGAGGATTAATTTAAATTTTCAGTTTTCATAAACATCTTTACGCTTTTCATAATTTTCTGCATTTCTAAAAGTAAAATAATAATTTATCTCCCCATATGAGATATTTTGTGAGTGTGTGTATAAGAAATAGAGATGTTTGAATGAGTGTGTGTATATGTATGTGTGTAAAAGTTAAAGTTTATGCGACCAGAACGATAGTACAGCAGATAAGGCGTTTGCCTTGCATGCGGTCGACCCAGTTTCTATCCCCAGCATCCTTGATGGTCCCCTAGGCAGTATCAGGAGTAATTCCTGAGGGCAGAGCCAGGAGTTACCCCTGAGAACCGCTGGGTATGACCCAAAAAGCCAAAAAAAAAAAAAGCTTAAAGCTGTTTGATAGCTTGCTAAGTTTTCAAGCAAATGTTTAAAATTATTTAAATTTGCCTAGGGAGTGACTACACTTGATACTGCACTTGATCTTAGCCAAAAGGCCGAGAAGCGAGGTGACTGGGCTGGAGTGATAGCACAGCGGGTAGGGCATTTGCCTTGCACACAGCCAATGCAAGTTTGATTCCTCCGCCCCTCTTGGAGAGCCCGGCAAGCTACCAAGAGTCTCTCGCTCACACAGCAGAGCCTGGCAAGCTACTTGTGGCGTATTTGATATGCCAAAAGAAGTAACAACAAGTCTCACAGTGGAGATGTAGTCTCACAATGGAGACATCACTGGTGTCCGCTCGAGCAAATCGATGAGCAATGGGATGACAGTGCCAGTGACAGGGAGGTGACTTAGTGGCACAGATCATGCCTCCTATGTTTGATGCACTGGGTTGAGCCCAGCATAGAAACAAAACAAAAATCATTTACATGGCTTTATGAGAAATTTAATTCTCATTTTATATGGATGGTTAAATACTGTTTTGACTTATAGGAGAATATAAATCTCAAATTATTGCTGAAAATGACAGATGCTGAGTTTTGTCTTAAGTAATGTCTACTGTATTGAGTGTATACAGCTAATATTTCTGATTTTGCTGTGCCTAAATTGCAGTTGTCACTTGTGGAATGTACACTAACCCTTTCCCAGTGTTTACTATATTGGTCGTAATTCTAACTTCTGTGTTGAATTGAATTCTACGTCAGTAATATGTCTTCACTTAAAATGGAAATGTTTTCTGTATTTCTTAATCTGGAAAAATAATTTTAGTATCATTTAAATGGTATCTCAGATTATGATTAGAGATATAATCTGTAGTCTCGTTGTAATTTGTGCCATCTGCGTAGGGATTCTTTAACATGTGCTGTCTGTATAGAATACCCACGTAAATACATTGTGGTGTTACTTATGTGCACAGAAAAAAAAAAGTTCGAACTGAATTGGTCTGTTGATGATGACTAGATTGGTGAAGTGTTTCTCTGTAATTCTAGAAATAATGCACATTCCTATACAGGTATTTCAGTATAACAGCAGTGTCCTATGTGATGCATTACTTCAAGTGAATTATAGTCCTATAGAACCAATAAAATTCTGTTTAATGAAAAAAATATTTACTCTGCTT
Organism: Sorex araneus; assembly: GCF_027595985.1. NCBI lineage: Eukaryota > Metazoa > Chordata > Mammalia > Eulipotyphla > Soricidae > Sorex > Sorex araneus. Next base: position 23,435,548 of record NC_073302.1, on the reverse strand, counting down.
CAGTCTTTGTTTTTTGTTGTTGTTTTTTGCCTTTTGGGTCACATCCGGCATTGCACAGGGGTTACTCCTGGCTCATGCACTCAGGAATTACTCCGGCAGTGCTTGGGGGACCATATGGGATGATGGGAATTGAACTCAGGTCGGCCGTGTGCAAGGCAAATAAATACCCTACCCGCTGTGCTACCGCTCCAGCTCCTCTGCTTCAGTCTTTGAAATCTTGAAACATTGCACTGTCCCTATTTCCATTTCTCAGTGACCTTTAAATGGGGGCCATATTGGACAATACAAAGTGGGGGTGAGCACTACCAGAGAGCCTGACAAATCAAAGAGTCTTAACTCAGAAGTCTATTTTCCACAATATCTTCCAACATTTAGGGTTTTTTCAGCATTTTGTAGTTGTGCTGTCTGTTCCAGATGGCCTTCGTGGTCCTTGAGGCAGGGAAATCAAGAATTCTGGGGCATTTCACAATGCATATTAGATTACTTAAGTACTGACCTAGAAATAGTCTACAGAGATGGGTGCCAGCTGGGTGCAAATATTTCAGGACACTTGGGGGAACTCACAGGGATTCTCAGGGGGTTAAAATTTTAAAGAAATACAGTAATATAAAGAATACTAGTAACCAGGACAGTGACTATTGTAATTGATAGGACCTGTCAATTACAATTAGTAAACTGATCTGTTAGATCATTTCTTTCAGCCTTGGAGCACTGTGGAGAAAATGATTGTGATAATAAAGATACCATAAACCTGAAAGTTGGGGAAGTTCCGGCTTAGAACTCACTTCCATTCTCTCCCATAGGCCAGAAATCAGCCACAATTTTGTGGCTAATTTTGGCTAATCTAACTGCAGAGCACTGTAGCACTGTTGTCCCGTTGTTCATCTATTTGCTCGAGCAGGCACCAGTAACGTCTCCATTGTGAGACTTGTTGTTACTTTCCTTCCAATCCCCATGTCTTTTCATTCTTCCCACACACAGTCAAATTTTTTTCCCCAAGGGACAGGGAAAGTCCAAAGTTTAAACTGGATCAGTATTGCCACCTCCCAGTCCAGGGTTGAAAGCTTGAGTCCACAAGAGAAGCAGGCTAACTGGGGGGCCTCCCAGAAGGTTAATTGGACATTCACTTCCTTTTGCCTTTGAACTTTAAAAGACAGATAATGTCTGTCTTTTAAAGTATCATTTCAAAATATCATCTCCAAGTATCATTCTTGGCGCAATGCTGCTTTTATTATTTCCTCTTTCCCTTCTTTGTGATCAACAATACTGTTAATGTAAGGGTTTCATGCAGAAAACATTCGAAACTCACACCCTCTACCACTGTCTCAGGGTTTCCCCAGCCCTCCACACCCCCTCCCCATGCCATGGAAAGCTGAATCTGTCAAACTTAATTTATTTTTAATGACAAAAATGACAGAAGTCCAGTTTTACCGTGGCAGTAAAATTCGGATTCTAAAGCCCCGTTATTTCCTACTATAACCCGCAGGGAGTTCTAAGTGGGCACTGAGATAATGCCTTACGATTGTTTACTATGAAATTTTTATTCTCCCTTGCTAATTACAGACCATTTAAATATATTTTATTGGGGCCAGAGAGATTGTTTGAGGGTTAAGAGGTCATATGCTTGTCTTGCATGCAACTAAATTTCCATTTGATCTGATCACCACATGTTTCAAAATAAACATTTTAAAATAAACATTTTATTGGAATATCAATTTGATTACAATGACTATTTCTTACATAATGAAACAGTAGACATTTTTCAAAAAAGTTAAAAAGAAAAACAAAAGATCTCAAATGCTCTCTAGATCTCAAGTATTATTTTCTCATACTTTCACAATGGTTTTCCCTGTATTATCTCCCTTCAGCATTCCCATGAATGCAGTTGGCATGTTTTCAAATCCTTCAGTGACATATTCATGGTACTGGATTTTACCCTGTATAAAAACAACAAGTATAACAGATTAGTTCCATATTTTTAAATGGTTTTATCTACTTTTATTCTCCTGGCAACACATTTGTACATTTTGGGAAATGTGGAAGTATAAAGAAGGCTTCCAGCCCCGCTTTTAAGTCATTCTGGGGCTACACTCCACACGCAGAGTCTATGGATGAGATTAAACAGTACACATAAAAAGAATTTGCTAACAGATGACCAGAGGCAACAGAACTAAAGAATTGCTGTTCAAAAATGAACTTACCTGGGTGGGAGGGACCCCTGGGACACTGGTAGAAGCGGCCGGAACTATGTATGAAACTATCACTTACTGTATTATAAATCACAGTACCTCAATAAAAAAGGAATCACAGAAAAAATTTTGCTAACAGTCATCAGCTCACAGTATAAAAAATTGGAGCAACACAATGTAAGAAGGTGACGGAGTCATTTCTAAGCATATTATACCAAGGAAGTTGAAGGATGTCATGAGCTCAGGAGAGGTGACAGGGATAGAGGAACAGGTGACCTTCCAAGGTACTGTCTGCTTCCATCTTTCCAGTTGCCTAATGATGTAGCATCATGACCTGTTTGACTCCTGGTGAGGTTTGGTCATTTAAATGATATGGTGGTCTTAGAATTTACCTTTCTTGAGAGAACAAAAGGGAATACCCTGCCATAGTGGCAGTGTGGGGTGGGGGGAGACAGGACTGGGGAGGGGGGAGAGGGATGTTGGGTTTACTTTTGGTAGAGAATGGGCACTGGTGAAGGGATGGGTTATCAAACTTTGTAAGGGAGAAACATGAGCACAAAAATGTATAAATCTGTAACTGTACCCTCACGTTGACTCACTAATTAAAAATAAACTACTAAATTAAAAAAAAAAGAATTTACCTTTTTTTCAAGCCAAAATTTTTTCGGCACATGTTTGACATTCGTTTAAAATGGTGGAGGGAACGGTTTATTCAAGAAGGATTTTTAATTTCTCGTTACTTTTACAGTCTGATGAAATGCAGTGGGAAGGTGACGTTTGGGGACTACTCCTGGCTTGGTGCTCCTGGTGGTGTTCAGAGGACCATGTGGGCTTCAAGATGGGCCTCCCCCATGCAAAGCATACACTCCAGCTCTTCGAGCCATCTCCAGGCCCTCACTGACATCTTTAGGTTTTATTAAAAGTAGGCTTATGGGGCCGAAGAGATGATTCCGGCTCCTCTTATGTTCCCCAAGCACTGCCAGGAATGACACCTGAGCATTGTGCCAGAAGGAAGCCTTGAGCACAGCCCCCCGAAAGAGGTCTTATGTGGAGCTGAGTTCCTTGATACTATTTATTTCCTAATGTAATTCTGGTGATGGCTGATGACACTTTCTAGTTTCATGGAGGGACTACTTGCATGATTTCATTCATTTGTTAAGTAAGGAAGCTTGGGTTTGAGTTCTTGACTAGGTGAAGCCAGAGTAATCCCTGGCATCCTATATGGTCCCCCCTGACTTGCCAAGAGTGATTCCTAAGAGCAGAGCGAGGAGTAACGTCAGAGCACTACCAGGTGTGGCCCCCAAACCAAAACAAATCAAACAAAGCAAATAACTTATTGAGTAGGCCAGGGGTGTGGGACAGAGGAAAAGCATATGTGTGTGGGACCATGAGTCTGACCCTGAGCACCTCTTAAAATAAAACTAAAGATAAACTTTTGACTAGAGATCACCAGTTAATTTTTGATCTTGAAGAGGTACAAAAAACTAGAAAGGATTTAAAGCTATTCTCAGTTTAAAGGTTAAAAGTAGAGACTGAGGGGCTGGAGCAATAGCACAGCGTTTGCCTTGCACGCGGCCGACCCAGGTTTGATTCCCAGCGTCCCATATGGTCCCCTGAGCACTGCCAGGAGTAATTCCTGAGTGCAAAGCCAGGAGGTAACCCCTGTGCATTGCTGGGTGTGACCCAAAAAGCAACAACAACAAAAAAAAAGTTTGAAAAAAAAAGTTTTTTTTTTTTTAAAAGTAGAGACTGAATATTAATATACAATTGGGGAAATTAGAATATACAATCAAGAGGTATAGAAAATCGCTATACTATCTTTGTAATTTTTATATGAATCTAAAATTATCCTATTTATTTTTGTTTTGGACCTTACCCAGCGGTGCTCAGGGCTTACTCCTGGATCTGCACTCAGGGATCTCTCCTGGAGGGGCTGAGGAATCCATATGGGGTACCGGGGATGGAACCTGGATCAGCTGTTGCAAATCATGTGCCCTATCTGCTCTGCCCCAAGTCACTCTATTTATTTGAGTTAGGGAATGATCCTACATGCAGGATTTAGGCAGTGGGACACCACTTCTCCCCTCTGAAGTTAAAACAGTGCCCCTTGATTCGTCAGATGTCTATTTGCAAACACTCCACTTGGAGAAAGATGGGACGTGATCAGGGTAAAGGATCTGACTTCTCCCTTTGGATCCAACAGCTTTGGCTGTAGAGGCTCTTTCTAATCTAGAACCTAGAAAAGCCGTGACACAAACACATGCCTTCTCTAATATGCATTTAATTAGCAAAATTAATCTATGGGTCAGAGAACTAGAACAGGGAGCAAGGCACTTGTCTTACATGCGGCTCACCCTGGTTTGCTCCCCAGCACCAAATATGGTCCCATGAATACCACCAAGAGTTACACCAAGAGGGGCTGGAGCAGTAGGGCGTTTGCTTTGCACACGGCCTACCCGAGTTTTATTCCCAGCATCCCATATGGTCCCCTGAGCACCTCCAGGAGTAATTCCTGAGTGCATGAGCCAGGAGTGACCCCTGTGCATCGCCAAGTGTGACCCAAAAACCAATAAATAAATAAATAAATAAATAAATAAAGAGTTACACCAAGAGTCAGTAGCTCCTGCCTACTCCTGAGTGTGGTCCAACAAAACAGAGAAACAAAACCAAAACACCAAACAGTACTTATCTAGTGCCTACATTTATTTAGATACTCCTCTGGGTGCTGGGAAATATCAGACCATTGATATTTCATGACAATTAAATGACTCTTGCTGGAGGTGACATGCACATGGAGGGAAGTGGACAATGCGCTGTGGTATGCAAGATAAGATAACACAAATGGAAGTAAGAGAAGGAGGATGAAAAATACAGGAGGATTGCAATTTAAAATAGGGTCATTGGAAAAAGTTGCACCACGCAAAAGACTTAAGCAAGCAGCAACGAAGGGATGACAAGGTAAGGGGAGTGAATCGGCAGAGTGAGCAGGGAGTGAAATTCTGGAGGTAAGGAAGTGGGTGGGCAGTTCTGTAGGTTATGATAAACTTTGGTTTATTCCAAGTGAAATGGAAATGTGTGTGTGTGTGTGTATGTGTGTGTGTGTGTTGGGGTGGGGGTTGGGGCCATACCCTGAGTTGCTCAGATCTTACTCTTGGCTCTGTGCTCAGGGATCACTCCTTGCAGAGGAGGGCATAGGGGTGCCAAGGATGGAACTCACACTATCTCTCTGGCCCTGAAATGGGACATTCTGTACAGAAGAATAACATGGGTGAGTTTCTGCTTTAAAAGCACTCACAGGGACTGGAGCAATAGTACAGCGGGTAGGGCATTTGCCTTGCATGTGGCCGACCTCGGTTCAAATCCCAGCATCCCATATGGTCCCCCAAGCACTGCCAGGAGTAATTCCTGAGTGCAAAGCCAGGAGTAACCCCATTGCTGAGTTGCTGCGTTGCTGGGTATGACCCAAAAAGGAAAAGAAAAAAAGCACTCATAGTTGCTTGGGGGACGATCTGTGGGAGCACACAGGTGGGAGACTAAATAAAGCCTACTGCAACATTCAAGCTAGACATATTTTTCAAATTTATTGTGTAAGTGTTATATTTATTATATATATATTGTATATATTTGCTTTTTTTGGGTCACACCTGGCTATGCACAGGGGGTACTCCTGGCTTTGCACTTAGGAATTACTCCTGGCGGTGCTCGGGGGACCATATGACATTGAAACTAAAGGCATCTTTAACGATGAAGTACCACTGATCAAGCAAGTGGAAACAAACGTAAACAAATAGGACTACATTAAACTAAGAAGCTTCTGTACCTCAAAAAAAAAACAGTGACCAAAATAGAGAGAGATCACATGGAATAGGAAAGAATATTTACCCAATACACATCTGATAAGAGGTTAATATCCAGGAAATACAAGACACGAGTAGAATTCTACAAGAAAATAACCTCCAACCACATCATAAAATGGGGAGAAAAAATAAACAGAAGCTTCCTAAAAACAAAACAAAACACACAATCAAATGACCAAAAGGCACATGAAAAAATGCTCTACATCACTAATCATCAAGGAAAGGCAAATCAAAACAATAATGAGATATCATCTCACACCACAGAGACTGGCACACATCAAAAAGAACAAGAACAACCAGTGCTGGTGCAGATGTGGGGAAAAAGGGACTCTTTCGTTGTTGTTGGGAATGCTGACTGGTCTGGCCTTTTTGGAAAACAATAAGGACATTCCTTAAAAAACTAGAAATTGAGCTTCCATATGACCCAGCAATACCACTTCTAGGAATATATCCTGAGGGTGCAAAAAAGCACAGTAGAAATGACATCTGCATCTGTATGTTCCTTGCAGCACTGTTCACAATAGCCAGAATCTGGAAACAACTCAAGTGCCCGAGAACAGACAACTGGTTAAAGAAACTTTGGTACATAATGGAATACTATGCAGCTGTTAGTCATGTAGTCATGAAATTTGCTTATAAGTGGATGGTCATGGACAGTATCGCTAAGTGAAATGAGTCAGAAAGAGAGGGACAGACATAGAATGACTGCACTCATCTGTAGAATGTAAAATAACATAATATGAGACTGACATCCAAGGACAGTAGAGACAAGGCCCAGGAATATTGCTCCATAGTTGGAAACCTGCCTCATGAGCTAGGGGAGAAGGCAGCTGGGATAGAGAAGGGATCACGAAGTCAATGATGGTTGGAGGGATCGGTCAGAATGGGAGATGTGTGCTGAAAGTAGATAAAGGACCAAACGTGATAGCCTCTCAGTATCTTTATTGCAAAGCATAAGGCCCAGAGGTAGAGAGTATGGGGAAATTATCTGCCATAGAGGCAGGGGGAGGGGATGGAGGGGGAGAGGGATACTGGGAACATTGGTGGTAGAAACTGCAATGGTAGAGGGATGGGTGTTCGATCATTGTATGACAGAAACTCAAACATGAAAGCTTTGTAACTGTATCTCATGGTGATCCAATTAAAAAAGAAATAAATGAAAAGAAAAAAAGAAAAAGGCAAAGGAACCACAGGCCAGCGAGTCTAGCAGACATCACTTCTGGGTATTTTGTTTTGCAAAGGAGACCAGCAAGGGAGGGCCTTCATCTGCAGTGAAAAGGAATCGGCAGCAGCAAAGGGAACAGGAGCTCATGTGTGGTCGAAGGGAGCAGTTCTGGAGCGCCTTACCTCCGAGACCCACGTCAGCAGGTCTTGCAGAGCCTTCTCGCGGACCTCTCCTTGCCAGCGAGAGACGATGAACCCTTCCATGCGGAGCTGCCGATAGATAATGACCTCTGGGGGTGGGCCTGTGAAGAGAAGGGCACATTTGGGCCGAAGGCTGCAGGGGCAGGTTGTGCTGCAAACATAAGCAGTCCAAATCCCATCACTGGTCTTCCCCGGCTGCTCCTTCCACCTTGTGTCATGTGCTCTGATCCTCAGCCTCGCTCACAAGTCAGCTTGCATTCCCATAGGAGGACCCCACAGGGGGCTGCATCCTGATTCCAGAACCTGTGACTGCGTCTCATTACACGGCAAAGAGAACTTTGCAAATATGATTAACAATCCAAATGTGAGATTACTCTCTATAACTTAGGTGGAAAACAGGGGGAATTTCTCTAGTAATAAAATTGCCAAATGAACTTGGGATTTTCTTCTGAGAGAAGACAGTGCCCTAGATTTTCACGACCCAAGAGAAAATCTATTAAGTTGACTCTCCTCAGCTTCTTCCGTTCTTACCCACCTGTCTCACTGCAGTTGTGGTCTTCTAACTAGTAGGATTATAAGATTTCGTTCTGATGAGTCAAGCCCATTTATTTATTTGCACTGATGAGGATATAACCTAGGGCCTCCATGTGCCCTGCCACTAATCCATATCAAGCTCATTTTAGTAAATAACCAATTCACTAAAGGTTAGTACCTTGAGCCTAGCAATAATCTAGAAGATTCCTTTTTGTTTGTCTCCTTTTGGGGACCACAAATGAATCTATAATTCAGCATCAGCAGAAGAGGGCTCTGGCTGGAGTGTTCAGAGGCCTGTCTTTCTGTTTAGTCTGCTGAGAATAGATTTCAAAGGTCTCTTCTTCTCATAACTATTTGTCGCCCTGTCTGTCAAATCAGAGACCTCTACAACATCTCTGAGAAGACTGAGATATCATGAACATAGTTCATGGACCAATCAGGAAAGAGAGGTGGGAGGGGGTGTCTCAGCACAAGATACAGCAGCGGAGGATGGAGAGCCTGCAGGATACAGTGAAAATGTCTGTTTGTTCAGGCCAGAGTGTCCTGCAGCTCTAGAAAGCTGTACCTACAAGTGCACGTAGGAGATGACAGCCTACTCTTCTCTTTACCCACATCCGGTCACTCTCTACCCATCTCTACACTTCCCACAATATCCATAAGATTCCTAATAGTCTGTGAGCTGTATCAAAATGTTTCTAAATCAAATGTAGTTGTCTTTCTTATAGCTTTGCAGAAAAATGAGTAAAAGCCTAAAAGTTTTAGAATTGCAGAGATAGGGGCTGGAGCGATAGCACAGTGGGTAGGGTGTTTGCCTTGCACGCGGCCGACCCGGGTTCGATCCCCGGCATCCCATATGGTCCCCCAAGCACTGTCAGGAGTAATTCCTGAGTGCAGAGCCAGGAGTAACCCCTGAGCATTGCTGGGTGTGACCCAAAAAGCAAAAAAAAAAAAAAAAAAAAAAAAAGAATTGCAGAGATAGTATAAGGGTTTAGGCACTCGCCTTGCAAGCAGCAGACCCTGGTTTGATCATCAGCATCACATATGGTTCAGTGAGCACCACCAGGAGTGAGCCCTGAGCACAGAAACTTGAATAAGACCCGAGTACCATTGAGAATGGCTCAAAACCTCCCACCAAAATCTAAAACTTTTAATAACTATAAGATTTTTTACGTTTTCAGTTTTTGTTATTTTTTAACAAAATCTATTATTAATTGATTTAATATATACAAACATATATTTTTTTTTCTCTTTGGGTCACACCCAACGATGCACAGGGGTTATTCCTGGCTCTGCACTCAGGAATTACTCCTGGCGGTGCTCAGGGAACTATATGGAATTCTGGGGATCGAACCCAGGTCGGCCATGTGCAAGGCAAACGCCCTACAAGCTGTACTATCACTCCAGCCCCCCAAATTTTATATATATATATATATATACATATTTTTTTTTCATGTCTGAAATTTCTATAACCTTGCTCTGGATGGAGCAGGGCAAGGCCTCAAACCGTTTCATAATGTTCTTGCAAGCACTGTAGGAATGCACAGGGTCACTCCAGACCCCAGCACGCTGGAGGCTTGCAGCCAAATTACATATTTTTTTAAAATAAATGTTTTCATCAAGAATATCTGACCGCAGGGAGCTAGTACCTGTGTAACCTCAGAGAGTCAGCATGCGTGTGCAACTTCAGAGAGTCAGCATGCCTGTGCAGACTCAGAGAGTCAGCATGCCTGTGCAGACTCAGAGAGGCAGCATGCGTGTGCAACCTCAGAGAGGAAGCATGCCTGTGCAGACTCAGAGAGGCAGCATGCATGTGCAACCTCAGAGAGCCAACATGCGTGTGCAATCCCATACATCTACACAACAACCCCCATGACAAAGGGAATTATTAATACAAGAATATTTTTTTAGCACATATTGTAACAAGCAATAAAAACTAAACAACTGTGTGCCTGCCTAGGGGGCAGGCTTGGGGATAGGTGGGGACGATGGTGGAGGGAAGGTCACATTCTTGACCTTCTGATGGCGGGATTGGTGTCGGAACATTGAGTATCTAAAACAGCTGTATTATGAACAACTTTGTGAATCAGGATGTCTCAATAAAATTTAAAAAAAAAGAATATCTGGAAATCTTCCTAAACTGTTCTTGTAGGGTTCACACCCAGCGGTACTTGGAGGGCTCCAGACAGCTGTCAGCAGTGGGGACACCAGTGCTACTCCTGGTAGTGCTCAATGGTGCTGGATATTGAACCCACAACCACCACTTTGAGCCGTATCCTCGGTCTTTCCTCCTCCTTACCCTTCCTCCTTCTCTTCCTCTTCCTCTTCATCCTCCTCCTTTGTTGTCGTCATCATCATTGTCACTGACCTATACCAACCTTATCTATGGATTTTCCTTTTGTTCAAAATTCTCACAAATGTAATCACGTGTGAATTCTTTACCTGGAGGAAGCTGACTGGTGAGATTATATGTAGAGATGGCCCCGCATATAGCAATTCTTCCAAATTCCTTCATCTGGGGAATGACAACATTTGAAAACTCTCCACCTACCTAGACAGGACAGAAACCAAACAAACCTTAAATTAATCACACTAGGAGAGTCAGGAGAATCATTAAATCCCAGTTCCCATTTCAATAAAACTCATGTCAGCAGCTATGAAACCGACTGACTTAGCAGACTCCTGAAGGAAACTGAAGCTGGAAAAAGAGAATAGGGAGTAGGTTTTTCCATTTATTATATTTTGGGGTTCTCAGTTCAGAATTTTCTATGCCAGATCTAAAAGTATGTGTTAAAATATCCAAAAGGCAAGTAACAAACCAGAATTGGAGAACCCACATTTCCTGATTTTATAACATGTTACAAAGTTACATTAATCAAGACAGCATAAGAACAGAATTATAAATCAACAGGACTAAACTGAGAGTTCAAAAAAGAAATTTTTAGGGGCTGGAGCAATAGTACAGCAGGTAGGGCGTTTGCCTTGCATGCAGCCGACCCAGGTTCGATTCCCAGCATCCCATATGGTCCCCTGAGCACCACCAGGAGTGATTCCTGAGTGCAGAGCCAGGAGTCAGCCCTGAGCATCGCTGGGTGTGACCCAAAAAGAAAAAAAAAACAAAGAAAGAAATTTTTACTTTATAGTCAATTCATTTTCAACAATCAAAATAATTTGATGGGGGAAATGTAGTCTTTTTGAATAAAAGGTAGAAAACAATGGAATATTCATGGATAAGAATTAAACTGGAGGTGCCAGAAATATAGTACTGGGATTGGGAAGCACACAAGTCCTGTTTGACTTAGCTTCAGTCCCCAGAATCCCATGTGGGCCTGCCCAGCACTGAATGTAACTCTGAAGAACCCTGAGCAGTGCTGGGATGGTTTGGGTGGTCACTGGCACCCCAGGGTTCTGAGTCACATCATGTCCTCAGGCCCTAACACTGAACTGCCACCCTGGTTGGCCAAGAATCACCCTCCACTCTCCCCAGAAAGAATGAAATAGGATTCCTCCCTTTTACAAGGCATAAGAATAAACTTGAAACACATAATAGACCTAAATGTAAGAACTAAAATGTTGCAACTCCTAGAAGAAAATATTGGCATAAATCTTTGTGACTTGGGGCTGAAGCGACAGGACAGTGGGGAGGGCATTCACTTTGTACGTGGCCATCCCAGGTTCAATCCCTGGCATTGAATCCATAGGGTCGGTCCCCCAAGCACGGCCAGGAGTAATTCCTGAGTGCAGAAACAAGAGTAACCCCTGAGCATTGCCAGTGTGTTTCAAAAAGCCAAAAAAACCCCAAAATCTTTGTGACCTTGGATAAGGCAAAGGTTTAGCTGTGACACCAAAATTCCAGGTGACAAAAATAAAGAAATAAATTGCACTCCATCAAAATGTAAACTTTAGTGTTTCAAAGGGTACTATTGAGAAAATAAAAAGCCACTGTGGAAAAGGAGCATTTGCAAACCATACATAGTTGATCATCATTATTAATGGATTCCACATTTGTTATCTACCCAAGCTTGCAAAATAGGTGGACAGTTTCTTAAAAAATTAAGCATAGAGTCCCATATGTCCCACCAATCTACTTTTCATTACCCAAGAGAAATGAAAACATATATCCACATGAAACCCGGTCCATGAATGTTCATTGCAACATTAGACAAAATATCCATCCCCCCAAAAAAGCTAAAGTGACTCAAATGTTCATCAACTAATGAATGGGTAAATAAAATAAAGCATTACTCTATACGGGAATATTATTTGGCCATAAGAAAGAACGAAGGACTGAACTATGCTATGCTTGGATGAATCGTGAAAATGAGCTAAGTGTAAGAAATTAGTGACCAAAGATCATTTGGGGGGAAATGGGGATGACTGCTAGTGAATATAGTAAATAAGTATATATATTTGGGGGGATGGGGTGTGGGCAGGGACAAAAATGTTCTAAAATAGCATTTACCAACTTTTTTCTGACTCCTTTCCCTCCCTTTTCCTTCCTGTGCACCCCTTCGCACTATAGATGGGTCCACAGTCTTGTGATGAGCTTCTCTCCCTGCCCCCTTAAGCTATTTTCTCTTGTGGCCTCCCTGAGATATCTTGAGGCCCACAAGGAGTCACCTGACCCCCTGGTTGGAAAACACTGTTCAAAAATTTACTGTGAGATCATTAAATCATTCTGAGAGTATTCTAAAAACCATGGGTTGCTATTCTTGAACTGGTACATTATAACTCAATTAAAAAGGCATATTATGAGTTTTAAATGAAAACTGGGGACATATATGCCCTTCTATTATCCCATTTTGTTAGAAAATCAAATATTATGTCCAAATTGTACTTACATTGTCAAAATAACAATCATAACCATCAGGCGAGGCCTTTTTCAAAGTTTCTTCCAAAGATCCTACTGTCTTATAGTTAAAGGCAACATCAAATCCAAGCTTTTTAAGATAGGCAACCTTTTCATCAGATCCTGCTGCTCCAACGACCTTGCAACCCTAAGTGGGAAGAGAAACGGAAACCAGTTATAAACCACCAACCACTCATAATGTTATTTTGCTTCTGACTACCCAGCAGGTCCCTACTATGTTTGTTTGGTTCACAGCCTGTAAGCCAACCTGACTTAACAACCTGGCCAGTTAACTCAGTTTCTTGTGCACTGACTTGCCTGCTACCTCTTGACACATTTATTTTGGTTCAAAATTTCTGTTCTGAGATTTTCCTATCTTAGGCCACCTGATAACTACCACTTTATTCTTTGATTTGGACCAAAGCATTGATTAGATAGATGTTTGTTGCCTGACCATAGGAACTGAAGTACTTCCAATATTGATACATAGAAAGTAACTTTTCAGAAAGTTTTTAGATCTATAGGTATCATGTAGACCAAATAAAAGTCACTGTTTACAGGGCTGGAGCAATAGCACAGTGGGTAGGGCATTTGCCTTGCACGAGGCTAACCCGGGTTCGATTCCCAGCATCCCATACGATCCCCCGAGCACCGCCAGGAGAAATTCCTGAGTGCATGAGGCAGGAGTAACCTCTGATCATTGCCGGGTGTGACCAAAAAAGCAAATTTAAAAAGAAAAAGAAAAAAGCCACAGTTTACTTTCACTAGGGAAAAAGAAAGACCTTTGTGTTTCTATATGCACTTGTACAATGACTGCCACATTGTGTGTGTGTGTGAGTGTGTGTGTGTGTGTGTGGTGTGTCAAGGAACAGAAGCCTGGCCTTAGATAGTGAGGCAGGCATTCTACCGTTGAATCACATCTTCCATTTTGTCAAAGAAAATCTGTCTTATAAAAAATCCATCCTCCATCCTTTTCACTTCTAACCTGTCTGTATTGTCTCATAGGAGTATCTCATTTATTCTTAGGAAACCTCTGTGTCTTTCATATAGATGGCTCCCTCAACTATTAACTATAGCCCCTGTCTTTCTCCTAAGGCCCAGATCTTTAAAAACTACCTCAAACTCTAATCTCTCCACTGTTCAGGCATGATGATTCTCCTCTGAATTATTCAAAGAACCTCCTAATAAGGCTTACTTCTGATTCTGTGCTCAAGGATGGCTCAGGGGTACTCAAGGGACCATTTGGGGTTCCAGGGATCGAATTTGGGTTGGCCTCAGGCAAACCAAAAACTTGTACAGCAATACTGCACTATTGCTCCGGCCTTAATCCTCTAAAATGTTTGAAACAAAATTCCTTTACAGTTCTGTGGCTATGAGATGTGGCCCAGTGGTAGGGCACCCAGTCTGCCTATGTGAGGCCATGACTTTGATACACAGCCAAGCTCCACATCGCCAAGTGTGACCCCTGGCACCGTAATGAAGTGTTTGACATCCAGCACTCCTTACCCAAACGTGTGACCTGGACATTGCTGCAGCAACAGTTTTATTAACAGTTGTTTATTAGCAGTTTTATTAACTTATAATTTTATTTGAACTTGAGAATTGGAAACATTACTTATTCATTTTCTAAGTTTAGTATAACCCAAAACTAAAACCTTGAAAGTTCAGAAGTTTTTAAGTCAAGTCCTCTCATCACAGGGAGCTGACTCAAGGGCTAGAAGATCTGCCTTGTGCACAGAAGGTACTAATCTCCAGTACCTTTATTCCCCGAGCATCTCCAGGACAATCCCTGAGCACGGGTGTCACTGTGTCACTATCAGGTGTGATCCTTCAACCAAATAAAAAATCATGGGATACATAAATCCTGTTTAAAATATTATTGGTGGGGGGGCGGGAACTGGAGTGATAGCACAGCGGGTAGGGCATTTGCCTTGCACGCGGCTGACCCGATTCCCAGCACCCTATATGGTCCCCCGAGCACCGCCATTGTGTAGAGCCAGGAGTAACCCCTGTGCATCGCCAGGTGTGACCCAAAAAGAAAAAAAAAATTATTAGGAGCTGGAGCGATAGGACAGCAGGTAGGGCATTTGCCTTGCCCTCGGCCAACCGGGTTCAATCTATGGCATCCTATGTGGTCCTCCAAGCACTGCCAGGAGTAATTCATGAGTGCAGAGACAGGAGTAACCCCTGAGTATTGCTGAGTACCTTTCTGGTCAAGAAACTAAAATTTTATTAATTTTTCTTTTTGAAAAATAAACAAATATATAGATAAAATATTATTAAATTCCAAGGTATACATGGAAGTACACCACAGGTCAAAAAAGCTTATTCCACGAAGGCTAGAATGGTTAAACATTAGGAAATCAAAGTAATTCAGTCACCAAAAAGTTAACTCGATGCATCCTGATATGGTAGCACTGTCATCTCGTTGTTCATTGATTTGCTTGAGCAGGCACTAGTAACGTCTCCATTGTGAGACTTGTTGTTACTGATCCTGATATAATATTTGATTAAATTCAATATCTAGGGGCCAAGAGTAGCACTGTAGCACTGTCACCCCGTTGTTCATCGATTTGCTCGAGCGGGCAACAGTAACGTCTCCATTGTGAGACTTGTTGTTACTGTTTTTGGCATATCCAATATGCCACAGGTAGCTTGCCAGGCTCTGCCATGCGGGCGGGATACTCTCGGTAGCTTGCCAGGCTCTCCGAGAGGGATGGAGGAATTGAACCCAGGTCAGCCGCGTGCAAGGCAAACGCCCTACCTGCTGTACTATCGCTCCAGTCCTGGAGGGGCCAAGAGTATGTCTCAAAATGTTGGAGTGCAGGTTTTGCCTGCAGGAACCCCAGGTTTGATCCCTGGCACCACCACAGGGTACTCTGCTGCAAATGACCCTCCAGGCACTGAGCCAGGAGCATCCCCTGAGCACTCCCAAATGTGGCCCCCCAAACAAAACCAATCAACATCCACTTCTATTATGTAATTACTTAAATTCTTCCTGCAACCTTTAAGGCACCTCTAATGCTTATTCATATTCTAAACTCTCATTAGCATTGGAGACCAGCCCAGATCACAGACTATGAGCTGTACCCCTGTATTTCTTTGTATTCTACACAACTTCTTCTCTAGGGACTACGTCCTACTCCTACGTCCTAACCTCTGGGAAAGCATGAGCCACGCCAGACCTCCTTGGAATAGTGCCACTGTGGGATATGACCTGATTGCGTCTCAGTGGACTGCTGTCATGTACCCCCAGCAGGGGACCAGATATCTCAAACACAAACACTTGTTCAAGTCAGAATCAAAGTCTTCCATGCTCTGAGGAGCACCCACAAGTTAGTTCTCCAGCCACAGACCCACTGCTCTGCACTGACTGTCGTGGGACCCTGAGGACAAGGACTCTTGGTTGGTTGATCTTGACTCCATCTTCCTATTATCAAGAATCATCAAGAAGGAGGAGAGAGATTTCTCAGTAAGAAAGCACTTGGGGGGCTGGAGCCATAGCACAGCGGGTAGGGCATTTGCCTTGCACGCGTCCGACCCGGGTTTGATTCCCAGCATCCCATATGGTCCCCTGAGCACTGCCAGGAGTGATTCCTGAGTGCATGAGCCAGGAGTAACCCCTGAGCATCCCTGGGTGTGACCCAAAAAGAAAAAAAAAAAAAGAAAGCATTTGGGTCACTACCATAGGTTATAGAGTACAATTGAGTGGTTTGCGTGGAGGGTGACACTTACCTTGAGTTTTGCTATTTGTCCCACAACGGAGCCCACTGCTCCCGCAGCCGCATTCACCAACACCGTCTGTCCACTCTTGGCACCACATATGTCAAGGAGGCCAAAGTAAGCTGTGAGGCTGAAGGCAGAAGATTAGGGACATGTGGAGAGCCTTTCCCTGAGAGCCCATTCACATATAATCTAAAGGCCATCCCAGCGCCCCAGTGCCAGGGGCCCAGGAAATAAAATGGGAAGCAAGGAAACAGGGCCAGGGAGATTGTTCAAGCTGGATCACATGCTTTGCATGCCAGAATCCCAGGTTTGATCCTGGCACTGCATGGTCCCCAAGTACTGCTGGGAGTGACCCATATGTACTGAGCCAGAAGTAGCTCACAAACACCACCAACGTGCTCCCCCAACCCTCCAAAGGAAAAAAAAAGTGAAATATGAAATGAATATTATTAGTCACTATCTGATTCCGCCCTTTATTCTATCCCCACACAGGAACAAAGATGATGGGGGTGGGGAAACAGAGGAAATTGTTGAGAGTTGGCTGTAAAGAAAGCTGTACCCTGGGGCCAAAGCAGTAGTAGGGCATTCGCCTCGCATGCAGCAGACCCAGATTCAATTGCTGGCATCCCATATGGTCCCCCAGCACCACCAGGAGTAATTCCTGAGTGCAGAGCCAGGAGTAACCCCTGGGCATCACCAGGTGTGGCCACAAAAGCCTAAATAAATAAATAAATAAAGCTATACCCTGCCAATT
The DNA here is from genome assembly GCF_027595985.1 of Sorex araneus. Classification (NCBI taxonomy): domain Eukaryota; kingdom Metazoa; phylum Chordata; class Mammalia; order Eulipotyphla; family Soricidae; genus Sorex; species Sorex araneus. The sequence goes on along the minus strand of NC_073302.1, from coordinate 23,418,277 downwards.
TCTAGACCAAGTCTCAGGCATAAAAGATCAGTCCATACTCATCTGTGGAATATAAAATAACATAGTGGGAGACTAACACCCAAGAGTAGTAGAGATAACGACCAGGAGTTCTGTCCCACAGCTTGGAAACTGACCTCACATGCTGGGGGAAAAGGCAGCTCAGATAGAGAAGGGAACACCAGGTAGAGGATGTTGGGAGGACCCATTCGGGTTGGAAGATGCGAACTGAAAGTAGACTATAGACTGAACATGAAGGCCACTCAGTACTACTATTGCATGCTACAACACCCCAAAGGAGAGAGAACAAAAGGGAATGCCCTGCTGCAGAGGTGGGGTGGGGTGGTGGGGGATGGGGTGGGGGTGGTGAGAGGGATACTGGAATCATTGGTGGAGGAGAATGGACACCGGAGGAGGGATGGGTAAACGATCACTGTATGAGTGAAATGCAAACACAAAAGTTCATAAGTTTGTAACTGTACATCACAGTGATTCTCTAATAAAAATTTTTTTAAAAAAGAAAATCAGTCTCCTTAACTTTATTTATTTATTTACTTATTTATTTATTTTTGCTTTTTGGGTCATACCTGGCAATGCAGAGGACTTACTCCTGGCTCTGGCGGTGCTCAGGGACCATATGGGATGCTGGGAATCGAACTGAGGTCAGCAGCGTGCAAGGCAAATGCCCTACCCACTGTGCTATCACTCCAGCCCCCTCCTTAACTTTAGAGATCCACAAATAAAGAACTTGGCCTCCTTCCTGTGTAGGTGCTGAGTGTTTCCGGAGGGAAGACGTCATGTGACCAAAGCCATGGTATGTGGTTCCTAGCATGAGAGGGTCAGAGAGCAACCCACTGGGTTTTCCCTGGCTCCTAAGTGCTATGGAAGAACTTCTGGAATATTCCCACCTTACCCCAAGTGAGCTACTGATGTTAACCAGTCAGGGGAGAACAGCTGGTAAAGAACAAGAACACAGATCAGACAGTGTTGATGGGGAGGAGAGCCACAATACCACGATGGAGCATCAGTTTAGAAGAGGATGTGGAAGGGATTCTACGGGGGAAAGTAACTGTGAGCAAGAGACTGGTGGGGGACTATGCTGAGCAAGGTCCAAGTTGTCTCCTTCTACTGTTTTTGGGGACATGGGAGAATGCCCTCAAGCAGGGCTTTGGAGGCCTGGGAACCCCAATGGTGATTCTTGCATTGACTCATTAGCCAGTTTGGCTGAGAATCAGGGAAAAACTACCTTGAGTGTCAAGTCAATGAAAGACATTGAAAAAGTATGAATAGAAATGAAACCCAGGTATATAAGGGTTCCTGGGGATGAGTCGGTGACAAAGTTATATCTCTGCTTACCTAGAGAGACTCCATAACAGCAAATCAGAAAAAAGACTTCAGAGCACCTGTAGAAGGGTCCCATTTGGGGGGGGTGGAACACTCACCAGTGTTCAAGGCATACTCCTGGCTCTGCACTCAGGCAACACTCCTGGCAGTACTCAGGAGACCACATGTGGATCCAGGGATTAAACCCATGTTGGCCGTGTGCAAGCCAAACACTTTACCTGCTTTTCTCTCTAGCCTCCCACTTAATTCTTTAGAATTCTTCAAAGGGTAGGGGCTGAAGCGATAGCACAGCAGGTAAGACGGTTTCCTTGCATGCAGCCAACCCAAGTTCGATTCCCAGCATCCCATATGGTCCCCCGAGCACCGCCAGGAGTAATTCCTGAGTGCAGAGCCAGGAGTAAACCTTGAGCATCACCCGGTGTGACCCAAAAAGAAAAAAAAAATTCCTCAAAGGGTAAAAGGAGTTTGGGATGGGAAGAAAAATGCAAGGAGAGAAGGAAGCATGAGAATATGGAAGGAAGGGAGGGAGGGGGGAAACCACATAACGGAGAAAGAAAAAGAAAGGGTTAAAAAAAAAAAAGCATTGAGTTAACTTTGCCTTTCCAGGCATGACCTTCTAGTTATGGGAGCTCTAGGGAATAGCTCAATGGCTTAAAATGTCAGTGTTGCAAGCACAAGGTCACACTTTCAGTCCCCACACGTACCAGGCATGACCCTGGCAGCTCTGCTGGTGGGGATCCCGGCAGCCCAAGCTTCACCACATAACACAGGGGTGCGACCCCCAGCAAACATCGCAACTAAAGAGATGTGCAATATCATGGCCAGGGAGAGCAACCTTATAAAACATGTGTGTGAGCACCACACCCAACCCCAGCAGGTGTTACAACCAAAAGGTGATGGAGCATCACAACTAGGAGTGCGACTTTCCAGCCTCACAACCCATGTGCGAACTGTTTGCACGACATAGCCAGGTGTGTGTGCAACCCTGGTCATTGCAACAACATCTACAACAATGAGGGGGGCGGGTGTTGTTAAAATGAACACAAGGTTGACGAGATTCCTTTGATGCAGTTCCTTGGGCAGATCAAAGTGCAGCTGGGACCGGGAGAGTGTAGACACAAGGGGAGGGGATTAGAATCCCTACTGGGGGCTTTTATAACTATACCAGCACTCCCAGGGACAGAAGCAGCTGCTGGCTACCCTGTGTCACCACTTGTCAGCCACCTAAAAGGATCGTGTCCACCATGACCTCCCCCAACCCTCTGTGGCTTTTCACTGTCACATTCACCCTACCTGAGGGTCTCAGACCTGTCTTTCCTTCTCTTTCCTTCATTCCCACAGCTAACTCTAGCTCCACTTTCTTCTCCTCTTTGTCCTACCATCTTTTCTCATCAGCCACTGAGCCTATGATATCACAGGTCTCTTCTTGTTTGACCAAGTTCTGGATAAACCGTTTGGAAAACAAAGAGTGTCAGGCATTGGAACACATAAAACCCACTCCCGAAACTCACCCTGTCATGCCCACTGTGCCCAGGGTCAGCGAGAGTGGCAACTTGTCTGGCCAGTGTGCGGGCACTTTTCTCAGATTTTTCCCATCAGAAATGGAGTGACTTGTCCAGCCGGAAAAAGCCACAACAGTAGTGCCAGTTGGAAAGGTGGAGTTCTTGCTTTCCAGGACTCTGAAGGATAAAACACATGAAGACATGGCAAACGTTTTCGCTTTCAAAGGAGTTGGTATGCTGTGTGTCAGTGTGCATAAAAAAGGCACTGAGACCGCTATTCCATTGCTGAATATCTTACCTACATCTTTCATCTGAATTCTAAGCCAGCAGTTTCTCCTTGAGAAAAACAGGGGAAGTAGGAGGCGAGCTCCCAACTGTTGGGGGTGGGTTCCCATCCAACCCCACTCCTCTCTCGATCAGAGAGAAGAGGCTGATGTCTCTGACAGCACCTCAGCTTCCTCTCTTCCTCAGAATCAACCTCTTTTTTTGGTTCTTTATTTTTTGGCCACACCCAGGTCTGGAGTGACTGCACAGCGGGTAGGGCGTTTGCCTTGCACGCAGCCGACCTGGTCTCGATTCCTCCACCCCTCTCAGAGAGCCCATCAAGCTATCGAGAGTATCCCACCTGCACAGCAGAGCCTGGCAAGCTCCCCGTGGCATATTCGATATGCCAAAAACGGTAACAACAAGTCTCACAGTGGAGACGTTACTGGTGCCCGCTTAAGCAAATCAATAAACAACAGGACAACAGTGCTTGTTACAGTGCTACTTTGTATGGAAGACTGCCTTCTAATCATGAAATAAATCAGTAACCACAACTCCAAGTATTAATTTTTTGACATACAAATTTTATATGATGGACACAGAAAAAAGCAAACGATAAAAGACTGAATATTTATAAATATAATATCCCAAACATACAAGAAGCTTTTACAAATCAATATGAAAGAGTAAAAGACTTAAAAGAAAGGGAAAATAACAAACAGATAGAGAAGAAATAGTTTACGAAAGAATGTCAGCACCACTAATAATGGAAGAAATGCAAATTAAACTAGGTGTGATGTACTAACATTCTTCTCAAGTTGCCACTGGTAGTTAATAGGCATGTTCTAAAGAGAATAATTTCTTTAATATACAATTACTGGCAGTGATCATTCAAACAAAGTTTCTGAAGAACATTTCTCCTCACCTTTTCAAATGAAAAATGTACATCTCCTTTGATCTAGAATTTATACTTTTGGGAATTTACTATCAATCAATATTTTCCTAATAAGCAAGTAATACACAGGCATACAGATGCATACTTGCTTTCTAAATAACTATAGTAAAAACAGTGTTTTTTTTTAAATCAGGAATAGATTAATTGAATAGCAGGTAACAATAAAATGACTTGCATCCCTGAAAAGGCAAGTAGTATATTTACATACTGTCAATAAAAGACATCGGTAATAATTTAGTAAGAAAAAGCAATTTGCTGAAGGATATTTAATCCCACTAAGTATTAGTATGTGTGCTGAATAATATTATGCTAAGAATACATTAACAACAGTCATCTCTAAGGTTCAGGTGGTAAGGGAGTTTTCAATATCCAAGATATAAATTTATATTTATTTGAATTTTTACCATAATCATGAATTGGTTTGGTATGATTACACGGGGTGAAGGCACGTGCCTTGCATACGACAGACCCCTATTCCATCCAGTTCCCCCACAGGGCAGGAGTAAGCTTCTGCCTCTCTCTCTCCCTCCCCCACAAAAACTAACAAAAGGAAATTAAGAATTGGACAAATCTAGGTTTGGGGTCATGAAGAGTAAGTAGCACTGTAACACTGTAGTCTCGTTGTTCATCGATTTGCTCGAGCAGGCACCAGTGACATCTCCATTGTGAGACTTGTTTTTACTGTTTTTTGCATATTGAATATGCCACAGGTAGCGTGCCAGGCTCTGCTGTGCCGGTGTGATACTCTAGGTAGCTTGCTGGGCTCTCCAAGAGGGATCAAGGAATTGAACCTAGATCCGCCGCGTACAAGACAAACTCCCTACCCACTGTGCTATCGCTCCAGTAAAGCAAAATAAAACTGAAATTATAAAAATTAGTTTTACAGTCTTCCCTCCATCCCAATTAATGAGGAAGGAGGTCGACTTTCCCAGGTTATTCCTGAGATCCGATACACGTGAAGTATGTACAGACTGAAAAGAAATGTACGGACAAAGGACAGAGACAAGCCCAAGAGAAGGGAGGGAGAGAGGATGCATCTTCCAAATGATCCAACAAATATAAATTAACTACCTGGCCACTTGCTGTCCCATCATCGGGTCACCCTCCTTCAAGTTTTTGGATGCCACTCTGGAAAAACAAACAAACAAATCTGTTTTTAATACATAAGAGTGTCAGGGTGGGGTTGGGGGGAAACGATCTTGAGTTTCAAGTCAATGAAGAGTCATTGGAAAAGTATGAGCAGGAATGAAACCCAGACATAGGAGGGCAATAAAACCGAGTGGGGTTTCATTTAACATTTCAAAACATATTTTACTTTATAATTGAAGTCTACCCGTGAATTATAAAAAAAAAAGTTTTTATAAGAATGGAGGTTGGGGCTGGAGAGATAGTACAGTGGGTGGGTTGCTTGCCTTGCAAAGAGAGAGCCCTGAATGCAGAATCAGGAGCAAGCACTGAGCTCAGCTAGGTGTGACCCCACCCCACAACAAGGTTATATTTCTTTACCTAAATTAAATGTCTGAGGAATTAGTGGCTAGGGAAGGCTTTTAGTTTCTCCTCTTAGGGTTTTTACTGAATATAGACATTTGGGTTTGTCTTGGGTTAAGCAAAATTCAAAGAATATAAGAAAATGACATGCAAAATTATAAAGTTTTAATCTTGGCATCTTCCTCTATCCTGACTGTTAGTTGTAAATGGAAAAATTAAATTTTGCCTTTGTTGTTCATTTATTTTTCTGGAAATAATTCTGGTGAGCAATGAGAAATAAATTGTGCATTGTAAATAAAAGAAGAATGAGAGCGTGTATATGAGTGTGTGTGGTGTGTGTGTGTGTGTGTGTGTGTGTGAGAGAGAGAGAGAGAGAGGAGAGAGAGAGAGAGAGAGAGAGAGAGAGAGAGAGAGAGAGAGAGAGAGAGAGAGAGAGAGAGAGGGAGAGAGAGAAGAAAAGTGCCTTGCCATAGAGGCAGGCTCAGGGGAAGCAGGAGGGAGCAGGAGGGAAACTGAGGACATTGGGAAATGTACCTGGTGAAGGGATGGGTGATGGAAACTGTATGACTGAAACCGAGTCATGAACAACTTTGTAACTGTACGTCATATGGTAATTTGATTAAAAAAATTAATAAAGCAAAAGAATAGGAGATATGGGGCCAGAGACACAGTATAGCAAGTATGATTCTTGCCTAGCACGTGACTGAACTGGGTTTGATTGCTGGCACTGCATATGATTCCCCAAGTGCCACCAGGAATGATCCCTGAGCACAGAGCCAGAAGTAAGGCCTGAACATGCTATAGAAAGCCCCAAAATAAACAACTAAACAACAGCAACAACAACAAAATAGGAGATCAGGCCAAAGAAATAGCCTAAAGGCCTAGAGCAAATGCTTTGCACGGGGTAGCCCTGGTTTCTTCCCAGGAACTGCACGATCCCCCATGCATTGCTGGGCTTTGTCCCTGAGCACTAATATGGCCCCTGAAAACTGTCAGTCGTGGCCCCCAAACAAACAAATAAATAAAAAGCATACAAATAGGAGATTGTAGTAAAATAAGTGGGCAAAACTAATCTCTCCTCAAGTTCCTCAGTTGTTGGCCTGCAAAAGATGAAAGACTTTGAGCTGGGAGTGTAGCTCAGAGGTAGAGCAATGGGTTTTGGGAAGAGGGGGGCTGGGCAGATGACAGAGTTCTAAAAGGAATGGCTATTTTAAAAGATTCACTACATCAAAATACACAAAACTTTTGGAGGAAATAATACCTCATGTAAGGATCCACAGTGAGAAACAAGGCTTCCAGCAGCACCTCTACAAAACAAAGCATTGCACAGACAATCAGACACGCAAGGCCAGTCGACAATCTTCCTGCTTCATGGCTGCTCTTTTTCTTTCTCTCTCTTCCTTCCTTCCTTCCTTCCTTCCTTCCTTCCTTCCTTCCTTCCTTCCTTCCTTCCTTCCTTCCTTCCTTCCCTCCCTCCCTCCCTCCCTCCCTTCTTTCTTTCTTTCTTTCTTTCTTTCTTTCTTTCTTTCTTTCTTTCTTTCTTTCTTTCTTTCTTTCTTTCTTTCTTTCTTTCTTTCTTTCTTTCTTTCTTTTCTTCCTTCCTTTCTTCCTTCCTCCCTTCCTCCCTCCCTTCCACTTTTTTCTTTTTTTGAGCACACTCTGCGGTGCTCAGCGGTTACTCCTGGCTCTGTACTCAGGAATTATTCCTGGTGGTGCACAAGTGCACAAGGAGCCTAGGTTGGCTGCACGCAAAACAAATGCTCTATCAGCTGTACTATTCCTCCAGCCCTTCCTTCCTTCCTTTCTTCCTTCCTGCTCTCCTTCCTTCCTCCCTCCCTTCCTCCTTCCCTTTCTCTCTCTCTCTCTCTCTCTCTCTCTCTCTCTTTTTCTTTCTCTCTTTCTTCTTTTCTTTTTTTGGGGGGCCACACCCAGCTATGCTCAGGGTTTACTCTTTGCTCTCTGATCCAGGATCAGGGGACCATATGAGGTGTCAGAGATTGAACCTGGGTCAGCCTCATGCCTGGCAAGCCTCCTACCATCTGTACTATCTCTCCACCCCCTGGGCTGCCCTTTTTCATCTGTGCTTTCTGTGGAAGAGACAAGAGGGACTCTCATAATTGGCTAAGTCACTCATCACTATCACCATCAGTTATTGACTCAACACTTTAGGCTTTATAAGAGTGCTTCATATAATGATCTCAATGATCATTGCTTTTATTTGGTTTACATTTAGGTGAAGTAGGCCTCAGGGGCCACATCTGTAATCACTGTGTATATATGCACGATATCATTGGTTTGTCCTTTCTCCCTTGCCACAAAGTTTAGGTTTATCTGGTAATAATCTCTAAACATTTTAAGACAACATTGGTATGTCCTGTTCCCCTTGCCACAGGAAGCTTAGATTTATCACAATGCTCCCGAGGCACTTCCATTCCACTGCGTTTATCTGTAAACTCCTCTCCATGCTTTCTTCCCCAACCGGTCTCTCACCTTTCCCCCCTAATCAGACTCTGTTAACTTGTAAGGTCAGATTCATCAGAAATCTATAATTTTTTATGTATGAGTGAAATATTGTCTCTCTCCTCTTTATGTCTTTTGAATAGTTTAAAGCAATGTCCTTTTTGTATGTACAAAGGAAGACAATCAATATTATGCTTTATAACTTGGGATTTAATTAGCTTCAAATATTATCCATTCCCAGGTATCTGCTTTCTCAACTTAAGCCTCAGTTGCCCTTAGTTCCTAGCACCCCAGAAGCAGAGTCCCAACGAGGGACTGAAAGGACCCAGGACAAGCTGTGAGCTGCTCTGGCATCGATATGGGCCAGGCCAAAGCGCCACGATTCTTAAGGGCTTGATCATGGACAAATGCTGTCATGATCCAAAAGCAACAACGAGACTAGGACCCTGCTAAGGATAGGAAAGATTAATCTGGCCTGAGCACTGTAGTCTGAGATCGAGAAGACCCCAGGAGAGCAATTCTATAAGCTGAATGTATCTCTTACTATGTCCATACAAAATGATTAATATTATGAATGCTTATATGTTGGATGGACAAGGAAAGGAGAAACACACCCATGGGATTCCGCCCTGGGGTGGGTCATCCTGCTGAAAGAGAATCTGTCCTAGGAGAAGCATCCCCTGAGGGAAAGAACTTTAACCCTATTGACTGTGACCACACCTATGTGTAAACCTCATGTTTGAGGGATTTATCTAGGCTGTAAGAGGGGGCTGGGAGTCCCAGTGCCAGATCCGGAGAAGCCAGATCGAGATCCAGATCCAGAGGAGAAGGAGAATGAAGTAGCATGGGGGAGGAAGAAGCAGGAGGAGAATCAGAGGAGAATGGAGATGGGAATGGAATAAACTGCAAGTGAGACCAACCACCCTGGCCCTCGTTCCTTCCTTCCTTCACCTCCTCATCGCCATCAACCTCCCTGGAGGGGGGGAAGTGGCTTGAGACTATGGAACGTGGGTGGCAGGGGAGAGATAGAGCCCTGCACGTGACCCCCTTTTTTGTGTTTACATACACACATATATGTGTGTATATATATATATATATACATATATATATATAGTACTAAATAGGGTGTTATTACCAGCCCCCACCAGAATTTAAAAAAAACACATTTTTTTTAGTAACCCTCATGTATGTATTTTCTAGAATTTTCCAGTAAGTCCTGGCTGTCAACTTAAGGGACTGGATATCTCTTGGCCAGGCTATTTGATGGCCTGCCCATTATTCAGGTTTACCTACTTGAAAACCTCCCATGGCATCCGCTCTGCAGAATTTCAAGCACACTGGGTGCGCTAACCATCGCTCTCCTTAGATGGCTCTCCCTCAGTTTGCCATGTCCCTCTACTTTCCCCCACATACAGGCCAGCATCCTCTGCAAATGATGGAAGGTTTCCCCCCTCCCCGCCTGCTCCTAGGAATAATCTGAGCCCTGCACACACTGCCCAGGAGTGCAGTCCCCGCTGGCACCTCAGCCTCACCAGCACAGGAATTCCTCCACGGTCAAGTGGAAATCATGAAGAAGAATGTTTCAATGGTCAAGAAAATCAGAGGGGGGGCTGGAGTCATAGCTTGGTGGGTAGGGCGTTTGCCTTGCACGTGGCTGACCCAGGTTCGATTCCCAGTATCCCATAGGGTCCCCTGAGCACTGCCAGGAGTAATTCCTGAGTGCAGAGCCAGGAGTAACCCCTGAGCATCACTGGATGTGACCCAAAAAGAAAAAAAAAAGAAAAGAAAAGAAAAGAAAGAAAATCAGAGGGACCCTCTACTATGATGTCAAGACTTCACACAGAGAACCATGAAAAGTCCTGTGGCGTTTGTCAATGCTCACAGATTCCTCTCATCTCTGTGTGCTGGAGCCTTTGACTCTCCTCCCATTAAGAAGTCTATTTCCCAGGGTCGGAGGCATGGCTCAAAGGGACACGCTCTGCATACACAAGTTCCAGGTTTGGTGCTGGCACCCAATGGTCCCATCTGCAAGGTCAGGGGTAGCCTCTGAGCATTGTACCAGGGGGAGTTCCCAACACCAGCAGATGTGCTCCCCCTCCAAAGGAAGTCTATTTCCTCTGAATCTGGAGTTGGCTGCAGGACTTGCTTTAACCCCACAGCATCTTAGCAAACATGGTACAAGGAGAGTAATGGAAAGTGCCTGCACTTTGGGAATTGCCAACTCCAGCATTTTGAAACCACTGTGGGGAGAAAAAAAATTGGACTCAAACTTAGTTGACAGAAGGCACCTAGGAAAACTGAGGCATGCACCTCATTGGAGAGCTTGCTAACCTCAGCGTCAATGAGGCCATTCTAATGGAACCATGAAGCCCACTAGAGCCCAGAAGAGCCAGCTGAGGGGCTGGAGCAATAGCACAGTGGGTAGGGCATTTACCTTGCATGCGGCCGACCCGGGTTCGATTCCCAGCATCCCACATGGTTCCCCCCGCCCCCAGCACCGCCAGGAGTTATTCCTGAGTGCAGAGCCAGGAGTTAACCCCTATGTATCGCTGACTGTGACAAAAAAAAAAAAAAAGAAGAGCCAGCTGAGATCAGCAACCCACAATTGTGAACTAACAGACAATTATTGTTTGAAGTCACTGCACTTAGGGGATCACTTATTACGAGGCCAGAATGACATTGAAACAGTCTCCTCTGACTCAAACCTTAGGAGTAGGACTCACCTCCATCTTTTAAGGGTGGGAGTTCAACCGTCTTCAATTCAAAGTTACTATTGGTAGGGCTGCCTTCGAAGTGCTTCTTCAGGGTCCAACTCTTAGCACGAACCATCCTGGAGTTCCTAGAACACAGCACGGAGCGGCTGCTAGTAAGGGTTTTTATGGCTGCTAGAAGGGTACTGCGGGGAGGTTAGGCAGCGGGGTCAACTCATGCACTACTTTTCGGTATTATCATCTAACACCTATCGCATTTATTTAGTGTTCACGGCATTTCCGTGACGATGCTGAGCACCCCAGAGGCACCACCTCATTTCTATCCGTATCGCCTTCCTCCGAGACAAGCATTACTGGAGCGGGAGCCATAGCACAGCGGATAGGGCGCTTGCCTTACGCGCCGTGGACCCGGGATCCCGGCATCCCAGCATCCCTGCATCCCATATGGTGCCCAGAGCACCGCCAGGAGTGATCGATCCCTGAGTCCAGAGCCAGGAGTAACGCCTGAGCATTGCCGGGTGCGACACAAAACAAGCAAGCAAGCAAACAAACGCACCCAAGAGAAGCACTGCCAATGCACAGTTGGGAAAACAGGCTTTGTCGGCCAAGTCCATGGCAAGGAAAGAAATGTTAACCAACAATGAACTTCAGGCCAGCTACTGTAAGGTCTTCTCAAAGGTATAGATTAGCTCCCTGGTATGAAAACATTTCATTTCTTCCCTCCCAAGAAGTGAATTCCAAAGATCCGGTAGAAAGCCGCACACGTTTTTCAGGAGTGTAGAAAAACGCGTAGAGCTGCGCGTTCTGCCAGTCTCGGACACCAGGACGCGGCGGTGCCGCCTTCTAACCGTTTCCCGGCGCCCCCTGGCTCTTCTTGTTGAGCTTTTAACTTATCGCTACACCAGAGCGAGGGAAAACCCAGTTTTTTTTTTTTTTTTGCATCACGTGGGAGCCTCAGCCAGACGCCCGCGAGTGAACCTGCCGCAGGGTCCGAGCCGCTGGGCGATTTCCTCGGGTGGCGCGCCCAGTACCCGGGAGAGGGCACTGCCGTAGCCAGCAGGGCGCGCTTCTGCAGAGCTGGTGGGGCCGTCGGGGCGCTCCGACCCGCAATCTGGCGCTTCCTTCCGCTCTTTCCCCTCTAGTATCTCCCCGTCGTTGGGTTGGGGGGCCAGCTCGAGAGGATGGAGCGCCTGCTGCGCAGGATGGAACCGCGGGTTCGATCCCCCGCTGTTGCGTGGCACCGTCCCAGCTCCTCCAGGGGCAACGTAGGAGCACCGAGCCTGGAGCAGCCCTCCAGACCTCCAGGTGTGCACACTCAAAAAAGAAAAAGAAAAAGAAAAAGAAAAAAAAAAACACCAAAAGGGAATCGCAGCGAATTCTCAACTGCCACAGATCCTGACGCTCCCGAGAAAGGGCGCGACCAGGGAGTGTCAGGCACTGAGGCTGGCCGGTAGGGGTTCCAAGCGCAGGCCCAGACTCCCACCCTCTCGCCCCACCCACCTCGGTGCCCGCCACCGAATTCCGATCCCTATCTCCCTTCGTCCCAGTTTTGCAGTGGCATCCGCCTCCCCGGGCGAGCAGGCAGGGGGATGCAGCCCGGCGCCTTCCCGCCGGCGCCCCGCCGCGCTCCCTCCCAGCCCCGGGTGCTCGGCAGAAGGAGAGCGAGAGCTAGGAGTCAACGCCCCGCACTCCAGGGATCGAGAAACTCAGCTGGGGAAGGAGGGGAGGGGAGGGGAGGGCAGCGGAGCGGGCAATGGGCCTCCTACTTACGACCGTCGGTGTCCGCGGCGCCTGGGCTTTGCGAGCCGAGGAACTCAGGGCTTCCTAATATGTGACCCTCCCAGGAGAGGGTGGAGCTTTGGAACAGGCGGAACTGCTCCGGGGAGGAGAACTGCACCAGGGTCAAGGGTTGGCGGGTGAGAGGGGTGAGACATATAGGAGAGAGCACACTCTGAGATACAGTGTGTGTGTGTGTGTGTGTGTGTGTGTGTGTGTGTGTCTGTCTGTCTGTCTGTCTGTCTGTTGTGTGTCCGTGCGTGCGTGTCTGTGTGTCTGTGTCTGTCTGTTCCCAGATGCTTTTGCCCAACCTGTTTCCCATCCACACGCCAAGTCTAGGGTCCCATCTTCTGTGAATCCTCTATGACTCCTCCAGGGAGTGCTCCTGACACCGGGGACCATCCGGCTCTGCCACTTCAGGGCTCCTTTCCTGGATTCCTCCCCAGGACTTGGTCTAATCAATGGGTCCCTCTCAAAACATAGGGGCTGATTTGTACTTGCTGGCATCCATGTGCTCTAGCCCCGTGAGTTATCTCCCTGACCCCTAAAATTTAGGGGTCCTTTTTTTTTTATTTTTGTGATGCTCAGGGGCTACTCCTGGTTTTGCACTTAACTTAGGAATTACTCCTGAGTGGTGCTCAGGGGACCATAAGGGATGCTGGGAATCGAACCCGGGTCGGCCGAGTGCGACCTGCTGTGTTATTGCTCCACCGCCTTTAGGAGTCTTTTTAAAGAAGAAAATGAGTTCAGAAATATCAAGTGCTTAGATGAGCAGAGAAGTCTATAGTAAGCTCAAAACACAGAAATGATCGCTTCTAGGTCTTTTGGCTAAGATCAAAACACAGAAATGAAAGATCAGCTCCTAGTGGCAAGCTTTGGACCTCCCTGCCCAGCTAAGAAAGTTCCAAGAACCCACACATTGTGTCTAATTGTCTATACCCCTGACCCCTAGCCCAATCTTTGTCAGTCATGTTCTATAAAATAACGGGACAATGAAAAGATGTTTAAACCTCTTAATTCAAGAATCCCCCTTTGGGCTGAAATATTAGCAGCTGACCTGAGTTTGATCTCCGGCATCTCATATGGTCCCCCGAGCACCACCAGGAGTGATCCCTGAGTCAGGAGTAACCCCTGAGCACCACTGGATGTGGCCACTCTCCAAATTTCCCCCTAATCTAGAATTTTGAGAGTCTTCCCAAGCAATGCTCAGGAAGCGGCTCATCCCAGGGTGCTCTCCAGGCCACGGTCATTGGTGTATAAGCACTTCTAAGATCCAAAAGCAGATGGCTCATCTTCAATGTTTTTCTACATATCCCTGACCAAAAAAAAATTTTTTAAGTGTGGGAAGTCCCATACTTTCCTGAGGGCCATTAGGTGCTTATATGTGCAAGGTATAGTCTCTCCCCTCGAGCTTCCTTCTCTGTCCCTCAGGTGCCTGCTTCTTAGTGTAATCAGTGTTACTTTATGACCACAACCTATTTACTGACCAGCCTCATAGCAACTCTGTCAATCTCTTCTCCGTAATCATCAGACGTGCACATATAGGAGGTATATTTTTCTGCTTTTATAAAAACGGTATGTAGCTGGGTTAGAGAGGTGGTATAGCAGATAATACACTTACCTTGCATGCAACTGATCCAGATTCAATCCCCAACATTTATAGGATCCCCAAAGCTCCACCAGGAGTGATCCCTGAGCACAGATCCAGGAGTAATCCCTTGAACAGCGCGGCTAAGTATACCCTCCTAAAAGGGGACCCTTTAAAAAGATACTCAAGTTTTTGCTTTTCGAATTTGTTATTGTGGATATCTCTCTTGGTAAACAGAACTGTAGCACTGTAGCACTGTCATCCCATTGTTCATCAATTTTGCTCGAGCAGGCACCATTTGCTCGAGCAGGCACAAATGTTACTCTTTTTGGCATATCGAATACGCCACAGGTAGCTTGTTCAGGCTCTACCGTGTGGGTGGGATACTCTCGGTAGCTTGTTGGGCTCTCCGAGAGGGATGGAGGAATCAAACCCGGGTTGGCCGAGTGCAAGGTAAACGCCTTACCCGCTGTGCTATTGCTCTAGTCCAAACAGAACTATAACTTGTTAAATAGTTATTGGTTAATTGTCCATAATTTGGATGTACCATAAGTTATTCCGCAACCCTAATGCTCTTTCTTGTCTTATTTTACTTTGTCACTGGTGTTGTGTTACGTGTGACTCTGTGAAGAGCTTTGCATGCTAATCCCCTATTCCTACAAGATGGAGTACCAAAAGTGAGATGCTTGAAAATATGTATTTTTTAGCAGATAAGTTTGAGTCTCACGGCAGAGCCTGGCAAACATAGCAGAACCTGGCAAGCTCTCCGTGGTGTATTCGATATGCCAAATACAGTAACAGTGATGGGTCTCATTCCCCTTACCCTGCAAGAGGCTCTAGTGCGCCATCGCTGGGAAGAATGAGTAAAGAGAGGCTGCTAAAATCTCAGAGCAAGGACGAATGGAGATGTGACTGGCGCCCACTCGAGTGAATCGGTGATCAATGGGATGACTTTTACACAGTGATACACTGAAGGTTGAATCCTATAAAATTGTTAATATTCAACTACATTGGTCCAAAGAAATAGCAATTTTGAATGAACTATGTTCCACTACTCCCAAGCACTGCTGCCTGACTTTATCCAGAGTTGCACTCTTGCCCCTAATTGCATGACTGAAGGTATTTTTTTCTTGGATGACTCATACTGGCTTTAAGAATAAGAGAGATTTACTAATTCCTACAAAGTGCAGAGTTGAATGGGCTTCAGGGTGTGTCGGAATAAAGACCTGCTATATCCCGTTCTTCTGGCTACTTCCGTGGCATCACCACACGCCTGAGACTTGCCTCCCTCATGGGGACAGTAGAGTTACAGCAGCTCCACTACCCTGAAGCGAAAGTCCTCAAGCAATCTGGCATGTGTGGAGACGTTCAGGAACCATCTGCCATGGCCAACGGGTGGTGAAACAGGATTATTGTGCAGAGTCTGATATGGATACAAAGCGCCTACAAGGAACAACCAGCTCCCTCCTTCCCTGTTCTCTAACCTTGTGGTTGCTTTTGCTTTGAAACACTGAAATACAATGTACATCATTGCGAACAAAGTGCTTTTATTTTTGGTCAGGACTATGACAGACAAAACATCAAAGGTGAGTCATCTGCTTTGGGATCTTAGAAAAACTAATAAAATGCAGATATGGAACATTTTTCCAAGCAAGTATCCTAGAAATAAAGTTTCAAGAGCAAAGTACACCTAAGACTTACTCACTTGGCATTAAATGGAGGGTATGGATAAGGTTTGGACCACACCACCCTAAACATAATCTTTTGTCCACATGAGATTAAGATTTTTTTTTTTTGCACTATGATGACTCAGCTAGACTTAGGACTGAAATTTGCCAAGTCACGGTGAACAGCAATGATCCTGGCTCCTGTATCATTGTCTAGAGAGAGTCCAAATGTGGGATGAAGGGTCTGGGGTGGGTTAGGCTGGAGGCTGGGGGTTGGGGAGACTTTTCTTCACTTTGCTTTATTGCAAATTACCTTCTTCAATTCAGTCCTCTGACTTAAGTTTCATGAACTCTAGTCTAGTTACCTTTAAGGCAAAATAATCACAGAATAATTTCACATGAAATGAATGGGGTTCTAGCTCTTATGCAGACACAAATGGCTGCCTTCTCCGTTGACAAGAGTTTTCAGACTCTTCTTTCTGGAAAAGAGGAAGGAGACACTTAGAATTTTGTAATTGTGTCCTTTACAAAACAAAAGTATAACTTTTTCTTGGGGTTTCAGAGCTTTTCCTGTATCTCTTACTTCTTAAAAATAAACAGTATCAAGTAATTATTGTACATAAGGGTCCTATTTGGGGGTGTTATAGTCTACCTCCCTTCAAAAGCATATATTAGCGCAACTCTTAAAGTTGAAAAAAATTGAGGTCTTTCTTTTTTTCCTTTGTGGGGAAAGGACTCCCAAGCAGTGCTCAGGAGGACCACCGGGAACCACCTGGGCTGGAGGTTTTCATTCTCAGCCCTGTGATGTGGTGCTGGGGGTCTCCAGGGTTCTGAGGCATTGGGGATGGAACGCAGGTTCCCGGGTATACTAGGTCACTGACCACTAAGCTACCTCCCTGGCCCTGAAGTGGAAGTTCAAATAAGTAAGGTAACTTAGATAAACCACGGTCTGTAGCAGGATTGAGAGTTGAATCTAAATTAGCTTGCTATAAGGTTCTGAACTTTTCACGGTTCCATTTTTTTCCCCTCTAGTATAGGTAAGATGGAATCTGTCT
The DNA here is from genome assembly GCF_027595985.1 of Sorex araneus. NCBI lineage: Eukaryota > Metazoa > Chordata > Mammalia > Eulipotyphla > Soricidae > Sorex > Sorex araneus. Next base: position 23,401,470 of record NC_073302.1, on the reverse strand, counting down.
TTAGGTAAGAACAAATTTAAGGATGGTCATACTTAAGGATAACTGTATGTTCAGAATGTTGCTTCTGATGTATGAGAAGCTGAATGTCTTAGAAAGTCACTCTCACACAGAATGTCCTGACCCCGCACCAGGCTGTCTTCATCAGGGCACATCAGAAGGGGACGGGTTGAGTTTCCCTCCCCACCCCAAGCAGAACCCTGGCAGCTGAAAATCTCCAGAACCCAACTGCCTCCATGCTCAAAGCCACCCTCCACATGTTCGGTTGAGCCTTGACCAAGAGGGAACCTGCAGAAAAACCCAGGTAATGCAGGACCCGTGACTGACATCTCCAAGGCTGCTTGGATCAGGACGGGGCCTCCTCCTCCCAGCTCCCCAGTTTTCCAGCAGCTTGGCAGTCACATCCACAAACTGCCCCCAGCGCCATGTAATATCATCAGCGGCCAAGATCCAGAGACTTTAAACTAAAGCTAGTGTAGCCCACTGGCGTCTGCTTGCTCCAGGAACATGAAGAGCCTCAAACCATTCGTTCAGGATCTCGACAAAGAAGTCTGACCAGCTTGTAGGTGGGCGGCCAGGCATTCTTTTTACGTCCCATGGAATTCAGTTGGTAATGGCTCTAGTCCAGCGGTAATCTCCAAATCAAATTATATGTCCAGCCCATCTGATTTTCGACGCCTTGGCAAATGAGACAGTGTCCCTGATTCTCAATTGTGGACAGAGGTCGGAACTCCAGATTCCTTCTCTCACTTGAGTGAAATGTGATACTCCAAGAGTAGCTTTTTCGATTCCTCTTTGGAGGACCCGAATAGAGTTCTTAAACTGCTTTTGTAGGGCCCAGGTCTCTGAGGCATATGCTACTGCAGGAAGAACGGTGGAGTCGAAAAGATGTGCCCAGAGCCAGAGGTTCTTCGTCCTCTTAACAACTTCTTCAATGCTCTTGAAGATGTTCCACAACACTCACTTCCTCCTGCACAGTTCTGGCGCCAAGTCGTTTGTCATGTTGAGTTCTCAACCTAGATACACATAACTGCTGCATTCAGAGATGTTCGTTCCATTGAGAGCAAATGGAACGTCAGGAACTAGTCCGTTTCTCATGAACATTATCTTCGTGAGATTCAGTTGCAGTTCGACCTTTCCACCTGACCTTTCCCCCTCGATGGTTCACTACCTCATCGTAGCAAGGGGGTGGCAACAGCCCTAAACAGTGAAGAGCAAACCAATGTTACTGCCCAGAGATGCAGACAGGTGCAAGGTTGGACTCCCTGAATTGACTGTGTCAATCTGGTCAGTACTTTCTGTACATGAGCAGCATGTCCATGCACAAGGTGTGTGGTGTGTTTGTCAGCGTGTAGATCATTACAACATGCCACTTGTACGGCAGAGCCTGGCAAGTTACCCATGGTGTATTTGATATGCCAGAAACAGTAACAAAAATGGGCCTCATTCTCCTGACCCTGGAAGAGCCCCCAATATGGCAACGTTGAGAAGGATGAGTAGGGAGAGGCTGCTAAAATCTCAGGGCTGAACTAGGCTGCCAAAACAAAGAAGGACTAAAATGACTCTGCACTTTTAACGCACATACGCTGGCATTGGAAGCATCCATTGAGGACCTGATGGTGCAAGCGCAGAAGATCAAGTATGATGATGTTATTGGATTGACCGAGATGAGAAGGCATCAATCACATCACACTGTTTTCAACACTGAAGAACTGTTGGAAAGATGTTTTGTAGGTAAGGAAATGTGCAAAATATACTGAGGACAAGTAATGATGGGGGTCATGAGAAAGGACAAGAATTATGTGAAAGTGATGTAGGCAGGTAGATAGGGAAAGGCCCCTGGCAATGAAACTTAGATTATCAAAGTCTCTGGGGAGGAGAATCCTGAGACTGACCCACCCTGTGGATATAGGAAATGGACCTGATAAGACCTTCAGCAGACCCTGAGGAGGTTGGACCCCTCCCCAGGAGGTTCCCCAAAGAAGGCCATCACCACTCCCAACCTCCCTGGTAACCTTAGCAACAAACTTTTACCTGGAAAGAAGCCCCATGTGGGTGGGGGCAGGTTGAAGAAACCCTATAAAAGACACCTTGAACAAAGGAAGGGCGCGCATATGCTGCCTGAGCCCATGTGCTGCTTGTGCCATGTGGCCGAGCACATGTGGTGCCTGAGCACATGTGTCGCCCGCATCTCCCCCCCTTGTGATGTGTACTTTCATGCTTTTGTGTCCAGTACTAGGATGTGTGTAGAGCTCTATCCATCTTCGGAGGAGCCCGCGTTTTTTCTTGAGTGTGTTACTCCTACTGGTTTTTCTTTTCCACTTATCCCTTCCTCCTTCCCTAAGACCTTCTAAATAAAATCTGCTACTTCACTGCTTGTCTACTCCTGAAATTCTTTTCCGAGAGTGAGACAAGAACTCAGTAACCCTGGGTCCCGGGTGTTTGAGGCGGTTGGAGAGAAAGTGACCGTCTTTCTCCTCCCCGCTTCACGTAAGTCACCCGTGGGGCCCATCGACATCAAAAGGAGCAAGCATTAGTCAGACTTTCTAATTTGAACACCAAAATAAATGTCATTAGAGTATTAGTGGGCTGGAGCAATAGCACAGCGGTTGGGCGTTCGCCTTTCACGCGGCCGACCGGAGTTAGATTCCTCCGCCCCTCTCGGAGAGCCTGGCAAGCTACTGAGAGTTTGGAGCCCAAGCGGCAGAGCCTGGCAAGCTACCCGTGCGTATTGGATATGCCAAAAACAGTAACAATAAGTCTCTCAATGAGAGATGTTACTGGTGCCTCCTTGAACAAATCGATGAGCAATGGGATGACAGTGACAGTGAGTATTAGTACCCATACAATGAATAGTAATAATACATTAATGGAATCAACCTATTTTCTCACCTGTAAAATAACTTACCACGAATTCATAAATGTAGAGATAAGTAAAAGATCTTCCTTAGAGCTGAATGTCAACTAGTATATGGAACCATGGAATCAGTCATCTTTTTCTGCTTCCATTATTTTAATAATTGATCCAGTAAAAAATAGTTGAATTGTGAGCAGGTGAACATTTGATGAGGAACAGAAAAAGCATAGCAGTATGTCCACCATTACTTATCAAAATGAAAAATGTAACTTAACAATGGAAAAACCAGAGGATCATATGGACTGCCAGGGGCTGAACCCGGGTTAGTCACCAGGTTCAGTCCCCTGCAAAGCATGGGCCTGTGGTATTGCCTCTTCATCCCCTAGATTTTCTTTCTCCTGCAAAACTGAAACTCTTTATACATTGAACTTTTCCTCTCCCAAACTCTAGCAACCATACTTACTTTCTGTTTCTATGAGTTTGACAACTTTATTATTTTTTTTAAGGGGGGGCTACATCAGATGATGCTCAGGGGTTACTCCAAACTCTGTGCTCAGAAATAACTCCTGGCAGTGCTTGGGGGGACCTTATGGGGTGCCAGGGATTGAACTGGGGTCAGCAGCATGCAAGGCAAGTGCCTTACCCTTTGTGCTACTACTCCAGCCCAAATCTGAGAACCTTAGATACCCTTTTGCTCTTGTTTTGGAGCCACTCCCAGCAGTGCTCAGGACTTACTTCTGGCTCTGTGGTGAGGGGTCATTATAAATTGGGCTTGAGGGACCATATGTGGTCCTGGAATAAAGCTGGGGTCGGTTGCACGTAAGGAAAGCACCTTAGCAACTGCTGTGTCTCTCCTCACCCCTGTACTCTCTCTCTCTGTCCTGCTTTTGATACCTTGTCTAAGTGAACTCAGAAACAGTGTCGATTTCACTTAGTCATGATCTCCAGGTTGATCCATGTGGTGTGTGGAATCACTTCCGCTTTTTGCCAATGCTGAATCATGCTCCGTTCTCCCATGTTGCACATGCCTATGTTTTCCTTATTCACCCACCTCTTCTGTGGGTGAAAAGAAAAAGAAAAAAAGATGAGAAATTTATCCCTGAGTTCAGAGACACATCCAATCTACTCTAGCTCTTCACATTGAAATCTGTCCCAAATTTTCTTTAGTTTGTCTTAAACCAAATGAATTTTTGGTGATGGCAAATTATGTTCAGAATTTCCTTTTCTTATCTTTTTCTTTCTTTTTTTTGGTGAGGCAAGATATTTTTTGTTGAAACTTATTTAGAAAGATGCGAGGGAGAGAAAGGGAGAAGTACATGATTGAAAGAGAATACGGCCATCTCCAGAGTGATGATAAGCAAGCAAAGAAACACCAAGACAAGCAAGCGAAATATGTGTCAGGGGAGAACTCAGGCTGGAAGAGCTGGTTTAGATTTTTCTTTTTATTCAGGTTGAAGTTACTAGTGACATAGAATTCAGATGTTGTAAGTGGCAATTTGTTTTATCCTTAGCACTGTAGGACTGTGGTCCCATTGTTCATCGATTTGCTCGAGCGGCCACCAGTAACTCTCCATTGTGAGACTTGTTGTTACTGTTTTTGGCATATAGAATGCACCGCAGGCAGCTTGCCAGGCTCTGCCATGCAGGCGGGATACTCTCGGTAGCTTGCCGGGCTCTCTGAGAGGGACAGAAGAATCAAACCCAAGTCGGCCGCGTGTAAGGCAAACGCCTTACTGGCTGTGCTACCGCTAACATTAAATATATTTTTATTTTATTTTATTTTATTTTATTTTTTTTTCTTTTTGGGTCACACCCAGCAATGCTCAGGGGTTACTCCTGGCTTCGCACTCAGGAATTACTCCTGGCAGTGCTTGGGGGACCATATGAGATGCCGGGGATCGGACCCGGGTCAGCCGTGTGCAAGGCAAATGCCCTACCCACTGTGCTATCGCTCTGGCCCCTAAATATATTTTTAGATGCAGTGTTTTTGTTTGTTGTTTGGGGGTCATACTTGGCAATGCTCAGGGTTGACTCCTGGCTCTATACTCCTCGGGGAACCATATGGGAGGCAGGTGATCAAACCCCAGTTGGCTGTGTGCAAGGCAAGTGCCCTACCCATTGTACTATCACTCTGAGACCTGATGCAGTATTTTGATGAACAGGAATTTGCAATGAAAAGAAGGCAAATTTAAATACAGAGTCTGCCTTCAGTTCTAATAAAATGCAAGCAAATCTTCCTGAAGGGGCCTCCTGTGTAAACACAATAAAAGGGGCACACCGGGCAGCAGGGTTCTATCTCTCCCCGGCCGCCCAAGTTCGGTAGTCGAGCCACTTGCCCCACCCCAGGGAGGTTGATGGTGACGAGGAGGCGAAGGAAGGAACGGGAGCCAGGCTGGTTGGTCTCACTTACAGTTTATTCCATTCCCATCTCCATTCTCCTCTGATTCTCCTCCTGCCTCTTCCTCCCCCATGCTACTTCATTCTCCTTCTCCTCTGGATCTGGATCTGGATCTGGCTTCTCCGGATCTGGCCCACACACAGCCCACTCTTACAGCCTAGTTAAATCCCCCAGCACGAGGGGTTGGGGCTTACACATAGGTGTGGTCACAGTCAATAGGGGTAAGTTCTTTCCCTCAGGGGATGCTGCTTCTAGGACAGATTCTCTTTCAGCAGGACGACCCACCCAAGGGCGGAATCCCATGGGTGTGTTTCTCCTCTCCTTGTCCAGCTAACATATAAGCATTCATAATATTAATCATTTTGTATGGACATAGTAAGAGATACATTCAGCTTATAGAATTGCTCTCCTGGGGTCTTCTTGGTCTCAGACTATAGTGCTCAGGCCAGATTAATCTTTCCTATCCTTAGCAGGATCCTAGTCTCGTTGTTGCTTTTGGATCATGACAGCATTTGTCCATGATCAAATTCTTATACTTAAGAATCGTGGCGCTTTGGCCTAGCACATATAGATGCCAGGGCAGCTCACAGCTTGCCCTGGGTCCCTTCAGTCCCTCATTGGGACCCTGCTTTTGGGGTGCTAGGAACTAAGGGCAACTGAGGCTTAAGTCGAGAAAGCAGATGCCCAGGAGTGAATAATATTCGAAGCCAATTAAATCCCAAGTTATAAAGCATAATATTGATTGTCTTCCTTTGTACATACAAAAAGGACATTGCTTTAAACTATTCAAAAGACATAAAGAGGAGAAAGACAATATTTCACTCAGACATATAAAATCATAGATTTCTGTGAATCTGACCTTACAAGTTAACAGAGTCTGATTAGGGGGAAAAGGTGATAGACCGGTTGGGGAAGAAAGCATGGAGAGAAGTTTACAGATAAACGCAGTGGAATGGAAGTGCCTCGGGAGCATTTGTGATAAATCTAAGCTTCCTGTGGCAAGGGGAACAGGACATACCAATGTTGTCTTAAAATGTTTAGAGATTATTACCAGATAAAGCTAAACTCTTTGTGGCAAGGGAGAAAGGACAAACCAATGATATCCTACAGCCTCCAGCACGCCAATTTTCTCTGAAAGGAATTTATTCAGGCACTTTTGGAGTGGTGGGTTGCAGTAACTGTACAATCAATGCAATGAACTTTAATACTATTGTAACCTTGTTACCTAAACTATAAGAAAAAACTTAATAAGTTCATGCTTGTCTTTGTTGAACAAACCAGGAGAATTCATTGACTTTCACTGGATAATTTTAACTGATAATAAACAAATAAATCCTGCGCTCTCGGTTTACTTTACAATGCAAATATATGAAAATAATGTTTACTTTCTCATTGAAGACCATGAAGAAGCTGGGAGGCTACTTATATGTGTGATGGGAAGAGCAGGAGAATTGAACATTGAGGGTGGGGGTGGGTGGGAGGTCGTAGAGTGGGCGAAGAAGGGAGAGAGCATTACTTTTCTCCTGCACCAAAGCAATCCAGTTCATGCTTGTCTTTGTTGAACAAACCAGGATAATTATCAAAAGAAGATGCTAAAACAAAATACCTTCATTTAGGAAATCAGAAAGAAGAAAAAGAACCTCATGCAGTGAAAGAAAGTAAGATAGGTAAATGACTGTGTCAGGGTGAGGTGCAAATAAGTCAAGTTATAATTACATAAAACATGAGTCACCTGTTTGGTAAAAGAATGTTCTCTTAACTCTTAGCTCTCCTGGAGAGATGGAACAGCGGGTCTGATCCCGACACCTAACCTCATGTGGTCTCACATGCACTACAGTGATCCCTGACTGTAGCCAGGTGTGACCCAAAGCCAAAATAAAACAAAAAGTTATCTTATGCAGAGATCACTATCTCCTTGAAATGATATCTGTTCTGTGTAAGACTCACATAATGTTTTTATTGAAGGTGTTAATAAGTTTTAGACATTAAAATCCCCCAGAGACAAAGAACAATGAAGATGGAGACACCATCATCTGCTGGTTCACACCAACAGGATCTGGGATGAAGAACCAGGTGCCCTACAGCTGACTTCCAGCTTATTATAGTACTTTTTCATCATAAAAAGTTATGCCCATTTACAATTTCTGGGGCACACCTTGAAATAGTAGAGTCAGAATCTTTTTTTTTCTTCTTGGGTCACACCCAGTGATACTCAGGGGTTACTCCTGGCTCTGCACTCAGGAATTACTCCTGGTGGTGCTCGGGTGACCATATAGGATGCTGGAAATCAAATCTGGGTCGGCCGCATGCAAGGCAAATGCCCTACCTGCTGTGCTATCGCTCCAGCCCCCAGAATCTATTTTTTAAAAATTATTTACTGAATCACCGTGAGAACAGTTACAAAGCTTTCATCTTTGAGTCTCAGTCATACAATGACCAAACATCAATCCCTTTACCCGTGCACATTTTCTACCAAATAGTATACTCCCCATCCCAACCTTACTCCTGCCTGAATGGCAGATAATTTCCACATTACTGTCTCTCTACTTTGGTTCCATTCCGTATTTCAACACCAGTCCCACCCTTATTATTTGGAATTTCCCCCCAACACTCAGACCTGCTGAAAAGGCAATGCTAGACAATTTGTTTTGTATTGCTGGTTATGAATAGCATCTGCACGCTGACAAACACCCACGCTGCAGCTGAATCTCATGAAGAAAATGTTCATGAGAAACGGACTAGTCCCTGACATTCCATTTGCTCTCAACGGGATGAACATCTCCAAATGCAGCAGTTATGTGTACCTGGGTCGAGAACTCAACATGACAAATGACTTGGCGCCAGAATTGTGCAGGAGGAAGAGCGGCTTGGAACGCCTTCAAGAGTGTCGAAGAAGTGGTTAAGAGAATAAAAAAACCTCCGGCTCTGGGAACATCTTTTCGATTCCACGTTCTTTCTGCGCTAATATACACTTCTGAGACCTGGGCCCTATGAAAACAGGATGAGAACGCTATTTGGGTTCCTCCCAAAGAGGAATTGAAAGAGCCATGCTTGGAGTATCACGTTTCACTCAAGTGAGAGAAGGAATCCAGAGTTCTGACCTCCATCGACGATCCAGAATCAGGGATGCTGGTGATATTCGGTGGTGTTGGTGACCGCCAAGATTCTCCCTGAGAGGATCATTTGCTCTGCCTTTGGAAGAGATTTCCTTTGTCTTCATCCCTGCTCTCCATCTTGTGCTACCAGTCACTCCTTCCGACTCTCTTGCTGTTCCTGCTTCTGGGTTTTGGACCACATACCGCGGTGCTCAGGGAGCAATTCCTTATAGTTCTGTGCTCAGAAGTGATCCCTAGAGGTGCTCAGGGGACTCTCTGTGCTGCAAGACATGGAACCAGAGTCACTGTTGACAGCCCTATGCCTTCCCTTTGGGACTGTCTCTCCAGTCTCTTTCTTGCTATTTTCACTCAAAAAAAACCAAAAAATCGTGGTGAGGATTTGCTCAAAAATTCTTCACAAGAATTCTTTAATTCTCACATTAAAACAATACTGGGGTCCGTTGCAGTCATTATTTGCCCGTTATGCATCCTGGCTTCTTGGGAAACAAACTTTCAGGCTGTGCCACTTCCCCAAGGAAACCCTATCTTCCGGGGGTGGGCTGGGGAGGGGGGTGGGGGGGCAGTCTAGCTACTGTGTTGCAATCAGGCAGGCAGGTGATTTCAATGAATATATTACAACCCTTGAAAATTGTTTTCTTAAGTCTCTCCTTGTCATAAGACACCAGAGCAATTAGACCACCACAGACTGTGGAAGAGCAAATCCTATTTTCTGAACTTTTCTGCACATAAGACTCTTGGCCGGGTGTGACCAGTGGTGGGATCCTTATTGCCCATCTCCTGACAATAAGCTTTGATACTTGTATACTTCAGTCACAGCCATTCAATCCATAAACTCTCACTTATTCTCTACTCCATTTCTGGCCAGTATTGTGTTTTGTGAGTCCTGCCACCATGCTCCTTGGCCAACGTGTGCACGCTTTTCCTCTCCCACTTCTCCTGCACCCAAGGCATCTAACTCTCTGCCTCAGGGTGCCCAGAAGCTGTGCTGACTTGCTGGGGTATCTGGGATCTGGAGAATTCTGACAGATGAATCTTTGCACACGTCCAACAAGTCTACCCCTTGACTACTCTGTGCCATGGATCCAGAATTCAGCATTCCTCAAGCCTCTTCCTTAGCCCGAATTCTTACAGACTGGGAAGAACTAAAAGAAGATGCATGTTCCGTGAGCACTGCATGCAGTAGGACCTCATATTTTCCCATCCAGTCTAGGTGTGCTACTTAACACAGGTGCCTGATGGGGGCCAGAGAGATAGTACAGTGGGTAAGGTGCTTGCTTTGCAGGTTGCTGACCCGGCTGTCGCTAGCACCCCATACAGTACCCTGAGACTGACCAGGAGAGATGCCTGAGTGAAAAAGAGATAAAATTGATGAATAAAACAAAATAAAAATAAAGAAGTCTTCATTGACAATCAAACTAAAGTTGTCTGAAGGTTAGGAGGAAAAGGCGAGGAAAGGTTAAGAAATGGTGATTGGCTTGGGAAGTCAGCAAGGGGTATAGATAGGGGTATAGGTATGTATAGATAATATACATAAGCACTGCAACCTGATACCAAATATTTTTTTTAAATGAAAGTGAGGGGCTGGAGCAATAGCACAACAGGTAGGGCGTTTGCCTTGCACACAGCCGACCGGGTTCAATCCCCAGCATCCCATGTGGTCCCCCGAGAACCGCCAGGAGTCATTCCTCAGTTCAGAACCTGGAGTAACGTCTGAGCATCTCTGGGTGTGACCCAAAAAGAATAAAAAAAAGTGAAGTAAAGTGGAAACTGCCTAAAGTTGTGGTTTTTAGGGTGATAGTATAGCAGATAAGGTGCTTGCCTTGCACAGTCAGCCAGGGTTCGATCCCCAGCATCCCATATGGTTCTCCAAGCACCAATAGGAATAATTCCTAAGTGCAGAGCCAGGTGTAACCCCTGAGCATCACTCGGTAAGGCCCCCAAACCAACAGAAAAATCAAATTGTGTTAAGCCAGCAAACATCTGTAAGAGATTGTGGTATAGCACCCTCTGGTGGATAAATTGGAATCAACATATAGTCGCCTAGGAACCTGCAGATCAAGGACCAGGATGAGACCATAATGAGAGACCTCCATAATGAATTCTGGAAAATTTCACACAAGATATTATCTGGGCGATCTGTTGGTGTCCAAATAAGTAGACCAAAAATATTGCCTCCCAATACTAGTAGATATAGATAATCTTTTAAAAAAATTTTTATTAGTGAATCACCATGAGGTACAGTTACAAACTTGTGAACTTTCATGTTTGCATTTCATTTACATCCCTCCACCAGTGCCCATTCTCCTCCACCAATGTTTCCAGTATCCCTCCCACCACCCCAACCTCAACCCACACCACCCCACCCTGCCTCTGCAGCAGGGCATTCCCTTTTATTCTTTCTCCTGTTGGATGTTGTAGCCACTCAATACCTCTATTGCAAACTACAATATCTTTAATCTTAAAGAAAGTACTAGGATTATGGGGCTGGAGCCATAGCACAGCCGATAGGGCGGTTGCCTTGCATGCAGCTGACCCGGGTTCGGTCAGTCCCTGGTCCCTGGCACTCCATATGGTCCCCCAGGCACCACCAGGAGTAATTCCTGAGTGCAGAGCCAAGAGTAACTCTTGAGCATCGCTGAGTGTGACCCAAAAAGCAAAAAATTTAAAAATTTTAAAAAGAAAGTGCTAGGATTCTACTGTGTAATGTGTGATTTTCTGCCAACCCTAAATTAAAAAGGTGAGAGGAGTGGGAAATTGTAATAGAAATTCTTTGCACAAGTACCAGATGGTCAAACAGTTAAGAGTGGTGAACGGTGAAATGGAGCTATTCTAGTTGGAATCTTCCTTTCCCTCATCATTCTCCAACTGGACGTCTGAGAAGACATAAGGAAGTAGCAGCTTTACATTTTTTTAAAAGTAGTATGGGAACTGGGGTAGGAAGGAAATATAGAGGCAGACTGGAAGGGACTTATACAAGGATAGTGGTGGAAGGTCTTAGACACTTTGGTGGTGCTGAAGGTGCAGGAACTTTATATATCAAAACCAAAAATGCTTAACACTTTTGTAAACCATATTATCTAAACTACAATTTAAAAAATTAATCTAAGAAAAAGTACAGTGATAGTACAGTGGGTGATGCATTTGTCTTGCACACAGCCAACCCAAGTTTGATCCCCGGCAGCTTATATGGTCCCTTGATCCTGCCAGAAGTGATGCCTGAATGCAGAGACAGGAGTAAGCTCTGAGCACCGCTGGGTGTGGCCCCAATAAAAAAATATCCAAACAAACAAAACCCAAAACCAAACTAAAATAAAAATAGATAAAGTCGGCATATATCAGGAAATCTGAAGAGAGTCTATTACTAGGAGTGTTAACAAAAATTTGTAACTGGGGTTGCATTTACTGATAAGCCAGGTCAGTCACATGCAGTGCAAATACCTTACCTCTTATTCTATCTCTCCTTGTTTCGTTTCCTCAATCTATGGCATCTTAAAGTTTATTTGCTTGCCACCATCCACCAGGATAGCCACTCTCTGAAATGGAAGAGTTTATCAACCTTGCTCAATACCATGACCCCCGTGTGAAGAACAGTGTCTTAACTCCTAGTAGAAACTGAACAAACACTGCTGCAGAAAATGGTAACTACAATTTACTTGAGGTCAAAGTTCTTCGTGCTGGTATATAGTGCCACATCATATTCGGGACAGTGCATTGAAAAACAATTCATTTTTCTGAAATTCAGATTTCCAATTTACTTAAGGTAAAAGTCCCTCAAGTTGTTGCCTAGTCCCACAATCATACTTGGGACAGTCTACTAGTAAACAATTCGTTTTTCTGAAATTCCGATTTAACTAAGCAACGTGTATCTTTTTTTTTTTTTTTTTTGGTCTTCTGCCAACCCTCAGAACACATATGTCAACAACCTGGAGATTTTTTTTTTTTTGGGCCATGGTCGTGGTTGTGGTATTTCTGGCATCTGGTGTGTAGACTCTGGGGAGCTACTAAAAACTGCGAACAATGCAGGAAACAAAGTATTTTCCGGTTCGAAATGTCCAAAGTATCTCCCTGCAAGACACCAAGTATTTCCCGTTCCAAACGTCAACAGTATCTCCGCGGTGGGCCTCCCAGCCGGTCAACAGCGCCGAGCCTCTCTGTCTTCCTCTTGCAAAGCAGGAGGGACCTGACCTTTAGAACCCTGAACCTTTGAACACCACCAGTCGCTGCTAACTCGCTTCACCAGCGAAGCCACGACGTCGTAAAGATCGCCAGGGCAGGGACTGGACCGTGCGACACAGCGCCCCGCACAGCCGGACGAGGCGCGCCGGAAGCGCAGGGACTTCCGTCACTTCCGGCACAAGCGTCCCACCCCGCCCACCCACGGGGGGCGGCCCCGGCAAGCCGGAAGTGCCTCTGGACAAATCAGAAGCGGCGGCGCCGCGGAGGCGTCCTTCTCCCTAGCAACGGCGGCGGAGGAAGTGGCGGCGGCGGCCGCGCCCTGTGCGCCTGCGCGGCCCCGCTCGCTGACTCGGCGCGGGGCCGGCGTGGCCGAGCTGGCCGCGGCCGCAGAGTGCGGCTGCCCTGCTGCTGGGCTGGCGGAGCGGCGACCGGGGCCGGGATGGCGGCGGGCCGGGGAGCCGCTGCTGCCGGCCGGCGCCGGTGGCCGCTGCTGCCGCTGCTGCCACCCCTGCTGCTGGCGCTGCAGCTGGCGCGGCCCGCGGGGGCGCTGGTGGAGGGGCTCTACTGCGGCACGCGGGACTGCTACGAGGTGCTGGGCGTGAGCCGCACGGCCGACAAGGCGGAGATCGCGCGCGCCTACCGCCAGCTGGCCCGGCGCTACCACCCCGACCGCTACCGGGCCGAGCCCGGCGACGCGGGCCCCGGGGGGACGCCGCAGAGCGCCGAGGAGGCTTTCCTGCTGGTGGCCACCGCCTACGAGACGCTCAAGGTGAGAGGCCTGGGGGGCGCGGACGGGCAGCGAGCCGGGGCTGAGAAGCCCGCGGCGCGGCAACACGGAGCGCGACCCCCTCCCCACCCCGCACCCCGCACCCCGCACCCCGCACCCCAGCCCGGCCCCGCGGGACGAGGCTCTCCGGCTCCCCGAGGCCGCGCGCAGCCCCTGCCACTGCCCCGTGGCACGCCCGAGCTTTCCCACGAGAGCCCAGTGCGAGAGTCCACGCGACCCGTGGGCAAAGGTGGGGGTTCCCCTCCCCCGGCCCCACCTCCCCGTGCCTTGGGGCTCAGCCAGCCCCCCTCTTTTTGGTCACAGTCAGCTCCCTTGTGTCGTGTGTGTGTGTGTGTGTGTGTGTGTGTGTGTGTGTCCGTCCCCTGGTTGTGTGAAGTTTTGGACTTGCTGATTTCGTGGAAGCATGTTAATGACGCGCAGTCCACAGCAGGGATCTGTCAGCGAAGGCGACTCGGGAATATTGAGTGGCAGCCTGAGCACGCTTCTTGGACACGACGGAAAACTTGGGTTCAGGGGGAGGGGGGGTGGTGGTGTTACTAATTGTGACATTTAGTTGTGTCATGTAAGGCTCTGGAAGAAGAGCCTGAAAGAACAATGCACAACCAGCGAGGGTTGTTTGGCCTTTGGCACCCACATCCTTTTGTGACCTTGGATCGTGACTTAATATGTCTAAAACGCCCTCTCTTCCTTTCTCAAGGGCCATGGTACCTCCTCCCAGGTTTATGATGGTAGTTAAGTGACAACTTTTAGAACTTTCACAGGACATGTAAATGAGACGTTTCATGGTTTGGGGATCCAAACTGAGAATTTCTTGGTAGGAAATAATTTTGTGCCGATGTGTACTCATTTGACAAGTTTTAAATGGGTCCCGTGAAGTCACAAGATTACTTTCCTTAAGTCTCACCCTGTATGTTTGTCCTACTGCAAAGTTGAAATCATGTAAAACATCCACAAGGTAGAAATCAGATTGGGTGGATGCATGACTGCTCCTCGGACCCCTTTAAGCAAAAAGCAACGTCAGTTGTATTTTTCATAAGCCTGTTCTGTTTGAACACACAGTTCTCTCTCGCTGTATATTCTGCTCTTAATGGCCCCTCTGAGTGGGCATGCTAGCATTTAACCTTGGATCATTTCTCCAGGTTAACCTCCAGAGTTGAAAATACTGAGTCAAGGAGTGAAAGCTCTTCTTGCTCTCCAGAGCAGCTTGGATAACGTGGAGTTTTAAAATAGTGTCCTGACAGTACCCGGTGAGATTGTTGCTCCTATTGGCAATGAACTCAGATTGGCTGGGGAGAGGGGGAGTTTGGGAAGCACTGAGGTCAGAGGGCTTAATTTCCTTTTATGTAGGGCCAAGAGTAATTGAAGAAAAACTTCAGAAAAATAGCAAACAATTTGATCACCTGGGGCTGCTTAGCCTCTGAAGCCCCAACGCGTGTTTTTTTGCAGTGAGAAAGAATAGTGACCCAGACGAGCAGCAGGAAGGCCTGCTGGTGTTCTTCTAAGGCTCTGGTGCCACATATGGGGACAATGGATAGAGAACTTCTCGGAGCGAGGTCAGCAGAAACCGTGGGAGCTGTACCTTCTGTTGGGCTGAAATTGGGCAGGTCTGGCCTGAGAATTGTAAGCATGTTAGTGAAACAAGTGCCAAGAAATAGAAGAGAAATTCTTGCTGGGAAGCACCCAAGATGCTAAGTATTCTTGCCGTTTTCTTTGTGACAGAAGGATTGATCTGGCAGATCTGTATGGCTCCTTCTAAAGTTTTCTACCCCTGCAATTTAGCACTGATTTGTCAGCTAGTAAAAACCTTGCTCTACTCAAGAACAAGGAGCTCTGGGACGGTTAAGGTCTAGTATGTTGCAGAAAGTGTTTCTTTTGGTTCCAGCAGGTTTTGTGGTAGCACAGTTGGCTCTAAACAGACTTAGAGTTGCCAGGAAGGAATGAGGGGATACTTGTAAGTACCCGGGCCCACCCAGTGTAGCTCCAGGAGAATGGGAATGGTTTGTCATAGAAAAAGGATGTCGGACCCTTGTAAGTCAGAACGTGCTGAGCTCCATGGGATTCTCACATTAAACCTGCAGGGACGACTCGGGTTCAAGTTCCAAGCGGCACATCTGTGGAAACCTTACGATTGTCACTTCATGGCGGGTTGCTTCTCCCAGAATGCAAGCAAGGACTTTGATTTGGGGGGTGTGGAACTAATTATTAAAAACAAGTTGTAGCTGGGGGATGTGGCTTGGAGACAGAGCATTTGCCTCCCATGCATGAGGCCCCAGGTTCATTCCCTAATAAACCCCTTCCGCCTCCAGCCATGCTCATGCCCTCCCCCCTGCTACCCCCATACCACAGTATCAGCAACAACAGCAAGAACTGCAGACTGGGTGGTCTGATTTTACTTTTGTCACAATGGAAGTTTGTGAGGAGGTTGTCAAGAGAATATAATTTCTTTCTAATGCAAAGAACGAACTGGGGCCAGGCAGTTTGAGGCAAGAATGAAGCAATCACTCTTTGACTTGGACCGTTTCTGCAGACTGGAATGAGGGCTCATGAAAGATAGTCCACAGATAGGTAAGAACAAGTCAGAGAGAGTCAGGGGAGAAGTTGATGAGTTCCAGTGACTCTGGAATAAAATCACGATGTGAGAGACTGTCTGAAATTCAGCGTATCATAGCCTGGAGGTGGCATGACCCACCCAAGATGCTGTTTCATTTCTCTCTTTTATGCCACATCTGTGTATCTGTCTCCACAAAGAACAGTACATCCTATTAGTGGTGGCAACATCTAGGACGGTGGTTTTCCATCTTTTTGCACCTGTTGGCCACCACAGGTCTAAGTACCAGAGGACGGACAGTTAATAACCACAGCGCTAGTCTGTGGTTTAAACCCTTTTTCTTCTCAGGGGCCAGCGTTGGTCTGCAGATCTGTGGTTGAAAACCACTGATGTAGGAGGCAGCTAAATGGGAGGGAGGGAGCGGACTGAAGAAGACCGTGTTAAGAAGACCAGGTGTTCGATCACAGTCAGTTTTCTGGCCTGCGGAGGAAGTGGATTCCATGTTTGCTCTGTAGATTTTACAAGTGGATTTTCTCCTTGAAACAGTGTATCTAACAGAAAATTGATTTTTCTTTTGAAATCTGAAAATAGTTGCAAAAATCACTGGAATCAAAGAGCCTTTTCCCCTCTCCCTCCCACCCCCCCCCCATTTAATTTTGATTAACTTCCCTAATTTCTCTTATTGTTTGCTCAAATTTCTTGATTTTTTTCAATGCACGCGATAGACGGAGTCATAGTCTTATCTTCATTTAACTTTAACTTCGGTGTAAGGTAACAAACATTAGCCTTTGGTGTTCTACGCAGACTTCTCTGTTAGTAATACATATATCACTGAAAGGGAAATTGTATTTGTGGATGATGTACCTGGTTTATGTCACTGAGGTTTATTTAGAAAAAAAAAGACTGAGAGATTTGTTTTTTCTTATGTATGGCAGTTCTTAAAAAATAAATATCACTGGTAAGACAAGGTGATGTGATCACATTGGGTGTGGTTATTTTAGCAACACAGATTCTTCTTGTGCATAGTTTGGGAGCTTGGGGGGCATGGATACCACAAAATTGATTGGGGAGTAAGGGAAGGCATAGGTGCTTGTCAGATGATTCCGCCAAATTATATTTAGTTCATATTCTCAAATAACTTGAAATTTCAGGTCTCTCAGTGGGACTTGGAATTATTAGAATTTTACACATTGCTTTGTTTTTGTGTTCTAAAAGAGCGAGATAGTATTTGCTCCATTTGGCTCCTTAGGCTCCAGGGCCTTTCTGGATTTCGGTCATTTAGTGAACGGACTCTACCAACACTGGCTTTCAGGTGGGAAAATCTCGTCTTGTTTCCATATTTCTCTGTGGCTATGGCACTTACCGTACCACAGGTCAAACATGGAGCAGTGCTCTGTCCTCCCCAACTAACCGTGCTCTTCAGTTTGTGTAGGTATATCCATGGCACCTCGCACAGTGTCTGCTCGTCAGATAATGAATGTTTATTAAATACAAAATTATATCTGGAGATTGAGAGAATGGAAATTGAACTGTCTGTTGTTTAACAGTTACACAAAGCCTACTTTTTTGTGATTGCCCCCAATTTAGTTTTATAGTGGCAGGTAGAATGGAATGGGTACATATAAAATATTAATGCGAGAGGAAAGTCGAACTTGTGTTTATGTAGAGAAAATGTGTTCTGAACAGTTTTAACTCAGAGCATTACTGTAGGTAAGAGTTTGATGGAATTAGGAAAATTGAAAAGATGGCATTGAAGTAAGCAGATGAGAATAGGTGAAAAGGATGCATTTAGGAAAACTCTGACTGTAGGCATAGGGGAGCAGAATTGGACAGCATTTGGCAACACCATAAGAAAGAACATGTAAAAGGTCTTGGGGATGTCACTGACCTAAAGGTTATATAAGTTGAAGAGATATATATAGGCCCTCTACTATAGCTATGTTTTGGCGTGGAAGTGTCAGGAGAACACATTAGTTTGTGTCAGTCTGATTGGAAAACTTTTGGTTGCTTGTTGTTACTTTTGGGCCACACGTGGTGATACTCGGGGGGTAAACTTGGCTCTGCACTCAGGAAATACATCTGGGGGACCATATGGGTACCAGGGATTGAACCGGGTTTGGCTGTGTGCATTGCTGTACTGTTGCTCTAGCCCATACTTAGGAAGACTGTGACATGAAAGGGGATCCTGAACCCCATGCCCTGTTCCATTACTGTTTATTGTTCTTTGTATGTGCTCTTCCTCAATTCCTTCTCTTATCAGTACTGACTTCATGCTGTGGGTGGACCAAAACAATAAAAAATGCAGAGTTCCTGCCTTTAAGCTTTTAATATAACAAGAAGACAGATACTTATTGTTTGGTTATTATTTATGTAAGTTATGTAATAGAATATGTGTAGATTATATTGCAGTACTGAGAGGACACTTATTCTTGGGGGATTGGAGAAGAATATACTCTTTGATTTAGATTTAGAACAAGGTCGTTGAGGTTAACAAAACTGGACATTTCTAGAGAGAGAAAACTTACCATCAAAAACAGAACACCAAAACAAATTTAAAATAGAAAAAAAACCAAACAGGACATCGCCTGCATGCAAGACTTGTTTCATAATGAGATACAGTTTGGAGAGGTATTATGCAAGTATTTTCTCCGTCCAGGATCACTTTTAATCACTTATTATATACAGGTAGATATAGAGACAAGGGACATAGATGTATAACGTTTTGAGCCGTGTCTAGTAGTACTCAGGGCTTCAGGCTCTGTACTCAGGGATTGTTAGAGGGATCATATGTAGGGATTAACCTGGGGTCACCATCTCTCAGACCCAACCTTATTGCAGCTTTCCCACATACGGTTTGGAAGAAAAAATTAAATTCTGCTTATTTGTATTGCTATTTTTCTTTTCTAATATTGATCCGGATTTTAATCAGTCATTCATAGTAATTGGGTCATAAAAATAGTAAAAATTTATGTTGTGCTCATGATTTTGAGAATCAGCTAAATTTAAGTAAGTATGTAGACAGAAATGACAGATAATTTTTATTTCACATGCCAGCTCTGATTGGCTGCTTCTCCCCAGAGCACTTACAGAGGGTCTGAAGCCTTGTCCAGGCTTAGTGGGAAAGTAGAGATGCCGAGTTGCGATTTCTCCAGTAGCCCAGAAGAAGGGTGTGGTTGCAGTAGTTTATGTGCTGTATTTGCTCTTTCTGCTGTGAAATGCATGGTGTTTGCTTTTCTCACCCCTTCATTTCAGCTGTTAGTCCCTGCTTACGGCCAAGGTTGATTATGTGTTTAGCCTCATGCTGTGATGAACTTGAACATGTTGTCATCAGCAACCAGTCAGAGCTTTTGATCAGCACAGAAAATTACTGAGCTGATAAATTGTAAGTCAGAAACTGAATGGTTGACATTTTGAATTAGCATGTGCCCATTTCTCGTGGGTAAATGGAGGTGGTTTTTTTTTTTTCTTTTTGGGTCACACCTGACAATGCATAGGGGTTACTCCTGGCTTTGCACGCAGGAATTAGTCCTGGCGGTGTTTCAGGGATGCTGGGAATCAAACCCAGGTTAGCCGCGTGCAAGGCAAACGCCCTACCCGCTGTGCTATATCGCTCCAGCCCCATAAATGGAGTTTTTTACATCGCAAAGACCCTTATTGCATTTTTCTCAGACTTTAGTAGGGAGTCTTATTACTTTCAGGATAGGAGCCCTTCAGATTCATTATAGGAAAACTTTCCAGTGCTGGGAAAATTCTGTGGGATCAGAAGATGATGAACCATTCTTTAGGTTTTACCTAGGAAGTTTAACTTTATGGAATAGGTAGCACTGTATCACTATTATCCCAGTTGCTCATCCATTTGCTCGTGCGGGCACCAGTAATGTCTCCATTGTGAGGCTTGTTACTGTGTTTGGCATATCTAATACGCCAAGGGTAGCTTGCCAGGCCCTGCCACGCGGGCGGGATCCTCTCGGTAGCTTGCCGGGTTCTCTCTTGGTGGCTCTCCCCCAGGAGGATCGGGACAGTCGTTCCCCCGGTGCGTGTGGGATGTTTGGGGCCTGTTCTGAGGACCCTTCCTTGGCTTCCCGCCGCCCGAGCCGCCCGCTTGGGCCCTGTGCGCTGGCTTTCGCTTGCACCTGGGGGTGGTGGCTCAGCCGTGGCTGTCGCCCCTCCAGCCTAAGGCGCCCGAGGCCCCGGGTGGTCTCGCACTTTTAAGGGGTGGCCCGGTTGGGGCCCGGGGTGGCCCGGTTGGGGCCCGGTGTTGCCCCGAAGTCGGAAGGGCGGGCGAAGGCTGAAATGGGCCTCTCTCGTCTCCAGAGGGTTGCTGTCCTTTGCCTGCTCTCCTTCGGGGCTCAGTCCCCTCCACACCGGGGAGGGACCCGTGGTCGCTGGCTTCTCTTGGCTGATCGATGTGGGGTTGGTGCACTCAGCGGCGGGCCTAAGCCGCGCCAGACGAGGGAGGGACACCAGTAATGTCTCCATTGTGAGATGAGAACGGGACCGCTCTTCCCGTTCTGCCAGCGGGCCTCTCGCATGAAATAGGCACTTGACAGATTTTAAAGGTGGAGAAATAGCATTATTGTTTTTTGTTTTTGGTCACACCCAGTGATGCTAAAGGGTTACTCCTGGCTCTGTGCTGAGGAATTACTCCTGGCGGTGCTCGGGGAACCTTATGGGATGCCGGGGATAGAATTGGAGTCAGTTGCACGCATGGCAGAAGCCATACCCACTGTACTATCTCTCTCTGGTTCCGAGGAAGAGCGTTTTAAAGTTTGCTTCACAAAGAAAATTCTGGGAATATCATTGAGAACGGGTTGAGAAAGGCAAGAAGGTTCTCTTGACCAAATTCACTTTATTTTCACCCTCTGGGTTTCAGATTCTTCTAGAATCTCAGCATTCTTGGATACCTGGAGCATCTCTTAGTTGGTTCCTTTCACTTGCTTTGACTTCTTTAAAGCAAACGTTTTTCTTCACTGTTGAAGGACTTACCCGTTTTCTTAAACTCAAGTTGTTTGTCCACCAGCACACGCACAGGAGCTGTGCCTGAAATCTGAGCTTCAGATGTGACCTGAGTGTGGCCCGTCATTTCTCCCTACTGCTGTGGCTTTATAAAGGGGGTGAAGGGTCGTTCCCTTGATGCAAGACTGAGCCCAGCAAGGGGGCCGGACAGTCTGCAGCCGGGCCAGCAAGTGTGTAGTGCTGGGGATTCTGACTGTTCAGTGCTTGGCCCAGTGGTCCTGGGAGGCTACCAGGGCCGCACCTGGGGTTCTTGGGGGGCCATGCAGTGACAGGATTAACTTGAGATCTCCACAGGCAGAGCAGGCTCTGCGGCCTTCTGCGCCATCTTCCTGGCCCTCTTTACAGCTTCTGGTGTTGTGAACATTATAACTCTTAAGTTGTCCTTCTTCAATGTCGTTTTTTCTTCTTTTTCATTCCTTTAGTCAGTTAATTTGGGGGTCCTTGGGGCCACGTGGGGAGCAATCCCAGCATTGCCCAAGGGACCATTCAGTGCTGAAGACACAACCCAGGCCTCCCACTCCAAAGAATGTGCTCCACTCTCTTTGAGCTGTCTCTTTGGATACCCGTCTCCCTCCCTCTCTTTTATTTTTTCTTCATTTGGTGCTGGGATTAGACCCGCGACCTCACACCTGTGAGGTGTCCCGTGCGCCACTGCTGAACCATCTCCCAGGTCCCCTTGCCGTCTTGTTCACTTCTTTACAGTCTTCTCTCTGTGTTTGCATCTTAGAGTTCTTTCCTTTCGGTTCTCTTTTCTCTCGTTTAAGTGCTTCCTTACTTCAATCCAGTTTTCTCTTGAAACCTCTAAAACCCAAGTGTTTTCTTGACTTACCTGCCTCTTCCCCACTGGACAGGTACACAGAGCTAGACATTTTGGGAGCCAATCTTGTTACTTTTGGTAAACCATAAACTTTAGAAGAGGATTAATCAGGATTCTGGTGCAACTCCAAATGACCTTGTGTTAGAGATTTAACTCATTCAATCATGAGAAACCAATGAGATACTGAAATGGCTTCAAAAAGAACCTCAAAAAATACGTTAGTAAATTAGACCAGGAGCACTGAAATGCTTGTAACACTGACCAGTACTGACAAGGCATTAAGATATATATATAAGACGAACACCCAAGAATAGTAGAAATAAGTACCAGGAGGTTGTCACCATGGCTTGGAGGCTGTTCTCTCATTCTGGGCAACTCAGAGAAGGGAACAGCAAGTAAAATGTGGTTGTTGGTCATGTGGGGGAAAGATGATGCGGGCCAAATATAGACTAGAGACTGAACGCAATGGCCACTCAACACCTTTATTGCAAACCACAACACCTAACCAGAGAGAGAGAACAAAAGGGAATTCCCTGCCACAGTGGCAGGGTGGGGTGGGGGGAGACGGGACTGGGAAGGGGGGGTGGGATGTTGGGTTTACTGGTGGTGGAGAATGGGCACTGGTGAAGGGATGGGTTATCAAACTTTGTAAGGGAGAAACATGAGCACAAAAATGTATAAATCTGTAACTGTACCCTCACGTTGACTCACTAATTAAAAATAAACTATTAATAAAAAAAAAAATTTGCCTTTCTGTGAATAAGATGTGCCTCTCCTATCACTTTTTCTCTTATTCATTCTCTTCCTCTCCCTTTTTCCTTTTTTTTTTCTTTTTGTTTGGACCATACCTGGCGGTGCTCAGAGGCTATTTCTGGCTCACTGTTTAGGAGTGAGACCTGGTGGTGGGGGTTGGGGTGGGCGTTGATCTGGGGTCTGCTACAGGAAAGACAAGTGCCTTAACCACTAGTTTCTGGTGGGCAGAGAACTAGATAGAAAAGAGATGAAGTTGATTTACCCTCCCCCCTCCCCGCTCCACACACCTCTTTAGTAGAATGTAATGGTTTGGAGAAAATTCAGGGGAACAGATATTTTTATATTTTGGCCACACCTAGCAATACTCAGGGGTTCCTCCTGGCTCTACACTCAAGAATCACTCCTGGCAGTGCTCAGGAGACCTTATGGGATGCTGGAGATTGAACCCGGTCAGCCATGTGCAAGGCAGGCACCCTACCCATTCTGTGATCTCTCCAACCTCATATTTTTAAAATATGTGCATTTCTTTAAAAATAAGGTTAGTATTTATTTTTGAGAATGAACAAAATATTATTGTTTTCATATTTAGTGTTTCCTGGCCTCCAATATCCTAAATTGGTTTCTGCCATCTCTGTAATAGAAACTTTTCGTGTTAACCCAGATGCCACTGTCACTGTCATCCCGTTGCTCATCGATTTGTTCGAGCGGGCACCAGTAACGTCTCTCATTGTGAGACTTATTATTACTGTGTTTGGCATATCCAATATGCCAGGCTCTGCCTTGCGGGTGCGATACTCTCGGTAGCTTGTCGGGCTCTCCGAGAGGGCCGGAGGAATCGAACTCGGGTCGGCCGTGTGAAAGGCGAATGCCCTACCGCTGTGCTATCGCTCCAGCCCTAACCCAGATACAGTATTAACATATTGCAGTTGAAGTTCATGAGCTCAAACAACTCATTATTTTAAGGACAAGCATATGGTCTGTATTGGACCTCTGGGGAGGGGGAGGATGATCAGTTTCCTGAGAGGAGGAAGGGTTCAGTTCTTTCTTTGCTTGCGGGTTTCCTCTTGTTCACTTTTGATCTAGATATTGGTGGTTATGTTCCAGTCCTCCTGCACATGCCCGAGAGGATTGGGAATGGAATGGATTCCAGCAGAAGCACCATTTTGCCCCGTAGAGATTAGAATCGAGGCGTTTATTGCCCTGCTTGTCAAGGCTCAGGGCAGAGAGGAGGAAGAAACGAGTATAAAGGTTGTGGTTTTGGAAAGAAGTTGGAAATCTCCTGACCCTGGGACCTTAAGAGCCACAAAATTGCTGAAAGAAAAAGTACTACCTTATTGAAAGGTAAGATGTTAAACTGTTTAAAGGTTTAAGCTGTTGTAGCCACGTTAGCGTTTCTTCATAAGCTGTGGACTCAAGCACTGCTCCTGCGGAGTCACGTGTCTGTGCCGTAGTCACCGTCCGTTCCCTCAGCTGAGGGAGACATGTGTGGCTGGAGAGATGGTTAGAGCGAGGGAGACGTTGCTGCTCGGTTGAGAGGCCACTGTGGGGAGGGGGAAGGGGCGTCAGGCATGGTGCGAGGCCTTGGATATACAGAGATCCAGTCACCCCACATGCCTTCTAGAAATTCTCACTCAAGGAAAAAAACAGGTGATAAGTGCTATAAGAGGTGGGTAAGACGTGCAGCCAGGGTGAACTAACTGTGTCGGAGGCAGTAACCTTTACGTCCTAAAGAATTAGTAGGAGCTCATAAAATATCTCCTGTTAATTGGAAGCAGGGTTGGGTATTGTGAGTAGTGAGAAATGATGCATTCGGAGAAACAGATCTGAAAGAGCAGGCTGTGTCGGGAGGAAAAAACCAGATTCGGATTCCAGAAGCTGCTCTTTTAATGTTTGCTCTAGATCAAGAAAGGAATGGAGGCGAGTGGTTTCTAGGTGGGCAAGTTTGTGAAGGACGAGAGATTTTAACTCACGTTCTTAGACGTTAGGAAGCGTTGGTAATTAAACAAAACATAAAACAGTGTCAAAAGTGCTTGCCTGGGAAGCATGATACCACGGGTTTGATCCCCGGCTTCACCCCACAGGGCTAAGCTTGAGCCAATGGCACATGACCCTTGGGCCCACAACAGATTGTGTGATCTGCTGAGGCATTGTGACCGAGTGTGTGTGGGCTTCGGTTACCACTACCCAAAAGGATTGGCAGTGGGGCTGGAGAAATAGTACACCAGGCAGGGTGTTTGCCTTGCATGTTCCTAGTCTAGAACCCCAAGTGGTCCCTTGAGCCTTGAGACTAAGCACTGAGCATAGCTGGGTGTGGCCAGAAAATACAGAGGGGTGGAGGTTGGAAGGGAAGGGGACTAAATGAAAGAGAAAAACAGACCTTAACTAATTCCTAGATGAACAGAAGAAAAAATAAACACGGTGTAACATTCAGAATATACCTGTATTTCTCTCCGTGAGTCCCAACCCGTCTTTTCTTTTCCTTTTCCTTTTTTTTTTTTTTTTTTTGCCAATATTCTGAGTCTCCTTGTGTTCTTAACTAGGTTGATTCTACACTTTGTGTAGTTTACTAAAGATTGTCTTCAATTCTTTCTCCAATTTGTGTCGGCCGTGATTGCTTTCTAAAATGCATTTTGCGTGCCTCAACCTAAAGATCCTCTTTACTGTCCCGAGAGGAAGCCGTGAGGAGCAGAGGAATGTTCTAGGGAGGAGCCCAGTGAACTCAGTGTCTCTATCTCTGACCCACACAGACAGGATTATATATTTATGGTGGCCTCAAGGAAAAGAAAGCTATCCTAAGAACTGTCAGACTTGACCCTGAACAAGTTTTCTGGAATGCGATTATTGGAGGACGTCTGAGAAGGCCCTGAGTAGACCGCCAGGCTCGGGTGGGAGTCATGAGGCCAAGACACAAGTTCCAGATGTGGGTGTTGCTCCTGCTGTAGCCGTAGTCAGTCGCTCCTTTCTGGGGGAGGTCTGCTCAGCGAGGAGGCAGTGACTTTGAGGGAATATCTGGGTGCAGGCCCGAAGAGGAATGCCTGCATGTCTCTGGATTCCGACCTTCACTAAGACAAATACAAGAATAGAGGAATGAGACTGGTGGCCACTGGCTGGGTGGTGCCGACAGAGAAGGTCAGGTTTCAGGGACACTCAGAGACTTGCTGTCTACTCACCCCCCCCCCCAAAAAGCACTGACAGCCTGAGGTGGGACTCACAATACCTGGTCACTGTGGGAATCTGATCACAGTGTGGCACTCGCTAAGCTATGTCTAGCTGGAGCAAGGAGAATAATCCTGTCTGAAGAAATGTCATTTTAAAAGCTGCCTCCCACCGCCCCCCCCCACAAGATTGGGGAGATTAAGTCCAAAGTCCAAAGCAGAGTGTTCAGTAGAAGGATTCCCCTGCCCCCCAAAAAAGAACCGACGGACCCATCAACAACAAATAAAAGAGGGACAATGAAAAAATTCTCAAAGGACATTAATGATTTGCTCAAGATGAGGTGCCTCAAGAACCTTCAGTCTTTTGAGTTTATGACTATGGAAGTTTACTTAGAAGTGCTATAATATGATAATGATTTACAGAAGGAGTCCTGATTGATGTGTTGCCGCCGAAAATTCTATTTGATAGAAATGAGCATGTATAAGGAGTGGTTTTGAAAATAATAACCTGAGCTCAGCTTTCTAAGTTGTTATTTTAAATCTAGGACTGGAGTGATAGCACAGCGGGTAAGGCATTTGCCTTGAATGTGGCTGACCCGTGGTTTGATTCCTCTGTTCCTCAGCCTGGCAAGCTACCGAGAGTGTCCCGCCTGCATGGTAGAGCCTGGCAAGCTATCCGTGGCATATTCGATATGCCAAAAATAGTAGCAAATCTCACAGTGGAGATGTTACTGGTGCCCGCTCGAGCAAAACAATGGGATGACAGTGCAGTGCTATTTAAATCTAACATACAGTTTTCATGCTGGGCTCCAGCTCATGTTATGGAACTTACATGAAATTGACGTGAGATATTATTGTGTATAGCTTCAAATCCTAATCAAAGGTAAAAAATAGTTTGAACGTGAGAGAACTGTCACAGAGTGTTGTTACGCTTAAGAACTCTGAATAGAAAATACACATTGATTTTCATGGGTCCAGGGAAGATTTCATTCTTTGCAGACTAGTGCTTCTGAAAGCTAAGAAACTTGAGTATCCCAGGACTTACGAGAAAGCCCTAGAAAGACTTCAGATCACCCATCTGCATTTGCAAAACATTTGGGATAGATTTTGGAGATGTTTTGGCTAAGAATCTGTGACTTTTTTTTAATGTTGAATGATTGAATGTTGAAGGAAGTCTGGTTGAGAAAGGTTTTTGGGAATTTCATGATTTCTGTTATACTCACAACCTGAAAAAGTTGTCATGCTTCTGGTTGTTACAACAGTGTTTGAAAGCAGGACAAGTTGGAAATAGGTTTCTTTATGGAACAATCAAAAAGTAGCTCATCAGCCTGTGGAGCTTTATGAGATTGATACTTAGAAATTTATTAAAATCAAAGGATTTTTTTTTAAAAAAATGCTTTTTTGTGAACATTCAGAGTAGTTCTTCACAGTGTTCTAAATATTTCAACTTGCTTGCATGATTAAAAGCTATGTATTGTCACGTATAAGGGTGGGGACTAGGGAGGTGGGAGGGGGCGGCAGATAGACTGGGGGGGTTGGGAATGTAAGATGGGCACTGGTGAAGGAAGGGGTATTTGAATATTGTATAACTGACATAATCCTGAGAACTTTGTAACCCTCCACTTGGTGATTCAATAAAAAAAAAAAAAAATAAATAAATAAAAGCTATGTATTGTTACCTCATTTCTGAGATGGGCTGGAACAGTGTTAAAAAGCCAGAGTTCTAGATATCTGTTCCATCTTTCTGCCTGATGCGTGTCAGTTGATAACTAGATACTCGGGTAACATCAGCAGGGCAGATGTTAGCGGGTCTCACTTCTGACTTCATCAGTTAGACAGACAGAGAAGCTTGAGGCTCACACAGGCTGAAGATGCTGCCCAGTGTCACCGGGCTGGTCTCGCACCAACCATTATTCCACAACTGGGTCTGATTAGCCTTTGGGATGAATACTCATTTTGTTTTGTGTAGACACAAATCTTCTCTTTCAACAGAAAATTTTCTACACACGGCTGGAAAATGATCCTGAATCTGTACAGCTGAGAGAAACACTCCCTCCCCTCTCCATAACCATTTTTCCCTGCCCCTACCCCCACTCCAATCTTTTTTTTCCCCTCCCAACTGTTCTTGAGAGGTGGTGTCAGTCAGCTCGCGCCTAAGTTCTACGGGTCAGGCACCCTTCTTGGCAAGGCCACAGCACTGACTAAAGGGCCGTGGGTAATGGCGTGGTTAAGGTGTTTTTCTTTCCAGAAGGACTAGCAGTCCTCAAGGACCTTGGGGAAGTATTTTTGTGGTGCTTAATGCTTCATCTTCACGCTCTGGGTGCCGTTGAGGAATTCCGAGATTCTAAAATTGTTTATTTTGACATTCCCTTTACTCAGATTGCTCGTGCACAGTTACACAGTTCTCGATCTGACTTCATAGATCATAGAGTTCGGCTGTCCTCTGAAAGTCGTGTGTCTCTCCCAGGATGAAGACACGCGGCGGGACTATGACTACATGCTGGACCACCCGGAAGAGTACTTCCGGCACTACTACCACTACTACAGCTGGCGCCTGGCCCCCAAGGTGGACGTCAGCGTGGTCATCCTCATCAGCGTGTGCGCTATCTCCTTGTTTCAGGTACGGCCTGGGAGGGCTGTTTTCCAAAACTTTGCTTCCGGTTGGCATGAAACTTCTGAACATTACTTACAGATTATTCAGCTTGTTGGTAAAAATGGAATCATCTTTAGCGAGAAATCGAAGGAATTGATGAGTGTCATTCTATAGCTACCAACCTCTCCCCAAAGGGTCCCCGGGAGTTAGCTCAGCTAGAATATGTGAGGTCTTGAGTTCTTTTTGTCTTATTTTTGCTATTTGGGTCATACCCAGTGGTGTCAGGTCTTACTCGTGGCTCTGTGCTCAGAGATCGCTCCGGGCAGGCTCGGGGTACTGTGCGGGCACCGGGGATCCAAGCCGGGTTGGACGCATGCAGGGCAGATGCCTTATCCTCTGTACTGCCTTACCCTCTGTTCTGTCTCTCTTCTCCCATTTTTGTCCTTTTAAGTAGTTATTTATCATTTATTGAAGTGTATTAGTGAAATACATTATTTTCTATAAAGAACCAGTAAGGCATGTGTGTATACATGTATACTTCTACTAAAAAGTACTTTTATATGTGAAGAGATTTTTAGTAATAAATCAGCTCTAAGTATATAAGTGCACAGGCAGGACAGACCCAGGAAGATCCCGCGCTCCGGTTTGAGAAGCAGCACGGCTGGAGACGGAGATGGAGTGTTCCAGGTCCGTGTGTGCTGTAGCGTTTTCTCCCGCTAGGGTGTCGTCTCTGTATTCTAGGTGTCTGACGACGTGCTGAGGCCTGTTCTGTCCCCTGCATGTGGCCCAGGTGGCCCCTGAGCACACTGCAGTGCCTTTTGCTCCCTGGCCATGGGTATATTTCCTATTATATAAGCCCAAAGGCCGAGGAGACAGTTCAGAGGGCTGGAGCACAGCAGAGGCCCCGGGTTCGAGCCCTGGCGCTGCATGGCCGGGTAGCATCACAGCCCTGGACAAGCACTGGACTGCGCGGCCTGCTCTGCTGGGCCCAGTAATGCCACGAGGGGCCCCTGTGTCCCCTGGGGAAAAAATACAAACCCCAGATAGCTTTCTCTCATTGTCTCCCCTCTTCCCGCATGGCCCCCTTTCCCCTTGAGTACTTTTTATTTGTTCAGCCAGGGTGAGGTTTTTTTTTTAATTTTTTTTTTTTTTTTTTTTTGCTTTTTGGGTCACACCCAGCGATGCACAGGGGTTACTCCTGGTTCTACACTCAGGAATTACTCCTGGCAGTGCTCAGGGGACCATATGGGATGCTGGGATTCAAACCCGGGTTGGCCGCGTGCAAGGCAAACGCCCTACCCGCTGTGCTATCACTCCAGCCCCTGGGGTGAGTTTTAATTATCTTATGTTCACTTTATAGGACTTCTCATTGATTTCCCTTTAAACTTTGGGAATAATCTGAACTGAATACTCCCCACCAGTCCTAACACCTGTACGTGAAATGCCAGTAATGCTTGCCATCTTTGTATAACCAAAAAAATCATCTCGATACATATTTGGCTTGAACGCTGCAGAAATAAAAGAACTAGAGTGTTTTTGTAAATCAGTGTCACTCGAAGGGCTGTGAGGGTGGTGTGTGGTGCACAGCGCCGAAGAATTAGTTCAGGACACAGCACGTGCCTAGGCTTGTGCTCTGCCATCTGACCCACATCCCCATCTCCTCCTGGAACTTGGGGGTGGGGCACACCCATGGGGACTCGGGTCTGTGTGGTGCCTGGGTGCTGAGGATTGAATCTGGGCCTCCCGCATGCGACTCCTGTGCACAAACTCTTCAGGCGGTCTCCCTGGCCCCTGGAGTCACTTCCAATGCTTCATATATTTATTTTATGTAAGTTTTGGGGCCACCCCAGCTGTGTTGGCCCTGTGCAAAGGCTAGTGCCCTCCTCCCTGCTGTTCTATTGCTCTGGCTCACTCAGGGGTTACTCCTGGCTCTGCACTCAGGAATTACTCCTGGCTGCGCTCAGGGGACCATATGGGATGCTGGGAAGAACCCGGGTTGGCCGAGTGCAAGGCAGACGCCCTACCCGCTGTGCTATCGCTCCAGCCCTGTTTTGTTTTTAAATCACAAAAATGGAACTCCAATCTGAAGTGAATTTTTCTGCTCTCCTCAAAAACGAATACATCTATTATATTTTCCTTCAGAGGAATTACAGTCATTTGACTAGGATGGAATTTTTTCTCCAGCTTATGCCTCAGGAGATTCGCTTTATTTTATTTAATTTTTGGATTTTGGAGGCCACACCTGGCAGTCCTAGAGGTTAATTTCTGTTGGTGCTCTGGAAACCATCTGGCTTCCTGGGGATTGAACCCCAGTCGGCCAATGCAAGGCAAGTGCCTTACCTCCTGTACTATCTCTCTAGGCCCAGGATTCACGGAATATACATAGATGAGTTCCTGTTAACACTGAAGTTGTATATTTTCTTTTTGGGGTCACACCCAGTGATGGCTCTGAGGTTTCTCCTGGCTCTGAACTCAGGAATCAGTTCTAGCAGTGCTGGTGGACCATATGGGATGCTGGGGCTCGAACCCTGGTCGGCTACATGCAAGGGTTCTATTGCTCCAACCCCTGAAGTTAATTGTTTTAATTGCGTCTGCTTTTGATGAATATTAGTAATGTGGTACCCTAATTTTTTGTTATTATTTATAATAATCCCTATAATATTTGGGGGTGTTTATTGTTGGCATAGCTGTTGTATTTATCATTAAAACAGCCACTGAAATGAGTGGAGATACTATGGGATGAATAGAACTTTTTTTGACATTTAGTAAAATCCTGTGTGGTTGAATAAAATATATGGAGTCAATATTTTCTTTTTGTTCACGTAGTGGAGAATTCAGATGTTTGAATCTTTTAGTTTAGAACAGAGGTTCCCAGGCTTAAGGTCCCAAGCCTGTGCCCCTTTTCAGAAAAAAAAAAAAAATTACTTAGTGCCCTTGGAATTGTACGTTCTGTAAGTGAACAAACAGGAAGTCTTTCCCCCTCTCCCCCCAGTTTTATGTAAGGTTGAACCACTCCCTGGATCATTTCCGCATCTCCAGGTGGGCAGCATAGCTCATTTTGGGAAATATTTTCTGAGAACATGTACATTACTGTGGTTTATGTAGATGGTTTAGGAAAAAAGCAAGAATGAACACAGTTTGTCTGAGTCGGTATACTGAGTTTTTGTGGGGAGGGGACACACCTAGCACAGCTTTGAGTTCCTGCATGCAAAACCTGTGTTTCAGCCCTTGGAGCTCTTTGCCCCAGCCCCTACATCTTGGAATTGTTTTTATTTTGGGAGAGGGTAGTGGTTGTTGGGGCCATACCTGGCTGTGCTCAGGGCTTACTCCTGGCTCTGTGCTCAGGAACCAAAGGCAGTGCTTGGTATCAAGTGCTTACGCCCTGTACTATCACTCTGGTCCTCTCTTGGATTTTTTAAAAAAACAAATTTCTTGCCAGTTACTTTTTTCGTTAACTCTCCCTCCAGTAAATAGATTCCAATCTTAGAAAGTAAACAGATTTTTTTTTTTTTTTTGTCTTTTTGGGTCGTACACGGTGATGCTCAGGGGTTACTCCTGGCTCTGCACTGAGGAATTAGTCCTGGTGGTGCTAAGGGGACCATCTGGGATGCGGGGGATAGAACACGGGTTAGCCACATGCAAAGCAAACGCCCTCCCCTCTGTCCTATCACCCTGGCCCCTGTAAACAGATCTCTTGAGTAATCTAGGCAAGAGCCAAAGAATAAAGATGTGGGAACCTTTGGTGCGTGGGGTTCTATTTGCCGCGCTTCTGATTGGGAATTTGGGGACTGAGCTCTGGCCACCTGCCTCATCCCGCCCTGGAACCCCATAGACACACAAGGGCACATTGCTTCATTATCTGTTACTTGTGAAGCAAGATGTTTGAGACCCCCATTTTGTTCATTGAGGGGGGCCACACTCAGTAGTGTGGGAAGCCATCCTGTGCCCGCTAGCCAGGCAACACAGCCTTCTCCCCTGAGACCCCAGTTGTTTTATTTTAAATAAGAATTTTATTTTATTGAATCACCATGTGGAAAATTACAATGCTTTCAGGCTTAAGTCTTAGTCATGCAATGCTGAGACAACCATCCCTTCACCAGTGCCCATATCCCACCACCGAAAAAAAAAAAACCACAGTACACCTCCCATCCCGCCCACCCCCGCACCCCCCCCCCCTTGTAACTGATAAATTTCACTTTACTTTCTATTTACTTTGGTTACATTCAATATTTCAACACAAACCTCACCATTATTGTTAGGAGCACCCCACTAGAGTCAGACCTGTTGTGAAGAGAAATGAGGTTGCGTGGTTTTGTATTTCTGTACTTTAACAACTAAGTCCAGGGAGATTTCTTCCGGATATTGGATCATTGCAAGCTTGTAACCCCCATCTGTGGTCGTCATAATATGGCGGTCCCCACACCCTTCATCCCTGGGAAGGGACAGGCGAGAGAGAGAAATACCTTTCCCCTCCTGGGCCGAGACCCCTGTTTTTAATCAGAGCGTGTTTAGTGCTTCGGGGGACGGAGGGGGGGGTGTCCACCACCATGAAGTTTGGTAATGAAAACAACCCATTTTCTTTCCTTAACTG
Source organism: Sorex araneus (assembly GCF_027595985.1). Lineage (NCBI taxonomy): Eukaryota > Metazoa > Chordata > Mammalia > Eulipotyphla > Soricidae > Sorex > Sorex araneus. The sequence goes on along the minus strand of NC_073302.1, from coordinate 23,368,666 downwards.
TCGTTAGTTTTTCAGCTGGTGGAATAGCTACGACAAGGCGATCAGCTACCTGGCCACGGTGCCCAAGTACCGCATCCAAGCCACGGAGATTGCCAAGCAGCAGGGACTGCTGAAGAAAGCCAAAGAGAAAGGCAAAAACAAAAAGTCCAAAGAGGAGATTCGTGGTGAGGAGGAGAGCATCATAAAGAACATTATAAAAAGTAAAATAGATATAAAAGGGGGCTATCAGAAACCCCAGATTCGTGACCTCCTGCTGTTTCAAATTCTCTTAGCTCCCTTTCACGTGTGCTCGTATGTAGTTTGGTATTGCCGGTGGATCTATAACTTTAACATCAAAGGCAAAGAGTATGGCGAGGAAGAAAGACTGTATATCATACGTAAGTCTATGAAGATGTCAAAATCTCAGTTTGATAGTCTAGAGGATCACCAGAAAGAAACGTTCCTCAAACGGGAGCTCTGGATAAAGGAAAATTATGAGGTGAGTAAGTACTTGGGTTATTTTCCTGAGTTAAAATGGGGTGTGTGATAAGGAATCACAGACTTATGCTCAAGTTTCCGAGATCTGAGTTAAGGGATACATTTTAATGTATGTTTATTTTTATGAAGAGTATGACTGGTAGTTGGGATCATGACCTTTTTTGTTTGGGGGCCACACCAGGGGGTACTCAGGGCTTACTCTTGGCTCAGTGCTTAGGGATCCCTCCTGGTTGGCTTGGGGGGAACCCTGTGGGGTGCTGGGCATGAAACCCCGGTCAGCTGCAGGCAAGGCAAGCACCTTACCACTTCACTATGCTCTGCTTTTTGGGACCGTGAACTTTTAAGCAGCAATTTATCTTTTTGTTTAGTGTATTTTGGGGGCCACAGCCAGTGGTGGTCAGGGCTTTCTCCTGGCTCAGTGCTCAGGGATCACTCCTGGTGGTGTTTGGGGGACCATATGGGATGCTGGGGATTGAATTGGGGTAGCTGACTGCAAGGCAAATGCCCTATCTGTTGTACTATGGCTTGGACCATAACTTGCCTTTTTAAAAGATGACCTTGACAGGCCAGAGAACGCACTCAGTGGCTGAAGGGCGTGGTCTGTACGGAGGAGACCTGGGCTCATCCTAGTCACACCCCGCCAGTGAAGTCCCTGCCACTTTGGGTGTGGCCTAATGGCAAGCCCCAAACGGCCTAGAGGATAGTGCAGACGGGAGAGCCCGTGCCTTGCATGTGAGCCCCAGCACTGCATGGCACCTCCACTGTTTTGGGGAGGGGCCCTGGTGGCCCCAACATGGCTGGGCCCAGAGAGCACCGTATTGCTGGACCTCAGGCCTGGGCTGAGGATTGCTGGGAGCCGTCCCTTGGCCCGCAAGTGCTGCTTTTTTTGTTTGATTGCACCCAAGTGTGGTCTTCCCCATATGCATATATTCTATTTTTTTCAGTCAGATAAACTTAGCCACAGAGCTTTAAAAGAGAGAAAGAGATGAGATAAAGTGAACTTGAGGGGCTGGAGCTATAACACAGCGGGTAGAGCGTTTGCCTTGCACGCGGCCGACCCGGGTTCGATTCGCAGCATCCCATATGGTCCCCTGAGCACTGCCAGGAGTAATTCCTGAGTGCATGAGCCAGGAGTAACCCCTGTGCATTGCCGGGTATGACCCAAAAATCAAAAAAAAAAAAAAAAGAAGTGAACTTGAAACCATTTCCGACTAAATGAGCCCACGTCTTTTGCAGCAAATATCTGAAATTTCCCTTTTATTTTTAACTTGAGTAATGTAGTGCCTGTAAACTTCGAACATCTTTTGAGGGGGGAGGAGGTAGAGACTTGGGGACATACCCAGTGGTACACAGAGCTTACTCCTAGCTCTGAATTCAGGGATCACTCCTGGTGGTACTTGAGATACATATGTCGGGGATGGAATTGGGGTCAGCAGCGTGCAAGGAAGTTGCTTAACAAACTGTACTATTTTGGCTCTGAGCTTGGACTTCTTAATAAAGCCATATTCAGTGATTATCAGTTGAAACAGTTACTTCAGGTTATCAGCTACCTGGTATAATTTCCACAGAAACTAATAATCTCATCTTAATGATACTATTTTGGGTTCTGTGTAAAATGAAGTGTTAGTGTTTTCAGTAAGTGAATTCTTCTTACGCATCAGAGGTCTATTTGATCTTTCAGTTTCACAGACACGCTTTTTTTTTAAATGTGGTGTTGACGAAGTTCACTTAAAGTTAAGTTTCAATCTGAATTCAATTTAAATAACTTAACCTACTGTGAATTACCTGAATGCTTTCACATGAGTAGCCAACCAACTTATAAGTGACATGGAAATTGAAGGTGGAATTCTATCTAACTACCAAATCACCTGTTTCCTCTTTGAAGTAAGTGAAGTAGTCCAGTCCACAAAACACTCTTTCATAGAGGGTTTCCTGGGCTGAATGATCATATGCTTTAACATGAGCTTCTCATCACTTTTTTTTTTCTTTTTGGGTCACATCCGGCGATGCACAGGGGTTGTTCCTGGCTCTGCACTCAGGAATTATTCCTGGCTGTGCTTAGGGGACCATATGGGATGCTGGGAATCGAACCCGGGTCGGCCATGTGCAAGGCAAATGCCCTACCCGCTGTGCTATTGCTCCAGCCCCTCATCACTTTGTAATATTTGGAAGTAAAAATTGTTTCTAAAATTTGATGTGACTGAAACTGGTTCGGCAGATGGGCCTTGTTCTTTTTGTGTCAACTGAAAGTTGTTCTTTTTCTTTTTGGGGGGAGGGGTCACACCTGGCGATGCACAGGGGTTACTCCTGGCTCTACACTCAGGAATTACTCCTGGCGGTGCTCGGGGGACCATGTGGGATGCTGGGAATTGAACCCAGGTTGGCCGTATGCAAGGCAATAGCACTACCCTCTGTACTGTCGCTCCAGCCCCTAAAAGTTGTTCTTAATCAGTACGGTTTCTCTAACCATCTGTGGGAATTTAGTAAGCAAATATTTTTGGAAGAACCAGTAATTTTTTTTTTCTTTTTGTGTCACACCCAGCGATGCTCAGGGGTTACTCCTGGCTTTGCACTCAGGAACTACTCCTGGCGGTGCTTGGGGGACCATATGGGATGCCGGGGATCGAACCCGGGTCGGCCGCGTGCAAGGCAAACGCCCTACCCGCTGTGCTATCGCTCCAGCCCCAGAACCAGTAATTTTTTTTGAAAATAAAATTAGATATTAATTTTGGAAACAGTCTATATGTATTGTATATTTACATAGAAATTTTATCTCATAATTTTTAGTATTGTTGATCCTGTCCAAGGAACAAAATGACTATATGTGTATCTAATCTACATACACACATTTATTAGAAGCGTTTACCTAAAGTTCGAGCGGGCACCAGTAACGTCTCTCATTGAGAGACTTATTGTTACTGTTTTCGGCATATCTGATACACACGGGTAGCTTGCCAGGCTCTGCCCATACTCTCAGTAGCTTGCCGAGCTCTCTGAGAGGGGCGGAGGAATCGAACTCGGGTTGGCCGAGTGAAAGGCGAACGCCCAACCGCTGTGCTATTGCTCCAGCCCTACCTAAAGTTACATCTGAAAAATGTAAATAATATAAATATTGATGTAATGTTAATAACAAATGTTCCTCTCTTGAACCACAAATTCAGTTAGTGTTATTTGTACTTACAGATCTACAAACAAGAACAAGAAGAGGAACTGAAGAAAAAATTAGCAAATGATCCTCGGTGGAAGAGATACCGGCGGTGGATGAAGAATGAAGGGCCGGGCCGGCTGACTTTTGTGGACGACTGAAGGGGCGGGGAGTACAGTGGGGCCAGGCCTGCCGTGGAATTCCTTTCATAACTAAATTCTCCCAGCAGGAATGAAAATTTCTCAAGTCTTTGGAGAAAATAATAATGTAGAATTGTAAACTTTCCCTTAAAACTTTCTAAGGCATTTATGATTGTCCCAATTTTTATAATCAATTTGTGGATCTTGTTAAAAGATTTGACATGAAGAGTTTTCAGTTGCCTTTTTAAAATTTTATATGTTTAGTTTAAAGATTTGACAAGAAAATCGATTAGATACCATTTGAAATTTCTACGTGTTAAGTCTTTATTCTTCTGAAATGTTTTCTTATTCTTTGTTATAGTGCTACATTTTCCTGCTTTCACGGCCTCAGATATTTTCACAAAACATAATTATAGTATTTAACGACCTGATTGCGAGTGTCTTCTTAGACACAAACTTCTTCGCCCAAAATGATTTTTACTATCAAGCCATCTTCATTACAGTCATTCTAGGATTGAGATATCTTCAAAATCTCTCTGGGAGAGTCTTCTGCTAGACGGTCTTTATACTCTTTCCCCCCAAGTCATGACATTCTTAATCAGATCAGAAACTCTCCGGGAGAGTGAATCTGCTTCACGTCCTTGTAGGATGAGCCCGATTGCAGTCATTATAGGACTATAATTGTATCATCAAATATTTCTCCAGAAGAGACCTTGTGAAAAGACCTTTTGTACCATAATATTGCTTCTCCTGTCTCCCCTCACTTACGTACAAATTAAAAAAGAAAATGTAAGAGCAGAACTCGCATCCTGAACAGTTGTTTGTATTTGATGGCCTCCTTGAGCATTGAGAGATCCATTGTATCTTGCGTGCATTGGACCCCGACAGAAGCGCACGGTGGCGCGCTGTTCTTTCAGACAGTGAAACAGAAATGTGTTCTATGTGTGGAAGTGAAAGTAATTCACACATGAGTTTTCTGAAGCAAAGGTGTTACTGTACCAGCGTCAATACACATTCATGACAGCGAATCAATATTCCTCTTAGAGGCTTGGTCCCATTGCATCGTAGTAAGAAAGTGGTTGTAATGTCTCACAGATGTGTTGGTATGACAGTTTAAATCAAAGATTCTTAAAAGATTACTGCTATTGTATCACAATTTTATTTTTAAAAATAAAAATCTTATTTTTATTATTTAAAATTTAATTTGATTCTTAACACTTGTTGTTATTTGAAGTGTGAATCCCTCTTCATGTTTTATTTCGGTCACCGTGGTGTCACACACACTTAGCCGTGGTGCTTGCACTCGTGCTGGCCAAGTGCGGGGGTGTGGGGGGGTGTGGGGGATCCCAAGTGGCAGTGTTGCTGGGATCACTCTCACTGCGTGCCAGGCAGCACTGGGGCTTGAACTCACGGCCTGACATAGCAAGGCAGGTGCCATTGTTGCTTAGCTCTCCCTGGGCTCCCTGTATTACATCATTTTCAGGGTCCTGTGGCATAAGAAATATGTAAAGTTTATTTCTAGCAGAATTAAACCTGTCCTTTTAAGAACTTAGCCCAGAGATGTGAATATTTGAAAAACCTCAGGAGGGTGAGTTCTGTCCTTCCTCACATCCCAGAGACCTTAGGAGAGTTACTTAGTCTGTGAGTTTGGACCCTAGGGGCCACTCTAAAACACTGGGGGAGGGGGTCTGACCAGAAAGAATATCGCTTATGGCTCTTCTGCGGTTGTAACATTCTATAATTCTACTTTTGTAAGCTTCAGAGGAAAGTATTTTAGGTGTCTATAATTTGTGAGGCAATAGGAACATTACAGCTCAAAATTAGAGGAAGTTTTTGTTTCAAACCTCAAATGTCCAACTCTTAACCATAGAAGAATGCCTTTCAAGAGGGCCATGGTTTGTGCCTAGTCAGCAGTCCGTCATGACGAATCATTATGTGTATTTTTAACATGACTGTAGTATTTAGCCAAGAACAGACGTGTGTGCCACATGTTATATTAGGACCCAAAAGAAATACGGGCACTTTGCATTCTAAAAATTCCGAAGAAATTCTGATTGATCGTATTTTTTTCCCTTCATTTTCCTTTGATTAACCATATATTTTTAACTTAGCAATAAGGAAAAATAATACAGTTGGGTATGTTAGCATTTATAAACGAAGATGATAAAATTATATATCGAATGTCATTTTGTATACCTACTAGACTGCTGTATTTCTTCCTGCCTTTCTAGAAATCTCATTGCTAGCAGTGTCTTCAGCACGCAGCTCACGTTGAAAGTTTGGCAGTTTTGGAATTGTGATTTCTCAGCTGAAGATGAGCTCGCCTTTAAAGGAGGAGCTGGAGCAAGAGTACAGCATGGAGGGTGTTTCTCTTGCATGTGTGGCTGACCTGGGTTCAGTCCCTGGCACCCCATATGGTTCCCAGAGCACTGCCAAGGAATAATTCCTGAGTGCAGAGCCAGGAGTATTTCTGGGTGTGCCCTTCCCACCGCCAAAAAATAGAGAAAAAATAGAGGGACTACAATTCTTTTCTCAACAAAATAATTATAATGTTTCAAACATCCTGGGAAGGAAGGGCCATTAATTGTCACAAGTATCATTTAAGTACATTGGGCAGTGTTTTTAGTCCATACTTTGTCCAGACCCCACCTAGAAACCCAAAATGTAAAAAAAAAAAAGTCTCCATTTTAGAAACTTCTGGAGAAGGATCTTGGGTAGAGAACAGCCCCACTAGACTTAGCATTCTTGTGTCTCATTTTAGGACTATTTCCTTTTTGCTTGGCATTCAGGGGTTTAATAGGGCGTTAACTGTTTATTATGTCGTTGAGTTCTAGGCTCAGATTCCCTAAAAGTTATTCATTTAAAATATCCTGATGACAATTCTACCACTAATCCTTCCTCAAGGTCCAATGTCAGTTATGAATTTCCCAGGTTCTAGGAATCACAGGCCCAGAATCATAGTTTATCTCTCACACTCTCAAGCATCACAGTTGGTTTATAGAATTTTACAGTGTTACATTAACATGAAAAAGTTAACTTTAGAGAATTCCCGTTTGGTACTATTTATGTTTAGGAAACCATAGTTTATTTCCTTGGACATTTGGGGTTGGCAGGTGGGAGGGGAGTGACAGGACAATACCCTGTTAACACTGCACAGAGTTCGGGTGGGAGCTGCCCAACCGCCATTCACAGTGCTATGGACCCCTCTGAACATTTTGTACAAATGAGCGAAATGAATTTTAAAAATACATTAGTGTAAACAGACCCAGCAGCTTGGCATTAAATTAGACATGGCTTCTGCTGAGCTATAATTACTGCATTTGAGGCAGAGAAATGTTCATTTTGGAACAAAGTTGTATGCAGATGAATTATAATCAGCCTTATTTGTAAAATGATACTCTTGACATTTAAACTAGGACCAAAACTAGAGCCTACTAAGGAAATTAAATTTGATAATTATATAATATACATGGGCTGGAGCGATAGCACAGCAGGTAGGGCGTTTGCCTTGCACGCGGCCAACCTAGGTTCAATTCTTCTGCCCCTCTTGGAGAGCTACCAAGATTATCCCACCCGCCTGGCAGAGACTGGCAAGTTCCCCGTGGTGTATTCAATATGCCAAAAAACAGTATCAACAAGTCTCCCAATGGAGACGTTACTGGTGCCCGCTCGAGCAAATCGATGAGCAACGGGATGACAGTGATACAATGATAATATACATATTTGGTTAAGTCAGGATATGAAATGCTATAGACATATTTACATAGATTTAAGGTCTGGATGTAAGAGATTAGCTTGCGTTCATTTGAAAAATTAACACATTAAACAACATATATGGTTATAAATCTAGGAATCACTATCTTAGAGGATTCAGTCTCCTTGACAGCTGTGTTTGGAATAGCGAGTCACGTCCTCCCCTCAGTGAGCAGGGATTCCTCAGAGACTTCTGCAGGTTGTGACCGTTAAGTGACTCAGAAGCTGCAGCCTGGGGCAGTTCCTCCTCTGATAACCCCAAGAAGAGAGCGCGGAGGCAGAGGCTTCCACCTGCTCACGCTTAATAGCCCGAGAGGCCAAGGTTTGATTTGTGGTTCTGCAACTGCCCCTACCTAGTTGACTGTGGGCAGATTAACCTCAGAACTGGGTTCCTCAACTTCAGTTTTAGATAACTGAATTGTAATAACCACAGAATTATTATAATAATAAAACAAGACATGAGTAATGCTCCCTAAAACGAACTTCTTACGCAGAAACAGGAAAGAACCTCGTTTGTTAAAACCCATGACCTAACGGGAATGTTGAGTGGTATGGCCAATACCTGGTCTGTTTCTTTTTTTTTCTTTTTGGGTCACACCCGGCGATGCACAGGGGTCACTCCTGGCTCTGCACTCAGGAACTATCCCTGGCGATGCTCAGGGGACCATATGGGATGCTGGGAATCGAACCCGGGTCGGTTGCGTGCAAGGCAAACGCCCTACCCCCTGTGCTATTGCTCCAGCCCCGGGCCTGGTGTTTTTTATAGGTGTTTTGAATTCCTTTGTGTAGAGAACTGTGGAGTGAAAAAATACCCAAATAACCCCCCCCCCAAAAAAAAAAAATGATGCCTCTTTCTCTGGGCTGGATGTGCTTGTTAAGAGAACCTCCTGGAATGAGATTTAGTTAAGAGCCTCAGCTTCCCCTTCCTTCAAAAGGGGAAGTTGTGGCCTATCCGCTGGACTGGCCACCACCCCTCGTCCTCAATAATCTGAACATCCCAACTCCAAGACCCTTGTCTCGAAGAGTGACTGGGCTCGGGGCGCCCCGGGATTTTCTGTTGAAACACCTAGAGAGCGAAGAGGGGCTCTGGGCTTTGCTTTCCTAACGGGCGCGGCGCAGGCTTGCAACCTTCCTTCCCCGCCCCGGAGTCCGAGCAACCCGCGGCCAAACTGCGGCCGACCCTGCGCCCGGCGCCGGGACGCTATTATTTAGAGCAGATGAATCGCCTTCCAAAGTCCCCGAGCTTTTCAGCGGCACAAGCCAACTCTTGGCGTTGCATTTCCTCTTCGCGGGACCCCGTCTGAGCTGCTGGACCGACACCACGGTCTCACCGGAGCCAGGAGGAAGCGCTCCCGAGACAAAGTGACCCACGACCGGCGGGCCCGTGTCCCCTTAGGGGGAGTCGCGGTGCCCGCGGGGTCCGACCCGCCGGCGCGCACGCGGCCAGCAGGCGGGACGCGGCGCGTTTCCTCTGCCCCAGGTTTCGGACTCGAGCCTGGCCGACGCCCGGAGCGGGGGCTCGAGGCTGCGGCGGGGGCTCGGGTGCGGCTCCTCCCCCACCCCCACCCGCCCCCCGGCGGGGCGGGCGCTGCGGCTTCCCCGCCCCGGGGCGGCGCCCGAGTCGGCGGCCTCGCGGCTGGGGCTGCCCGGCCTCCCCGCGCCCCGAGCGCCGCCGCCGTCGCCATGTCTTCCGGGGCCAGCGTGAGCGCCCTGCAGCGCCTGGTGGAGCAGCTCAAGCTGGAGGCGGCCGTGGAGAGGATCAAGGTGGGGTCCCCGCGCCCCTGCCCGCCGCGGCGCCCGGCGGACGCGCGCCCGACCCGCGGGCGGTGGTGGCGGCGGCGGCGGCGGCAGGCGGGGTTGGGGCCGGGCCGGGGGCCGGGCGGGCGGCGTCGGATGGGAAGGATCCAGCACGGGCAGCGGCGGTGGGGACCCGGCCGGGATGCCGCCCCCCACCCCTGGGGGTGTGTGGCCCTTTGGGAAAGCGATCCCGAGGGTCGCGGGCGATGGGTGGAGGGCGGCCACGAGTCGGGATGGGGAGCGGGATGGATCGGGACGCGGCGCGGGGCTGGGGCCTGGGCGCGAGGGATGGAGCGGCGGGGATCGGGGCCGGTGTGTGTGTGTGTGGGGAGCTCCGAGTAGCCGGGGTGAAAGGGATCCTTAGTACGCCAACGAAAACTGGGTGTTCCAGGGGACACGGGAGCCCGGGGGCCCCGAAAGACTTGGCGGAGGAAGAGAACCGGAGAAAGCAGGGGAGAAGGAGGGGGTTTCCCAGAGGTGGGGCCTAGCACGCCTGGTGTCCTTCTTCTGTTGTCCGAGAAGCCTCTGCTGCCCAGCCGTATCCAGCAACCAGCCCTGCGTAGTGAGTGTGGCGGGGGTTGTTGGCCTTGGGCGTGTGCCTGCCCTGTGCCCCCGCCCCCGCCCCCCCGCGCCCACTGCCAGCCTGGCTCAGTCGTCCCTTGCTCTGTAGCTGGCCCCACTCCGGGTCCTTCCTGGGAATACTGATAATTCCATAGGGAAGGTAAACCGTAAACATAGCAACCAGCTGTGACATAGAATTAAAAGTGCATCTCGTCTGGCACTAGTTCCTCGGTGGTGATGAGTTAAAGGCATCCTTCCCGCATCCTTCCTGCCTGGGCGACGGAGCTGAGATGCCGGTGGAGCGGAGCGTGGAGTTGGAGCGAGCCTGGAAGCTCAGTTCCTCTTCCCCACACCTTGACTAAAGCAGCGCTTTCTTCCAGCTCTGGCTGTTCCGGAATTACACATCTTTTATTGTTCCTTTTAAAGTCATAAAACAGCCATCTAGTAAATGCTTCCGTGAGCCGCCCTAGCACATTAAGCAAACCTACGAGGGGGGCCGGGGAGAGCTGCCTACCTATAGCCCAAAGGTCAGAAGCGCCGGTGGCTGCCTGCACTTTCCTCTCTGCACGGGAAAGAGGGGTCCGTGGGACTGAGCCTTAACCTGCAGGGAGCTGAGGCTTTCTCTGGAGAAACCGTCAGAACTGGGCTGAATTGTAGACCCTGGCCTGTGCCAAGAGAGTTGCTTAGTGTGAGCAATGAGCCACATCAGAATTGCACCAATAATATAATGTTAGATTATTTTCAGTGATGTGAGCATGATAAAAGCATGGTGAAGGAGAGTTATGGAATGCAGAAAAGTTCGCCTAGATGGAAGAAACAGAATCTGGATTGGTAATAGAGGATAGACAGACTTTAAAAAGTCTAGTTCTAAAGAGGAAACTTTTAAATTAGGAAATGAAAAGGCAGTGTTGAAGTTAGGGGGAAGGAACAAACTATTTTTAGGCTGGAGGGAAGGAACAAAGAGTTGGAAATAGAGGAGACAGGACCTGCCGGGGAGCATGTGATTGGAGGGCCGGCTTCTGCGGCTGGAAGAAGAGTTACAGGAGATGTTGCTACATATGGGCTTCAGATCCTGTATGGTGATATTTTTCTTTGTGAAGTAGGAAGCCAAGTTCTCTGTGAGGACAGAGGAAAGGAAACTCAGCAGTCACAGGAGTGGCCAGTTGGGGGAGTCCTTTGGGGGAAGGAGTGAGCCCGTGTAGTAGACACATCCGTAGATACCTTTCAACTCAGCTTGTGAGACTGGAGACTTGTGATTTTTTTTCTTTTTCCAGTAGGACTAATTTAGGACTAATTTTGGGGGGTGGGATGGCCCCCCATTTTATTTTTATTTTTATTCCCGGCAGTGCTCAGGATTTACACTCCTGGCTGTGTTACCCTGGCGACGCTGGGGGACCGTATGCTGCGTCAAGGATGGAAGGGGTTGTCCACGCCTTCCTTTCCCTCCTATACTTTCCCTGGGCCCTGGCCTAGAACTCTAGTGCTCAGGTGATAGTCCTTTGGCAGGGGAGGTAGGTCAAAGAGATGGAAGTTGGGGTGGAGGGATAAGAGGATGAGGGTCTGCCCAGAAAGAAGCACAATCTCAGCTGGGTGGAGCAGGAAGAGAGCCAGCCACGTGGCCCCGGGCCAGGCAAAGGGAGTGAGGTATATTGAGAGTGAAAGAACGGAGTCCTGGAAGGGTAGGGGAGGTGGTGATAAGGAAGGAGGGTGTAGGAGTGTAAGGTTCTGGATGCCAGCAATTCATTGTCAGTGTGGAGTTTTTTTTTTTTTTTTTTTTTTTTGCTTTTTGGATCACACCTGGCAATGCACAGGGGTTACTCCTGGCTCTGCACTCAGGAATTACTCCTGGCGTTGCTTAGGGGACCATATGTGATGCTGGGAATCGAACCCGGGTCGGCCACGTGCAAGACAAACGCCACTGTGCTATTGCTCCAGCCCCAATGTGGAGGATTTTTGAAGAAAAGGTCAAGGAACTGAAACCAGGGCTAGATGTTCAATATATTCACGATATTGGAATCTCAGGTGGAAAGGAAAATTGAGCCAAATACCTGTTTCCCATGTGAAGTAGGTAGGAAAAAATACTGCTATCTATTATCTATAAAAGGGTAGTTCTGGGTGATGAAGATCCACAGATTTTTAAGTTGTACTCAAGGTCACACTAATAAGTTATTGGGGGGGGGGTGTTCCAATTTAAAAATTATAGCTGTTACATATAATCACTAATATAATCACTAATAATTACAACAAACATAAATATCTAAACTGCCAAACTTCTGTTGAGGGGAAAAGCAAACTTAAAGATAGTATTAGAATATAGGGTAGTCTATATCGAGTACAGAATAAACTTTACTTTTTGTTTTGTTTTTGGGCCACACCTGGCAGTGCTCAGGACTTTCTCTGGTTCTGTGCTCAGGGATCACTTTTGGCAGGCTTTAGGGGACTTTAGGGGAGCCAGGGATCTAACCTGGGTTTGGTTGAGTGTAAGGCAAGCATACTACAGGCTATACTATTGATATGGCCCCTGGAATAAACTTCTTACCTGAGTGAAATCTAAATTTGTAAAACAGTCTAGAAGTGGAATAATTATGACATATGGAGATGTTTTAATTTTCACATAATTTAAATTATAATTATATTTAAGTATAATAATTGTATAAAATGTAATTGTTTAATTATAATTAGGTTTTTTTTTTTTTTTGGCTTTTTGGGTCACACCTGGCAATGCTCAGGGCTGACTCTTGGCTCTGCACTCAGGAATCACTCCTGGCGGTGCTTGGGGGACCTTATGGGATGCTGGGGCTCGAACCCAGATCGGCCGCATGTAAGGCAAACACCCTACCCACTGTACTATCGCTCCAGCCCCTATAATTAGTTTTAATTATAACACATGAAGATAATTTTCTTGTTATTAGAAGCTTGGAAAATTAAGACAGACTAGTAGTAATGCCTGAAAACAATTGGAGCAATTTTATACAGTATGGTGAGTTTTTTTTTTTTTTTTTTCTTTTTGGGTCACACCTGGCGATGCACAGGGGTTACTCCTGGCTCTGCACTCAGGAATTACCCCTGGCGGTGCTCAGGGGACCATATGGGATGCTGGGATTCGAACCCGGGTTGGCCGCGTGCAAGGCAAACGCCCTACCCGCTGTGCTATCACTCCAGCCCCAGTATGGTGAGTTTTTAATACAAAAGTTATTATTATTCAAGAAAAATGAGGAGAATTTCCATATAAATATGCATCAATAAATGTGGAGGCTTAAGAAGAGGTAGAATAATACTGTATCTGTTTTCACTGCCTAATAAAACTCCAAAACTTAGTGACTTAAACAACACTTATTTGAGCTGGATTCCACTGTTTAGCTGATATTTGCTAGCTCTTCCTGCGTCTACGGTCAAATGGAGAGTTGACTGGATGTCCTGGGATGACCGCACTCACTTGGGTGGAGGTTTGGTAGGCAGGGAGTTAAGGGCTGGTGGCTGATTCTCCTCCACAAAACCAGTAGGCTAGCTCCAGCTCCTTTAGGTGTGTTCTTGGGGTAACTGGAATACAACAAGAGAGGTGACTGGAAATTATTGGCAAACTTAAATATACCAGTGTACACTTTAAACTCTGAAAACTTGTAAAGGAAACACTAGCATAAAATATTTCTTTACTAATTCAGTCACAACATTAGGGTTGTAAGGTGTTCAACGATAAGGTTGTTTTTCCCTTTAATAAATAAGCAATTAACCCCCCTCAAATTGCTTACTCAGAATTCATAGAAATTATAACCTTCCTTCTCCCCCCCCCCTTTTTTTTTTTTGAGTTCAGTTCTTAAAACTTTCAGGTAAAGGGAAATTGGGGCTTGTCAGAGTGAAACCTTTACAAGGTTGAGGGGCCGGTTTCCAGAATATGGAATCACTGAACAGCTCGCCCTGTCTGTGTCTCTGTCTCATTCAGGTCTCGCAGGCCGCGGCCGAGCTTCAGCAGTACTGCATGCAGAATGCCTGCAAGGATGCCCTGCTGGTCGGTGTTCCGACTGGCAGTAATCCCTTCCGGGAACCCAGATCCTGTGCTTTACTCTGAGGACAGGTGAGCAGGGATAAACTGTGCCATTATTAAGTTCCTGATGGAGTCTGGCAGCCGAGCTTTGAAGATCTACCATTCTCGGGGGGGAATTAGAGTAAGAAACAACAAAATGCACATCTTCCTTAAGGGTGGCTCTGGTTAGCCTGCCAGGGGAATACTTCTAATTAGGCGAGCCTCCTCTCCCTCCCTCTGCCACTGACTCCTGAGATGTTAAGAACCTTATGCACTTGAGCTCTTCGAGTGGAAGTTTCTGTATGTGCATGTATGTGCATACCAGGAATCTCAGGGCCTCCTCACACATGCTGACCAAGTAGTCTGTCATTGAGTTGGACCCCTGGCCCTAGTGGAAATTTCTTTTTTGAGGGCTGGTGTGGGGTCTCCCAAGCAATTTCCAGGAGGTCTAGGGGCCCCATTCGCTGATTCTCAGCCAGGTTCAGTGCAAGGGCTCAAGGCTGCAGTGCTGTGAGGGCTCTGCGGGCAGTGCATGGGGCCTCCAGGGCTGCACCCAGAGGTATCTGGGGGACCACGTGGGTGCTGGGGATCTGGTTGCAGTTAATCACATGCAAGATAAGCACCTTTAGGTGCTTTGCTATTTTCTCCAGCCCCTGGTGGTGATTTCTTGGTCTTAATCCAACCCTCTTGGTCCTTATTCCATCTGAGAGTTGTTATTTGCCACATGATGCTTCAGAGTGATTTGCTACTTTTGGAGCAAAACACTTCAAAGAGAAGAAGACTCGTTCTTAACTTCAGCTCAGATTTTTTCCTAAAAGCTTTAAGGATATATTTATGTGTTTTAATAAAGGAAGTAATGTAGCTATGAGGGGAATAGTGCATAGATTAAAATCAGCTTTAAAAACCTCTGGTGGCATATTAATAATTAGTGTTCCGAGAGGTCCTTTTCCATATACTTTGCATGTGGGAGCCCCAGTTTGATCCCCATCATGGTCTCCAAGCACTGCTGGAAATAATTAAAAAAATGTTTTTAAAGTTCACATTTCATTTTTCTTTTTACTTTCATGGATGCCACTCATTCAATCATATGGTTCGGATGTTTTTTCCTATTAACTTGCTACTTTCTACTCTATTAAGGGACCTATGAAAGTAAAACTGTTAATTTTATGTCTAAGTCATTTTAATGTGAAAATCTACCAAATTCTCTTTTCAGAAGGGAAGTTCGCTGAGGAATGCTTTCCAGTGCAGATTAACGAATGACTGCCTCCAAGTCTCAGAAAACACTTTTCTCTAATTAATGACCTTTAGATGTTTCAGACCTTTTCTGTGACCTAGATCCTATAGCCAATATTCTATAGAAATTTGATTTTCTGGTCAATAAGAAAACCAAGTAAAATAGTAGATTTAAATAATAACCACCAAATTTTGCTTTCTTTTGGGCAAGTACTCTGTACTTAAGACAAATACATCACCAAATACATTCCAAAATGTACCTTCTTCATAAGTAAGTTACTGTGATTATATGCCTAGAATATTACATGTTTTATTTACTGTATGTTTACACTTTTGAGAAACACTTGTTTATTAAAAACTGTTTATTTATAATTTGTTGTTCCGTGAATAAGATTTTTGTATCATGACAAAATTTGTTCTTTTCTAAGTGAATTTACAACTTATAAATGACATAAAATTGGGAGAAATAGATTTCAATAGTCAAATAATGTTTTGAACTTTCTTAATGAGAAAACTGTTAATTTTAACACTATATGAAACTGTTTCTTAGTAAACATTCTTAGAAAGGCTGATGGTGTGTATAACATCACCCATCCTGTATATGAAGCATATTTGATATTTGCCTTTTTTAAGTTCCTCTACTTTGTAGTTGTGGTTATCCTTCAGAAAATGAAAAACTAGTATTTTGTATCTTTTAAAAAATGTTTAAAATGTGACCTAGAGGACATTGCCAGCAATTTAAAACAAAGTAAAATGAAGATACCACAACAAAAATACATTCTTGATATCACAAGTGTTTGATAAGGTGCCTTTAATTTGGGATACTTTTAAAAGATACTCTGTTATTGTAATACTCTTTGAAGAACTTAGAAATAAAATTTATGCTTGATCCATTATTTTCTATGAGAGCAGTTTTTTTTGTCTATTGTGTGTTTTAAAGGCTTCCTGAATTTCTGTTCGCTTGTGAGATTGAGTTATGCAGGTGGGAGATAAACTTTTTGTTTGTATAAAAACTTGTAGAGTTATTTTTTTAATTTGTGGGGAAATAATATAGCATGCAGAAATTACTCAATTACTGACAGTATTTGCTCTTTGATATAGTGACATGAAAGCCTATAAATGAAAATAGCTACCACTTCTAAATCTAAATGATCTGAATCCCTTCCATTCATCATAATTCAGTTATCCCTTTACTAATCCCTGTATTCTGGATCTGTTTCACTTCTGAAATGCCTTACCATCAATTATCCTTTCTTTCCTTTCTCTTCAGCTTCTCTTTGGATTCTTTCTTTATTGTGTTTCATTGTCAGCTTAACAATAGACATTTTAAACAATTCCTACTAAATTTTGTTATACAAGACAAGTATATCTTAGAGATGTGCTGTTAACTCTAGTGCCTGAAGTTAACAATATTGTATCATATGCTTGGAATTTTCCTAACAGGGTGGACTCTATATTGTCTATGCTTCCTGTCTCTCTGTCTCTGTCTCTGTTTCTGTCTCTGTCTCTGTCTCTGTCTCTGTCTCTCTCTCTCTCTCTCTCTCTCTCACACACACACACACACATGCACATACGCATGCACATGTGTGCACACACTGAGGGTTGGAAGAAACTTTTGGTGGTAAGAGTATTATAGCATAAAAGTGAAGGATAGTTTTATACATGTGGAGGATGGTTTATACTTCACATTATCTTTACAAATTAAAAATTTCCACATTATCTCAAGCTCATCACGTATTACTTTAATTATGTATAGCCTTTTGTATGTCCCAAAAAAACTTTACGTGAGGGGCTGGAGCAATAGCACAGTGGGTAGGGTTCGATTCCTAGCATCCCATATAGTCCCCCGAGCACCGCCACGAGTAATTCCTGAGTGCAGAGCCAGGAGTGACCCCTGAGCATCGCTGGGTGTGACCCAAAAAGAAAAAAAAAAACCTTTACTTGATTCACTTTTCCTGTTTGGCAAAAACTTGAGAATTCAAGAAAATCGTAGATTTTGAAATTTAAACGTACATGCGCGTGCACTCACACACACACACACACACACACACACACACATCCTACATACCCCTTTTACATGTATTCAATAAAGTTTTCTCTTTCTCTAACAAAACATGAGTTATTTAGATAAATTGGAGATATTTGTATCTTATTACCATCATGATAATTTGAATGTTTTAGTTATAAAGATGCAAAGTATTGGGGCAAAATACAATATAATGAATTGAAACAGCAAGAACATGTAAGGACAATTGCATTTCTAGGACTGGAGTGATAGTACAATGGGTAGGGTGTTTGTCTTTCATGTGGTCAACTGGGTTCGATCCCTGGAATCTTAAACCAGGAGTAACCCTGAGTTTTGCCGGATGTGGCCCCAAAACAAAACAAAATCGAAAAACCAACAACTGCATTTTTTTCATGTATCAACAAATGTAAGTCATTATCATTAAAAGTATGTCACACCTTTTTCTCTTTCAAAAGAATGTTAGACGAGTTTGTCCATCAACTCTACCGGGGACTTTTTCATAGACGAGACGTCGTTTTTTGAATTGTGGTAATTGTGAGCACATACCACCTAAAAAGGAGAAGAAAAATCATTTTATTGTTCGTAATAATAAAGTGTAGCTATTTTTCCCCAGATATTCAAATGAATCCTGTCTTTTCATCATCTGTCTACAGTGTTGACTTTCCAAATGAGTAATATCGTGACTATTAAAGATTACATTTCTTAGCATAAATGCATGTGTACCTAGTAACCAAATTCTGGAAATTGATGATAAACATAATAAATGTTTTTATGCTTAGCACAGATGATTACATCTCTTTTGCTTTTATTTTTCTTTTTAGTTTTTTTTTGGGGGGGGGTGGTCACATCCGGTGATGTACAGGGGTTACTCCTGACTCTGCACTCAGGAATTACTCCTGGCGATGCTCAGGGGACCGTATGGGATGCTGGGAATAGAACCCAGGTCGGCCGCGTGCAAGGCAAAGGCCCTAACCTGCTGTGCTATCACTCCAGCCCCTCTCTTGCTTTTAAAGTTAAGCCTGTGCCTTAGTTCTGAAATGTATGTTTGCTAACATAATGAGCTCTGATCGAGATAGTAATTGTATGTGGTATTGCCTTATCTGACAATTTTATATATATTACATTTGGCTGAAATATCCTAGGTTTGGAATCTATAGAGGAAAAAAGTCAGTTTCTAAAAAAGGAAGCTAAAATATTTAAAATTTCAGTTATTCCTGAGGTTACATATAGTCTCAATTCAAGTATTGGATGCCATTATAAGAAAATTAAAAAAGCAATGTAATAGGCAATTTTAGGATAGAGATCACATATATAAACCTATAGAACAAATGGAAAATTATCTTGAGATTTTGCTCATGACTTTGAATAAGTTTTCTAGGGGCAGTACTATGTAAATCAAACCTCTGAACTGGAATCAAAAAGAGGTAAATCTAAAATAATATTCTGGGCTCTTAGGCTACACAAAAGGGTCTACAGAGTAGGATAAGATGAACTTCAGCTTCTCTTTTTGCCTCTTCATGGGAAGTCCAGCTTTGTATGGTCATTAGAATTTAATCTTTTGTTCTCGATATTCCTGCTAATGCAGTAAGAAATGACATAGAAAAGATAAAATTACTAATGAAGAGAAAACGTAAGTGTTCTATAAGAAAAACTGTTACAAGTAAATTTTCAGAGATGTTAATTCTAAGAGTTAAGGATGGTACCTAATGTAATAAAAGAATTAAGTTAAGCAATCCACTTAAATGGCTTAGGCTGGTGCCTAGCATATTAAGCTCTTAACTGATGTTAGTCTATTAGAGTCTTACACAAAAACTGATTTTCAAATTTACTGATTTCGTATTTGATTTTGGTAATGTTAATCTTTTGTTTTAGTTTATTATTTTAAACAAGTGGAATGTTTAGTCCATACAAAGCAACAAGAAATTGGTACAATTTTTATTTGCATTTCTTTATAGAAGTATATAATTAGATTTTAAAATTTTCCCCTGACCTAAGAGGTATTGAAGATTTTTGAAGTTAATTAGGACCAAAAATCTGATTTTTAATTTGAAGATGATTCTGTCTTTTAAAATTCTATTTGGAGGGGGTCTGGTGCCCGCCAGCAGGTCAACCTGTACCTGCGGGGTGAGTGCATCAGCAGCCTCACTGCAGTATCAGCTGACTTCCCGATACCCCAGAATTGCCGCTGTGCCTTTGGTCTGGCCCCAACAACTTAGAGCCAAGTTTACCAAGAAATTAAACGGCCAAAAGTTAGGTGTACGGGAGCCACACCCACAAACCACCTCCAGTTCAGCTATACAAGCTCATTTGTTGTTCTTATTTCAGAGACCCATACATCTCGAAAGAGATCAAAAGCCGCAGTTAGGGCCTGCAGTATGGTGTGCTGTGGGCGAGCGGGTGCGCCCTACATGGCATATACCAATAGTTTATTTCTCTGGAAAAGATGGAAACAAGGACCGTGATCCGGAGACACACAAAAGAATCTCCGAATCAAGCAGCTCGCTGCAGAGATGTCTCTGGACTTTAAGCCAGGCTGACTTCACTGGGGTGCCTCAGACAGGGGTAGACATCCCTCCACCTGTCCCCTAAAAACCCCAGCGGCCGCCAACTTCCAGAACCCAATGAGAAGTCACGCCCACAAACTGCCTCCAGCTGCTACTTGAGCTCCTTAATAGTCTTGATCCAGAGACACACAAAGCAATCTCCAAACCGAGCAGCTCACTGCAGAGATTTCTCCAGACCCTAATTATCTAAAATTTCAGAATTCTAAAAGTACTGGCCCTCGTGGCCTCGTGACATCGTGTGCTTTCATAACAAGCAATACAAAAGAGAGTATGGGGGAGATTGTCTGCCATAGAGGCATGGGGAGTGGGGAGGGTGATACTGGGTGGTGGAAGATGTGCACTGGTGGAGGGTTGGGTGATCGATCATTGTATGACTGAAACTCAAACATGAAAGTTTTGTAACTATCTCACAGTTTTAGTTATTAAATAATAATAATAGTAAACAATAATAATAAAATTAACATTCTGAATAAAAAAAAAGTAGTGTGGAGTTCATGCCCAATCCAATCAGCTTAATCAATGGCTAAATAAATAGCAGTACTCCTACATTAAAAAATAATAAGAATAAAATTCTATTTGGGAGTGTTTTTTTAAAATCAAATTTTGGATAATGTTACCTGCTAATGGTTCATTTTCCCTTGAGGTAGATGAAAATTCAGAGTGCCTTTTCTGTCCTAAACATTTTTCAGCACTTTGGTTAAAATTAAAATTGTTGAATTCTTTTTGATTTACATGAGTATCAGAAGCACAAAATAAATCCATACTGGGAGCAAATGGCGATTCTCTACAGACAGACTTCTTAGTCCCAGAATTTGAACTTTCACATATGAAACTTCCTAATTCATTCAGTAGACATTTCCGCTGCTCAGTGAATAAATGGTCTTCCTGGGAGAACCACTTGTTCCGGGTAGTCTGCTCTGTCTCATGTGGTAAGTTGAATGAGTAATGTTGTTCCTGAACATTGTTTTTGATGTTCCAGTGAGAGCACCCTGGGCTGGGAGTAGATGCTTCTTTATTTATACATCCTTTTGCTTTGGGTAGTCCCCTTTCCTGATAATTTATACAACCAGGAACAAATATCTCCTGAGTGTCAGCTGGTGATATGGGTGCACTATACGATTGTTTCAGACCCAAAGAAAATATATCTGATTCTGAGTTATTCTGATATAAAAATGAGTTCCTAGCCATGTTTCCGGATTTTCTGTTAGTCAGAAAAGAATTGTTCTGCATTATGTTAAGATTATGACTGGAGTCTTTCCAGTAGCTGGTCTGATTGTAAGAAGTCACAGGTGGTGAAAGGCATATTTTTCTTAATTCCATAAAAGAAGCATCATAATTTGAAGTAGTATTTGTATCTTTCTGTACAGTCTCTCCTAAGTCTATATATTGATAATATTCATTATGTTCTTGAATGACACAGTCTGTGGAACCAGATGCTGAACTCTGAGAAGCAAAGGTCTGATTATTGTTTTTTGGAGGTGATAAAATTTGAGTTGATTCTTTTATGGGAGAAGAACTAATCTTGAATAAGGAAGTGATGTCACAAAACTGCTAAAAAGTAAAAAAAAATACATCAACAAGTAAACATAAATAATGGTGCTTATCTAAAAGAAAGACAAGATCAAATAATTAACCTATTCATAAGTATTGCAATAATTGATGCAATAAGCTCATAATATGATTAGGTTTTCACTGTATCACTGTCATCCCGTTGCTCATCAATTTGCTTGAGTGGGCACCAGTAACATCTCTATTGTGAGACTTGTTGTTACTGTTTTTGGCGTCTCGAATATGCCATGAGTAGCTGCCAAGCTCTGCCGTGCGGGCAGGATACTCTTGGAAGCTTGCCGGGCCCTCCGAGAGGGACGGAGGAATTGAACCCGGGTTGGCCGCGTGCAAAGCAAACGCCCTAACTGCTTTCTTCTGATGATTATTGATTTAAGCAATATCCAGAGAAAAGTGACCAAGAATGGGGTTTTCAGTTCAAGAGGCTGTTAGCCTCCAGACCCATCAGACCCATGCTTTTCTCTCTTATTTCTGTCAGTTAGAGTAACATTCTGTCAGTTATATTCTGTCCTTCATATTCTGTCTTTTATTTAAAGAAAAAGTTATTATAATTTGCATTTATTTCCTGATCACTCAGCAGAATTTTTAGCTACACAAGTTATTTATAAATTTTTGCTTGCTATAGACTTGAAAATATTACAAATAAGGCTACAGCTTCCTCACTACAATTAAAAACATCATGATGGTATTGAAAAGATAATGTGAAAACAAAAGAATAGAGTGTGTAATTGTCTGTGGATGTAGAAACATTCCAAAATTATTTAAGTGTTTTAAACTGATTGCATTGTATTATCCACATTGAATAGTTTTAAATTGTATGTTGTGTTTTCAGTGAGAATTTGAAAAGAAATTTAATTCAATTTAATTCAAGTGACATTGTTTTGCTATGTGAAGTCCAAAACAAAATGGATCACTTCATTTTGAAACCTCTTATGGTAAAAATTGACACTCTAGTTGAAGGGAAAGAAACTCAGAAGCATCTCAATTAACTAACCTTTAACACTTTTTTTGGAACTTCAGGTAAGAGTTCCTGAAGTTGAGGAAGAGTTGCCAGTAATATCCAGTGCAGTGAGGGTCCTTTATTTAACATGAGCTGTGCCACCAATGGATTAATACATGGAAAATCAAGTAAATATATTTCTTCCTAGAAAAGAGTTTAAGGAACAGTCGGTCAGTGGTGTTTTGAAAGTGACCAATTTCATTATATTTAACTCTAGCATATCCAAATGCTTATTTTGATTACATCTACAGCACCTTTGAGATCCCTAGGGGACAAGTATGGCCAGGAAGAAAAGAAACTTCTTTGGCAATAAAGACTTATATGCAGTCATAACTCGGAATGTTCATTGAGTCTAAATCACAGATCCAGAAAGATTTATTATAGTTTATTTCTTTCCAGTGAAATTTGTTTTTAATCTAACAGATTTTCTAGTAGGAAATCTTTTAAGAGACTTAATTTCTTTGGAGGCAGGGAACGGGGGGAATATACCTCAGGGTTACTCCTGTCTCTGCCCTTAGCTCAGGAAACCCTATGGGATGCCAGGGATCGAACCCGGGCCAGTTGTGTGCAAGGCAAGTGCCTGACCTGCAGTACTATTTCTCCGGTCCTGAGACTTAATTTTTATACCTCAAGATTTCTTTAGCTAAGGACAGCAGAGATAAGGGCCAGGAAGATTGCTCCACAGTTGGAAGCCTGCCTCATGAACTGGGGGAGAAGGTAGCTGTAATAGAGAAGGGATCACTAAATCAATGATGAGAGATGTGTGCTGAAAGTAGATAAAGGACCAAACATGATGGCCTGTCAGTATCTGTATTGCAAACCATAATGCCCAAAAATAGAGAGAGTAAGAGGGAAATTGTCTGCCATAGAGTCAGGAGATGGGGGTCAGATACTGGGGACACTGGTAGTGGAGAATGTGCCCTGGTGAGGGATGGGTGATTGATAATTATATGACTGAAACTCAAACATGAAAGCTTTGTAACTATATCTCATGGTGATTCAATTAAAAAAAGATTAATTTAGCTCTCTAAACTATGTACTACCACTGTTTGACTAAAATAAATCATTTTGTTATCTGAGACAATTTCAGGAAAGCCTTGTGAAGAATATAGAATCTTTGAACAAGAAATGATTTCAAATCTAAAATGTAATTTCAGAGAGATTCATGACAAGTTTAGAAATAGAGCAGCCATATCTACTATTGCCATATTCTTACCCTACCCCTACCACAACCAGATTGCATGGCTTTTTTGTACCCTTTGGTTTTATCTAATAGACATGTGAGTAGACTGGCATGCTTTAATAGGAATAAAATTGTACTCATGTATATTTGTACTCATGTATAAATTATACCCATACTTACTGATGCTACTATGGACCTCTTAGCAGATAAAGGTTCTATGACTTAATACATGAGTATTTGTTTATATATTTTATAATTTCATAGTTTTCAGTGGTAAAATAGTCACATGGTTAAAAATTCAAAAAGTACTGGGAAGTGTACAGTTGGAAGTACATTCCCACTCCATTATTTCAGATCTTTTAGAGCTAAACCAATCATCATTTCTTGGTCTATAGCCCAGATATGGGCTGGAGTGATAGCACAGCGGTAGGGTGTTCGCCTTTCACGTGGCCGACCTGTGTTCGATTCCTCCGCCCCTCTCGGAGAGCCCGGCAAACTACTGAGAGTATTGCGCCCACACGGCAGAGCCTGGCAAGCTACCCGTGGCGTATTGGATATGCCAAAAACAGTAACAATAAGTCTCATAATCAGAGACGTTACTGGTGCCCGCTTGAGCAAATTGATGAGCAATGGGATGACAGTGACAGTGACAGCCCAGATATATAGTACTCAAATAATGATTTTTCCCCTCTTGTTTCGTATACTTGTAGTATACTGCATGCTCTGTGCTGCAGCTTTCATTAACTTACTATTTATTTTTCTTTTTAGTGCCATATTTGGTGGTACTCAGGGCTTTCTCCTTGTTCTGAGCTCAGTGGTCACTCCTGGTGGGATTGAGGGAACATATGGGGTCCCAGGGATTGAACCTGGGTTGGCCCATGCAAGGCAAACTCCAACTCATTATACTATCACTCTAGCCCCCTTACTTGAAGAACATTCTATATTTGTACATAGAGAATCATTTTTTATGGATTTATGATTTGAATATATATTATTTTATCTTATAAGTTTTTTGCCACAACCAGCAGCTCTCAGAGCCTCCTCCCAGTTTGTTGCCTGGGGGTCGCTCCCAAGGGGTGTTTCATGTGGGGCCAGGATTAAACCCAGGTTTCCTCCATGCAAAGCACGTACTGCAGTCCTTTGGACTATGTCTCCAGCCCCTTAACTGTATTTCAAAATAAAGATAAACACTGTAGATTTGAGAGCAATGAGATATTACACTTTAACAAAAAAGTACTTCTAAATATTATCTTAAATATTTTACAAGTCTACTTTCAATTTCAATTAAAACTATTGATAAATCGTAGAATGATAGAATTTTACTATTCTCTAAATATACTTATTATTCTTAAATGCTTAAAGTAGGGAAGAAGTTGTTTTTAAAATAATATGTACTGGGGCTGGAGCGTTAGCACAGTGGGGAGGGCGTTTGCCTTGCATGCGGTGCAACCCGGGTTTGATTCCCAGCATCCCATATGATCCCCCAATCACCGCCAGGAGTAATTCCTGAGTGCAAAGTCAGGAGTAACCCCTGAGCATTGCCGGGTGTGACCAAAAAAAAAAAAGCAAAAAATAAAATAATATGTATTGAAATCATTAGTCATCTGGTAAATTAGATTTAAAAGTCATTATAAAAGATGCAATTAAAACATCTCTGTCAGATTTTTCTTTTCTTCTTTTCCCTGTTTTGGTGCCAGAGATTAGATACAGGGCTTCATGTAAACAAGGCAAGTATTCTATTGTTAAGCTACCATTTCTGTACTTAGTTTTGTCAGATTAAAATCACTACAGGTGATTCTGGAAATGATCTAAGTAAATGTTGAGCATTATGGTTACTGTTATAAATATTCATGCAAGCACTCAGTATTATCATCATCCCGTTGATTGTTGATTTTCTCGAGCAGTCTCAGTAAGGTCTCCATTCATCCTATCCCTGAGATTTTAGAAGCCTCTCTTTACTCATCCTTCCCAACGATGCCGCATTGGAGGCTCTATCAGGGTCAAGGGAATGAGACCTATCATTGTTACTGGTTTTGGCATAAGAATACTCCACAGGGAACTTGCCACGGTCTCCCATGTGGGATTTCTATATTAATTTCTAGAAAAAAGAAATAAGTTTAACAACAACAAAGTGGAAATGGTCAAAATATATAAGGAGACAATTATGAAAGCAAAAATCAAATGATCAATATACAAAAAAGTGTTAAACTAGACAAAAATATGCTACCATAAAAAGAATTCAAGTACATTTATATATATTTGCAAATATATCAATTATTTATTTAGATAATAAACCTTAGATGGTGAAACTTCAAACCAGGATTTATCCAGATAGTCATACGGATTTCTCTTTGAGGTCATTAAATTATGGTCAGCTATTTGTCGAATTAATAGTGCAGTCTCTTCTACTCCTGGGGACATTATAAGCTAAAAAATATTTTAACATGTCAGATTACAGGAAATATTAAGCAAAATATATCATACAAAACTTGTAATTGTAAGGAAAAATTACATTCTATTCTTTGAATATTATTTTCAATTTTTTAATTTTTGTATTAGTCACTTAGAGATTCAAAGTTATAAAGTTGTTTATGATTGGGTTTCAGTCTTACAATGTTTCAATACCCATCCCTTCACCAGTGTCCATTTTCCATCACCAATGTCCCCAGGTCACCTTCCTCCACTCCACCAATCAGCCTGTTTCTATGGCGGACACTTTTTTCTCTGTCTCTCTGTCTGTCTGTCTGTGTCTCTCTCTTTTTTTTCATTTTGGACATTATAGTTTGCAATAAAGATATGGAAAGGTTATAATGTATATCTCTTCACCATCTTTCAGCACTCAGTTCTTGTCCAGAATGATCATTTTCAACTATCATTGTCATAGTGGTTTCTTCTCTGTCGCAATTGCTCTCCCCCTGACTTGTGTGAACATTATTTTAGATATAATTTATCAAGTTATATAAAATTCAGGAATTTTATTTGTGAGGATAAACAATTTTCTTCCCTAAATATGATTTCCCTGTAGATTCAAATTTTGGAATGCAGTTTTCCTTCATATTTATTTGGCACTTAATAGCAGTCTTAAATATACTTGGTGTTATATAGTGTATCTATAATAGAAGTAAAGCAACTTAAATATCATTAGTAATAATTAATATTTTGCTTTTTCTAGGCTAAACCTAGTGTTCTCAAATTATTATAGGACAAGAATTTTTAAAACAAAGTTGAAAAAATACAGTATAATTACAGATGAATTTGGTGCTGTGTACAAAAAGAAAAAAATAAGGTTTTGACTTAAAATAGTCATTGCTTGTATTTGGGGATTATTCTTTCAGTTTTGGCTCTCTTAATACTCAGATATCTTTCTAAGAATGTGTGTGTCAATATAACTAAACTTAACACTAAAATAATTTTTCTTAATATTCTGTGCCTCTTTCTCTTTTGAAATGGCAGCTTTCTTTTTTCCATTTCACTACCACCTGAAAGGTAATCTACTACCTTTATCATCTACTTCATCTTCTTGATTTGTCTGAAAAACAGTTCACGCATGAGGAGTTTAACGTGGGCAGAAAGACAATGCCTTAAGCAATCATACTTAGAAATAAAAGTATCTGTACTGTAGAAAGTTTAAGAAACACAGTCCATATGAACCTTAAAATAAACTATGACAGTTTTTCTTTCACATGAATAATAGACATAAAACAATTCTATACCTGAGAAGTATATGTACATACACACACACATACACACACTGGTGTATATAAACAAGATGTTTATATACAACTGGTGTTGTAGACCCTGTATATTAAGGAATAAGTGATTTTTTTTTTTTTTGCTTTTTGGGTCACACCCAGCGATGCTCAGGGGTTACTCCTGGCTTTGCACTCAGGAATTACTCCTGGCGGTGCTTGGGGGACCATATGGAATGCCGGGGATCGAACCTGGGTCGGCCGCGTGCAAGGCAAACGCCCTACCCGCTGTGCTATCGCTCCGGCCCTGGAATAAGTGATTTCTAAAGTGTACTTTATCTATAACAGCTTACTATTAGCTAAGAAGCGAAACTGAGTGAGATATTACTGGGTGCGAGCCGTAGCACAGAAGGTAGCCATTTGCATCGCACACGGCCAACCTGGATTCAATCCACAGCACTCCATATGGTCCCTTGAGCACCACCGGGTGTAATTCCTGAGTGCAGACACAGGAGTAACTTGTGAGCATCGCTTGGTTGTGGCCTCAAAACAAAACCAAAAAAAGTGAAAACTGACTCTAGAAAGAGTAGTGAGATAAAACTATAATTCATCACAGATCTTTTTTTTTTTTAATCAAGGTTTCTCCAGAAATGTGTGTGTGGGTCACTCCAGCAATATTCAACCTTGAGTGTGACTCTGCTGGATGGATGTTCCAGCCAGTGACAGTACTTCTGGGACTGGCCCAGAAGAAATAGAGGCTACACCAGGCAGTGTAGGGGCCTCCACAGCTACACCCACTGATGATGGCAGGGTTTGGGGTGGAGTGGGGGAATTGTCACATGATGCTGAAGATCTAACTAGGGACCTCCTACATGCAAAGACTGTGTCTACCACTTGAGCTATCTTCCCAGCTCAAAATGTTTTCAAAAAGTAAAAGGACCAGTCTACATTTTATTTCTAGTGGTTTTGAGCTGGGCAGAAAAAAGAACTAGGAAGGATGGAAGTGAGAGGAGGGAAGTACCATTCTTGGTGGAAGACGGGCCAGAATGTCATGTTTGTGCCATGTGCAGTGGCAGAGGTGATAGTGTAGAGGGGATAGTCCGAAAGTGATGAGTAGAGCAAGGCTAAAGGAAGTTATACCAGGGGTGAAATCAGCAGTCAGCTGAGTTTCAACTCTATTTTGAATGAAGTAGGAAGTTATGGAAGGAATGAGCAAGGAAATTCAACTCAGTAACAAATATTTATCAAGAGCCAATTTGGCACATGTAGACTAGGCCAAGAATAAAATAATAAATAAATGTTTCCCAATCTCCCCCCAAAACTTAATTCCAGGAAGTGAATGAGATAGTAATACCATAAAATAAATTTGGGAGAGGACATGAAATTGTGTTTTAGATATGCAGAGTTTGAGGTACCTATGGGACGTTTCTGTGAAGATTTCCAGTAGAATGCTAGAATATAGGTATAGAATCATAAGTCAGGAAAAATTTAAGAATTATACCCAAAAAAATAACTGAATTTGTGAGAATGTCTGAGTTTATGAAGGAAATAATAGTTAAAATAGAAGAGAGCTTAGTCTTGAATTTGGAAAAAATTGTTTAAATTGCAATGACAACACTGAGAAAAAGGGCCCAGAAAGGAGACTAATTAGAGATCAAGTTATTTATGTCAAAAGATTTTCTTTACATACCAGATAAGAACTTAAAAAATTTTTTTTTAAAAATTTTTGGTTTTTTGGGCCATACACACCAAGCTGTGTTCAGGGCTTCTGACTCTGTACTCAGGAATCACTTCTAGCAGGTCTTGGATGAGAACTGGGGTGCCTGGGGTTAAATCCCAGTTGGCTGGATGAAAGGGAAGTACCCTACCAGCCATTCTGTCCCTGTGGACCCTACAACTTTGTCTATCTTTTATAAGAACATTTTGTTCTTGCTTCCAGTACACCCAGTAGTTGGTACTTGGGAACCATGGTCATACCCAATAGGCCTGTGGTACTAGGGATCAAACCCAGGGCGTCACACATGCAGAGCATATGTTCTATGATTTGTGGCTATATTCCTGATCCTAAAAGAGCAGTTTGTTTTGTTTTGTTTTTGTCAAAGAATGAATATTTTAATTCATGTTTTCCTAAGATTCAAAAACGTCTGAGGGAGCAGGGATGTAGTTTAGTGGTAGAGCACATGCTTTGCATGTGTGAAGCCCTGAGTTCATTCCTAGGTACCAAAAAAGAAAATAATCTATGTAGTAATTAGAAGTAAAATGTGATTTTAAAGTAAAGACTTTTAGGGGCTAGAGAGAGAGAGAGCACAGCAGGTAGGGTAATTGCTTTGCACAGCTGGTAAGGCCTTGCATGTGGCAGACCCAGGTTCAATTCCCAGCATCCCATATCATCCCCTGAGCACCACCAGGAGTAATTCCTGAGTGCATGAGCCAGGAGTAACCCCTGTGCATCACCAGGTGTGACCCAAAAAGAAAAAAAAATAAGAAAATTTGAAATTGTTCCTTATTTGGCTTTTTAGCAGTTTTTAGTTTACTCATTTGATATTTCTCACTGGGTACTTGAGTTTGAGTATAATTTTGATTTATGAACAAACATTTAGGAAAAATGTACCTTTACATCCAGTTCTGATTTTAGCCCACAGGAAACCAAAGCTGCATAAAGCTGTGCTAGGTGCTGATGGGTCTTTTCTGTAAGATGGTACCTAAAAACAATTATTATTTTATATATACTCACTTGAAAGCTGATCATGCTAATGAGTTCAACCCCAAGTACTCCCCTTCAAAAGAATATTAGTATGGAAATTCACTCGTTCAATCAATAACTACCAAGTATCTAGCAAATGTAAACAATGTGCTTGATTCTGTAGGGGTGGTACTCCAAAATGATAATATAAAGTAAAATGTGGTAAGTAACAGGAAAAAAAAATGGTGTCAAGAATTCAATGAATGGGATGGTCACAACTAAATACTTGTGTGAATGACTGTTATACTTAGAAAAGATTACTTAGAGGGGCTGGAAAGACAGTACAGCAGGCAGGGTATTTGCTCTGCACGCAATCGACCCAGATTCTATCCCCAGCATCCAATATGGTCCCTTGAGCACTGCTTGGAGTAATTTTGAGTGCAGAGCCAGGAGTAACCCCAGAGCTGGGTGTGGCCCAAAAACCAAAACCAAAAAAAGAAAAAAAAAAAGGTAGAAAAAGGAATATTATTCTGGATGTCCTGAGAAAACAGACACAATTTCAGAAGATAAAAGAGTGGGACAAAGTAGAGAATAATGTTAAGATAGAGAAAATAGGGGCTGGAGCAATAGCACAGCGGGAAGGGTGTTCGCCTTGCACGCGGCTGACCTGGGTTTGATTCCCAGCATCCCATATGGTCCCTTGAGCACCGCCAGGAGTAATTCCTGAGTACAAAGCCAGGAGTAAGTCCTGAGCATCACTGGGTGTGACCCCCAAAAAAGATTAAAAAAAAGATAGAGAAAAATATAAGCATAGTAGGAATGGGAAAATAAATCATATTTGTGAGCCAGAAACCAGTCTGGTTGAAATGAATAACTGAGAATTATGCCTGAAAATATAGGTTAGGGTTATATTCTGAAGACTGAATATTATGGCAAGTTATTTGTATATATTCAGTAGAAAATAGGGGAGTCAGTGGATACATTTTATCAGAGTGGAGTAAGAGCCTAGTGTTGAGTTTACTGGTCAAAGAGGGCTCAAAGTGGCTGAAGCACATGCTTTGCATACAGAAGGCCTGGGTTTCATTCCTAGAACTGCCTAGTCCTGCAAGAATTGCTTGGAGTGAGATTGAGCACAGAGCCAGGTATAGAAATGGAGCACCAGCAGGTGTGACCCTCAAAACAAAACAAAACAGAACAAAACAAAAAAGAATATTGAATGCACAACAGATTATGGAGAGTTCCAATGACCCACTGGGCGGTGGGAAACCGGGAAACACTGGTAGTCTATTATAATGGCTCACATAAAATAATGAGAATCTGAACTGTGGTTCAGAAAGAAAAAAAAGTGTGTGCCTGAACCTATAGTATTTTTTTCCAGCCTTAGAAATGAAGAGGACAAGGTTAGAGAGAGTACATTAGGTAGGTGCTTGTTTTGCACTTAGTTCACCTGGGTTTGATCCCTGAAACTCAATTATATGTTCCCCAAGCCTCTTTAGGAATGATTCCTTAAGCTAGAACCAGAAGTAAGCTGTGAGCACTGGTGAATGTGGTTCAAAAACAAGCAAAAAGCAAGATATCATTTTTGGGAGGGGATTTAGAACTTCGTTCATACTTAAACATGTCAGATTGGGTAGCTGTGGAATAAGAGTGGAAATATTTAACAGAAAATGAGAGATACATATTAGAAGTTTTAAAGTGAGACAGGGGTTCAAAATATGGAGTGATTATAGCAGAAGGATAACTGAAGTGTGGGTATAGATAGGCCTTTCAATTGATAAGAGAGGAAGAAAGGAGTTCAGGTATAGTCGGAAAGGAAAAATAGCTAGTATTAGAAGATAAAAAATTAGTAGTAGAAGATAAAAAATGCCATGGAATTTAAGTTTCCAGAAAAAACACTTATAATAGACCTTCACATTCCATAGAAGTGAAAGATAAATTATTTTTATATACTATTAAAATATAAACATTTGTTCTTATAAACCACAGTTACCTCAATATTTTTTGGGGGTCATACCCAGCAATGCACACAGGGCCTACTCCTGGCTCATGCACTCAGGAATTACTCCTGGCGGTGCTCAGGGGACCATATGGGATGCTGGGAATTGAACCCGGCTCAGCCGTGTGCAAGGCAAACGCCCTACCCGCTGTGCTATTGCTCCAGCCCAACCTCAATTTTTAAAAAATTGGAAAATGCAGAGATAAAACCTGAAATACAAGAGAGGCACAGTAATAAATTACCTTTGAGAGACAGTAGAGGTAGGAAGGAAATACGGATTATAGAAAAGGAGAAGTGGAAGTAGTATAGAAGCATAAAAGATAAAGGAAAGAAGTGTCATATGATGACTCTTCAAAACCAATGTCTTGACATGGATTTTTAAATTTTGATTACCAATTTACTTATTCAATGATTAAGTATAGCAAGATGCCATTTAGTTGGTAAATTTAGTAAAAATTTTAGAGAGAAGTGATTTAAGAATAAGTTATCTTATGTGCACTGGTGAAGGGACGGGTGTTTGAGCATTGTATAACTGAGACTTAAACCTGAAAGCTTTGTAACTTTCCACATGGTGAACGAATAAAAGAAAAAAAAAAAGAATAAGTTATCTTTTAGGAAAAAAAGTCTAAAACAAGAAAATCCCAAACGTTTTTAGCTTACTATCCCCATCTTATAAAAAGAAATTACTCAGTGGTCCCTATAAAATGTATCTTCTTTAAGCAAACAAAGTGCCCCCTCACAACGCACCCAAGATTACTACTAGTCAGTGCATTATTCCAGTGCTGAAGAGTGTGGAGCGAAGGGACTGTTTTTGAGAAAGACTGGTTTAGAATTAAAAAATAATGAGAGAAATACTTAAAGCAGAGATTCTTAGTGAGATGGAGGATGGAAAATAATTCACATGGAACTTCTGGGGCAAATATACCATGAGTAAGTGGAAAACTGACTTCTGCTTCAGAGGAGAACTGAGTGATTCAAATATGAACATGAATTTGGATGAAGAAATGTTTACTTACTCTGAGTTAACTGTGTCTTTGAAATATAAAATTATCCAACAATAGTTGTATTGGAAAGATAATGCCATTAATCTCATAACAATATTGTCTGATGCCTTCTCAGAATTTAATTCTTCGAGGTCCTGCCAAGAAATAAAAATATTTTCTTGGTTAAAGAGTTGTTATGTAATTATTTGACCATATTTTTATAATCTATGTCATATAAATGATGATATGAGGAGAAACATAGGAATGGGTTCCTATTGCACTGAAAAATTAAAGTCACACTTGGAAATAGTATAGTTAATGATTGCTTCAGTAAGAAGGATTTGTATGTCTCTCAAAATGCTATATATGACAAAACAGCATACAGAGTGCCTCCCTATTTTGGGAAAAGTCCTTAGAGGATTTTTCCTATGGGGAATGCAAAGTAAGCTATTTTTAAAAGTTAATTCTTATTAAAATACCGTGATTTACAAAGTTGTTCATTATACAGTTGTTTGGCGTTCCAAAATCATTTAGTGTTCCAAAACCATTTGTGTGACCTTCCCTTCACCAATATTCCCAGGTTCCCTCCCAATCCCAACCTGTCCCCTTAGGCACATAATAAATTTACTTTATATTGCTTCTTCCAACAAAATTTTAGAACCTGGCAAATAGAATGATCAGAAACTAAGTCAGTAAGGGCCAATTAACAATTACTATATGATTTTGAACAATGTAAATAAGAAAATTAAAACCAGTTAATACACTGTAATAAAATGCCTATTCTCATTTACATATATACATTTTCAACTCTGGAATCTAATATATATTACATTAAATTTTACTTTATACTTGGGTCTTGTTATGGTACTAATCATGTTTCACCTGTCATTAATAAACTTTTAAAGCAATTCAATGAAAGTATGTCTTAAAAGTCATGAATAATGTACACTGAAAAGGTTTTGTTTTGTTTCTTTACAGTTTACACAATGTGGTTAATAAAACTGTTGAGTGGAGTTTCATACTTAAAAATTCTAGCACTAGCACTCCAGAGTGTCCCCAACTGAGTGTCCACCTCCATTTACCATTGTCTAATGTCCCCTTCTTCCCTCCTTCTCCTCTCTCCCCCACGGTGAGATTCTTCCTGGAAACCAGTTTGCAGCAGTTACTATTTCCTTGTGCATCTGTTTACCTTTTTTTTTTCTAATTCCCCTACCACGTTTCTTTATACTCCACATATGAGAAAGATCGGGCTGGAGTGATAGCACAGCGGTAGGGCATTCATCTTGCATGTGGCCGACCCAGATTCGATTCCTCCGCCCCTCTCGGAGAGCCCGGCAAGCTACGGAGAGTATCTTGCCCAGACGGCAGAACCTGGCAAGCTACCCCTGGTGTATTCAACATGCCAAAAACAGTAACAAACAAGTGTCATGATGGAGACATTACCGGTGCCCGCTGGAGCAAATCAATGAGCAACAGGATGACAGTGACAGTGACAGTGATATGAGAAAGATCATTTTGTGTCTGTCCTTCTCCTAGCATACTACTCTCCAGATCCATCCAATATTTGTAAATTGCATAATCTAATCTCATAGCCAAGTACTGTTTCACTGTGTACATGTACTATAATTTTTATCCAGTCATCTATCTTGGACATTTGGGCTGTTTCAGATTGTGGCTATTGTGAATAGTGCTGCAAGGAACATAGGGATGAAAATGTCTTTTTAAAATTTTCTTCCTTTTCTTCTTTCTTTCTTCCTTTTCTTCTTTCCTTTCTTTCCTTCTTTCTTTCTTTCTTTCTTTCTTTCTTTCTTTCTTTCTTTCTTTCTTTCTTTCTTTCTTTCTTTCTTTCTTTCTTTCTTTCTTTCTTTCTTGCTTTCTTGCTTTTTGGGTCACACCTGGCAATGCACAGGGGTTACTCCTGGCTCTGCACTCAGGAATTACTCTTGGCAGTGCTCAGGGGACCATATGGGATGCTGGGAATCGAACCCAGGTCAGCCGTGTGCAAGGCAAACACCCTACCTGCTGTGCTATTACTCCAGCTCCCTTCTTTCTTTTTTTAAAATAATTGAATCACTGAATAAAAAAGTTATTCATGATTTAGTTTCAGGTGTACAATGTTCCAACACCAATGTCTTCACCATTGTCCATTTTCTTCCACCAGTGTCCCCAGTTTCCCTCCCACACCCCAGCCTATCTCCATGGCAAGCACCTTTTTTTATTTTTTCCTTCCCCCAACCCCTCTTTTAAGCAATATGGTTTGCAATACTGTTACTGATAGAGTATCATGCATACCACTTTTACCTCCTTAAAGCACCTAGTCCTGGCCCAGCATGTCTTCATCATCGTTGTAACAGTGATCCCTTCCCTGACCTAACTCCCAACTGGCAAGCTTCATACTAAGAACCAGTTCTCCTGCTCTTTGTTTCTTTTGCCTTTGGGCTTTATTTAGTCTCCTACTATTTATTTATATCTTGCCTGGGAGTGAGATCATTCTGTGTCTATACCTCTCCCTCTGACTTATTTCACTCAGCATGATAGCACATTTTCACAGTGGAATAATACTCAGCTGTAAGAAAAGGTGAAAACATGCAATTTGCTGATGTATGAATGGATTTGGAGAGTATCATGCTGATATATATAAATATATGTATATGCTGCAATAAATATAAGAATGCAGACATATTTTCTGCGTTGTGTTTTGACACCCTTAGGGCACATTTCCAGGAGTGGAATTTCTGGGTTAGATGAAAGATCAATTCCTAGATTTTTGAGTAATGTACATATTATCTGCAAAAAAGGCTGGACTAGTTAACATTCCCGCCAGCAGTGAATGAGAGTCCTTTTTCCCCCCTGCATCCACACCAAAACTGGTTGATGTTTGCTTTTGATGAGTGCCAGTCTCGCTGGTGTGAAGTGAAATCTTACTGTTGTTTTGACTTGATTTTTCTGGGTAATTAGTGATGAAGAGAATTTTTTTATATACCTGTTTTTGGCCATTTGTATATCTCCTTTGAGGAAGTTGATCATCTTTTCTCCCCGTTTTTTTGTGGAGTTGGATTTTTTCTTGTAAAATTCTATGAGCATTTTATGTCCTAATATTGACCCTTTATTAGATGAGTGGTGGGCAAATCATTTCTCCCACTTTGGGCTTTCTTTGTATCATGGTCATCAGTTCCTTTGAAGTGCAGAAGCTCCTTAATTTAATGTAGTCCCTGTTTGTTAATCTTTGCTCCACTTGCCTGGCCATCCTTTAAGGTCCCTCTAGCTTCAATGTCATGGAGAGTTCTGCTAATGTTTTCCTCTGTACTTTATGGATTCAGGTCTGATAACAAGTATTTAATCCATTTTGATTTGACTTTTATGCTTGGCATTAAAAGGAGGTCTGAGTTCATTGCTCTGCATGTGGCTGAGCAGCCCAGTGTAGGACCAGTGATGTCAGCTGGAGGCAAGCGTCACCTGAGATGACAGAGCAGCAAGCGAAAGGTCCCCAAATAGGTTTTTATAATGGATGTCTAACAGAGCTCTGTGTTTCCACACAGCTTATATTTTCACATTTGCTCTTCAACTCAGAAGGCAGCTTTACCAAACAGATTTGTTATCTTTCCAATGGAATTAAGTCACTGAAAACACCTCTGAAGTCCTTTTCCTGGAGAATTCTGTCGTATGTCTCTGGCATATTTTATAGATTCTAGCCTAATCTCATTGTTTGTCTTCTAAAGTATGTTAAAAATTGTTTAATCTCCAGGTGGCTAAGGAGAGCTCTGGCGCCTTTCCCTCTCATTTGGTGGTCTCAGGCCGCTTCCCCTCCTGGGGCGGCCCGTGCCATGGGCGGCCGAAGGAGGAAATGAGGCCGCCAGGCCGGTTGATGATTGGTAGCCGTTTATTCCATTCTCCGCACGCACCTGTTCCAGTTTCCTGAGCCCTTCATTCTAGTCTCACATTGTCCCGAATTCCTGTCTCCTCTAATCTCTCCTGTTCATCTTTCCGCTCTCTCACTCTCAGCCTCATCTCTCATCTCTCCACATGCCTGGTCCTGCATTCTTCCCCTACATTCTTCTCCCTCTGTCTCCCTTGCTAGTCTCTCCGTGCTCCATTTTGCTGCCCTGGTCTCTTTAGTCTCTCACCAACTCCCCAGCAATGGAGGTAGACACCACATCCCATCTGGTAGCACATTCAACATATCAAAAGCCCTTCCTGATCACTGATCCAGCTCAAGGGAGGGAAATCCCACCTAGGGGTTTTTCTCCTCTCCACAGTCCAATAACTAAATTAATATCTTAATTAACATCTTAATTCTACTTCATAGTATTTGTTATTTTCTAAGGACACAGTAAGGTATACATTAAGCTTGTAGGGTAGCTCTCCTGGG
Organism: Sorex araneus; assembly: GCF_027595985.1. Lineage (NCBI taxonomy): Eukaryota > Metazoa > Chordata > Mammalia > Eulipotyphla > Soricidae > Sorex > Sorex araneus. The sequence goes on along the minus strand of NC_073302.1, from coordinate 23,331,480 downwards.
GACGTCTCACTATAGATCTCAGACTACAGTGCTCAGGCCAGATTAATCTTTCCTAACCCTAGCAGGTTCCTAGTCTAGATGTTACTTTTTGGATCATGGCAGATTGTCCATGACCATACTCTTAACTTATAGTTAAGTATTATGGCACTTTGGCCAGGCCCACTTTGATGCCAGGGTAGCTCACTGCTTGCCCTGGGTCCATCCAGTCCCTCATTGGGACCCTGCTTTTGGAGTGCTGGGAAGTAAGGACAACTGAGGCTTAAGTTGAGAGAACAGATGCCCAGGGGTGAATATCATTCAGAGTCAATTAACTCCCAAGTTACAAAAGCATAGCATTAAGTGTCTTCCTGTGTCTATATAAAAAGGACATTGCTCTAAATTAACTATGCAAAGGACTTAAGGAAAAGAGAAAAGCAATATTTACAAGTTAGCAGAACACAAAGAAAGAAGTTACAAATAAACACAGAGGAATGGGAGCACTGCAATGGGAGTAACCCAATAAACCTAAGTTCCCTACGGCCAGGGAGGAAGGGCAAACCAATGTTATCCTACAAAAAATAATAAAAAGAAGTTTAGTAACTTTTACACTATGATAATTTTAGCACTGTGGCTAATTTTCAGTTTTGGAAAGAATAATATATTACAGTTAAGCTCTATATACAGTTGTATGTATTTATTTTTTTACTATATAGTTTTACCTGCAAAATTATGGCAGTATGTTCATTAATTGTCATTACTACATAATGCTCTGTGTCTCCAAAAAGTTTCAGTGACTCATTGCAGCATCTTTCCACTAGGGTGATATTGTAACTGTAAAATACAATATTTGTGAATTAAACAATAAAATAGAAAAGAACTTTTTTGCAGGGGAGGCTTACTCCTGGTTCTGTGCTCAGAGATGGCTACTGGTGGTACTCAGGGGACCATATGCAGTGCTGAGGATCAAACCAGGGTTGGCTGTGAGCAAAGCAAGCACCTTAACCCTTGTATTATCTCTCCAGTCCCCAAAAGACAATTCTTTAAACTGTATTAGTCTCCTGTATATTAAATTATTTGAATCACTGTGCTTTGTCTTTTATATATAAATGTATTCTACTTTATACATTTGAGGAATAAAGGGCTAGAGTGATAGTACAGTGATTAGGGTACTTGTCTTACACAAGGCCTACCTGGATTAGATCCCCAGTATCCCATACGGACCCCTGAGTACCACCAGGAATAATTCCTGAGTGCAGAACCAGGAGTAACCCCTGAGCATTGCTGGGTGTGACACCAAAACAAAACTAAATATATATAAGTGTATAAGTTTGAGGAATGAAATCAATTTATTTAGTATAGATAACAAATTAGTTGAGATGCATTTTGCTCTAGTTATTTTGCTAAATATTATGGTTTATAATATTATTACCAATATCTTGATCAATTTATTCTAGCTCTATATATGTATTCATGAAAGCTAACACTTTTATGAATAAAAAACATTCAGCAATTATCAGAACTTTTAGTTATTCTCCCTAAAATTGTTTTATAAACTCATAGTTTTCTGTGATTTTCCCTACAAACTTAATATATAAAAACAAATATGAAAAATAGAACTGTACTTTAATAAAGGGAACAGTACAATTATAATTCCTTAATATATAAAGCCTTTGGCTAGCAACTCTGTGCTAAGAAAAAATGTCTTCTATTTAGAATGTTCAATGTTTGATACGCAATGTTTGATACAAAAATGTTCAAAATTTGATACAGAATGTTTGAGAACTAGAGGTATAAAAGCTTGAGACTTCACTTAGATCTTCATAGAGTATTCCTCAGGAGGTATTTAAAAATCCTTCCACCAAAAAAAAAAATCTCACCACATTATCAATAATTCAAAGATGGACCATATAAAAATTCACAGGGAAAAAAATTCCCATGCTGACACTTAATATTTTCTGGTGGCAAAAGAAATGCACTCAAAATTAATTTTCAATAAGAATATTACCCCAAAATTGATATATATCTTATATATTACAAAAAGGGATAATCTTCAATAGTTCTGATGGTGTATTCTATGGGGAAAGCATAAGTTGAAAAATTATCTGGGCAATTAGTCTTCTATAATTCCACAGGTATCTATTGTGCTGCGGTTCACCATCAAATCCCACATGAGCCCCAAAATTTTTGAGTTCATGATCAAAGGAGACATAGAGACATCAACAAATAAATTTTGGAGGCATGTATTCACACCAGCTGGTGCGCTGTCCTGCTAGGCAAGAGCAGCAGCCTCCCAGCAGAGCACAGGCTTTTGGTTAGAAAAAAACACATCCTGCCGTACCTGTCATATTCATAATCACCCACAAAATTAGTTTAACTCACTGGGCCCATGTCCTGGCACCCAGTAAATTCATGTAAGCATAGTGAAGCAAGCATTGATATAGAAGAAAGAAAAAGTGATTACACAAAGCAATCAACTATTGATCATTAACCACATCACTGGTGTGGACCCTAAGCCATTGTTTCTATTTTTACTCCGTGACTGGCAAGCGCCCTTGTGAAGGGTTACAAGCGTTGCAAGGGACACATTGTACCCTTTGTTTCTCTATTTCTCCTGCTAGACTGGCGTTCATTTGATAGGAATGATGTCTTATTCATCTTGACATTTCCAGCACTTAACACAGGTTGTGATTTGTAAAAGACGTTAAGCATAGACTGGTTGCACTAAATAGAATTTAGCTTCCTGATAAATGCTACAGGAACAAATATGTCAATGGGGCTGGAGAGCTTGCACAGCCGGTAGGGCGTTTGCCTTGCACATGGCTGACCCGGCTTCAATTCCCAGCATCCCATATGGTCCCCCGAGCACCGCCAGGAATAATTCCTGAGTGCATGAGCCAGGAGTAACCCCTGTGCATCGCCGGGTGTGACCCAAAAGAAAAAGAACAAAGAGTCATACTTTCAGTTCTAAAACTCTGTAATTCTTGATCTCTATGGAGACTCGTGACACATCATAAGACACTCCCTACCCATTTTCCATAAATACCACACCATATTTGATGGGTTTCAGACAGTAGGCAACAAAACATAAAGGGAAATATATGTATATGCCTCTCAGAGAGCCCGGCAAGCTATCAAGGGTATCCCGCCTGCATGCCAGAGCCTGGCAAGCTACCTGTGGTGTATTTGATATGTCAAAAACAGTAACAATAATGGCTCTCATTCCCCTGACCCTGAAAGAGCCTCCAATATAGAGGGAAAGACTCATTGGGAAAGACGAGTAAGGAGAGGCTGCTAAAATCTCAGGGCTGGGACGAATGGAGACGTTACCAGTGCCCGCTCGAGTAAATCGATGAACAACGGATGACAGTGATACAATAAAACAGTGATAATTTCAGACTGGAATCAGAAATAGTATCACATGAAGAGTAATATTTAAACAAGTAGAATATGTCTATATATATGTAGAAAGAGATGCTTTGACTCAAAATTTTAATTTAAGCACTTACCTGGATTCTAGCAACTGAAGTATTTCTGGATTATTAAGAAGTCCCTCAGAGGCATAAAATACATAAGGAATCTGAATTTCTAAAAGGAAACCACCAAATCTATCCAACAAAGTGCTTCCTAAAGAAAACAAAATTTATGAATGTTTCTCTTTTTTTCTCACCCCTACGTATCTCTTTTATAACTGAATTTGTAATAATAGGCATAAATAAATTCAAAGAGGAAAATAATATTAATATTCTCTGTAAAAATCAGAAATCAGAACAAAGTTCTCAAGAATGAATGAAAAGCCATGTTGTCCTACTAGAGACAAAAGCTAGCAAAACCACTCTATGCTAAAAACCAGTTTACTGTGTACTTCCAGATGTTTTTGCATATACTTATCTATAATACACATGTACACTCAGACAAAAAAAAAGAAAAAAGCAAATAGGATCATATTCTATCTGAATGTTAAAATCTACTTATTTAAGTGTACTGAATTTTTGTCTGCATACATAGGAATTTATATAGAAATTGAAAGTGATGCATAACAATATAAAGGAAATGATATAAATAGGAAAAGAATAAAAACCTCACTAGAGAAATGGATTATTTATCAAAATACACAATTTACTGAATAATATCTACACAGGGGCTAGAGAAATGGCTTTAAGGGCTCCTGCTTATGCTTTGCATGTGGGTGGTCCTGGTTCAATCCCTGGCACCACATGCTCTGAAGCACTGCCTTGAGCAGACTCCAAGAACCATGCTGAGCACAGGCAGATGTGGTCCAACGCCCAAGCCCTTTTGATTCTATTTTTTTTAAAATTCTAAACATCAAAATTGTATGATGACTGTACTTTTAGCATTGTGCTGGAATATCTCAGAATTCGGACTCCCTATTCATACTTGAAATGGACAGAAAGTAATTTGTGGCAAGAATGGAAAGAGATGGATCTAAAAATGTACTGCATGGACTTTTTTTTCCTTTTGGGGTCACACCTCACACCTGGCGATGCACTGGGGTTACTCCTGGCTCACGCACTCAGAAATACTCCTGGCGGTTCTTGGGAGACCATATGGGATGCTGGGAATCGAGCTCGGGTTGGCCTCACCAAGGTAAACGCTATCGCTCCAGCGCCCGCATAGACTTTTTATTAATAGATCTGAGAATTTCAAACTTAGTCACGTGAAAAGGAAACACAAAGGAAAACACAAACACAAAGGAAACGATATGTGAAGTAGCTTTAGACTATTTTCTAATTATTTGCGGTTTAATATTGCATATTAAAATTGTTCTAAATCATGGTTACATTTCCACTATAACTTAATTAACAATTAATTTTGCATTAGTGTATAAGATCAAGATCAGATAGAATTGTAATAAAATTGTGCTGTGTAAGTAAAATATCTGGAGGCTAATAGGATGAAGACAAATAAAATCCACAAAATGTATTTTACAAATAAAGAACATGAAATATGAGTTAAAAGGATATTACCAGTGTCACAGAGTGGTGAGATTAGAGCTTTGAATTGAATCTTTTAATGTCATAACTTATTCTCTTTCCTTAGACCAGAAACAGAAAACAGAAAATTTTTATTCTAACAGAGCAAAAGAAGAAATTTAGTTCATATCCTTACTCTTTAAAACAGTGTCTGGAAGAATCACTTTAAAAGCCATGTAAGGAATATTCAATTTTTTGCAGTGGTTGGTCCAACAAGAATTTTCTACATAATTGTATTCCACCACAAATGAGAAATGACTCCAGGGAAAATCTGCTCCAATGTATTGATTATGTACAACTACACAGGAACTTGTACTGAAGAGAAAAGAAAGCCAAGAATATGGAATTATATTGGGCAATTATTAATTTAGCATATGAAAAGATATAGTGGGTTTGATTTTTTTTGCTATTCCACTTTAAATGTATTTATCTTGGAATGATATTATTATGTTTTCTATTCTGTTCTCCAATTGTGCTAATATACTTTCTTATTTCTTTCTGATGGTGAAAACTTTTTTAAAAGCAGGATATAAAAATCTTCCTTTTCTTTAAATTTAAGGAATCCTAATTCTATGGCCTAAGTTCTGTCAGTAATAGACAAATTTTCAGGAGAAATAATTCTCATTTTCTTTCTTTTTTTTTTCTTTTTGGGTCACACCCAGCAATGCACAGGGGTCACTCCTGGATCATACATTCAGGAATCACTCCTGGCAGTGCTCAGGGACCATATGGGATGCTGGGAGTCGAACCCAGGACGGCTGCATGCAAGGCAAACGACCTACCTGCTGTGCTATTGCTCCAGCCCCTTAATCTCATTTTCTTATCCATGTCAGGTTTTCTTTGAAAGTCTTTAAAGTAAAGATTATCTAACAAGTTAAAAATGGAATTTTAGGGGCTGGAGAGATAGCACAGCAGAGAGGGCGTTTGCCTTGCACGTGGCCGACCCGGCTTCGATTCCCAGCATCCCATATGGTGCCCTGAGCACTGCCAGGAGTAATTCCTGAGTACATGAGCCAGGAGTAATCCCTGTGCATCGCCAGGAGTGACCCAGAAAGCAAAAAAAAAAAAAAAATGGAATTTTAGTTTTCTCAATGGGACTCATAAATACTTTAGCAACAAAAATGGATACTTAAATTTAAAATTATCTTTCCCATCTTCAAATTTTATATAACTCCTGCTGCTTTCTATTTAAATCAGTCTAGAAAATAAGTGGTATTTCTGCATAGCTTTATGAACTTTTATTTGACTTACAACTTCTCATTATTACTTGAAGGCCAAATTTATAAAGAGGTAATTTCATCATAAAATAGGGCAAGAATCATAGCTTTTGGTGGGGGTGGCTTTATGGTCACATGCAGCTGTATTCAGGGCTTACTCCTGGCTCTTTGCTAAGGGATCACTCCTGATAGAGCCCAGGGGACCATATGTGTATAGAGATCAAACTTAATTTTTCCCTAATCTGTGCCCAAGATTCTCCACCTCTCATGTCCTCCACCTTGTTATGTAATTTTCCTTTTAACCTTGAGTGAAAAAGAATCAATTACTCCCTATCTTAAAGTTTATATGATGCAGAAGAGACAACAGGACAGTAAGGGAGGGTTATTAACTGTTGGTAGGGATGGTGAAGCAGTATCACAAGTATAAAACAATAATGTAAGAATTACTTTAAACCACGACATCTCAATAAAAAATAGGAAAAAAAGATTTCTGCTAGAATTTATATACTAAATCTAAAATGAAAAAGTTGTTCCTTTTTGTTAATACTTACAGATGTTGATTTATAATGTTGCATACATAAAAGAATGCAATACAATATTATTTCAATAAAATACTTTTAAAATTTAACTTTTAAAAATTAAGTAAATACTGTCATAACACTACGTGGGTTACAGATTTCAGGTTTTATTTAATATTTGTAAAGGTTAAGTTCTACAAGAAATTGTGATTTTTTCCTATGTGGACTGGTATATCTGTTCTCCACAGATAAAGAAATAAATTTTTACCCATTTAAAACATTTCCGGATGCCAAATATTTTTTCCTTTCGTTAGGATGTAAGACAGTCAATTTAAAACCTGTGGAACAAGGAGTAACATGTAAAAAGTTTCTTTCAGAGTTTTGTTCATGTATATTTTTCATTGTGTCATATATTTCACTACCATAAAAATGAACTCAAGGTTTATGAACAAATGAACTGTTTAAAATACAGTTTGCTGGACTGAGATTTCAAGTCTAGAGTGTCAAAAAGTATGAATCACAGTTATTTTTCTTATGTGTGCATGTTGTATGTATATTCTGAATTTATTGAGTAAAACAGAAAAAAATATAAGAGAAAACAAATTTAAAGGCAATCAAATAAAACACCAATTCTGTGTAGTAACTTTTATTTTGATAAAAATCATAGCAAATCACCTTTTTCTCTTCTGCCCAAAATTTAAGTGCATAATTAAACAGAAAGAAGCTTCCTTTCCATGAGTAGTAATAACTTTTCTCCCTTTCTACCGGCAAGTAGGCTCCATGAGAACTACCTGATCCTTAGATTTACTCTTCTTAATTATAATTTACAATTTCAAAAACAATTTCTTTACCATCATATAATTTATTTTGTGCAGATGTAATTTATTTAGTAGATGATTCTATCTAAAGTAGATTCTATGTGTAAAGTTCACAAAGACATGCTATAATAAGGATGGGGCAAATGCTTAGTAATTTCATGTTTACTTGACTTGCTTTAATATTAGTTTTTATAACAATAAGAAAATATAAAGAAGTATTTCTTTTTTATATTTATAAGAGCATTCATATTATTTAAAATATAATATCTTACGGGGCCACAGACAGTACAGGGGGTGAAGCGCTTGCTTTGTGTGAGGCTGACTCCAGTTAGATCCGTAGCACTGCATAATGGTGCCCTGACTACGGCCAGGAGTTAATACCTGCCCAGGAGCTAACAGTAAACCCCGAGCACAGGGAGTGTGATCCAGCCTCTACCTCTCAGGACCTGTCTTGTAAACAATAATGCCCAAAAGTAGAGAGAAAAAGAAGGAAAGTGCCCGCCATAGAGGCAGGGCGTGGGGTGGGGATGGTGGGAAGGATACTTGGGCATTGATGGTGGGAAAGGTACACTGGTGAAGGAGTGGGTGTTTGATGTATAACTGAAACTCAGAAGCTGACATTTTGGTGAGAAAAAAAGACAAGAGAATATGTTATTATATCCCAGTGTGGCAGGCTGGAACGATAGCACAGCAGGTAGGACGTTTGCCTTGCATGCAGCCGACCCGGGTTTGATTCCTCCGTCCCTCTCAGAGAGCCCAGCAAGCTACCCAGAGAATCCCGCAGGCATGACAGAGCCTGGCAAGCTACCTGTGGCATATTTGATATGCCAAAAACAGTAACAACAAGTCTCACAATGGAGACATTACGGGTGCCCGCTTGAGCAAATTGATGAGCAATGGGATGACAGTGACAGTGACCCCAGGGTGGCAAATGGTGCCTTAGAAGCATGCAGGTTAGAAAAATCTGGAAACAACCTGAGTGCCCTAAAACAGATGACTGGTTAAAGAAACTTTGGTACATCTACACAATGAAATACTACGCAGCTGTTAGGAGATGAAGTCTTGAAATTTGCTTATAAATGGATAGACATGGAGAGTATCATGCTAAGTGAAATGAGTCAGAAAGAGAGGGGCAGACAGAGAAGGACTGCACTCATTTGTGGAGTATAGAATAACATCACATGAGACTGACACCCAAGGACAGTAGAGACAAGGGCCAGGAGGTCTGCCCCATAGCTGGAAGCCTGCTTCATGAGCGAAGGGGAGAAGGCAGATGGAAAAGAGAAGGAATCACTAAGAAAATGACGGCTGGAGGAACTAGTTGAGATGGGAGATGCACGCCGAAAGTAGATAATGGACCAAACATGATGACCTCTCAGTGTCTGTGTTGCAAGCCATAATTCCCAAAAGTAGAGAGAGAGTATGGGGAATATTGTCTGCCATGAAGGCAGGGGGAGGGCGGGAAAGGGGGAGATATCCAAGATATCGGTGGTGGGGAATGTGCACTGGTGGAGGGATGGGTGTTTGATCATTGTGAGATTGTAACCCACATATGAAAGCTTGTAACCATCTCATGGTGATTCAAAAAAAAAAGTATGCAGGTTAGAATCTGAGAGTATAGAGGGAAATTATTTAAATCAAGGATACATGAACAAATGGTTTAACTTTTCTTCCCCACACCTGGGAATACTCAGGGCTTACTCCTGGTTCAGCACACAATCATCACTCTGACTGTTCTCAGGGAACTGTATGGGGATCAAACCAGGGTTGACTCAAGGCAAGGCTGTATCCCTCTGGCCCAGTTTAACTAACTTTTGAAGGATTTTCATAGGGTTTGAACAAAGAAAGTTTGGGAGATGGTAAAATATGTAGTTTATAGAGGAAAGCCAAATAGCCAAAGGGTATTTTTGTTTGTTCTCATTTTGGCCTACACCTTATGATGCTCAGCTCTTGGTTTTGTGCTCAAATATCATTCCGGCAGAGCTCAGGAAATTGTTTATGGTGTCTGGGATCAAGACTGGGTCGGCTCCTAAAGGAGAGAGAGAGAGTAAAGGGGAATGCGCCTGCCACAGGTGTAGGAGGTGTGTGTGTGGGGGTGAGGTGGGGTGATGGGAGGGGTACTGGGAACATTGGTGGTGGAGAATGGGCACTGGTGGAGGGATGGGTACTCGATCATTGTATGACTGAAATGTAAGCACGAAAGTTTGTAAGTCTGTAACTGTACCTCACGGTGACTATTATTATTAAAAATAATAATAATTTTAAAAAAATTTTTAAAAAGACTGGGGGCCTGCCGCCGAGATATGATCCTGGGGGCCGCACGTGTGCACGAGCATGACTCCAGGGGTCAGCTAAACTACGTTTGGTATGGGCAGCTCCTTGCAGAGCGTCTCTAAACAGAACTAAGCCGAGGCCCCATGCCTGCCCAGGAGGGAAAAGGTATTTCTCTCTCTCGCCTTTTTCCTTGCCGGGGGTGAAGGGCGTGGCGAGCGCCATATTATGACGACCACACACATGAGGGTTACAAGCTTGCAATGATCCAATACCTGGAAAAAATCTCCCTGGACTTAGTTGCTAAAGTACAGAAATCCAAAATTGCTCGGCCACGGCGACCTAATATCTCTTCACAACAGGTCTGACTCCAGTGGGGAACTCCTAACAATAATAGTGAGGTTTTTGTTGAAATATTGAATGTAGCCAAAGTAAAGAGAAAGTAAAGTAAAATTTATCAGTTATGGGGGAGGGGAGGGGGGCGGGATGGGAGGTGTACTGTTTTTTTTGGTGGTGGTGGGATATGGGCACTGGTGAAGGGATGGTTGTTTCAGCATTGTATAACTGAGACTTAAACCTGAAAGCATTGTAATTTTCCACATGGTGATTCAAAAAAAAATTTTTTTTTTCAAAATAAAAAGAAACAAAAAAAAAGAAGAAAATAAAAGAAAAAAAAGAAAAAAATTCTTTTATTAAAAAAAATAAAAAAGACTGGGTCGGCTGCATGCAAGGCAAGTGTCCTACTCACTACACTATAACTCTGGCCCCAAAGGGTGGTATTTTATTTGTCCAGACATTGGAGGGTTTAAATATTAAGGAAAGAGTCATTAGAGAGGAAGCCGAGGAAATCCAGGAAATAACAGTGGATGAAATCTAAAGCATAAGTGAAAGGCTGCTTTTTGGTTTGGGGGCCACACCCCATGATATTCGGGGCTTACTCTTGGCCCTGTGCTCAGGGATCACTCCTGGTGGGGCTTGAGAGACCATATATGATGCCAAAAATCAAGCTTAGGTTGGCTGTGTGTAAGGTAAGCATTCTATTTTATTTTTAGGCTTGGGGGGGGGGGGTCACACCCGGGGCAGTGCTCTGGGGTTACTCCTGGCTCTGCACTCAGGAATTACTCCTGCTGGTGTTTGGGGTACCATATAAGAATGCCAGAAATCAAACCCAGGTCAGCCGTGTGCAAGGCAAATGCCCTACCCACTATACTGTGGCTTCAACCCCAAGGTAAGCATTTTAACCCTTGCACTATCTTTCTAGTCCCTGAAACCCTGATTTTAAGGAAAGAACATTCATCTCGTTGGAAAAGGAAAGAAAAAAAGATAAAGCAACAGAAGAAATAAAGGTAAGTTTGTAGAACAGAAGAAAAATGGGTAGACTTTAAGTTTAATTAATGAACTTTAGAAGGTATAATTCTCTCCTAAAAATAAAGTTGTGGATGGCACAGTGGGAGTTGTAGTAAAGCCATTAAGAGAACAGGAATGGAACTAGAGTATATAGAAATATGGTAGGAAATATACTCAAGTTCAGAAAATATGAGTTTGTGGTGGTACCAATCTAAATTATCTTTTCCAATAATGCTCAATAATTTATGTGTAAGAATACTGAGGTTAGATATGTTGATTCCGAGTTGATGTTTAAGTGTAAGATATAAGAACACAAAGAATTATAGTGTTGGTAAATCAGTAAATCAGGAAAAAAATAAGAAACAAGTGAAATGAAATGAGTAGTCTGTGGGTATGGCTTAATAGTATAGTATATTCCTTACATGTGTGAAGTGAGGTGAGTTCTTGGGTTCATTCCTTGACACTGCAAAAAATGAGTAGACAGACTGTAGATCTCCAAAATCCTGAAGATTATGAAAGACAGAAGTTTTAGATAGAGAATAATGTATCAGAATTTAAAGTCCAGAGGTAGGAAAATTCTGCACTGTCACATTGTCAATGGCCTGGCGAAGGAATGAATGCCATTTTTGCAGTGGGAGTCAATGAAATTATAAAGTGAGAAAGTTGAATGAAACATTCCCATTAAAGATACATAGGATAAAGGAAGCAGAATTGAGAATACTAGGAGTCACATGCACAACTTTCCATAGATAATGAGGAATGTTTAGGAGGTTATTAGGTGATGACAAAATGGGGTAACAGAGAACGAAATAACAATATTACATGTTTCAAATTCTGATTCCCTCAGTAATCTATGAGATTTGATATGCTATATCATCTTTATGATCTTTAGTTTATTATAAAATTGAATTAATAAAATATTTTCATAAAGTTATAAATGTTAAGTAGTTAACAACATACTGTCAAAAAGATGTCATAATTATTTTATTTTTAATCACAAAACTATACAGATACATACAACTATACAGAAATTCATTATATATTTACATATTTCCTACCTTCCATTTTCTTAAGGATTTTAATAAGTAAATCTTTTTCACCATCTGATTCCATTCTTATTATAATCAGTACCTAATAAAATATAACAATTTCACATGTAATATAAATAATTATTCTTTTATATAACTTGACTACAGTAACTAAAAAAAGCTAATTTAATTGATGATATGAAACTAGTGACAAAAAGACTATAAAGTAAAAGTTTGCGTTTACTTTTACTATTACTTTATGTTTATGCTTAAACATAAAGTAATACATTCTTACCAGATCCAAATATCAATAAGAAAATATTTCAGAGTAAGGCATTCTTAGTATTTTTTAAATGTTCTTATATAGGTGATTCTGTTTATATGTAAGTTATCTCTACCTGTATTTGTTAGTTCTAAGTTTAACTCTGACAAGTTTATATTTTTTGGAGAAAAATAATGATTTGCTGCTCTATCTTTCTACTTCCCACTACAACATTTTGGCATGGACAGGACAAATAATTTTTTAAAATTTTGAGGGGCTTTTTAGGTCCTACCTAGTGATGTTACTCCTGGTTCTGTACTGAGGAATTACTCCTGGGGGTGCATGGGATACCAGGGATGGAATCTGGGTGAACTGCGTGCAAGGCAAACGTCCTGCTGGCAGTACAATTGCTCTAGCCCCTAAAGAAAATTTTCTTAATGATTGATTTAGTTTATCTTATTATCTTAAAGTTTATACCAGTAAGCATAAAATTGGGGAAAAATATAAGGGTGGGCAGAGAGATAGTACAATGGGTAGAGTCCTTGTCTTGCATACAATCCTAGTGATCCCTGAGCACAGAGTCAGGAGTAAGCCCTGAATACAGCCAGGTGTGCCCCCAAAAACAAACAAACAAACAAAAATATATAAAGGGGAACAGACAAGAAAATAAAAAGCTCAAAGTTAGATGCAAATTTAGTTAAAACATTTATAATGCTTTTTGCTTAGTATGATTTTAAAAAGCATTTAAAAATATTTTTATTAATTTGACCTTCAGATGTGTGAGGTAGGGCAGGCAAAATATAATCCAATACATAATAACCTAAGTGATTTTATGGTGTAATCATGTGAGATTCTAGCTCAATCTAAATATAAAAAATTGTATTTCTACCATTGGATATGTACTCATGAAATTATAAAAGAATTGAACTAGAACAGAAAAAACTATCTAATAAAAATAAAATATTAAAACTTTCAAAGTACAAATTATGATGCAAATCATATTTCTGTTTCATTAGTAACAGTTAGTAATGTTTAACTAACTTTGGGAGAATATTATGATGGGATCAAACAGTAAAGACCAGAGCTTCTTAAACTTTTTTCCGTTTGCTATCCCTTTTTATCCAAGAAATTTTTATGTTCTCATGGGTATATAAAATAAGTACAAAAAGTAAAATATTTATCAATAATCACTGTAATCACTGTATCACTGTCATCCCATTGCTCATCCATTTGCTAGAGCGGCCACCAGTAACGTCTCCATTGTGAGACTTGTTGTTATTGTTTTTGGTATATCGAATATGCCACAGGTAGCTTGCCAAGCTCTGCTGTGCAGATGGAATACTCTCGGTAGCTTGCCGGGCTCTCAGAGAGGGACGGAGGAATCGAACCCAGGCCGGCCGCGTGCAAGGCAAATGCCCTACCCGCTGTGCTATTATTAATAATAAACATTATTTTAAAGTAAAAATTTTAAGATTTTCAACATCCAGTTACACAGTCCCATGTAGTGTGCTACCCAGTTTTTAAGAGCCAGGGATAAACTATTTTATAAATTCAGCCCTGCAAATACTTATCTTACATCTGATTCTTATTTAAACAGATTACTTTCATCTTTATTTTAATACTTAACCTTAATTTGCTCTTTGTTTTGCATCCAAGTCAGTACCTGACATTGCAATTCTTGTATCTTATAATTGGTTTCAGGGTTTTTCCTCTTAATAAATTGTATAATTGTCAGTTGTCTCCAAACATTGTCTAAGTAAGAGCCTAAAATGCTTTGGTAGATATCCTTTGCATTTGACAAATATCCTGTTAAAAACAAAAATAGTGGGGAAAAAGCATTTATTTCTGCTCTTTGAGAAACTTCATGATAAAATTCCAAAAGGAAATAGCAGACAATGACAGTTTCCTTGAATCCTTTTCTGATTTTGACCAAAGATATGAAAACCTTAACATTGAGTGAGACTGAAAAAAAATACATATCAAAGTCTCTTTATTTTAAGGCTTGACATAATCTGTGTCATCTTCAAACAGAGTAAAGAACTTAGTTTCAAGAATTGAATTAATTTTAATAGGTAGTCACACTGGGCAGAGCCTGGGGCCACCAGAAACACAACTAGTAATGATGCTTAGGGGGCCATGTAAGCTAGGCACTTGCATACATACTCTACTGCTTGAGTTATCGCCACGTCCCACAAGGATTTCATTTTCATAGTATTCCTCAATGTAGCCCAACAGTAATGCCAAAATTTTGTTTTGTAAATGCATTTCTTTGAGGATAAAAATAATTCTGTCTTGGGGCTGGAGCATTAGCACAGCGGATAAGGCATTTGCCTTGCATGCGGCCGACCCAGTTTCAAATCCCAGCATCCCATATGGTCCCCTGAACACCACCAGGAGTAATTCCTGAGTGCAGAGCCAGGAGTAACCCCTGTGCATGCCTGGGTGTGACCCTAAAAGAAAAAAAATTCTGTCTTGATATATAGCTCTCAATGGTCCCACTTAATCCTAGGGTAAATTATTAAGTACTTAATGTGAATATCCATCAAGCATCCTCCCCCATGCATAGTATTTCTCTAATTCAAGGTTTGGTAAATATTGAGGGACAGGAAGTCAAAATTACACCCTATTAATAGCACTAGGAGATCTTAGATCTTCTATATCTTGATAGTATGCCTTCCTATTATGTCTCAAAAGTCAGTTTAGCTGTGAGTAGATAATCTTTTATAAAAGCCAAAAAGAACTAAATAGAATAAAAGGTGTATCTTTATGCTAGTTCTGGTTACTATAAAGTGGGGTGACAGCCCCAAATCTTCTATTGTTCGGGGATAGACATGAAACAATCCAGCAGAAACATTAGAGAAAAAAGAAAAAGCACCACGTGGTACTTTCTAAAGGTGGTTATAACTTGCTCATAATATTTAACCAATATATTTAACCAATAAATAATAGTAGCCAATTATTATAACTCACAGTGCTGAAATGCATAATAGTTGTGGCTCACTGCTGCTCAATACTTATCAAAACCTTAGATTGGATAAATAACTTTTGGGGGCAGTTAGAGGTAAAAGAAAACACCCAAGTCATTGATCAAAGGATATTTTAACTATAAAGTTAAATAATAGTGTGGATGCATTCTAGAAATTAAATCATAAAAGAATATTTTAAGTACAGCATTATTAAACAAGTTGACATAATTTTGCAACGAGAAACCTTATTTAAAAGAATAGAGTAATATAATAAGAGAGATATTTAAATGGCTTGATATTAAAAACTTTTAATACATTCAAAATAGCTTCATTTTGATTATTCAAGTAATACATATCCTAATTTACATTACAACTAAGGTCTTGTTACTTCTTATTTAGTTGTATTTCTTTTAGTGTGAGGCATGCGTGGCTGGTTCAGGGTTTACACCTGGCTCTGCACTCAGGGATTACTCCTAGAGGTGCTCAGGGGACCATGTGGGGTACCAGAGACCAAACTTGGGTTGTCCACAGGCAAGGCAAGAATCTTCCCTGCTGGGGGCTGGAGCAATAGTACAGCGGATAGGGTGTTTGCCTTGCACGCGGCCGACCCGGGTTCGATTCCCAGCATCCCATATGGTCCTCTGAGCACTGCCAGGGGTAATTCCTGAGTGCAGAGCCAAGAGTAACCCCTGTGCATTGGGTGTGACCCAAAAAGCAAAAAAAAAAAAAATCTTCCCTGCTGTACATTCCCTGTTCTGACCCTAATGTAGTTGTATTTCATCTAGCAATGATCCAAAACTACAAACATTTATTGAGGACTTAAAATACATATATAGTAAAACGTTATATCTTACACTAAAAAGCAGTGTTTGTGTCTCGTATGTTGTAGCATAATATTATTCCAATAAAAACCATTAATAAATAGAGAACCAGAAGAAATCAAAGAATGGTAAGCAAGAAAAAAATTTCAAATAAGAAGAGCTGAAGAGATTTTTCTGCTTGTTTTTTTGGAACAACATCCAGTGGCATTCAAAGCTTAATCCTGCCGGACTTGAAGAACGATATGGTGTGCTGGGGATCAAATCTGGGTTGACCATATGCAAATCAAGTGCCCTATGCATGGTACTATTGCTCTGGCCCTAAGAATTTTTTTATAGTAATGGTTGATATTTAGATAATCAAATCTGCTTAAAGCCACTAGTACTCTATAATTCATATCAATATTAGCGAATCCTTTACCTAGTTTATGGTACAAATGTTTTTTCAGTTGATGGTAATTGTTAAACATTTTAAAATTAATACAAAGAGAAAACATATTTAATTATATTTATGTCAGTATATGTTTCATGTGAAAGTAAAAGTAGGACACATATATCTTATATGGCACATTTCTCCTCCCACCCCGGCCTTAAAAGTTAAAAATATTTAGAATAACATTTTTCAAAAGAACAATTGGGAAATAAAATATTTTTCCACCAACCTAAAGCTGTGTCCAAGTTACATGTTAAAAGTACATCTCTAATTGTTACCAGAAGGTGTAAGAGAGCAGCATACTTGTATGTTGTCTCTCTTTCATTACTTGTACCTAGGCAAAACATAGTTAAAAACATAGAATGTACAATTAGCACTTTAGCACATATCTCAGAATAATTAACAATAATAGCTAAAATTTATCATATGCTTACTATGTGTGAAGGTATATAGTTAAGCTTTTATGTAATTAAATCCACAACAACAACCATATCAGGAATGACTATGAAAATGATAATTTTATGGATGAGAAAATGGTCTTAACAATTAGTAATTGTTAACAAGTATTCATTGTTCAAGGGTATTTTGTGACTAAATGGTGGAGCTGACATTTAAGTCCAGGAAGCCAGTCTTAGAGTTCATATTTTGCTATTTCAAATAATATATAATTATTTATACTCTTGATGGGAAAATGAGTTCCAGTTATGAAACAAGAATAAAATCAAACTCATAACTTGCCAACTGGTTGAAATGAAGCCAGATAATTTTTTTTAGGGTTTTGATTTTTTTAATTAATTTATTCTTTTATTGAATCACCATGTGGAAAGTTACAAACCTTTCAGGTTTGTCTCAGTTATACAATGCTCGAACACCCATCCCTTTACCAGTGCACATATTCCACCACCAAGAATCACAGCATACCTCCCCCTCTCCCTCCCACCTCCCCAGTCCCCAACCCCACCTGTGTAACTGGTAAATTTCACTTTACTTTCACTTTACTTTGATTACATTCAATACTTAAACAAAAAACCTCACTATTATTGTTTGGAGTTTCTCCCCCCTAAAGTCGACCTGCTGAAAAGGAAGCATTTGATAATTTGTTTTCCATTGCTGAGAATGAAGAAATATGAGGTCGAGTGGCCGCACTAGTGGCTGCACGGAAGTCAGATAATTTTAACATAAAGCAATACCTTAAAAAAGAGATTGATACTTGTGGATGTTTATTTGTTTTTCTTTATGTTTTTGGGTCATACTCAGCAATGCTCAGGAATTATTTTTGGCAGTGCTCGGATGACCATATGGGATGCCAGGGATCAAACTCAGGTAGACTTATGTAAAGCAAATGCCCTGCCCCTGTACTATTTTTCTGTACCTATAAGTGATTAAAGATGTGACTTAAACAAGAGATGCATTCACAAGGATGGGCCAATGTATAATGTGCTTCTGTAGTTCCAGAGCTTTTTGAGATGGGATATTGAATTATACTGTATATAAAAGTGAGATCAAGAAGGGAGAAGTGTAGGTCTACTGTTGGATATTAACTCTGAGTGTTTTAGGCTTCATCAGTGAATTGCCCCCTTTTCTTCTCCCATAGAGGCTTACAATGCTCTTGAGAGCATCACTAATCCACTGAGTTTGTCTTTAACCTTTCCTTTATGTTTTATCTCTCATTGTCACAGTTCCCCAAGTCAGTCTTGGTTATTTATAAGCCAAAACTTTCTGGTAATTCTGGATTCTGTAATGTAGTGAACTACTAGCTTTTCTATTTCCTCTATAGCCTTTTAATATTTTACAATAGAGCAATGTTGTTTGCTTAAACACAGAAAGACCGTTAATGCTATGCTCCTAATATTTGGGAGTTGATTAGCTCCGAAATAGATCTACTCCCAGACATCCACCATAATTACTTGACTCAGGCTTTGGTTGCTGTAGTTCCTGACATCCCAAAAGGGGGGTCCTTGCCCGCTTTCCCCAGTCTCTGGTGATCCAGGGGTCACACTCATAAGCTACCTCCTGCTGGTGCAAGATAATCTCACTATCGGCCACTGTCCAGATCACATGGCTGCTTCTCCCGAAAGGGAGCATAACATGAGGCCCCCATGACCATGCCACCAGACTCCACTCCAGGCTGTTTCACATGGGGTGCCCCAGAGTGGGGAGGGTAAGAGTCCTCTGTACCCCAAGGGACCCAGCCAAAACCCTCCACACCCCAACAGCCATGACACTTAAGGCCGCTCCCCATGTGCTCAGGCTGAGCCTCACATATGAGTAAACATATTCCTGGACCATGTGGCCACTTTTGACACATCATAAAACACTCTACCCATACTCCATAATTACCGCACCACATCTGATAGGGTTCAGATAGTAGGCAACAAATCATAGAGGGAATATCTATATGCATATATACATATTTTCAGATATATATACCAAAGCTCACATCATGCAAACTTTAACAACATGTTAGTGATATCCTATAGAATGTCTTAATGGCTCCTGCCAAAATAGAACAATATTCACACTGTTTTATATATGAACACTTTTTTATAAGCATGTTTAGCAGTTCCTTATACCAGAAAATACAAAATATATTGTTTCCGTTGTATTTTGGGACAGGGATTGGGGTTTGGGATAGAAACATCCCAAAGTTGTTGGTGGGAAGGTGTAATGATGGTGGGATTCGTGTTTGACTACTGAATGTAATCAAACATTGTGAACTAACATAAAAATTAAAAATTTAAAAGAAAATGGGAGATCCTGCCTTGAGACTGGGATGGACAGGGATGAGTAGTGAAGCTACCCGGGCATCTAAATGGGACAGTCTAGAAAGCACAAATCATGGTCTTTATGAAGCTTTTATGACTTACGAGATAGGAACCTCATGGGGAAGGACAATCTGAACTGATCTGAGGACTTTGGGATTTATGGTAAAAGCCTGCCTGCTCTCAGAGAACTAAGCCCAGGGACTAAGTTTAGGATTTTTCTCTCTTACTGTGTTTATCCAAACAATTGCAAGTATTGGTAAGAAGTAGACTAAATTGTTTGATTAATTGTTTGACTTAATTGTTTTATACATAAGACTAGAGGGAAAGAGGGAAGCAACATAGATGTCTCCGGGAGACAGAGTGTCTCCTTGTGTTAATCTTCCCCAGAGAATTGCCTCTGCCTATGTTTACCTCTAAATCACACAGACATGCAGTCCTATACCTCTGACTTCTTCAGATGTTCTATAAGGATGCTAGCAGCTCTGCACTGAATGGGCTGTCTTCACCATCAGTCTGTGGTCCCCCTGTCTCTTTGTCTCTCTGCCAGGGAGGCCTGGGGAGATTGGGAGGTGGCTCTCGGCCATCAAAGGCACACACCGCAGCACCCACACTTTGTGAACTCACAGTCTACTGCCCCAATTTAACTAGAAAAGCGCTACTTGTCTGTTTTTATATATTGGGATCCCATGAAATTCTTCAAAGACCTCTGCTAAAAAATTTGAAAATTGCTAAGATAATAGTGAAGATCAAGGCAAATATGGAGTCAGTGGGAATCTAGAGGCATCTAGGAAGTTTGAGGCAAGAGGAGAATTGTCCTTCTCTGGAAGGACTTATGGGAACAAATCAATCACGACTTGAAAAAGGTAAGAGAGAAACCAAATCTGGTGTCATTTTTTCCCTTTTGACTTTAGGAGTTTCTTTAATATTTCTTGTAACAGAGGTATGCTTCTAATTTTTTTTTGTAGATTAGGTTACAGTAGTGTTAACTTTTATGCTTCCTTAATGCCCTTATGTCACTTCTAGTTTGCCTCTTCATTTCCCCCAAGCCCTCTCCCTGCATCACTTGGTTCAAATCCAACAAGGACTTATTATTATTACATACTGTATTCCTTTTCTTCATTTTTAAGGATATACTGCATATAAGTGAGATTATATAGTATTTGTCTTTTCCCTCTGACTTATTTCCCTTAGCATTACATCTTCTAGTTCCATCCACAATGTAGCAAAAGGCAAAATTTCAACTTTCTTAGAGCCTACTAGTATGCCTTTGTGTATATACCACAATTTCTTTATCCACTCACCTATCATCGGACATTTAGGTTGTATCCATACTTTGCTATTGTATCCATACTTTGCTATTGTATCCATACTTTGCTATTGTAAAGAGTATGCAGCTGATGAATTCAACTTTAGTTGGTCTGAAAAGGTCTTTATTTCACCCTTGTTTTTGTAATATATATTTGCGTAGTTTAGAAAAGTAGGTGGATTTTCCCCTTTCAGTATTTCAGTATCCATTGTGTCTTAAGTTGCATTATTTCTGACAAGAAATCTCATGTCATCCTTATCTTGGTTTCTTACATGTAACATAACATTTTCCTTTTGATCAAGCCTATGATTTATTCTTCTTACTAATTTTGAACAGTTTTATAATTTTGTTTTGTTCTAAGGCAAACCAGGCAGTGTTCAGGGTATACACCTAGCTTTGTGCTCAGGTATCACTCCTGGAGGGCTTGGGGACCCTTTAGGGAGTCGGGGATCAAACTTGCGCACTATGGCTTTGGCCCCACTGAGCAATTTTATTAAGATGTGCTTTGGTGTAACTGTCCTACTTCTTGTGCTAGGGCTTACTGAAATTCTTGAATCTATGGGTTTGTGGTTCTCATGAAGTTTGGAAAGTTTGCAGTCACTATTTCTTAAAATATCTTTTATTTAATCTCTTTTGCCTCTGATAACTCTAATTATTTGTATTTTAGGCTTCTTGAAGTTGCTTTATAGACCACTGATGTTCCTTTTTAAGAACATTTACCTGCTTTATTTTATATATTATCCATTGTTATATCTTTCAGCTAACTAATCCTTTATGCGCAATATTTAAGCTGCAGCTGACCTACACTTATTACACTTTCTTTCCTTTCTTTTGGTTTTTTCTTCTTTTTTTTTTTTTGGTGAAGAAAATAAAATAGAGTTTTATTGAATGAAGCTTGCATAGAAAGATGAGGGGAAAGAAAGAGGGAAAATGTGTTTAAAAGAGAACACAAGCTTCTTTAGGGTAGAAATAAGCAAGCAAAGAAACAGAGACAAGCAAGCAAGAAAAGTGTTCAAGGGAAAACACAGGCTTGAAGAGCAAGCCCTATTGCACTTTTCATCTCATATGCTATAGTTTAAGTCTCTGAAAGATTGATCAGATATATTTTATATGTTGAATTTAATTGAAATTATTAACTATTTAATCTAATTTATAATGAGTTTTAAGTACCTTTATGGTGTTAATATCAGTTCTGAATTTGTTTTAATTGAGTATTCTCCTTATGCATTTGTATTTTTCTTAATTTTCATATCTGATAATCTTTGACTGAGTGCCAGACATTGTGTATTCTATCTTGTTAGATACTAGATATTTTTGTGCTTACATAAATTCACTATTATTAGCATTAGCTTAATGTCTAAATTAGTCTCACAAATTTTAGCCAGTTATTAAAGGTGACTCAGGACAAATACCAAGTTTCTTTGTAAAGTGACCAACTTCCCAGTTTTTAAAAATCTATAATAAGAGGAAAGTAGTGATACCTGCATGATATGTCCAAGAAAACTATACCTTCCCCTTCAAATAAAATGAACCTGTCAACAGTTTTATTTGTATGCTTTCTTGTATAGAGATATCCAAACTTTCAGGACTTCTAATTTTGCTTATCCCTAGCTAAAAAAATAACGAGCATAGTATATATTTGTAATATGAAATAGTCTAGATCAGATCCTTTTTCCCTGTTTATTACTATTCTGCCATCTGACTATATCCCAAACTTCCTCATAACCAGTAACCACTGTTTGTATTGGAAAGGATGTTATTATTTTGGATTTTTACCATTCAGTTAAAAAATACTCATTTATCTGATCCATCAAAATTGCAGTATTTTTACATACTATTTTTAGTATGGCAGAGTCTCTTGCCCAGTCTCTTGTCTGGCTGTCCTCACCAGGGCCCCTTGGAGTGGGGTGGGTTTAGTTTCCCTCCCTGCCCCAAGCAGAGCCCCGGCAGCCGAAGACCTCCGGAACCCAGCCACAGCCATGGTCAAGGCCCCTCTCCATGCACTAGGATGAGCCTCTCGCATGAAGAAACTGGCAGAGGAACCCAGGTATGCGGGACCCGGGGCTGAGATCTCCAAGCCTGCTTGGATCTAGGCCTCCTCCACTCAGATCTCCCCATTTTCCAGTAGCTTGATAGCAATACCCATAAACTTCCCCAGGCACCATGTAATCCCATCAACAGCCAAGATCCAGAGACTATAAAACAACACTCCAGGAAGAGAGTGGCCACATTCATGGCCACATGACCTCTTATACCCTAGTTCTCCCTCTCAGAGAACTTGGCAAGGTACTGACAGCATCCTGCCCACATGGCAGCACCTGGCAAGCTCTCCATGGCATATTCGATATGCCAAATACAGTAACAATGATAGGTCTCATTCCCCTTACCCTGAAAGAGCCTCCAATGTGCCATCGCTGGGAAGAATGAGTAAAGAGAGGCTGCTAAAAATTCAGGGCTAGGATGAATGGAGACGTTACTGGCGCCCACTGGAGCAAATTGATGATCAACAGGATGACAGTGATACAGTGATACTTTTAGTACAGACTGTAAAACAAAGCTCCCGGAAGAGAGTGATACAGAATCTCCCACGGCAGAGCCTGGCAGGTTACTTGTGGTGTATTCGATATGCCAAAAACAGTAACAATAATGGGCTTCAATCCCCTCATTCCCCTGACCCTGAACGCGACAGGGACAAATGGAGACATTACTGGCGCCCGCTCGAGCAAATCGATGAACAACAGGATGATAGTGATACAGTGATACATAAATTCTCCTGGACTTTGATCTGGGACATAACTGTGATCTTTGGAAATAATTCTATCCCTTGGATCTTGACACTCTAATGTTAGGCAGGTCAAGAGCAATGCTTAATCTAGGGGTAATTATTCCTCAGTGGTAAGGCAAGACATCACTATTGAGTACTTTACTCATTATCTCATGGATTATGAGTTTTTCTACTCTATCAGGTGAGAATAGGCAACATTCCCTGCACTGTGTGAATGCAGAATTCTATTTTCTCAAGTCCTTTTAGATGATTTGTTTCCCTAGTCACATACAATTTCCTCACATCAATTATTTGATTTGTACTCTCCTGAATACTTGAGAGAATTTCTTTCACTCTCCAGGACTTTGTGTGAAACTCCCTGCTCTCTACTGCTGTCACTTGAACTCTAGCTTCATTGGTCATACTTTCTTGCACACTCAGCTCTTTCCCCAACTCAGATTTTCTTCCAGGCTCTGTTTGAAATACCATTTGTGCCATGATCTGGAAGTATGTTAAAATATGGCAATGGAAGGAATAATTTAACTTGTTTCGTATATCTCAGGAATCACTGAACTTTAGTGCCTATCTTTTTTTTAATTAAAAATATTTTTTTAGGGGCTGGAGCGATAGCACAGCGGGTAGGGCGTTTGCCTTGCACGCGGCCGATCCGGGTTCAAATCCCAGCATCCCATATGGTCCCCCGAGCACGACCAGGGGTGATTCCTGAGTGCAGAGCCAGGAGTAACCCCTGTGCATCGCCGGGTGTGACCCACCCAAAAAAAAAAAAAAAGCAAAAAAAAAAATATTTTTTTACAAGTTTTATATTTTTTATTAGTGCCTAACATCTTTAAAGCTAGTTTCATATGTTTTGTCTTTTTTGGGAGGGGGATTGTTTCTGGCAGGAGGGTAAGTACAATCTGTTACTTTTGGCCAGAAGAAAAAAAATTCAGGATTAGCTTTCATTAATATATTTGCCTTCAAAAAAACTTTTTTAAGAACTTAGGGAGTTTACATGCTGAAAATAACAGGCCTAATTTGATTTCTGCAATAGAAATCTTTCAAGAAATATATGTAAATTAGATGCCTACTGAGAAATAATGCCAGATAGTGTTTTGTTGTTGTTGTTGTTTGTTTGTTTGTTTTTTACTGTGGGGAATCCTTGTACTAAAAAACACCCAAGTTTAGGATAGTCCACTGGGTAAAACAGGTTAGGTCTTAGAATACAAAGGGTTTGCAAGTGTATACCCAGGAAGGAACTGAAGAATACAGGATGGATAGAGAGTAAATAGAGGATGAACAGAGAACAGCTGCAAGTATATGCTGAGGAAAGTAAAGAATAAAACAGTTTGGTGCCTTTTAGATGTAGCAGACAACATGGGTAAAAAGAGAATAAAAAATTGACTTTATACTTTAAGGGGTGCCCGCTGGTTGGCTACGTGAAATAATTCCAGCCTCTGCTCTTCATGTACCTATTGTATGTTGATGCACTTATTAACTGTCTCTAAAGTCTCTGTCATCTTAAACAATGGCTCACATGTTGGAGTCCCGGTGGTGCAGCTATATGGTACTGAATAAATTGCCTGCCTGTGAGACCACATATTGCTCTCTTGGGGATCTTAAAGCTTGGACAGTCCTTGTGTGTTTGTTTGTCTCTATGTGTTTGTTTGTCTCATTTTCTGTGACCAGGACAGGCTGGTAAGGGCTGTAGAACAAGTTTGATAGGATTCAGGACATTTTTAATATTTTTCTCTTTATTTAATTGATACTCTAAATTTAGGTTATAACTTAGGTTATACTCATTCATGATTGATTTCTGCAATTTCTATAGTAATTATTACTAATTTGTTTTGTTTTGTTTTGTTTTTGAGTCACACCAGCAGTGCCCAGGGGTTACTCCTGGTTCTACATTCAGGAATTACTCCTGGCAGGATCAAAGGACCAAATGATATGCTTGGCATTAAACTTGGGTGGGCAGCTGTGCAAGCTAGTACCTGCTGTAATAATCTGACACACACAATACAGAAATTTACATTCTTTTAAATACTTTGTAACTCTTTAGACAATCTGACTTTTATTTGTACTCACCTTGGGGAATAGTATCACTTACTAATTTTTCTTGTTCCTTTAAGAGGAACCTTGTTTGATCAAAAATTACAGTGGCAAATTTCCAACTAGCAGCCTGGTGAGTAGAGAGACATACAAGTTCTTTTAAAATGGGAGTAGCAGTGGCTTCTAGGAGACAGTATGCCTGGCACTGGCTATCTGCAAAAATAAAAGCACTAAATACAATTTTTAAAAGTATAATTTACTCCTTTTTTCTTCCATTACTTACAACTTTATGATAAGCAAATGTATAACATTGATATACTATTTCTAATTTTCAATAGGTCATTATTTAAAGATTCGTATAATCAGAGGTCATAAAATTTAACCATAATGATAAGATATCCAAGGACTAATGACATGACCTTATTGATTTTAATAATAAATATCCTGTTCTTTAGGAGTCAAAGACTATTCTTTACAGTTGAACAAGTGTCATCAATATAAAAATTAATAATAGGTGACTTTCATTACCCTGATATTAAAAGGAACACAGAGAGGGAGAGAAAGAGAAAAAAGGAAAAGAAAGAGAAAAGCAACCACTAGCAGTTCATTTTCTAGATTTTGAGAGTCCTATTCAAGAGTCGGAGAATGAGCTAAGGGCTCCTGACATAAGAGACTCCATCTTTAATCCTCTCCCAGCCTGTCAGCAGGAAGGGAATTCCTCTCCATTGTTCCAAGGGTTAGGTGTAACCCATTAACAAGTACAGTCCATAAACAAATTGTTCAGTTCCCAGAATCATTACCTCCCCTAATTGTGATTGTCCCTCCATAACTGCAGCCAATTGTTCTCCAGGACTGAAAGTCAGCTTAATCATTAACTAGCTTATTTTGCTTCTATAACTTGCTTTGCTGATTTCAGCTCCTGCAGTCCCTCACCCAATATGTCCATTCTTTTACTAGGATGTCATTTTTGCCCTTAAAAATTTGTCCCTGACTGTATTTTAGGTCATGAGTTCTTTGGGACATTAGCCTGCTTGTGTTAGCTGCTTCTTTGATAGAGACTCCCGATTCAGTCTCTCAGTGGCGTTCATCTATGTCTCATGGCGCTCCCTTACAACAAGAAGTTTTATGTTATTCTTCTTTGATTGATGTAGGGAAGAAAGAACTTAAACTAAGAAAGAAATAACAGTTGGTAGACAGGAGTAGGGCACTGGGAAGGGCAAAAGGCAGTAAATAGGGTATTCCAAGCTTTTGCATAAGTTGAAAGCAGGAACGGAATGAGAAAATACCCGAAACAAGAGAAGATAAATATGTGAAAAGAAAGTGTATGTCCTAGATATCTAAGAAAAAGGTTTTGAAATTTACTGGAATTTGAATGCAATTTAAAAGTTCAAAACTTACCTGATGCTTGAATTTCAATGACATTATCTTCAGTGACATTGTCTTTGGTGACATTCTCTTCCGTGACATTCTCTTCCATTTTCTCTGGATTGACTTTTTCTAGGGTTTTATTCATACATTCTTCTTGAAGCATCCAAGAACACTCTTTGCCTTGAAATTATAATAAAAATATTAATTTTCATTGTTCAGGAAAACATTACTGATTTACTTTTAAAATTTCTTTAGATATGATCAAAATTGCCAAAGCTCTTCTTAAAAACATAGTACTAAACAACTATTTTACGTCAATGGACTTAGAACTATGGTGGATATGAAGCTGAATGGTAATAATGGAAAAAACTTTAAGTCAGTGTTCAACTTCATTATGGCACTAGCTCAGTTTCTTTAATGGAAAATATAAAACATATATCTACTTTATATATCTGTGTGTACTTTATATATGGGATTGTGTATATATATATATGTATATATGGGATATAGGTATATGGGACACAATCCCATATACCTATGGAACCCATCACCACACCCTCTCCAGAGTGTTCATTTCCCTCTACCACAGTTCCAGTGTCCCTTACACCCCTCCCCCAAACCTATCCCACCCATCCCTCTCCTGTGGTAAACTTCCCACCAAAGACCAGTTCTTGTTTTCTGTTTCCTTTAGGTATTTGTACACTTCTTCTATGTTTCTTTATTTTCTACATATGAGAGAGGTCATTCTGTGTCTGACCTCTCCTTCTGACTAACACGATACATTATACCATTATACTCTCCAGATCTATTGATATAGTAGCTATCTCTCTTATGTTCATTGCAGCACTGTTCACACTAGCTCAAATCTGGCACATGTTTAAGTGGGGTTATCCTTTCCCATTCTATTTTTTTCATAAATAATTTAAAAATATTTTTGTTGTTGTTGTTTTCAGGCCATTGAGGGATCAGCCCTGGTGATGCTTGAGAACCATATGTGGTGCAAGAGAACAAACCAGGGTCAGTTGTGTGTTAAGGTCAAAGCCTTACCCACTGAGTATCTGTCAGTGTTTGTGTATTAATTGTGTAGTTTACTACTTTGTTGTACTGGTTTATTTATTGTAAGAGGTTTTGATTCTGTGTGTGGAGTCCTTAGGGCATTCTGTGTATATTATCATGTCATCCACAAATAGTGATAGTTCTAAGTTGCCTTTGATTTTGTTTTCTTGCCTCACAGCTGTGACAAGGACTTCTAAGACTATGCTGAATAATAAAGGAGAGTATGAACACCCAATTTCTCTCCTAGGAATCTTGTTTTCTTACTGGTGTGTCTAGTTGATCTGTCTAATGTCAAAAGTGGGGTGTTAAAATGTCCCACCACCGTGGTGTTCCAATTGATGATCCCTTCAGGTCTAATAGAAGTTGCTTTAACTTTAATGCCCTTTAATTGAGTGCATATATGTTGATCAGTTAATCCCTTCACCAATAGGTAATGTCCATTCATATCTTATTACTTTCTTTAGCTTAAACATATACCAGGCACTTCTATAAGACGTTCTACTTGTGACTACCTGCTCTACCTCAAATTTAACAATGTAGCCTTCATTTTAGTTTCTTCAGCATCCTGTGAATCCTTTTGCCCTGTTACAACATTCTACTATACTGAAACAACATTCTACTAACTCAGTTTTGATCGCTGGCATATCATATGGTTATGTGAGCCCACCAGAAGTGATTCCTGAGTAAAGAGACAGGCATAACCCTTGAGTACCGCTGAGTGATACCACCTGCCCCCCGCCCAGGCTACTTTTTAGAATTTTGAGGGAGCATAATAAGTTGCCTTTTTTCTTGCCTCCTGATAAACTATAAAATAAGACTAGAAGTAAAATACAGATAAAATATTCCACCCAAAATTAATAAAATATTGAGATATAACTGTCATTTAAGAGAGAAAAAATTGAAGAATGATCAACAAAAATTAGAAACACTATAAATATATGTTTTGTAAGCAGCAGCTTTTCATACAAATTAAAATATACTTTTGAATTTTTTAGAGAATACATTATCTACATCTATTTATATTGCTATCTACACAATAAGTGTCCTAAATCAATGACATTTTCTTTCATTTTGAAAAATATAATTGAGTTGTGTTCATTTTATTTCTATAATAAATAATATATACCTAGTCTTTGAAGCTACCACGTCTATACTAAAATATTACTAAGTTACTCACCATCTTTTTTATCATTGTTTATGACTTCATCATTGTGATTTGTTGAGATGCAAGTATTATATTTTTTTCGAAGCATAATAAAGTCACTCAAAAGGTCCAAATTATTCCCACAACTTTTGCCACTCTTAAAAGATGTTTTTTCAATTTTTGGAGAGGAATGTGACTCAATAGATGATGGTACTGTGTGACAAAGTTCCTTGTAATCTTTATTTTCTTCATTTTCAATTATTTTCACAACTAGTTCCACATCAGTTTTTGCTTTCTCTTCCTTTGTTGGTGTCTTAACAGAGATATCATCATCAGAAAAACATAGGTCTGGTACTTCTTTTACCAAAGATGGACTTTTTTGTGGAAGAGATAAATGATCATTTGTAGATTTCTCATCAATAAGTACAATAGATGAGGGACAACCTTTATGTTCTTGCCATGCTGAAAACAGAATACAAATATTCAGATGATTTCTGTGACTAAATGAATACCACTAGAATATTAAGTTGTGGTTTCTGAATATAATTTGACTCTAAGTATACTTTGTTTACTTCAGAGGTCTTCTGCCTTTTTTCCAGAAAAAAAAGTTACTAGAGTTGCCCTGAAAATACATGTCCTTTAAGTTAACAGAGAATGTCCCCCAGTGGCACCAAGGTTACTATTGCCCCTACTCCTACCCGCCCTTGGGAGGTTGGGGGTGTGATATAACCCACCTTGGGAAACATTTGTTTAATGCTTTGAAAATGTACTTTTGGTCTGAATAAAATATTATATTTTAAATATTAAAAATTTAGCATCATATTTCTACTTTAGAAGCTAATTTACCAGGTAAATAAGTAATTACAGAAAAACTGTATTGCGAAAAGGCACATAATATGTCATAGCTTTGGTAGTAACAGTTTTCTAAGGTTCAAAACTTTTGTCTCAAGCAAGCCATAGACTAGAAGAAAAACCTGCAAAACAGATAGTTAAAAATGACTGTATTGGGGCTGGAGCGATAGTACAGCAGGTAGGGCATTTGCCTTGTACTCTGCCGACCCGGGTTTGATTCCCAGTATCCCATATGGTCCTCTGAGTACTACCAGAAGTGATTCCTGAGTGCAGAGCCAGGAATCAGCCCTGAGCATCGCCGGATGTGACCCAAAAAGCCAAAGAAAGAAAAAGACTATATCAACCTACATATCAATTATACAAATAATTCATAACAATATTCTAAAAGAAGAATAATTTTGTCAAATATTTAAATAATATTTCGTATTACACATGCCACAAAATAGGTGAATATTTAAAAACATGCTAAATGAAAGGAGATAGTTGTGAAATATCAAAAATCACACAAAATGGATGATTCCATTTACACGAAACATCTAGAATATGCAAATATAGAGAGAAAAAGACTAGATTAGTGGTTCCAAAACTAGGAACTCATATGAGTGACCGATCTCAGGCACCAGATTTGTCTGGGGGGAGGGGATGATAGAAATGCTTAGAACTTAATTGTGGTGATGAGTATACAACTTTATGTATATATTAAAAATACTGATATACTTTAAATGGGTACTTTTATCATATATAAATTACATTTTAAGGATGTATATATTTATTTATCACAGAAAGAGTGTACAGTGAGTAGGGTACTTACCCGGCATGCAGTCCACCTGGGTTTGATCTCCAGCACCACATATGGTCCCTTGAACACTGCCAGGAATTATCCCTGAGAGCAAAACCAGGAGTAAATACTGACACAGTCAGATGTGGCCTCAATGCCCCACCCCCAAGAAGAGACACAAATGGCCAAGGAGTGTGTAAAAAAATGCTCTTCATCATTAATCATCAGGAAAATACAAATTAGAGCCATGAGATACCACAACACACATTAAGATGGTCAAATTGAAAAGACTGTCAATACCAAGTATTGGCAATGGCATAGATTGACTAGAAGTTTCTTTCTTTCTTTTCTTTCTTTTTTTTTTTTTGCTTTTTTGGGTCACACCCAGTGATGTACAGGGGTTACTCCTGGCTCTGCACCCAGGAATTACTTCTGGCTGTGCTCAGGGGACCATGTGGGATGCTGGAAATCGCACCGGAGTCAGACACATGCAAGGCAAATGCCCTACCTGCTTTGCTTTTGCAAAGTCTAGTCCCATGACTAGAATTTTTTTTTTTTTTTTTTTACAGTTACAGATTTATACACTTTTGTGCTTATACTTCCCTCATACAAAGTTTGGAACCCATCCCTTCACCAGTGCCCATTCTCCACCACCCGTAAACCCAGTGTCCCTCCCACCCACCCCAATCCCATCTCCCCCCCCACCCCACCCTGCCACTGTGGCAAGGCATTCCCTTCTGTTTTCTCTCTCTAATTAGCTGTTGTGGTTTGCAATAAAGGTGTTGAGTGGCCGCTGCGCTCAGTCTCTAGCCCTCATTCAGCCCGCAACTCTCTCTAATTAGCTGTTGTGGTTTGCAATAAAGGTGTTGAGTGGCCGCTGTGCTCAGTCTCTAGCCCTCATTCAGCCCGCAACTCCCTTCCCCCACATGGCCTTCGACTACAATGTAGTTGGTGATCGCTTCTCTGAGTTGACCTTTCCCCGGAACGTGAGGCCAGCCTCGAAGCCATGGAGTCAACCTCCTGGTACTTATTTCTACAGTTCTTGGGTGTTAGTCTCCCACTCTGTTATTCTATATACCATAGATGAGTGCAATCTTTCTATGTCTGTCTCTCTCTTTCTGACTCATTTCACTCAGCATGAAACTTTTCATGCCCATCCACTTGACTACAAAATTCTTGACCTCCTTTTTTCTAACAGCTGCATAGTATTCCATTGTATAGATGTACCAAAGTTTCCTCAACCAGTCATCCGTTCTGGGGCATTCGGGTTTTTTCCAGATTCTGGCTATTGTAAACAGTGCTGCGATGAACATACATGTGCAGATGTTGTTTCGATTGTACTTTTTTGCCTCTCTGGGATATATTCCCAGCAGTGGTATTGCTGGGTCAAATGGGAATTCAATATCTAATTTTTTGAGAGTCGTCCATATTGTTTTCCAGAAGGGCTGAACCAGTCGGCATTCCCACCAGCAGTGAAGAAGGGTCCCTTTCTCCCCACATCCTCTCCAACAGCGGTTGCTTTTGTTCTTTTGGATGTGTGCTAGTCTCTGTGGTGTGAGGTGGTATCTCAAAGTTGTTTTGATCTGCATCTCTCTGATGATTAGTGACGCAGAGCACTTTTTCATGTGCCTTTTGGCCATTCGTATTTCTTCCTTGGTAAAGTTTCTGTTCATTTCTTCGCCCCATTTTTTGATGGGGTTGGATGTTTTCTTCTTGTAGAGTTCAACCAGTGCTTTATATACCATTGATATCAACCCCTTATCTGATGGGTATTGTGTAAATATCCTTTCCCATTCTGTGGATAGCCATGACTAGAATTTTTATACAATACTGGTGTCATGTACAATGGTACCAAAACCCCATTTGAATAGTACATCATAAAATTATTCGCTCAAGAAAAAGGATAACAGGGAGCTGGAGCGATAGCACAGTGGGTAGAGTGTTTGCCTTGCATGCGGCCAACCCTAGTTCGATTCCCAGCATCCCATATGGTCCTCCAAGCACCACCAGGAGTAATTCCTGAATGAACAGTCAGGAGTAACCTCTGTGCATCGACGGGTGTGACCCAAAAAGAAAATTAAAAAAGGATAACATACATCCACAAAAAGACTTGGAGAGGAATATTTATAGAAGTTTTATTCATAACTATAAAAAGACTTGGAAAAACAGAATTGAATAACTGTGAATACACCCATATGATAAAATCTACTTAGTAATAAAAAGAAACATGCTATATTTATATACAATATCATGAGCAGATCTCAAAAATGCCATTTTGAATCGAAGCCAGATACATAAAATTTATACTGTATGATTCCTTTAATGAAATTCTAGGATAGAGGAAACTAATGTAACAGAAAATAGACCAGTGGTTACCTAGAATCAAGGATAAATATTTGTAGGCAGAGATAGGGAATAGGGGAGAGAACAGAAGGCAAATAGACATAAGGAAACTTTTTGGCTATAGAAATATTCTATTTTTGTGTATGTGTCATATCAGGGATCAAACTCAGGGCCTTACACAATCAAGGCAGGCACTCTACTACCAAGTCAAAATAATTGTTCCATTCTACTAAATTTAGAGTAAATTTAACTTTTTGGTAATCCCACAGATTAAAATAAACTTCTATGTGTCTTACATTGCTATAATATTTTAGTCTTTACAAATAGCAGCATCTTAAAGACAAAATATTCCATACAATTCCAGTTTCAGTTTTTCTGGATAGTCTATGCCTTAATTATGACGGTAGGTCTTCGGTATACATATTTATCAAAGCGCATCAAACTATATAAATAGGAAAATTTTATTTTATGTAACTTGTAACTCTCAAAATTTATTTGAAAAAAATTAAATGG
This sequence comes from Sorex araneus, assembly GCF_027595985.1. Lineage (NCBI taxonomy): Eukaryota > Metazoa > Chordata > Mammalia > Eulipotyphla > Soricidae > Sorex > Sorex araneus. Next base: position 23,297,894 of record NC_073302.1, on the reverse strand, counting down.
CTATTCGGCCAACTAAATAAAGTGAAATTTATGACCAGTGCTTAAATCATAAACTTTAAAAAGACACATTTTGGCATACACGAGTCAATGTTAAGTACTTGGACCTAATTATATTTTTTCAATCATCTCATGGAAAGCTAGTATTTATTATTTTCTCATTCTAAAGGTGCTAACACAAGTGTTATTTAGTATTTTGTACTTACATTCTAATTGAAGTTCTTTACTAGGCAAGTTAATCTTCATTTTAGTATCATCAGAAGATAGATCATCAGGACACAAATATATATTCTGATGTTTCAAATCTTCTGTCATTATCAGGTGTAGTCTTGCTTGTTTCCATCCCTTTGTATTTATAGGACTAACCATGACACTTTTTTCTTCAGTAGAAAATGCCTTTTTCAGGTTTATAGCTCGATGCTGGTTGATGGGCTCTTCAATACTTGGCACTAAAAAACAATGTGAAGTCCAAAACTAAATAGTTAGAAACAATATATAAGACAAAAAAGGTAACATAATAAAGATAACCACTCTGTAAATTTCTTGTGAAAGAGATTTTCATGCATGGGAGGGGAGAGTGAAACTGAAATTCTATGAAGTATTTTGTCTTTAAGATACTAATATTTATGATGTCTAAAATATTATTGCAATGAAAGTTTATTTTGATCTGTGGAATTACCAAGAAGTTAAAATTATTCTAAATTCAGTAGAATGGAACAATTAATTTGTCATTTCTAATCAGCTCATAAATTTTGAAGAATTAAAGTAATATATATATTAAATTCTTATTCATTACAATGAGTCTAAACAAGAAGATACATTTGATCAAATTTTATGATGACTCTCATTTATTACTGTGACAGATAGCTTTCTACTTTATTGCTGTTTTTGTAAGGGTCATTCCCAATGGAACTCGGGCTTCAAGGTGCTTAGATGCTACCATGACTACCAAGTTCACACATCCTGGTAGTGGTTAGAGGGATTGGTATACAGGACTGAACCCAGCCTTGCACATGCAAGATAAGGACTACTTGAGCTGCATCCCCAGACCTCCAGTTAATCACTTTTTAGTCTAAATAAAAACAAATAATAATGTATGACCAAAAGTAGAGCAACGGGACTGGAGCAATAGCACAGCGGGTAGGGCGTTGCCTTGCACAAAGTTGGCCCGGGTTCAATTCCCAGCATCCCATATGGTCCCCTGAGCACCGCCAGGAGTAATTTCTGAGTGCATGAGCCAGGAGTAACCCCTGTGCATTGCCGGGTGTGACCCCTCCCCCCAAAAAAGTAGAGCAACTACTTGATGTTATTATTTTCATTATCAGCCCAAAATTATAATTCTAATTTTCAATCTGCTTCTTATGATGATAATAATAAAAGCAAAACTGACAAAACACTACTACTGAATGTCAGTTACCTTTTCATATATACTTTCTATTTAGTACTCAAAATCAATCTTTACCTGTATGCAAAAGAGAATTCAAAGAACTTCTGCAGCTTTGTAATTGCCATACCTTCAAGTATTTGTTAACTGATTCTTCAGCAGTAAGCAAACTACCGAAAAAGAGTTTATTTAATATATTAATATTATTGAATCTTTATATAACAAAACTTTATTACAAGAAAAGTTATTTTTATGTTCTAAAGTGAAAAAATGATCTATTTAATACATATTTAAACTGAAGTAGAGAGTTTCACAAACTGTGCCAGCACCAACCCTGCAAATTGCCCCATATAAGAATACAATCTAGGGCCCAGAGACATGGCTCAAAGTGCTATTATTTTTGTGAGGTCAGTGTTGGATGTCTGGTACCACAAAATTTCCTGAGTACTGCCAGTGCACAACCCTATGCATTGCACCTGAATAGTCTCTGCAGGAAGGAGCAAGATACAATCTTAAATACAATTTTTGTGCTTATCATGAAAAATTATAATTTTATCATCAACATAGAGTTTGATAAAATTATTCTCTAACAATTTCTAATAGAAATTCTGGGATCTTTGCTGGCTATAGAACAGATACAGATAGAACTATGGAAAAGGTTCTCTCTGCTCTATCTTCTTCGGAAGTGATCAGTTATTGTTCAGGAAGTAACAATCTTTGGATATTTTTCAATCTTGGCGGATGTGTGAGTGAATAGCAAGGGTTTTTATTTCTATGTTTTGAGGTGGTAGTAGAGAAGGTAGTAGAGAAGGTAGTAGTGAAGTGTACTTCACACTTAGTGCCAACAGGGACAGTGACATTGATAAGTGGCCAATGACACTATGCTAAGGAACTGTTCCAATACCAGATATTTAAATTATTTTCAAGTTGATTAGTTTTCACAGTAATTCATTTACATTTAAAAAACTGACAGACCCTATATCTATCAATTAATAGCTTCTACACTGTCAGGTTACCCAATTCTCTTTTCAACACAACAAATGTTACCTGACTCTTGTTGTCATTAAAAAGACATTCTATGCATATAAAACCAAATATATACATATATTGATGTGTTACTCCAGATGCTTACTATAGACACAATTCTAGCTTATATTTTTTCAAAGTATTATCTTGGAAATTGCTTTTTTATAGAATGATATAATTAAGGACCTCTTGTTCTGAATTACAATTTGAGTTCAAGATAATTTTTTTTTTCTTATTGGGTCACACCCAGAGATGCTCAGGGGTTACTCCTGGCTCTGCACTCAGGAATTACTCCTGGCGGTGCTCGGGGGACCATCTGGGATGCTGGGAATCGAACCCAGGTCAGCCGTGTGCAAGGCAAACGCCCTCCCCGCTGTGCTATCACTCCAACCCCTTCAAGATAAATTTTTACTCACATTTCACCAACAGGAGAAAATGAAAATGTCTTAAGTCCTGGACACAATAAACTCACTGAAGAATGTTGGTTTGTTAAATTCAGAGGAATTAGTGGCATTTCTAACATTGCTAGAATGCATAAAATTTTATCATATTATTGCATAAATACTGAATAATATAATTACAAAAGTTAAAAAAAGAACACTTAGGAAGCAACTACTATACTTAGTAGTTAGCACATTTCAATAATAAGTTTGGAGTAATTTGAACTATTAAAGAACTCTTAAAATTTCCACATATATAAGGAATTATACATATATCATTTCTCATATTTTATTTGTGGTGATTTGGGGGGTTTGCTTGGGGGCACAGCTCATAGTACCCTGGCTCTGCACTCAGGGTAGGCTCAGGTGAAGATATGGGGTGCCAGAAATCAACCTGTGTTAGCTCTGTGCAAGGCAAACACCCTACCTGCTGTACTATTGTTTCAGCCCTATTAGCAGTGATTTTTAAATAGAATGAAAACTAAAGTTTATAGAGTTACTGTATGAGATAAATTCTAAGAGCTCTATGTGTGATTTTAATTCTGACAAGTTGTTATTACTTAGCAGATAATATGATTTATCTCTGTAGTAACTATTAATAATGCCAAACAGTAATTTTTTGTGTGATGCAAGATAGTTTTTATTGAAAATTATTTAGAATGATGTGAGGGGGGAGAAAAAGGTAAGTAAGAGAGAACACAGTTTTCTCCAGAGTCAAAATAGGCAAGCAAAGAAACAGAGACAAACAAGCAAGACACTGGACCTTGGGAGAACATGGGATTTAAAGAGCAAGCCATCAGACAAATAATATTAATGGAAAGTAACTCTTCATTTTCATAGATATGGAGACTTGCTGGCCTAACAATGAGTTATAATTTTTAATTTTATTTAATTTTGTTTTGTTTTTGGACCACACCTGGCAGTGTTCAGGGGTTACTCCTGATTCCGCACTCAGAGATCACTTCTGACTGTGCTCAGGAGACAATATAGGATGCTGGAGATCAAACATGGGTCACCTGCATGCAAGGCAAGTATCATATCTGCTGTACTATCTCTCAGGCTCTAAGTTTTATTTTTATAGGGTATTCTTGAAAATATGGTCTTTAGTCATAAGTAGTCAATATGTTTCTATGACTTTTCAAATAAATGGTTTAACCTACAAATAAATGATTAATGTGATCCAGTTATGAATGTAACTAAACAATGTTCCCATCAATATATTTAAGACACAACATGATTAGGCATTACATTGAAACAAAAGATGATTCAGAGATTATAAATTTCCTAGAATAATATTAACAATAATGATAGAATTATTTAGGGAGATTAAAATGATTAATTTACAAAAATGCAATAAAGACTTAGTAGGAATGCTAAAACTATTATAAAACATAAACATTTATTTATTAAGCTATATTATCAGATTTACATTTTTAATGCTAATATTATCCTCCAATTCTCTTCCTTGATTTTTATACCTTTTCTTTATTCATTATTCAGTTTTGGTGCTAGAAGAAAAATAACTTAATAGGAGTAATAAATATAAAGAGGACATATAAAATAAAAACCAATATATTAGACTGCAATAATCAAATTTTAAAGATGAAGTTATTTTATAAGACTTGATATGTAAATGTATCAATCTTATACCTCACATATATATAACCTTGATAAACTCTACTATTTATTTAAAAATTTACCTGGTTTACTTTTCTTTGGTTCATTCTGACTCTGAGTGGCACAGATCTCTATTGAGCTGCATTTTATATCTTTGGCTTCAAATTTTTGCTTGGTAGTAGTATCTGAAAATAAAAAAGAGGAAAGTCTACTTTAAGCAAAAGGACTTCTATATTAGATTTTTGTTACAATTTTGTCCATTAGAAGGAATAAATTAGACTTGCAATAATCAAATTTCAAAGATAAAAATTGTCTCATAAGATTCTATATGTAAATATAAATATAATCTTGATAAACTTGATGGTTCTTAAGACTTTTTACCTGGTTCACTATTCTTTGGTTCACTTTGACTTTGAGTGGCCAAAATTTCTGTGGAACCACATTTTATATCTTCAATTTCAAAGTTTTGCTGGATAATAAGATCTGAAAATAAAAATAGGAAAGTCTACTTCCTACAAAAGAACTTTCATATTAGAGACTTTTTAAGGGGTAATTTTAATGATTAAAAACAATAAATTAGTAAAAATTTTCTGGAACTGGAGTGATAGCACAGCGGGTAGGGTGTTTGCCTTGCATGCAGCCGACCCGGGTTTGATTGCCAGCATCCCATATGGTCCCCCAAGAACCACCAGGAGTAATTCCTGAGTGCATCGCCGGGTGTGACCCAAAAAGAAAAAAAAAATTCTAGAATACCTGATCCTGGCTGAGACCTCTGAGGTGATCTTCGGTATGGGGGCAGGCCAAGTACCCACCCTACCATAGCCCAAACAGTCATACTCATCATGCCCCCAACAGTTTTCACCATGCCTCCAGCCAAATTGCCCAGTTAAATATTCTGGATTTTCTGGAGCAACATCTCCAAACTCTATAATACTAACATCCCAGTAGGAGCATACTAGGTTGGGTAGGAATGTAAAGTAGAAACCAAATAATCTAGACTAACAAAAACTTTAACACAGAAGGCTTACCTTGCAATAACAGCCTAGTAAATTTACCTCAAAAACGGACTTTATGTCCTCATGGTGAGTAGAATTTTCAAAAAAATTTTTTTACCAAAGTATTTTTTCTCATTCCATTAGCCATGTATTAGTAACAAACAATATAAAATAAATTACTGTGGGCCTGTTACAGAGGTAGACTTGAGGGGTTGTTTGGAAAATGGAGACAATGATGGAGGGAAGGTGACTGGTAGTGCAATTGGTGCTGAAGTACTGAATACCAGTAACAAATCATCATGAACAACTTTGTAAACCATGGTGTCTAAATAACTTGGGGAAAACAAAACAAAACAAAAATCCCCCAATAAATTATATTGTATCAATCAAATTTTATTTTTTAACTTTTTTTATTGAATCACTGTCGGATAGACCCTTACAAAGCTGTTCATGATTGGATTTCAGTCATACAATATTCCAGACCCCCCCCCACACACACACACACTGTCTACCTATGTCAGGGGCTTTTCTTTTCTCTCTCTCTCTCTCTCTCTCTGTCTCTCTCTCTCTCTCTCTTCTTTTGGGCATTGTGGTTTGCAATATGTATAAATCAAATTTTAAAGATTAAATTGTCTCAACACTTTGCAATTGTAAAGATAATCCTGATAAACTTGATGATTCATTAAAAATTTTTACCTGGTTCACTGTTCTTTAGTTCACTCTGGCTTTGAGTGCCCAACATTTCTGTGGAGCTGCATTTTATATCTTCATTTTCAGTGTTTTGATTGGTAGTAGAATCTAAAAAGAAAATAAGAAAGGTATTTTCAACAAAAGAACTTTTATATTAGGCTTTAAAATTTTGCTCATTAAAAACAATAAATTAATTTCAATAATAAAATTTTAAAGATGAATATTGTCTCAAAACTTTGGAAATGTAATGATAACCCTGATAAAGTTGATGATTCATTAAATTTTTTAACCTAGCTCTGTGTTCATTGGCTCATTCTGACTTTGAGTGACTAACATCTCAATGGGGTTGCATTTTATATCTTCATTTTCAGTGTTTTGATTGGTAGTAGAATCTAAAATAGAAAAATAAGAAAGGCTACTTTCAACAAAATGACTTTTATATTAGGCTTTTAAAATTTTATTCATTAAAAACAAATTAGATTTCAATAATATAATTTTAAATATAAAATTATCTTGAAAGATTTTATACATAAATGCATTAGTCTTTTCCCTCACTTTTAGAAAACCTTGATAAACTCGATGGCTTATTTAAAAATTTTACCTGGTTCACTGTTCTTTGATTCAATGTGACTTTGAGTGGTCAAAATCTCGATGGAGCTGCATTTCGTATCTTCATTTCTAATGTCTTGCTTGATAATAATATCTGAGAAGAAAAATAAGAAAGACTACTTTCTACAAAAAGACTTCTATTAGGTGAGTTTTTTAAAAAAAATATTAATTACTCTGTGGCAGTGATTCTACATTACCCAGTGGCAATGATTTTACTTTACCGTCAGAGCCAGTTAAAGACTGGGAGTGTTACTTGTCCTTTCCCATAGCATTCATAAATTAAGCACACAGATCACCATACAGAACTCTATTATATTTTGATATATTCATGTTGAACTCTTATATTTTGAAGTTTTAGTATGCATTTACTCCAAATTGACACTTTGTTTTTTCATTTTCTTGTTTTGACATGTAGTTTGATTTAGTCATATCTGCAAGATTTCTTCTGTGGTCTATAGATCACAAGCATCTGTATTCTAAATGGATGCAATAAATCCCCCTTCATATCTCTCTACTATGCTATATCTTTGATTATTTCAACTGGCTGGGGAGTTTAGTGCTCAGAGATTTTACTCCTGACTCTATGCTCCATCGGGATCATGCCTACACGGAGTTCAGACTGTGTGTGGTGTCAAGAACCGAACCTTGGTCTGCTGTGTGAATTGTACTATAAAGTCAAAACTACATGGGACTGGAATAAGGATAGACTCAAAGACCAGTGGAACAGAATTAAGAGTCCAAAATTAACACCTCAGATTTATGGGCAGTTAATCTATGAAAAAGGAGCTAAATATATGAAGCAGAGAAAATAAAGTCTCTTAAACAAATGGTGTTTGAAAAACTGGATAGCAACATATACAAAAATAATATTAAAACCATACCTCACAGCATTTACAAAAGTAAACCATTAAATGCACTGAAGAAAACATAAGCATAACTTTGCAAGGAAAAAGTCTGAGGCATTTTCAATGAGATGACCACAGAGAAAAAGACAAAAAAACCAAAAATTAATAAATGGGACCACATTAAATAAAAAAGCTTCTGCACAGCAAAGGAAGTTCAAACTAATAACAACAACAAAAGAAACCCAACTGAATGGAAGAAAGTATTTCTACATAACACCTTAGATAAAGGGCTAATATCCAGGATCTATAAAACATTCATGAAGCTCAACAATAGAAAATCCAAGAACCCCATTCAAAAATGGAGAGAAGAGGGGCTGGAGCGATAGCACAGCGGGTAGGGCGTTTGCCTTGCACGTGGCCAACCCGGGTTCGAATCCCAGCAACCCATATAATCCCCTGAGCACCACCAGGGGTAATTCCTGAGTGCAGAGCCAGGAGTAACCCCTGTGCATTGCCAGGTGTGACCCAAAAAGCAAAAAAAAAAAAAAAAAGAATAAATGCTTTAAAAAAAAATGGAGAGAAGAATAGACATTTCCTCAAAGACTACATAAGGATGACTAGCAGGCACATGAAAAATTGTTCATCATGACTTATGAGGGAAATACAAATCAAAGCAACAATGAGATATTATCTCATGCCAGTCAGAATAGCATATATCAAAAAGTCTAGAAACAGTGTTGGTGAGGTTGTGGACTAAAAGGAACACTCATTCACCACTGGCAGTCATGTTGTCTCGTTCAACCTCTATAGAAAGTAATAGAGGAGATTTCTCCAGAGTAAAAATGAAACTTTGTTATAAAATAGCCATACCAATTCTTGGAATCTGCTCCCCCCCAAAAAAAATTAAAAACTATTTGAAAGGACATATATACAACTATGCTCATTTCAGCACTTAGTACAATAGCCAGGATGTGGAAACAACCCAAATGCTCAAATACAGATAAACAGATCAAAAAGTTGTGATATACATACGTAATCCCATCCACGGCCAGCATCCAGAGACTAAAAAGCAAGCTCCCAGAAGAGAGCAACCCAGAGAGTCTCTTGCCTGCGCACCTGGCTGTCTTCCCCGAGGCCCCTCGGAGGGGATGGGCTCCAGCTTCCCTCCCCACCCTGAGCAGAGGCCCCGGCGGCCAATGACCTCAGGAGCCTTGCCACAGCCATGCTCAAGGTCCCTCTCCAAACATTCGGATGAGCCTCACACATGAAGGTACCGGCAGAGGAACACAGGTGTGTGGGACCTGGGGCTGAGACTTCCAAGCCTGCTGGAATCGGGACTGGGCCTCCTCCGCCCAGATTCCCCATTTTCCAGTAGCAAGGCGGTCACACCCATTGGACTGCCCCCACAGTGCCGTGTAATCCTATCCACAGCCAGCGTCCAGAGACTTAAAAGCAAGCTCCTGGAAGCTTCTAAGTCTTATAGCCTTATAGCCTACTTCTCCCTCAAGAATATGAATTTTTTCAACAAATATTAAGTAATTTTTACAAATACATAATTTTAAATCAATTCTCACCTTTTTGGGCAAGCTCTTTATTTGTATCTTCATAAATTACTTCTTCTGGCATGAAGTTTAATGATTCCTTCAGTTCTGAGAAGGCTGAAATATCACCTTCTTGACTGAGACTTGAAGATATTAAGGTTTCATTCTTGGGCAATATTGATGGCTGAAATAATATACAAGTAAAAGTTTTTAGCGAGGTTTTCCAAATAAATATTTATAAATTTAATTAATCAGAGTACTAAAATTTTAGTAAATCCAGTCAAAAAATTAAAAACTATGTATATCTTTGAAAATCAGAAGTATGTCAACCCAAAATATTTTATATTATAAGCAATATTCTCTTTAAGTAATGCTCGTTGAGTGGTGACTGATTGATTATGTTAATGCTATACAATATCTTTCAGTGCAGAAATACCTTCTGAACTGACAGAAAATTAAAAATTCTAAATTAAAAACTCATAAACACAGCAGATGATAATTAATGGTGGGAAATGAAAAGGGTAGACAGAATGGAACAGATTTTTTTCAAATGTCTTAAAAATTTCAAGTTCACTTTGTAAATGCATCTAATTTATATAAAGCTAGATATTGGAGCTTATGAAACCTACAGAAAGGATCTGTTCTTTATTTTTTAAATTTTTAAATTTTTATTGAATCACCGTGAGATAGTTACAAACTTTCATATTTGGGTTACAATCTCACAATGATCAAACACCCATCCCTCCACCAGTGCACATTCCCCACCACCAATGTCCCGGGTACACCCCCTCTTTCCCACCCTCCCCCTGCCTATATGGCAGACAATATTCCCCATACTCTCTTTCTACTTTTGGACATTATCGCTTGCAACACAGACACTGAGAGGTCATCATGTTTGGTCCATTATCTACTCTCGCCATATATCTCCCATCCCAACTGGTTCCTCCAGCCATCATTATCTTAGTGATCCAAAAGGGATCTGTTCTTTCAACTGCTAGAACACTTGACATAATAACATCATAATAATTTTGTGTCTATTGGAACTATATGATAAGACCTTTAAAAAATTTGGTCTTAGATATGAAAAAAATCTATCTCACATTAAGCATTGGCAAGCCTAAAATGGAGTTTCAGAAAATCTCTTTTCTTACTCTTTCAATGATATGACTTCTTTTATAGTTCAAGTACCATCTGTTATGTATATAACTCATAAACATTTTTAGTCTCCAATTTTTAAATTAAGACATGATATTCTATATCTCAGGTATAGTATATTGAATAAAATAATTGGGAGAGGTTTTAAATTCCCTTATACTTGGGTTGAACACCAGAATAATTAAGTCAGCATGTATTTGAATAGAATCCAGGCATTAGTATTTTATTACAACTCTCCAAAAATTCCAATGTGTAGCAAAACTTCAGAATCACTATCTTAGAAGTAAATTTCATTCTTTAATATATGCATTTAATAATTATAAAGTCTTTTATTTCTAAATATGGTTTATGTTAAAATCACTATAAGAGTACTTTACTTTTATTAAAATATTACTGAAGGAAAGTGAAGAAAAAACTTACTATGTTTTCTAGATTTTCTTGACCAAGGTTTTCTTCATCCATGAAAAAATCATCCTTCATAAAGCTTTCCAAATCTTCTTGAAAAGAGAAACATTCACTTAATAAAAAAAAATTATTCATTAGTATTCACTAATAGAGATATTAAGTGCAGATAATCAAAATATATAATGATTAATATTATAAGTGAATTAATGCAATGGTAAAACATTATTATTGATTACATCTAGACTTGTGAGCATACAAAGAATATTTTCTTCTCTTAAAAATATTTATACTATTGTGCAACTAAGTACCTGGAAAAATCTGCTTCTGTGCTTTGTCCTTTGAAGTCTACATGGGGCTTTTCAACCAAACATAATTTCTGACCACTTAATAGAGTGTCTGAAGTTGTCAGGTGACTTTTATAGTTCATAAAATTATCTACAGAAACGATCTCTTCATTAGTAGACAAATCTGAAAATAAGTACATCCAAGTAAATAAGAAAAATCTAGTTACACAAAGGTTAGTATAGATAACCAATAGATAAAATAGGGTTTTTCAAATATTTTAAGTTATTTATTTTTTCATTTACTGTGCATGTAAAACATACACAATAGCATCAGTTTATAGCTTCTTAGCTATAAACTAAGCTATAAAATAGCTCAATAATTTATTACTTGTAATATACTTAGTAGTAAGCAAATAGCCTAAAAATTTTGATTGCCACCTCCACTTTTTTTTTTTAGTGGGCTGGTACAAAAAAAAACCTGACTGGGGGCTGGAGCGATAGCACAGCGGGTAGGGTGTTTGCCTTGCACGCGGCCAACCTGGGTTCGATTCCCAGCAACCCATATGGTCCCCTGAGCACTGCCAGGAGTAATTCCTGAGTACATGAACCAGGAGTAAGCCCTGTGCATCGCTGGGTGTGACCCAAAAAGCAAAACAACAACAACAACAACAACAACAAAAACCTGTTTTTCAATAAGCTCTAAAGATGAAAAAGAAAATGGAAATTGCAGTTTAAGCAAGGAACTACTTGGAGAGCAAAGCTCCCCCAAACAAAAACTACTTTGCAGAAGCAAAAATTTCTTTTCCATTGTTCTGTTTTTGATTTGGGGCCACACCCAACTTGCTTAGGGGCTACTCCAGGTTTTGTACTCAGGGGTTGCTCCTTGTGATAGAGAACCACGGTAGCACTGTGGCACTATCATTGCGTTGTTCATAGATTTGCTCGAGTGGGCACCAGTAACGTCTCCATTGTGAAACTGTTTTTGGCATATTGAATGGGTAGCTTGCCAGGCTCTGCCATGTGGTCGGGATACTCTTGGTACTTGTCAGGCTCTCCGAGAGGGAGGGAGGAATTGAACCCAAGTCAGATTTGTGCAAGACTAACACCCTACCTGCTGTGCTATCGCTCCAGTTCATCAGAGAACCACTGGTACTCGGAATCTATCCCAGGCTTCCCACGTGCACAACATGTGTTCAGTCTATTGAGTGATCTTTGGCCCAGCAAGAATTTCATTTTGTTTTCTTTCGATCTTTCAAACAATAGGGCTCATATCCAGGGTTACTCCTGGGCTTACTCCTGGCTCTATGCACAGGGATCACTCCTTAGTATATAGCTCAGGGAACCATATAGGGTGCCAGGGATTGAACCTGGGTCGCCTGTGTGCAAGGCCCTGTATTATCTCTCTAACTTCTCCAGCAAGAATTTCTTGACCTAGGTATCAGTGTGTCACTTAGAAATTTTAGAATGACATGATTGAAGGATAGCACAGAATGATATCTCCCATGACCCATAATTATTGCACATACTTAATACATAAGCTTAGAGCATGCCGAAGAAGAAATTATTTTATAAGCCAGACTCCTAGGAATTATTGATATGAACCAATTATGTTCCAAATAATTTCATGAACAAGAATATTCCATGACATATTTGGTACATTTATTTTATGTACCAAGGAATATTAGCTAATTAGTCTGTCTTAGCAGGATTTAAATGAAATCATCAAAAAATGGCTCATGGTACATTAATTCTGAATTATGAATGAAGAAACAGTAATCACTAAAAACCCACACAGAAATAGTTAATACCCCCATCTCTATCTTCAACTTCCAAATATTTCTGGCCATCTTCCTTTTCTCAAGGCTCATCCTAGTATCTCTGGGAACCCTTGGGGAACATCTATAGTTATGAGGACTTTTTTTCCCAACACTTTTATGATAAATCCACTTGAGGGCAGTATCACACTACAGTGTACTTTATAACATTACATACAGAAATGTTATTTATGTTCTTAAGTTTATATAGCCCATGCTGGTGTTTTTACTTTATTGGCTGGAGCGATAGCACAGCAGGTAGGGTATTTACCTTGCACGCAGCCGACCTGGGTTCAATTTCTCCGTCCTTCTCGGAAAGTCCGGCAAACTACTGAGAGTATCCCACCCACATGGCAGAACCTGGCAAGCTACCCGTGGCGTATTCGATAAGCCAAAAACAGTAACAATAAGTCTCACAATGGAGACATTACTGGTGCCCGCTCTAGCAAATCGATGAACTACGGGACGACAGTGCTACAGTGCTACAGCTGTGTTTCAATATAGCTCTGAGGAAACTAACCTCATCTGTCATAGAGGACTGTTACGTTACTATAGGAAATAAATTTTGAATAATTAATTATGAAAAATGCAGAAAAATCTGTAGATCGAAAAAGGGGCAGGTTTAATCTTGGTAGATTAAAGAAGAGTATCTGCTGTGGAGGCAGGCTGGGGTGGGGGTGGAAACTGGGGACATTGGTGATGGAAAATACATATTGGTGAAGAAACTGGTGTTGGAACATTGTATGACTGAAACTGAATCACAGAAACTTTGTAACTGTGTGTATCACTACGATTCATTTTTTTAAAAAATTTTTTAAATAACATTTTTATTTTAAAAAGGAAAATATAGTTTTCTACCTAGACTAAATGACATAACTAAACTGAAAGAAAGTACACTAAGGTGTCTGATAAATATACTCAGTGGTTTTCAAATATAAATAAAAATCTAGTCAAAAGTTAATGGAAGGTCCTCCGAGTGGTTGCATGTTGGATATCATTGGTTTGTCCTTTCTCCCTTGCCACAGAATTTGGGTTTATCTGGTAATAATCTCTAAACAATTCTAGACTACATTGGTATGTCCTGCTCCCCTTGCCACTAGGAGCTTAGGTATACCAGTCACACCCATCAAAGTGCTCCCGAGTCACTCCCATTCCTTTGTTTATCTGTAACCACTTCTACCAGTTTATCTGCTCTTCCTCTAATCAAACTGTTAATTTTTAAGGTAAGACCTTGCTAGGACAAGTGAACTTGTATTGTAAGTTAATATTGTCTTTTTCCTCTCTTATGTCTTTTGAATAGTTTACTTTAAAACAATATCCTCTTTGTATAGACAAAGAAAGACAGTTGTTAATATGCTTTGGTAACATGGGATTTAATTGGCTTTAAATATTATTCACTCCCGGGCATCTTCTTTCTGGACTTAAGCCTCAGCTGCCCTTACTTCCTAGCACCCCCAAAAGCAGGGTCCTGACGAGGGACAGGATGGACCCAGGGCAAGCGGTGAGTTGTGTGCTACCCTGGCATCGAGATGGGCCTGGCCAAAGCGCCTAATGCTTAACTATATGTTAAGAGCTTGGTCATGGGCATGTCATGTCATGATCCAAAAGCAATGCCGAGACTAGGGCCCTGCTAGGGCTAGGAAAGACTAATCTGGCCTGAGCGCTATAGTCTGAGATCGAGGTGACCCCCGGAGAGCAATTCTATAAGCTTAATGCATCTCTTGGTCTCTTGCTATGTCCATACAAAATGATTTATAATATGAATACTTATATGTTAGTTGGACAAAGAGAGGAGAAACACACCCATGTCCTGCTGAGAGAGATTCTGTCCTAGTGAAAGCATCCCCTAAGGGATAGAACTTTACCCCCTATTGATTGTAACCACACCTATGCATAAGGCGAATGGGGGGGGGGGCGGGGAGGGATTTAGTGTGGCTGTGAGAGGGGGCTGGGGGAGAGTGCTGTAGAATTCCAGGGCCAGTTGGGGGAGAGTGCTGTAGAATTCCAGGGCCAGTCCCAGGGCCAGAGCTGGAGAAGCTAGATCGAGATCGAGATCCAGAGGAGAAGGAGAATGAAGTAGGATGGGGGAGGAAGAAGCAGGAGGAGAATCAGAGGAGAATGGAGATGGGAATGGAATAAACTGCGACTGAGACCAACCGGCTTGCCTCCGTTCCTTCATTCGCCCTGTGCCTGGCTCGGTGCAGTGAGGCGCTCCTCCCGAGCCCCTTTTCTTTTTATTTTTTGTGATTTTACACAGTTGCACATGTGTAGCCTCTCCGTTGGTGGATGACCATGATCCCGGAGGACAGCTAAACTACTTTTGGTACCAGCAGTTTCTTGCAGAAATGTCTCTAGACTGTGAACTAAGCCACGGCCCCATGCCGCCACAGGAGGGGAAAGGTTTTTCTCTCTCAGCTTTTCCTTTCCGTGGGGGTAAAGGTGTGGGGACCGCCATCTTATAAGGACCACTAAAGAGAGGTACAAGCTTGCAATGATGCAATTTCTGGCAGAAATTTACCTGGACTTAGTTACTAAAATACTAAATACAGAAATCCAAAACCTCATATCTCTTCATTCTCAGCAATGGAAAACAAATTATCAAATGCTTCCTTTTCAGCAGGTTTGATTTTGGGGGGAAACTCCAAACAATAATAGTGAGTTTTTTGGAAATATTGAATGTAATCAAAGTAAAGAGAAAGTAAAGTGAAAATTATCAGCTACACAGGCAGGGGGGTGGGGTAGGAGGGGAGATATTACTGGGGTTCTTGGTGGTGGAATATGTGCAGTGGTGAAGGGATGGGTGTTGGATCATTGTATAACTGAGACTTAAGCCTGAATGCTTTGTAACTTTCCACATGGTGACTCAATAAAAAATAAAACTAAAAAAAAAAAAAAGTTAATGGAAGGTCCAGCAGGGGCTGATCTCTGAGCACAGAGGCAGGAGTAAGACCCAAGAACCGCTGGGCATGACAGCAAAACAAAGCAAACAAACAAAAACCCCAAAAAAATTAATGAAAGAAACTCCTTCATAATGATTACAAATGTGCAATTATCAAGGAGCAACATAAAGGAAACATGCAGAAAGTATATGAGAAAACCATAAATTTTAATGAACTCCACTTAAAAAATCTTGAGGAAAAATCAAGATGAGTCATTTTCCAGGAAAAAAATTAAAAGCTAACCAAGACTAGGGCCTGGAGTGATAGTACAGTTGGTAGGGTAAGTACCCTATCAAGTACTCTTGCACAGACTTACCCCGTTGGATCCCTGGCATCCCATCTAGGCCCTAGAATCCTAATCGGGTGTGATTCAAAAACAAAAACAACAACAATGAAAAGTTGCTAAGGTTAACTAATACCTAAGATCTAAGGTAAAAAAAATTAACAGATCCCCATAATATTTCAGTTTCTTAGGAGATTTTTTTGACACTTGGAAAACTGATTGCAAAATCCAGAGAAATGCAAATTAAAATGAGATACCACCTCACCACAATATGACATATATATTAAAAAAAAAAAAGACTGGAAACAACCATCATTGATGAGATGAAAAGGAACCCTGATTTATTGCTAGTGGGAATATTAGCCAATTTCCTCTCTGGGAAACAGCATGGAGATTGATCCAAAAAGAATAGTTTTCATATGGCCCAGCAATTCCACTTGGCATTAATGCCCCAAACACAAAAACATTAATTTGAAGATCTACATGCACATTATGCTCATAGCAGCACTGAATACAGCACAAATGTTCAACAACAGATGAATGGTTAAAGAAGCTACTGTCTGTACATATAGTAGAGTACTATGCAAATATAAGAAAAGATGAAATTTGGGGGGGTATGGTGCCACCAGCAGGTAAACCTGTACTTATGAGGCAAGTGCATCAACAGTTTGATGATGCCTTCAGACTTCCAGATAACTTAAAATTGTTGCTGTGCCTTTTGCCAGACCCCAACAACTTGGGGCCAAGTTTACCAAGAATTAAATGGCCAAAAGTTAGGTATGTGGGAGACATACCCACAAATCACCTCTGGCTCAGCTATATAAGCTCATTTATTGGCCTTATTTCAGTGACCCATAAGTCTTGAAAGAGATCAAAAGATGCAGTTAGGGCTTGTAGCGCAGAAGTAGGTGGTAACCCATGACTGACAGCCCCAGGCTTGCTGGGATCAGGACTTGGCCTCCTCCACCCCTCCCCAGTTTTCCAGTAGCTTGGCAGTCACACCCACAAACTGCCCCTGTTGCCATTAAACTCATCAGTGGCCAAGACCGAGAAACTATAAACTAAAGCTCTCTGAAGAGAGCGCTGCAGAATGCCCTGAACCCACCCCAGGCTGTCTTCACTGGGACACCTTGGAGTAGGGTGGGTTGAGTTTCCCTTCCTGGCCCAAGCAGAACCCTGGCAGCAAAAACCTCCAGAACCCAAAAACTGCAAAGCCCAAGGCTAATCTCCACATGCTCGGACGAGCCTCACCCAAAACGGGATGAACCTCACCAGAGAGCAGACCAGGAGGAAAACCCAGACATGCGAGAATACATGACTGAGATCTCCAAGCATGCTTGGATCAGGACTGGCCTCCTACCCCCAGGTCCCCAGTTTTCCAGAAGCTTGGCAGTCACATGCACAAACTGCCCCTGGCGCCATGTAATCTCATCAATGGCCAAGACCCAGAGACTATAAATTAAAGCTCCCAGAAGAGAATGACACAGAATTTCCTGGACATTATATTCTATCCATAGCAAGCAATACCAAACAAATTGTCTAGCATTGCCTTTTTGGCAGGTTTGAGTGGTGGTGAGACTGGTGTCAAAATATCGAATGTAACCAAAAATAGAGAGAGCTTATGGGGGAAATTGTCTGCCGCACAAATAGGGAAAGGGATGGAACGGGGCGGGGGGGATACTGGGGATTTTGGTGGTGGACAGTGTGCACTGGTGAAGGGATGGGTGTTTGATGATTACATGACTGAAGCTCAAACATGAAAGCTTTGTAGATGCATCTCAATGTGAATCAAATAAAAGGGGGGGAAAATAATAATAAAATAATAAAATAAAGTTAACATTCAGAATATACTAAAAATAAAAGGTAATGTGGAGTTCATGCCCAATTCAATCAGCTTAATCAATGGCTGAATAAACAGCAGTATTTCTATATTATTAAAAACAAAGAAAAGATGAAATTTGAAGTTCACTGTAATGAAGATGAAAGAATATCATGTCAAACAAGCTGCGTCAGAGGGTGAAGGACAAATACTGGATGATCTCACTCACCTGTGGTATATAAAGAAACAAAATAAGGAAGAAATAATATTGAATAATGATAAACACTTGGCACTGGATTATAAAACTTAGATTACCAAGCACTGGGGATTGAGGATGTAAGAGGAAGAGGTTGACTAGAAGTAACATGAAGACAGAGGTGGAGGGCCTTGAGCACGTAAGTGGCGGTGAAGATATAATATTTTTGTACATCACAACTATAAATGTTAACAAAAATTTTAGCCATGTTACTTAAAGCAAAATACAAACATTTAAAAAATCAGTTTGAAAAGTTAGCTAAAATTATTTTACATTTTGGGGGGCAGTACAAGGTCTCAAATCTTCAATCAAGTATTGTGTCACTAAGCCATATCCCCAGTCCTGGAAAATTACTTTTAATATTCAATTTATAACATATCTTAAATTACTGTATCACTGTATCACTGTCATCCTGTTGTTCATCGATTTATTTGAGCGGGCACCAGTAATGTCTCTATTACACTCAGCCCTGAGATTTTAGCAGCCTCTCCTTACTCATCTTTCCCAATGATTGGAGGCTCTTTCAGGGTCAAGGGACTGAGACCTATCGTTACTGTTTTTGGCATATCAAATACACCATGGGTAGCTTGCCGGACCCTGCTGTGCTGGTGGGATACTCTCGGTAGCTTCTTGGGCTCCCCGAGAGGTATGTATATATCTTTTACTGTATTTGGGATATGAATATGCCATGGGGAGCTTACAAGGCTCTCCTGTATGGGCAATAGACTCTTGGTAGCTTGTCAGGGTCTCCAAGAGGGAGAACAAGGCTTATTAGATGTCCAGGAGCTTGGTCTTATAGTCTTTGGGTGTTGGCCGTTGGTAGGATTACATGGTGCCAGGGGCAGTTTGTGGGTGTGGCTGCCAAGCTACGGGAAAATGGGGGTTCTGGGTGGAGAAGGCCCAGTCGCAATCTGAGCAGGTTTGGAGATCTCATCCCCGGGGCCCGCACACCTGGGTTCCTCTGCCGGCCCTTTCATGTGTGAGGCTTGTCCAAACATGTGGAGAGTGGCCTTGAGCATGACTGTGTCTGGGTTCCGGAGGTCTTCAACTATCAAGGCTCTGCTTGGGGCGGGGAGGGAAAGGCAATCCATCCCCTCCAAGGCCCCTGAGAAGACAGCCAGGTGCAGGGGCCAAGAGACTGCGTCGCTTTCTTTCCGGAGCTTGGTGTTATAGTCTCTGAATGTTGGCCGTTGGTGGGATTACACGGCACTGGGGGCAGGTGGGTAAACTATCTTTAATTATTCATGGTAAATTTATATGATAAAGTGACTCTCTTGAAGTAATAGTTCAGCTATTCAATTTCTACTTTGAATTAAGATTTTATATAAATTAGGAGATATTGAAAGTCTTTAGCAAATTTTTGGAAAATAAAATATAGCAATTGCTAATTTAATGTTATGCCAATTTCTGTGTTATCAGATTGTACACAGAAATTAAAATCATTTAGCAGCATGCTTTGAATACTATTGTGTACTATTTGGAATTTTCTGAGCACCCAGGTTCGATTCCTCCACCCCTCTCGGAGAGCCCGGCAAGCTACCGGAGAGCTCTCGGAGAGCTCTCAGAGAGCATGGCAGAGCCTGGCAAGCTCCCCGTGGCATGCATATCTGATATGCCAAAAACAGTAACAAGTGTCAAAATGGAGATGTTACTGGTGCCCACTCGAGCAAATCGATGAACAATGGGACGGCAGTGCAGTGCAGTGCTACTATTTGGAATCCCAGTAGACCTAAACCCCCACCTCCAAAAAATGTAATTTACAAAATGTTAATTACTATGGTGTATTCATATCCAAAAATACAGTGAAAGATATATGCATACCTTTTGGAGAGCCCGTCAAGCTGCCAAGAGTATCCTGCCTGCACAGCAGAGCCTGGCAAGCTACCCATGGCATATTCGATATGCCAAAAACAGTAATGATAGGTCTCATTCTCCTGACCCTGAAGAAGCCTCCAATTGTTGGGGAGGACGAGTAAGGAGAGGCTGCTAAAATCTCAGGGCTGAGTGTAATAGAGACGTTACTGGTGCCCGCTCGAATAAATCGATGAACAACGGGATGACAGTGATACAGTGAATTACTATGAAAGATAAAATATTTCCCTAGTGTAACAAAACTCAGAATTATAATATGCAGGTAGACCTTTTTTAAAGACAGAAATGAAACTTTTAATAAAACAAAACTCACTGAAAGGGAAAATATATATATATATATATATTAGTAAGAAATGTTTTATAAAACCAAAAATGTTTTACCTTGGTTCTCTGCTTGAAGTGCTGGATATATTACTAAAGGGTTAATAGGTGAAAGGATTTCAATGTAATCTTCACAAGTATATAAATTCGTTTCTTCTTCAGTTTGAGAGTTTGGATTTGAACTTGGAACAACTTCATCAAATTCATTGTCAATTGGGGTCACAATTTCTGTAATTGATTTTCTATAACATCATAAAAAATACTTATTTTATATATGTTCTACTTTAAACCATCTTTAACAACACATAGTATATGTTATTTGTAGAAAAATGATCACATTCTAAGACAAAGGAAATTTACATGTAGTCTTACCACTCAAGAGATGAATTAAAAAGATTAAGAATTTTCTCAATTATTTTTGAATTGTACAGCAAAAGTAAATTTATGTACATAGTTTTCTGTAGCCTCTCATTTTCTGCCAAAAAATGAAGCATGAGCACATTTATATTTCAATCAATGCACATTTACTTCACTTTCTTTTTCTCTTCTTATTCTAGCTTTTTGGGACATGCTCAGGGCTTAGTCCTGGCTCTGCTCAGGGATCAATCCTGGTGGGGCTCTGGGGACCATATGGGATGCTGAGGATCAAACAGGGGTCAGCTGTGTGCAAGACAAGCACCCTACCGACTGTATTATCTCTCTCACTCCTCACTTCATTTTCAAGTGACTTAAAGGAGCCTATTGTAATGGTATCCTGATCCAGCACACAGCATGGTGTCCAATAAATATTTGATGAATGACTGATTAATAAAAAATGTTTGGGGTCAGAGGGATGACCCAATGGGCTAGAGTACAGGAGGCCTGGGTTTGATCCTGGGCACCACATGATCCCTGTGCATTATTGGGAGCACCCCTGAACACCACCAGGTGTGGCCCAAGAGCAAAACATAAGTTTTCACAGAATGTTAGAAAACAGCCCTAAATCTTAATTTATGCCATAAGAAAAAGATTTTTTTCAATATTAAAGACTTTCTATCAATAGTTTATATAGAAAGTTTACTTACTGATTTAAAACATAATTATTTGTTCTATCTCTGTGTGTCCTGCAATACAGAAGCATAGAGAATAGTTAGTATGTGATTAAGGGAACAACATAAAGATATAAATCATTTTAATTAATCATTAATTATGTATCCTTTGAAGATTAAGGTTTTTGCTTCAGATTACAAAATGAAAGAAACTTTGCAACGATATAAAAGGGATATTCTAGTGTTTAGAGAGTTTATTTATCTGCTAGTTGCAAAAGGGATACATTTAGGCTAAGGATACATACTTCTCAAAGAAATTCTCTACAAAGAGATCAGCTTTTTGTTGATCCACGACTGAATCTGTCATTCCCAAAACTGGAACAGCTGAAACTAGAAAAGGGAAAGATAAAATCAGTATTCACATAATAGGATTTTCTTTGATACTTACTATAAGGAAACCAGAGAGTACTAGTTAATAGCGCATATTATTTCTCTAAAATCTTTATTAGCCATTCCAGCTTACTCTGCCATATTTTCCTTGAGACCATAACACTATCAGTAGCATTACTTAATCATATACAATCACATCTAAGAAATTATTTTGTCTGAAAGGATATCTATCAACTAATGAGACAGCTCAAATGATCCTTATCTACTTCGCCCACTTTCTGACCCCAAATTTAGGGTTTTCATGAAAAACTGCAGTCAGTTTGATTGATTAAATCCAAAGATGTCTCAAATGGCACCAAAGATCTCCAACTGTGCAGAGTCCAGCTGAAGACTTCAATATTAACATTGTTAGTATATGTATTCCAGTTGGCTTAGACCTAACTCTGCCACTCTTGATTCATAGTTTCATATTTTTATCTAAAATATTATCTACAAACAAGTACCAGGAGGTTGACTCCATGGCTTGGAAGCTGGCCTCACATGCTGGGGGGGAAAGGCAGCTCAGATAGAGAAGGGAACACCAAGTGAAATGTGGATGGAGAACCCGCTCGGGAAAGGAGATGTGTGCTGAAAGTAGACTATAGATTGAACACGATGGCCACTCAATACCACTTTTACAAACCACAACACCCAAAAGGAGAGAGAGAGAATGAAACGGAATGCCCTGCCACAGAGGCGGGATGGGGTGGAGGGGATGGGATTGGGGGGTGGGAGTGATACTGAGTTCATTGGTGGTGGAGAATGGGCACTGGTGGAGGGATGGGTTCTCGAACATTCTATGATGGAAACACAAGCACAAAAATGTGTAAATCTGTAACTGTACCCTCACGGTGATTCACTAATAAAAAAATAAAATAAAACATTATCTACAGGGGCTGGAGCACAATGGGTAGGGCATTTGCTTTGCACGCGGTTGACCCGGGTTCGATTCCCAGCATCCCATATGGTTCCCTGAGCACTGCCAGGAGTAATTTCTGACTGCATGAGCCAGGAGTTACCCCTGTACATCGCCAGGTTTGACCCCCCCGCAAAAAAACAAGAGAAAATATTATCTACAGCTTATTCCCCAAATTAGACCCACTTTTTCTGTGTTCTTTTTTTTTCTTTTCTTTTCTGAGTCATACCTGCAGGTGCTCAGGCCTTGTGCGTGGCTCTGCACTCAGGAATCACTTCTGGTGATGCACAGAGGACAATATGGGACACTGGGGATTGAGCTGAGGTCAGTTGCATGCAAGGCAAGCACCTTACCAACTGTGCTACTGCTCAGGCCCCAAGACCGATGGTTTCTTAAAGAGAACGACCATAATATTTACTAGTGTCAGGGGAAGCCACTGAGTAAGAGTTAAAGGACGTGTATTCTACAAGAATTACAACTTACTAGATTTGTTACCTTGAAGAAATTGCTTAACATGTAAGTCTGTGGTCTAAACAAGTATAGAGTTTTATACCTGTACAGCTTATTAATGATATTGGGTATAATTCTTGATCTCCTTGTAGCTCAGTTTCCCTGCCTACAAATTAGGAATAACAATAATCTTCTCACTGTGTTGTTATAAGCAGTAAATAATGAGTCATGTGAATGTACTTTAAATGACCAATAAAATTTGGTTATTGTTATTATAGTTGTTTTACAAAAGGCAAAAAATGAAATAGAAATAAATGAGATCTCCCTTTGTTTCCTCCTATACTTTCAGAATAATTGATGAAAGCTATTCTGTATCTTACTTACAATTCTATTAACTGCTTCAGACCACTGATTACTTTTTACAATGTTTGTCATTCTCCCTCATGCCCTAAGTCAGATTTGATTTTCAAGGCCAGTCTCATAGCTACTCTCTCTTTTTTTTTGGATGGGGGGGTCACACCTGGCATTGCACAGTGGTTACTCTGGCTCATGCACTCAGGAATTACTCCTGGCAATGCTCGGGGGATCATATGGGATGCTGGGAATAGAATCCGGGTTGGCCTCATGCAAGGCAAATGCCCTACCCACTGTGCTATTGCTCCAGCCCCTCATAGCTACTCTCTTACAAAGATTCTTGATTCTCTTATATCTCTTTCCCTTATAATAAATTAGGAAAATCCCTATTCTCTACTTTCTATACATGTACATTAGGTGAGGTAAAAATTATTAGAAAAAAATCACCTCAATAATAAATGCTGAATAAACTTACTTTATTTTATTTTTTTTTAAGTTTTTATGCTTTTTGGGTCACACCTGGCAATGTATAGGGGTTACTCCTGGCTTTGCACTCAGGAATTATTCCTGGAGGTGCCATATGGGATGGACCATATGGGATGTTGGGAATTGAACCAGGGTTGGCCTCATGCAAGGCAAACACCCTATCCACTGTGCTATTGCTCCAGCCCCACATGTTGAATTCTTGACCCAGGTACACATAGCTGCTGCATTCGGAGATATTCATTCCATTGAGAACAAATGGAACGTCAAGGACTAGTTCATTTTTCCTGAACATTGTCTTGGTCTTGTGTTTGGTGTTATGTTTGGTATTATGAGAATGATATCATCAGTGAAGTGGAGGTGATGTAGTTGCTGAGTGTCTATCTTCACTCCCATTCCTTCCCATTCCAGTTGTCACATGACGTTCTCGAGGGTGGCACTGAAGAGTTTCAGCGAAATGTATCACCCTGCCGAACCCCTCTCTTTACATCGATGATTACTTCCTTGTAGAATGGTGAAATCCTGGTGGTGAATCCATAATACAGCTAGTGGAGGATCCTGATGAATGCCCTCTTTGGCTAGGGCTTTGATGACTGTAGGATAGCATAGCCTCAGATAGTTTAGGTTTATTGGGTTACTCCCATCACAATGCTCCCATTCCTCTGTGTTTATTTGTAGCTTCTTTCTTAGTGTTTTGTTGACTTGTTAATGTTTTTCTCTTCTCCTTGAGTCCTTTGCATAGTTTATTCAGAGCAATGTCTTTTTTGTATGGACACAGGAAGACTTAGCAAATGCTATGCTTTTGTAACCTGGGAGTCATTTGACTCTACATGATATTTTTCTCCTGGGCATCTGTTCTCTCAACCTAAACCTCAGCTGCCCTTACTTCCTAGCACCCCCAAAAGCAGGGTCCCGATGAGGGATGAGACGAACCCAGGGCAAGCGGTGAGTTGTGTGCTACCCTGGCATCGAGATGGGCCTGGCCAAAGTGCCTAATGCTTAACTATGTTAAGAGCTTGGTCATGGACAAATGTTGTCATGATCCAAACAGTGATAATTAGATTCAGACCCTGCTAGGGTTAGGAATGATTAATCTGGCCTGAGTGCTGTAGTCTGAGCCTGTAGCAAGATGTTGCCATGAGAGCTGCCTTGCAAGCCTCAATGTATCTCTTGCTATGTCCATCCAAAAATAACTAGTATTTAGATGTTAATAAGTGTTTGGACTAAGGAAAGGAGAAAAACACCTTAAGAGTCAGGAAGGGCTTTGGAATGCCCTTAGGTAGTATTGCCTTTGAACCTGATGGCCCTCAGGAAGGGCTTTCTTATGTTGATTTTGCTACCTGGCTGTGTGTAGCCTAGAGGGCAAGGTGGAAGAGACAAGTAGGGGGAGAGACTAGAGAATCCAGAGAGAGGCTGCAATAGATCCAGAGAGAGGAAGGAGCCGGGAGTGCAGATGAGAAAGATGGAAAATTGAATAAACAGTAACTAATCAGCAACCAGCTTGGTCCTCGTTCTTCCTTCGCCTGTCCTTGGCCAACGGCCATCCCAATCCAGCCCATACACAGCGGTTCCAGAGCACTGAACGCGAGCGGTGAGACAGAGCCACCCAGAGAGCCCGAGAATGCACATACCTGTCGGTGTGCCTTAGTTTTTACAGATGACTACTTCAGTCTCAACAGAATCAAAGGTCTTCTTTAAATCGATGAACGTTTGACAGAGTGACATCTTGAACTCTCGCGAAACTTCATGAACTTGGTCACCGTGTGGATATGGTCAATCGTGCTGAATCCTTTTCGGAACCCAGCTTGCTCACATGGTTGTCCTTCATCTAGTGTTCTGCCTATTCTATTCAGGATGACTCGAGTGAACAACTTGTAGAAGATGATGGACAAGAGGCAGATTGGGTGATAATTGCTCATGTCAGTGGATGTCTCCCTTCTTGTACAACAGAATGGTCCTGCTTGTTTTCCATTAGGACGGAACCTTGCATTAGGACAGGGAGCATGTGAAGAGCCAAGCCAGTGTATTGACGAGTACTGGCAGTAGATTCTTCAGGTGTTCGGGTCTGACCTTGTCTGGACCGGGTGTTGTACGCATCTTTACCAATGAAATGGCATGTTGGATTCTGGAAGGGAGAACATTGGGAATGACATATCCATCCTGCAGAATTTGGTATGTGGGCAGGTGGATGTGGCTATCAAAGAGATCCGAGTAGAAGTTGTGAATAATCCTCTCCCTTACCCTTTTGGAAGCTGTGATAGATCCATCAGGACATCGGAGGGCAGTCATCTTGGTCTTGTAGTTGGCAAAGGACAGGTGAGCATTGCCAGGCGAGCATTGCTAATACTTTTCCTTGCTTCTGCCGCATCGGCCAACACTGCTGCTCTTCTCTCTTTGAGGTCTTCTTTATCACTTCTCTGCATAGCTTTGTAGCTTTGGGAGCTTGGACATTAGCTTGTGATTGCCTGAGGCTCGTGCCAAACCACATTGACAAATGAGCTCGAGAGTTTCCGAAGACAGGTGTCCGTTTGTGGCTTTTCCACTCTTGGCATTCCTTGCGCAGTTATGGAAGTGCTGAACCAGTCTATCGTATTCCTCATTGATGTTGTCAGCGACGGCATCTTCCTATATTACCGCAATAGTGCCAAAGAGTTCCCAATTGGTGGTCATTCTGGGAGTTTTCTTCTTAAACTTTGCAGTCCTTTCTCCCTCCTCTGTGAAGTAGAATTTTGTACGAAGGAGTTGGTGGTCTGATCCTGTTTGGAATTTTGGGACAACAGTGATATCGGTCAGGCAGGCAAAACTGTCAATTGAATATGATGTGGTCAATTTCGTTGTGGAACTGTTCACTGGGAGACTCCCATGTCCAACGTTTAGATTTGGCCTTCTGGAACTGTGAGTTACCATGGATGGTCTTGGTCGACATGATGAACTCAGACAGTCTCACGCCCTGTTTGTTCCATTCTAGGCCATGGGTCCCAATGTGGAGTTCTTCAGGCGACCTTCTCGGTCCTATCTTGGCATTAAAATCACCACCAATGATGATCTTGTAACAGGTGTGGTCTTCTTTATAGAACTTCTCCAACTCCAGGTAGAACTTCTCAATTTCTTCTTCATCGTAGTTGGATGTTGGTGTGTAGACGATAAAGATAGAAACTGCTGGCAGTGAGTCACATCTATCCAAGCATAATCAACCGATTCAGGTTGTTAGGCATTGGAATGAATCAATGCTCATGGCAAAGTGCGTGTTGACAAGGACACCTATGCCACCAAAGCCTCTACATCGCATGTTCCGAGGAACAGTTCTCCAGTGTTGAAAATGTGATTGATGCCTTCTCGTTTTGGTCAGACAAATGATGTCGTACTTGATCTTCTACACTTGTACCATCCGGTCCTTGATGGATGCTTCCGATGCCAGCATATGTGCATTGAAAGTACCGACAGTCACTTTAGTTCTTCTTCATTTTGGCAGTTTAGTTCGTCCCTGAGATTTTATCAGCCTCTCTTTGCTCATCCTTCTTAATGCTGCCGTATTGAGAGCTCTTTCAGGGTCAGGCAAATGAGGTCTATTGTTGTTACTGTTTTTGGCATATCGAATATGCCACGGGTAGCTTGCCAGGCTCTGCTGTGCAGGCGGGGTACTCTTGGTAGCTTGCTGGGCTCTCTGAGAGGGATGGAGGCTTATAGGGTGGCCTCTAATCGCCCTTACACGTGTTCCCATGGTTCACACCATATTTGAACCCCATCAAATATGGTGTGGTAATTATGGAAAATGGGTATTAAGTGTCTTATTCATGGCTGCATGGTCCAGAAAGTGGCCTGGAGCGTGGCGGTGGCTAGGTAGTGGAGCTACCACTATATAACTACTGTAGTAAGTGATTTTTTATTTACTTTTACAGCAAAATTCCTCAAAAACATTGTCAACAGTCACTATCTCATATCCCCACTTCTCATTCTCTTCTCATCATACTCTAATCACACTTTTATACCAACCATTCTAGTGAAACCAGTTCCAATTCTAGTTGAATATAGGCAAAATCACTATCCTCACCATAACTGACCTATTAAAAGTAACCAATGTAATATGACTGCTTTCTATTTTTTTGAGGGAGAATTGGTCTACATATTTTAGTTATACAAGCTCACACCCCTTCAAATGTATCCATTATTACACCACACTCACCATCACTACATCCTCTTTCTTAAAACTCTTTAGATTCTACAGCACCACACTCATTCAATATTTCTGTCTTATTTGTCTTTTCAGTTGGTTTCTCTTTTTCTGTCAGAATTTTAGCTGCTGGACTGTTCCTAGACTCTCTCCTAGGTACTCTGCTCTATCTGTACATGTGCCCTTAGTGACTTCTTCTGTTTTCCAAATTTATGTGCAAGGTACATATTGGCGGTTTGCAACTTCAAAGACCAACTGTGCTCCCTCAAAAGAAACAGTGAATGTAATACAAAGATAGTCTACAGAATGGGAAAGGATATTCACCCAATACTGATCTGATAAGGGGTTAATATCAAGGATATACAAGGCACTGGCTGAACTCCACAAAAAGAAAACATCCAACCCCATCAAAAAATGGGGTGATGAAATGAACAGAAACTTTCTCAAAGAAGAAATCCGGGGGCTAGAGCGATAGCACAGTGGGCAAGGCATTTGCTTTGCACGCAGCCGAGCCGGGGTTCGATTCGCAGCATCTCATA
This sequence comes from Sorex araneus, assembly GCF_027595985.1. Taxonomy (NCBI): domain Eukaryota; kingdom Metazoa; phylum Chordata; class Mammalia; order Eulipotyphla; family Soricidae; genus Sorex; species Sorex araneus. Next base: position 23,269,232 of record NC_073302.1, on the reverse strand, counting down.
TGGTCCCCCGAGCACTGCCAGGAGTAATTCCTGAGTGCATGAGCCAGGAGTAAACCCTGTGCATCGCCAGGTGTGACTCAAAAGCAAAATTTAAAAAAAAGAAGAAGAAATTCAAAAGGCTAACAGGCACAAGAGAAAATGCTCTACATCACCAATCATCAGGGAGATGCAGATCAAAACAACAATGAGATATCATCTCACACTACAGAGACTGGCCCACATCCAAAAGAACAAAATCAACTGGTGTTGGCGCAGATGTGGGAAGAAAGGGACTCTTCTTCACAGTGGTGGGAATGGTTCAACCCTTTTGGAAAACAATGTGGATGATTCTCAAAAATTTAGAAATTGAGGTCCCATTTGACCCAGCAATACCACTCCTGGAAATATATCCCAGAGAGGCAAAAAGGTATAGTAGAAATGACATCTGCATTTGTATGTTCATTGCAGCATTGTTTACAATAGCCAAAATCTGGAAAAAACTGGAATGCCCAAAAAACAGATGACTGGTTAAAGAAACTTTGGTACATTTGCACAACGGAATACTATGCAGCTGTTAGAAAAGATGAAGTCATGAAATTTGCATATAAATGGATCAACATGGAAAATATCATGTTAAGTGAAATGAGTCAGGAAGAGAGAGACAGACATAGAAGGATCACACTCATCTATGGAATATAAAGCAACAGAATGGGAGACTAACACCCAAGCGTAGTAGAGATAAGAACCAGGAAGTCTGCCCCACAGCTTGGAAACTGGCCTCACATGCTGGGGGGAAAGGCAGCTGAGATAGAGATGGGAACTTATAGTAGAGGATGTTGGGAGGACCCACTCAGGTTGAAAGATGCATGCCGAAAGTAGACTATAGACCAAAAATGATGGCCACTCTATACCTCTATTGCAAACTAATACAACACCCAAAAGGAGAGAGAACAAAAGGGAATGCCCTGCTGCAGAGGCAGGGCGGTGTGGTAGGGGTTGGGGTGGGTATGGTGGGAGGGATACTGTGAATATTGGTGGAGGAGAATGGGCACTGGTGGAGGGATGTAAACGATCACTATATGACTGAAATGCAAACATGAAAGTTCATAAGTTTGTAACTGTACTTCATGGTGATTCACTAATAAAATATTTAAAAAAGATAAAAGACCAACTGTGCTCTAGACTGACAACACCAGTTGTATTTTTCTATTTATTTAGATATGGAGTCATACTCTATGGTTCTGTGGAAGTAGGGTTACTCCAGGTGAAGCTTGAGTCATCAGGATGACTCCTTAAGGTGCTGACACAGCAGACATATGGTGCTAAGTGTGGAACCCAGGGCCTTGCTTAATCAATTGTTTCACATCTCCAAACCCACGAATTGCTTTCTGAATTTCTTTCCATTGAAATGCATTCTGGGATTAGGGGTATACACATATATACACACACCAATTATATGTGTTTATTTAAAAACTAGTTTCTTTATGAGTATTTCAACATGGCCAAAGTAGAGCTATGAGCTGTAATTAATACCTCCAGTAGGTTACTTCATGAAGAAGTAGGCTTCTTCGTGAGTCTCCCTATCTTAGAATAGTACTGTCATCAATCCATTTGCTCTGGCCAAATACCAAGCAGGAATTATTTATTAACTCCTCACTATTGGCTGGGTTTCTAAAGTAATCCAAAGTTTAATTACTCCTCACATCTCTACTAGTCGAAGCCATTAATATTTTGGCTATTATCATTAATATTTGGTTATTACAAGGTATTAGCTTGTAATTACCTTGTAGATTCTGGACCATTACAATAACTGTTTGTACTATTGTCTCTCAATACCTATTTCTTAAATCCTCCAAATAACTGGAATAATCTTTAAAAAATTTAAATTACCGGGTTTTGGAGGAACTTTCCTCAAGATATTCAAAGCCATCTATCACAAACCTATGGCAAGTATTATCCTCAATGGGGAAAAGCTAAGGGCCTTCCCTCTAAGATCAGGGACAAGACAAGATGCCCACTCTCACCACTGCTGTTCAATATAGTACTGGAAGTACTTGCAATAGCTGTTAGGCAAGAAAAAGATATTAAGGGCATCCAGGTAGGAAAAGAAGAAATCAAACTCTCACTATTCGCAGACAATATGATATTATATCTAAAGAAGCCTAGAACTTCTACTAAGAAACTCTTAGAAACAATAGACTTGTACAGTAAAGTCGCAGGCTATAAAATCAATACCCAAAAATCCATGGCCTTCCTATTTGCAAACAATGAGACACAGGAAAGGGACATGAAAAATGCAATCCCATTCACAATCATGCCCCAGAAAAATCAAGTACCTTGGAATCAGCTTAACTAAAGAAGTAAAGGACCTCTACATAGAAAACTATAAAACGCTACTCCATGAAATAAAAGAGGCCATGAGGAAATGGAAACATATCCCCTGCTCATAGATAGGGAGAATCAACATTGTCAAAATGGCAATACTCCCCAAAGCATTATGCAGATTCAATGCAATCCCTATAAAAATACCCATGAAATTCTTCAAAGAAATGGATCAAGCAATCCTGAAATTCATATAGAACAACAAACACCCACGGATAGCAAAACAATTCTTGGGAAAAAAATGATGGGAGGCATCACCCTCCCCAACCTTAAAGTTTACTACAAAGCAGTGGCAATTAAAACAGCATGGTATTGGGGCCTCTCCGCAGCTGCACAAGCGTGAATCCAGACCCAGAAAAACCTCTTTAGGCATGGGCATCTCCTCGCAGAATGTCTCCAGCCTGAGAGCTAAGCCTCGGCCCCGTGCCCGCCCAGGAGGGGAAAGGTATTTCTCTCTCTCGCCTCTTTCTCTCCGGGGATGAAGGGCGCAGTGTCCGCCATATTAAGACGACCACAGATTGTGTTTTCAAGCCTGCAATGATCCAATATCTGGAAGAAATCTCCCTGGACTTAGTGTTAAAGTACAGAAATTCAAAACCTTATTTGTCTTCACAGTAGGTCTGAATCTAGTGGGGTACTCCTAACAACAATAGTGAGGTTTCTGTTGAAATATTGAATGTAACCAAAGTAAACCGAATGTAAAATGAAACTTATCAGTTACAAGGTAGGGGGTGGGCGGGATGGAGGTGTACTGTGTGGGTTTTTTTTTTTTGGTGGTGGTGGTATATGGGCACTGGTGAAGGGATGGTTGTTTCAGCATTGTATAACTGAGACCTAAGCCTGAAAGCATTGTAATCTTCCACACGGTGATTTAATAAAATAAAATTTTTATTTTTAAAAAAAACAGCATGGTATTGGAACAAAGGCAGAACCACAGACCAGTGGAACAGGGTGGAATATCCCTACACACAACCTCAAATGTATCATCATCTAATCTCTGATAAAGGAGCAAGAAATGTGAAGTGGAACAAGGAAAGTCTCTTTAACAAATGGTGCTGGCATAACTGGACAACCACATGCAGAAGAATGGGCTTAGACCTTGACCTGACACTATGCACAAAAATCAGATAAAAATGGATTAAAGACCTCAATATCAGACCACAATCCATACGGTACATCAAAGACAAGGTCAGAAAAGCCCTCCATGATATTGAAGCTACAGATATCTTCAAAGATGACACGCAATTGATCAACCAAGTGGAAACAGAGATAAACAAATGGGACTATATTAAACTAAGAAGCTTCTGTACCGCAAAAGATACAGTGACTAAAATACAAAGACAATCTACAGAATGGGAAAGAATATTTGCCCAATACCTATCCAATAAGGGGTTGATATCAAGGGTATATAAAGCACTGACTGAACTCTACAAGAAGAAAACATCCAACCCCATCAGAAAATGGGGCGAAGAAATGAACAGAAACTTTTCTAAGGAAGAGATATGAATGACAAAAAGGCACATGAAAAAATGCTCTTCATCACTAATCATCAGGGAGATGCAGATCAAAACAACTATGAGATACCACCTCACACCACAGAGAATGGCACACATCCAAAAGAACAAAAGCAACCGCTGTTGGAGAGGATGTGGGGAGAAAGGGACCCTTCTACACTGCTGGTGGGAATGCCGACTGGTTCAGCCCTTTTGGAAAACAATTGAACGCTTTTCAAAAAATTAGAAATTGAGCTTCCATTTGATCCAGCAATACCATGTCTGGGAATATATCCCGGAGAAACAAAAAGTATAGTCAAAATGACACCTGCACTTATATGTTCATTGCGGCACTGTTTACATTAACCAGAATCTGGAAAATAGCCAGAATCTGAGTGCCCAAGAACAGATGACTGGTTAAAGAAACTTTGGTACATATACAATGTGCTATCCGTGGGTGTTTGTTGTTCCATATGAATTTCAGGATTGCTTGATCCATTTCTTTGAAGAATTTCATGGGTATTTTTATAGGGATCACATTGAATCTGCATAATGCTTTGGGGAGTATTGCCATTTTGACAAGCTGTTAGAAAAGATGAAGTCATGAACTTTGCACATAAGTGGATCAACATGGAAAGTATCATGCTAAGTGAAATGAGTCAGAAAGAGAGGGACAGACATAGAAAGATTGCTCTCATTTGTGGAATATAAAATAACAGAGTAGGAGACTAACACCCAAGAATAGTAGTATATAATACCAGGAGGTTGGCTCCGTGGCTTGGAAGCTGGCCTCACATGCTGGGGGAAAGGCAGCCCAGATAGAGAAGGGAACACCAAGTAAAATGTGGTAGGGGATCCCGCACAAGAAAAGAGATGCGTGCTGAAAGAGACTGAACACGATGACCACTCAATACCCCTATCGCAAACCACAACACCCAAAAGGAGAGAGAACAAAATGGAATACCCTGCCACAGAGTCGAGGTAGGGTGGGGGTGGGGGGACGGGATTGGAGGGTGGGAGGGATGCTGGTTTCATTGGTGGTGGAGAATGGACACTGGTGGAGGGATGGATTCTCGAACATTGTATGAGGGAAACACAAGCACGAAGATGGGTAAATTTGTAACTGTACCCTCACGGTGACTCACTTATTAAAAAATAAACAAATAAATTAAAAAATTTTTAATTAAATTACCTTTTTTTCTGCTTTTTGGGTCACACCCGGCGTTTTTGCACAAGGGTTACTCATGGCTTTGCACTCAGGAATTACTCCTAGGTATGCTCAAGGGACCATATGAGGTGCTGGGAATCGAACCCGGGTAGGCCACGTGCAAGGCAAACCCCCTACCCACTGTGCTATTGCTCCAGCTCCGATAAATTACTTTTTTTAAGTTGGAGAAAATAAACTTTATTGCCCCATAAGAGGAGCAATTAGTTGAGTGCTGGAAGAAGCTCTTAATTTCAATGCCTGGTAATTAAGGGTGAACTCAGGGGCAGAAAATTTAGTCCCACTCTTGTTCCTTATGTTGTACTTACCACCTTTTAATACAAGGAAAGACCAAGTTTCATATATTCTGAACAGTGTATCACAAAGAAATGTGGAAAGAGGATAATACTGGAAAGGTGCTCACACACCATATTAAACAAAAAATCATATGCCAAGATAGATACTGGGACTAATCCCTTAATGACTTTACCCCTCATTTGAACACTAAAAATCATGTCTTGAAGAGTAGATTTAACAAGTAAAAGAAACATACAACCCATAAGAGGGCATTTTTTACAATGGACATTAACCAAGGAAAATTCCCACTCTTTGCTGTGATGAGCTTGACAGATCTTACTGTGTGCTGTGCTTTAAAGAGATATTCCTGCTAGACAGGGGCAAGCAGATTCCTTTCTGTCTTGCATCATGCTTTAACATGAAGAATAAAACTGTGTAAAAATTCACCAGTGTTTTGGGCCAGAGTATATAGTACAAGCGGGTAGGGTGCTTGGCTTTCCAGCCCAGGTTTGATCCCAGGCATCACATATAGTTTCCCCAAGTCTACTGTGAGTGATCCCACAGAATTAGGAGTAAGTCCTGAGTAGCACTAGGTGTGCCCTCTCCCAACAAAAGAACTTCTCCAGTGTGTAGTTTCCTTCCTAATGTCCAACTGAGGATGGTATCTACTGGGCTCATGCATTGATTAATAACAAAAGGGATGAGAAAACAAGAGGAAAGCGATAAAACATGAATGTGAGTAGAAAAACTAAAATGGAATTATTAAAGAATTATGTACATACTTCACAATCTCTATTGTTCAACTTAGTGACACAGAGATATTTAGGTAGACTAAAATGTGTTTCTCTTTGTAATTTATGCCACTTATATGATTCCTGTAATCACCATGGTTCTGCTACATTATTGCTCAGTGGTAAATCAATGGAGAGACACAATAATGGGTGGAGAAACAGCTTTACTGACAATATGCGGCAGGTTGGAAGAAGGCACTCTAAAAGGTGTGTTGTAGACTGGTGGGCACCAGAGTGATCAATAAATGTCTTCCCAGACTAGTTTCTTGTGGTCATCTTTATCTACAGATCTAAGTCAAAGGCTCAAGTGGTCCTTACCTTAGGCTTTTTGGAAGGACAGTTAAGGAACTGTGTTTGTCCAGAAGAGTAGCTAATTTTTAATTATGAATTCAGTTCCTAAGTCCTTTTGACTTATTGTCAGTTATTCCTTCTATTTCTATAGAAGTTTGGGCTTTGAATCAAATCTGACTGATTCTTGCTGAATAGGAATGGCATGAAAAATTGAAATAGTTGACGTCGTGGAAGAATAATGCTTGATATTAAATACAGACTGGTATTTAAAAAAATAGCCTAAAGATTAGTCTTATTTACCTGCAAAAAATAATGTATTTATCATAGTCAGGTGGTTTATGCATATTTAACAGCCAGAAAATTTTTGCTGTTAAATTATGTTTGAAGATAAAAATTTTATTTTGTTTAAATAGTTTTCTTTAGTCCTTATTGTCAGTTATTCATTTTAGAAATGGGCAATGGGCCACTGACTCAGTCTTGGTTATTTATTGATGATATCATTTGTGGGAAGGAACAGAGGAGAATATGGAGAACTGACCTGGTAGGGAAAGAAGGTTCCCTTTCTTAATTTTCATATCTCATATTATCTCTTTCCAGTGACTTCCCATATGAGTCATAAAACTAACCAACAAACTAAGTAACTTCATGTTATGGCCTGAAAAGCCTTAAATTATTTAAAAATTAACAGGGCCAGAGAAATAATACAGGAGTTAAGGCCCTGGCTTTCCATGTGACCATCCTACATATGGTCCCTTACCACCAGTAGTGATCTCCGAATATAGCACTGTAGCACTGTCACATTGGTTTGCTTGAGTGGGCACCAGTAACATCTCCATTGTGAGACTTGCTGCTACTATTTTTGGCATATTGAATACACCATGGATAGCTTGCCAGGCTCTCCCATGCGGGCAGGATACTCTTGGTAGTTTGCCTGGCTCTCTGAGAGGGGCCGAGGAATTGAACCCAGGTTGGCTGTGTGCAAGGCAAACGCCCTTCTCACTGTGCTATCACTCCACCCCCAGTACTAAATCCTAAGCATTGTGGGGTGTGGCCCTCAGCTCTGCAAAAGTAAATGAAAAAAGTGTCTACTTCTCAGATATCTCCTTTGGGAAAAAAAAAAGTCACAATGGCCTAATTTCCTGACCTTTGTACAAATCAAGTTTATTAGGTTCCTGAGTTAGGAACTTGCATATGCTTGGAATGCTTCTCCTCCATACCTTTTATAGCTCCTGCCTTCTTGTTATTCAGCCTTAAACTCAAAGGTCCACCTCTTCATAGAGGTCTTTTCTTAACCATCTTCGAAAAGAGCATTTCCTACTCCTGAAACTTCCTATCACTTTTCATTATTCTGTCTTTCTAATGCATTTATCAATAGCAGATATTAGTTTGTATACTTGTTTTATTGATACATCTTCCTTACCAGTTTTCAACTCACTGAAGGCATGAGATATTGCTGAATTTTACTATTAACTATATCCCTAATACCTATAATAGTCCTGGTACATAATGCACGCTGAATAAATGTTAACTGACTTGAGTTCTTCATGAAGGCTATATCTATATTTTTAGCTCATAACATAATAAAAAGGAAAAAACTTATTTTTCACCCATATATTTAAAAATAACTTTAGAGATGGGAGGAGTCAAAATGGCAGCAGCTCTGACACGGGGGCTGGGATGGGTTGGGTGGTGGAGGCTGTCAGAACTCTGAACTGCCAAGAGAGGTCTCCAAACCCTGCACCAGGATGAATTTCAGACCCCGGAAAGAGTGGAGCAGAAGAGGGTGGATCAGCCCCTCACTGCCTCCCACTGCCCCAGCAGAGCCCTGGTAGCGAAGACTCCCAGAACCCAATGACCACCATGCTCACAGCTGGATCCCACACGCTTGGATGAGCCTCTTGCATGAATGCATCTTCAGGCTTCCATGAGTAGAGGATGGGTGACCTCCCCCCATGCTCCTGTTCTCCTGGGAGCCTGGCAGTTATGCCCATAAACTGCCTCAGGCACTCGCCAAATAAGCTCATTATCTGGCCATGATCCAGAGAATCTTGAAAGAGACCAGCAAACCACAGAGATGCTTCCGGACCCCAAAGTCACCATCCAGTTAATTATTCAACCCCAGTTGTATCATCCCATAAAATTTTTTGAATTCCTGGAGTGTATAGCTGCTTTTATGGCTGTGCAACATCTCATACTCCATGCTGACATACTAGAAGTAGCACACCACATTGGGATGGGATGTAAAGTAGAAGGCAACCACAAGGCTTAACCTGTAAATATCATGTTAGTAATCTTTTACACAAGAGTTTAAAGACTCCAGGTTGAGATACAACAGTCTGCACACTTTCACTTGAGGAAATCCATTTTGATCATTTTTAGTGAATTCATCATAACGGCAAAGCCTAGCAAGCTACCCATGGCGTATTCGATATGCTAAAAACAGTAACAAGTCTGATAATGGAGACATTACTGGTGCCTGCTCGAGCAAATCAATGAACAATGGGATAACAGTGTTAACAGTGGTATAGTGCGAATCATAACTAGCAATACAAAATAGATCATTTAGGGCCTGCTATTGGGGCAGGGAAAATAGAAAATAATAATAATAATAAAAAAGAAAAGAATGGTGGTGGGAGAATGTAATGGTGGTTGGATTGGTGTTGGAATATTTAATGTAATAAATCAATGTGAACAACTTCATAAAAATAAAATTTTAAATAGTAATAACTTTATATATTCAGGTATCATTACAACTTAAAACAATCCTTACAGAACTGAACAAAAGCCTATTACACAAGATGTTTTACAATGTTAACTATTTAAAAATTTCAGATCTACATATTTTTTTTCGTATCTAGTATATAATTTCTGATTTCCTGCTTTGTCATTTAAATTTGGTCATAAAAATAAATATTAACTTGTGGGCTGGGGATATAGCTCAAGGTGGTAGAGGGCATACTTTCTTTGCATGTTAGAAACTCCAAGTTTGATCTCTATAACCACTTAACTGCCCAAACACTGCCAGTGAGGCCAGTACTGCTCGGCTGGTAGCACCACATCTCCAGACCCAGTTTTTCAAAGTGGTCCAAGCACTGTTGGGGAGGTGCCATCAAAAATTTTAATTTGTAACTGTGTTATAGAATAATGAATTTAAAACTATGTTTTAATAGTAAATAAGCAAAGTAAGGCATTTTCTTGATAATTTACTATGTAAAACTCTTAAATTATTTTTAAAAATAGACTTTTGTTTTTTGGAACACAACTGGCTATAATCTGGTGATCATGTTGTTACAGTGATCAAACCCAGGGCTCCTGCATACAAAGAATTCAATACAGTCCTTTGAGCCATATCTTCAGTTAAGGAAAAATGTTTTTAAGAAAAAAATACCTCTCATCCATGGTCTCCTATATTTATCATCAAAATCTCCTGCAAAATTTTCATCTTGACATAAAGATGAAGGGATTCGACGCATTAAAGCATTTCTGCAAGCTTTTTTAACTAAATTCTGTGTAAAGAAATAAGATTGATAATTTAATATATATTTATCAGATTTAATGTATCAAAATAGAATATTAAAATTTTTCTATTCTAAATTTATATCAGTTTTATTTAAAGATAATAACTTCTCAATATAAAACATAAAAAAGAAGAAAACAGAGTAATATCAATAACAGTTCAGTGTATTTTCATACATATTTTATTTGCTTGTTTAGGTCACAGCCACTGGTGTTAGGAAGCTCAAAGGTCACTCCTGTAGGTACTTGGGAGACCATGTGGAGCCAGGAACAGAACATGGAACTCTGGTGTGCAAAGCATATATTCCAATCCTTTGAGGTCTCTGGCCCTTCCTACAGATTTTCTCCTAGGTAAGGCTTTGTTGTTTTCTAAAACAACAATTAAGACAAAATATTTTACCTTTAAATGAAACAAAAACAAATTAATTATATACGTATATATAAGATGTGATTCCATTTTTAATCAAATACATACAATTTGCCTTGATTCTCTGCTTTTCATAGGTGTTTAACTTCTAGACATAAGCTTTATCATCTATAAATTGTAAAATCTGTATAACAATATTATCTACCTCCTGGGATAGTTATGATGGTCAAAAGGCATGATCCATTATAAGAGAAAACTAATTAATGCATAATTACACATGTTACTGCTATTTTATCATAAAGATAGATGAAATTCATGTTTATGAAATGGAATAACAAAATATATTAAAATGGTCATCTTACCTAAAGCAATCTATAGATTCAACAAAATGACAGAGGCTGTTTGCAAGAACATACAATTCTAAAATTTGGGTGGAACTTCAAAAAATTTAAAGCAATTCCTAAATTCCTTAATAACAAAATAATAATAAACAGGTGAGGTTATTGAGACAAAAACAAGTGTACATATACCAGTGGGATAGAATAGAGATGCCCCAAACAAACCCACACATCTAATCATCTAATCTATTAAAGTCAAAATAGCCCACATAGCATCAACCTAAATACCTATTAACAGAGAATAGATAAAGAAAACAAAATACTAAACTGTTTCTTTAAAGTATGAAATCATGGGGCTGAAGCGATAGTATAGTGGATAGGGCGTTTATCTTGCACATAGTTGACCCAGGTTCGATCCCCTGCATCCCATATGGTCCCCCAAGCACTGCCAGGAGAAATTCCTGAGTGCACAGCCAGGAGTAACCCCTGAGTATCGCTGGGTGTGACCCAAAAAGAAATATATATATATATATATATATGTATATATATAATCATGCTCTTCTGGAAAAAATGGTAAATTTTGAAAAGATTAGGCTAAATGATATAAGGAAGTATGTGAAAGATAATTACCAATGGTTTCACTCACATGTGGAAAAATAAACACATAAAATAAACTGTCAAAAAAACAACAAAACTTGGGGCTGGAGCAATAGCACAGCCGGTAGGGCATTTGTCTTGCACGCTGCCGACCTGGGTTTGATTCCCAGCATCCCATATGGTCCCCTGAGTACCGCCAGGACTGACTCCTGAGTGCAGAGCCAGGAGTAACCCCTGTGCAGAGTCAGGTGTGACCCAAAAAGCAAAAACAAACAAACAAACAAACAAACAAAACAACAACAAAACTCCTTGATTTAGTGAACACAATAGTGACTACTTGAGGGAAAGAGAAGGGAGATGGGAGGAATGAGTAGAGTTAATTGAATGGCCCTGAAACTTCATGGAGGTGGTACATGAAGGTATGAAATTAAACCTCTGAAATTCCATAATAATGCAAACCAATGATAAATTAATGGAAAAATTTAATGTGAAAAAGTAAGGTTGATCATTGTATGATTGAAACTCAAACACGAAAGCTACATAACTGTATCTCATGGTGATTCAATTAAAAAAAAAAAGTAAGGTAATTTGGATTGCTTTCCTCCCTATTTCATTTGAGAAAGATCATTGAAGATTCATAAAGACAGCCCAAACTTGCTAATGGTTTATATTTTTACTCATGACAGCTTCAAATTCATGTTAAATTATTAATAAATTTCTTCCAAAATAGACATTGTTAAGGTATGTTAAAAATGGGAAGTATGGGCTAGAATGATAGTACAGCAGGTAGGGCACTTGCCTTGTACAAGGCCAACCCAGGTAAGTTCTATCCTTGGCATCGCCTATGGTCTCCTGCTCTGTCAGGTGTGATTGTTGAGTGCACAGCCAGAAGTAAGTCCTGAGCACCATCTGGTATGTCCAAAATAAAAACTAAATATAACAACTCCCCAAAACAGGAAGTAACTTTAAATGAATCTCAAAGTATTTAGAGATTAAGTTAAGAGCAGCAAAATTATAATAACCATACAATGAAAGCAGATAACACTTTCTATTATAATTCTTTGTAAATAAAGTGGTAATATAGTAACACTATACCTCATATAAATAATCTATTGCGCAATATTTGAATGGTGAAAACATATCTTCTTTCTTTGAAAGCAGTACAAATTTTAATATCTGAAAATACAAAAATAAAAATTTAATATTGGTAAAATATCAAACTGGAGTACCATTTTTTTTTGGCACACTTAGCAGTACTCAGGGCTTACTCCTTGCTCTGCACTCAGGAACCACTCCTGGAGGGGTTCAGAGGACCATAGGGGATGCCGAGGATTGAACCCGGCTGGCCTTGTGCAAAGCAAAGATCCTACTCTCACCAGCCCCCATAATACCATTCTTATTCACAAAGCTATTGTTCATTCATGCCTTTAAAATCATTTTTATATGAATAAAAATTAATAAATTAACTATAATGACTTAGGTATCATGAAAACAGCTTACTGACAAAAATGTTCATGTATTTTTAATATTGTTTAGTCTGTACAACTTCAATTTGGTGGGCTGAAATATGTTTACCGTGATCACTTTGTTGCCAAATAGGTTAGAGTTCACAAAATTGGAGAATGGTTTTCTTAGGATAACTGTCTTTTAAAACTGAGTGTTAGTACAGCAGGTAAGGCGCTTGCCTCGTGCCACCTATAATCCCCAGGAATGATCCTGGAGTGCAGAGTCAGAAGTGAGCCCTGGTGTGACCCCCCCCAAATAAAAACAAACCAAAACATTGGTCTTTAAATCAAATAGCCAAGGGTAAAACTACTATTAAAGTGGGATTTAGGAAGTTCCACTTTATTCTTTAGAAAATAAAACACCTAAACTTAGAATTCCCTAATATTAGCTCATTTAGAATAAAGCCTTAATGCACCTTAATCCTAGGCCAATATACTATATTATTGGTAAGCTCATCTATTAAGACAGTGGAAAAAATTTATAATGCTAAGTAATACAAAATGGTTTTTACTTATGCTAAGACAAAGGAATTATAATTTTAAAAAGTCACTCTAAAACAATCCTGATTATCAAATGTTCTTAGTCATTATGATCAATGATTGAAAATACCTTGGGAAATTCAGATGTAAGTTCAATGTTTTCATATGGCACTTTGTCAATAAGCTTTTGTTCAATGAAATACTTTAATCCAAATGGTCTTTTATTTTTAACTTTTTGATGTTTTCTTGGTTTTAGTTGATGTACTAAAACTAAAAACTGCACTAAAAGACCTGATAGTACCATGTATAGCTATAAATCTATTTCTTGGGACTGGAGCGATAGCATAGCGCGTAGGGCGTTTGCCTTGCACGCGGCCAACCCGGGTTCGAGTCCCAGCATCCCATATGGTCCCCTGAGCACCGCCAGGGGTAATTCCTGAGTGAAGAGCCAGGAGTAACTCCTGTGCACTGCTGGGTGTGACCCCATAAGCAAAATAAATAAATAAATATAAATCTATTTCTTTTAGTGGTCATCAACCTTTTACTACTGAGTTTTTTAGTTTTCTTTTTAAATTTTTGTTGGGGAGGACAATCCAGGCTGTGCTGGGGGATCATTAAGTGCTGGGGATCCAATTTAGAGCAACCCTTTGGGCCATTTCCCCCCCTTAAGCCCCCAAATATAAATCTTAATCCAGAACACAATTATTTTATTTAATCAATAAATTAGAAGGTATTTTGGATATTACTATAAACTCTTCAATAAAAACAGGACCCCAAAATTATCCAAATTATTTGTTGTTTTGTTTTGGACCATACCTCCATACTTGGCAGTGCTCTGGGTTTACTCCTGGCTCTGTGCTTAGGGATCATTCCTGGAAGTCTTGGGGAAACCATATGGAGTGCCAGGGATTGAAGCTGGGTGGGCTGCATTCAAGGCAAGTGCCCTAGCTGGTGTACGATTGCTCCAACCCTATCTAAATTTTTTTAGAACTATCAGATTCTGCTATGTCAACAACTGTGAAAAATACATAATGAATTTTTAAAATATATGTTGGTGACCGTCTTTCACTATTACATCAACAACGCCCACACAGCATTTTCTATAGGTGATTTTTTCCTCTCAAAATATTCCAATAACTGGATATCCATACAACTTCCGTTTGGTGCGTCACTAATCTTTGGAGCAAATACTGATTATAGAATTTTCATTTGTTAATATTTGCTAATTCAGGAAAAACTGGACTGGAGCGATAGCACAGCAGGTAGGGCATTTGCCTTGCATGCAGCTGACCCCAGCTTCAATTCCTCCATCCCTCTCAAAGAGCCTGGCAAACTACTGAGAATATCCCGCCCTCACGGCAGAGCCTGTCAAGCTACCCCTGCCTGGCAAACTATCCGTGGTGGATTAGATATGCCCAAAACAGTAACAAGTCTCACAATGGAAATGTTACTGGTGCCCGCTGGAGCAAACTAATGAACAACAGTGCTACAGTGTAGGAAAAATTATGAGTTACAATCTGGTAGTCATTTAAAAAAACTTTTAAAAACTAATTCTAGGGGCTGGAGTGATAGATAGCACAGTGGGTAGGGTGTTTGCCTTGCACACAGCCGACCCAGGTTTGAATCCCAGCATCCCATATGGTCCCCTAGCACCGCCAGGAGTAATTCCTGAGTGCAGAGCCAGGAGTAACCCCTGTGCCTCACCAGGTGTGACCCAAAAAGGAAAAAAAAAAACCAAAAAACGAATTCTAGTTTATTAGGTTATTGCCAGCATTTATCTTAAAATTTTCTTTCTTATAAAGCATAATGTTTCTATCAGCTCCAGATTCATCCTTGTCATCAGCTACCTTAGGAATAATCATCGTTGTACTGACTGAAGCCAATCACTTAAATTCATACTAAATAACCTATAGATCATAATTACTGCAATTAAATAAGTGACATTCTTAGCATTTTATCTGTCCTTGGATTAGAGATAAGTAGTACAACCAGCAGGGAGCGTCTATGGCAGGTGGCCAACCTGAATAGGAAGGATCCTGAGGATTTTCAGGAGTGATCCCTGAGCACACAGTCAGGAGAAAGTCCTGAGCACAGTTAAGTGTGGCTCCCAAACCAAAATCAAAATAATAACAACAATAATTATTATCTCATCAGTCCATTGCAGTAGATATGACTCCATCTCATAATGGTAGATGGACTGGAAGAGAGATCAAGTTGCCTTGTTTTTAACATCAAGGAGGAGAACCCAAATCATGGTTGGAGAGAAGGTACTTCAAATTCATCGGCTTTTGAAACGCAGCAATTCTTCCTGAAATAAGCTTTCCTTACCTATTTCTAAAAGCTTTCTATTCTCCTGTGCTGCCTTCTGCCTGGTATCTACAGATCAACATGAAAAACGCACGCTGCAAGTCAGGTTCTTGGGGACGGGACCAAGTAAGCTTTTCCTCAGGATCCCTCCCCGTCCCCCTTTACTGAAGTAAAAAGAAAAGGAAGAAAGGAAGGAAGGAAGGAAGGAAGGAAGGAAGGAAGGAAGGAAGGAAGGAAGGAAGGAAGGAAGGAAGGAAGGAAGGAAGGAAGGAAAGAAAGAAAATACGAAAAATGGCTATTGCTCCTGATTATTTACGACGACAAAGGGACTCTTCAGGTGGGCTTCCCTCTCCCCCCACTCGCCTAAGGAAGCTTCCTTCCCTTCCTCACCCCCCTCCTTGAGAACGCAAAACCCGAAAACACACTTGAACAACGTCAAGTCGTAGGGGGGCGAGGTTCAGGGACGCCCCACACTAAACAACGCAGCTTCTAGAAGTTCGAGGCTTGAAGTCCCGCCGAGTTCCAGAACACCTCCCTTCGCGCCCTCTTCGGGTCGCCTCAGTCTCCCCCAGAGGTAAAGCTTCGCCCAGCAGCCCGGCTGGAGAAAAATTGCCGCCCGGGGCTGACCTGTGACCTCTCGCCTTGATCTCCGTGCGTCCATTGGCCACCCAGCCTTGGCCACGCCTTCCGCCACTTTCTGCGTCCCGCCCACCGCTTCCGGCTCTGGCCACGTTTCGCCACCCGCCCAAACCTGGAGACTATCGTGCATCCTTCCCGGAGGTTATGGGCTCTCAAGGTGCACCAAACCGGATTGGAGTGCGGAGGGGGCAGTGAAAGAAGGCGAAAGGGGGGGCTGGAGCGATAGGACAGCGGGTAGGGCGTTTGCCTTGCACGAGGTAGACTCGGGTTCGATACCCGACATCCCATTTGGTCCCTGAGCACCAACAGGAGTGATTCCTGAGTGCAGAGGCCGGAGTAACCCCTGTGCATCCCCAGGTGTGACCCAAAAAGCGAAAGAAAGAGAGGAAAGAAAGGAAAGAAAGGAAGAAAGAAAGAAAGAAAGAAAGAAAGAAAGAAAGGAAGGAAGGAAGGAAGGAAGGAAGGAAGGAAGGAAGGAAGGAAGGAAGGAAAGAAAGAAAGAAAGAAAGAAAGAAAGAAAGAAAGAAAGAAAGAAAGAAAGAAAGAAAGAAAGTCAGAAAAGAACTAGTGATGAAAGGTCATCCAGAGATGAGACACATGACCCCAGTCCCACCCAGCTGCTCTGGTTGGGGGTGCTCCAACGTCATTGAGCACATGGTAGCCAAAGGCAAGCGAGCCTGAGGGAGGACCAGGTCAGAAACATTCCACAGGTAAAACTGAGAGGATTTAGCAATCGGATTTAAAGAGGAATGCAAAAGAGATCACACCCATGACTCGGTTGTCTGGCGGAAGAATGTTTCCAGAGGAGCAGGAAGAGGACGCGATGGTACTGGGACACGTCTTGTTGCATGTCTTGTTCACTTCCTCAAACACATTCATTTAGGAATCCCAACGCCCACCTGATAAGGAACAAGAATTTTCCCTTCCTCTGCATTTCCTAACTCCTGTCATCCTAAGTTCCTTTCCAGAAATTTCAAGAAGCAATCTGCATTTATTTATTTTACCAACACCTGGGAGTCTCTCAAGTTAATTATTAACAAAATACTAATTATGAAATGTCAGTAGATAAACCATTCTATTTTCTTAAGTCACCGACTTCATTCTACTTAGTCCGTACAGGTTTGTGCAGTTTGCTTCTGTCACATGGATTTAATGCTTATGAAAACATTCACCAAGCATGGAGCACATTCATTATTTTAATGTATACATATGATTATTTTGACCAATGTTAAATTTAGTGCTTCTGAGTAACACCGATTTATTTATACTTATTGTAATCAATAAAACAATGTAAAGATGAGCACAGAGAAAGTAATCTTCATTACCACCCTGATTCTCAAGCAATTACTGTTAGCAACCTGGGATGTATTTTTCCAAACCTTCCTACATGCTTATATACAAATTTACACAAAGTAGGCTGACTAGTTATATAAAAATAGGTAGCTCATTTTCCTTATTAAACAATACGTCAGGAATACCAGGTCACCATAGATTTAACTCACTAGGAAAATCAGCATATTTCATAATAAGGATGTGCCATAATTTATCCATTCTGCTATTCATGGGTTTTACAATTTTTTTTCTTAGTTCCTTGTTTACGGGCCACACCTGGAGGTTTTCAGGAATTACTCTAGTCCTGTGCTCAGAGATCATGCATGGCAAGTTTGAGGGACAACATGTGGTGCCAGGGATTAATTTTGGGGTTAGCTACCTGCAAGACAAACACTTTGTCTGCTGTGCTATTACTCCAACCCCATATTTCTAATTTTGAAAGTTTTTTGGGGAGAGGGGGGCAAACTCAGCTGTGTTCAGGGCTTACTCCTGGCTCTGTGCCCAGGAGTCACTCTTGACAAGGTTCAGGGATCTATGGATTGAACACAGGTCATGCAGCCCTGCCCACTGTACTATCTAGCCTCTTATCTTTTTTTGTTGTTGTTTTTCTAATCTTGGCAAAGAATGCTGCAATAATAATTCTTGGACATATGTATGTATATTGCTCTTTCCCCACTTCAGGGATCAAACCCAGTGTCTCATGAATGCTAGGAATGTACCACTGAACCGTACATCCCCTGCTCAGTTGCTGTTAGTTCTCTAATATAGAATTGTGTTGCTTTCTTGATTCAAACAGTAAGTATGTTTAAATTTAAGAGATATTGTCAACTTAACTTCCCAAACTTAGAGCGATTCGTGTTAATCTGAGAATGACTATTTTTCTGGATTAGCAACAGAATGGAATATATCGCTCTTTTTAAGTGCTTGCTGAAGTTGGAGTCGTCGTACAGTGGGGAGGGCAACTTCCTTGGATGTTGCTAACCCTAGTTCAATCCCTGGCACCCCACGTGGTCCCCTGAGCATAGCTAGGAGTGATCCCTGAGGGCAGAGCCAGGAGTAAGTCCTGAACACTGCCAGGAGTGTCCCAACAATGGGGGGGGGAAGTGTTTGCTGATATGATGCAAGAAAATGCTCTTTTTTGTTTTAGTTTGCATTTCTCTTGGGACTGGAGAAATAGCTCCAGGGCTAGAGCACATGCTTAGGATGCCAGAGGCCAAGAAATACAGGTGTGGCCCACCCAAAAGACCCCAAAATTTACATTTCTCTGATTATCCCTGAGATTAAATACATTTTAAATAGTTTTAAAACATTTTTGGTTTCTTCTTCCATGATTTATATGTCTGGTTGTGTATATGAGTGTGCGTGTGCGTGTGTGTGTGCGTGTGTGTGTGTGTGTGTGTGTGTGTGTATGTATGGAGAATATACCGGTTTTCTAAGTAGATTTTCTTTTTAAAGTTCTAGCATACATAAACTAATATCGGGGTTGTCCATAAAATAGTAGAATATGCTGTAGCACTGTAGCACTGGCATCCCGTTATTCATCCATTTGCTCAAGCGGGCACCAGTAACGTCTCCGTTGTGAGACACGCTATTACTGTTTTTGGCATATTGAATATGCCATGGCTAGCTTGCCAGGCTCTGCCGTGCGGATGGGATACTCTTGGTAGCTTGCGGGGCTTTCCGAGAGGGACAGAGGAATTGAACTTGGGTCAGCTGCGTGCAAGGCAAATGCCCTACCCGCTGTGTTATCGCTCGTTTAGAGTAGAAAACTCTAAAATAAGCAATATTTCTTTTTCTTGTAAGTAAATTAACTTGGGATATATATAGGTTTGACAGAATAGTTATGTCTCCCAAAACCCATAAGGATTATCTTTGACTAATCACACTGATATTTTTGTTCTGTAATCCATATTCTTGTGACTCAATCTCTCAGGCAGCGGAATGGAGGGAAAAAAACCAGTGGCCAAGAACAGCTGCTTATATATATATAAAAATGAATCATATGTATATATATGAGTTTTAAGTAGACTGTTTATAGAAGAAAGTACATAAAACAAGATACAATTTTTTGATGGTGAGAAAGGTGCACTGGTACAGGGATGGGTGTTGGAATATCGTATGACTGAAACCCAATCATGAACAACTTTGTGATTGTGTGTCTCATGGTGATTCAATTAAAAAATATAGCAAATCACAATTTTAAAATATTTTAAAGAAATATGTTTGGAACCTCCAGTCAAATGAAGAAACAGCATTACAAGAATTTTAGAAACTTTCTGTTTCCTTTTCCTATTTGTTTTGGGCCATACCCAGTGGTGCTTAAGCCTTACGCCTGGCTCTATGATCACTCCTGAAAGGCTCAGAAGACCATATGCAGTGCTGGGAATCAAACCCAAGTCAGCAGTGTGCATGGCCAATACCTTATCCACTGTATTTATCTTTCTATTTCTTTTGGTATTATCTTTCTAGCCCCTTTGTTTCCTTTTCTAATCACAACTTTTAGAGGAAGAGGAAGAATCTGAAATATTTGGTGTTCTTCTGGAAAGTTATTTGCATAATTGCAGTTTGGAGATTTTATCAAGATAATAAGAGAACATATTTGTGGAAATAGTCTCTGCCACATTAAGAATAATAGTTTAAAAATACCTAACTTTTATTGAGCAGTTACTATGTGCTAAGAACTATTATACTTTGTGCTACTTATTAATGAGATTCTGTAGCACAATCCACTGAGAGTTTAAGTCCCTTGCTCAAGATTAAGCAGCTAGAAAGTATGACAACTCTAAACTCAGGCAGTCTGTTCATGTGTATGTACTTACCCAGATTATAATCTTCTTGAGATGTGGATTACAGACATATTGGTTATCTTCACATAAACTAGTAAAGAGTACCAATATCTTATTTGGAATAAACTCTGAAATGAATTTTCATTTAATAAACCTCTTAAAATCTGGCAGTAGGTAACTTTGAAACAACAAGTCCAATTTTGTACTTCTTATTAAATATTAAGTGTTTTGTGGTGTGCTAATACGTATAAAATATCAAACACACATGACTTCCAAAGTGAACATGGCATGAATATACCAAATACTCAGCTTAATAAAAGAATTATTATTAGCCTAAACAAGATCATGCAGAAAATCTGGATATGTGGAATGAAAAGTACATTGCACAAATGTGTTTCATAAGTAACTTGTTTTTTGGTTGCTAATTTGTGGGTGTAGTCTTCTTACATCATATCTTTTGATCAGTGAAGGGACTATTTCACATCAATAGATTGAGAGTAAACATTTTAGAATAACATATTTAATTACATTAGATATTGGTGCTAGAAAAGAGCTGAAGTAGCATCAGCATTTAAAAACTATCTCACGAGTATGGAAGTGAAGACTAATATTTATATTCATATAGTTTGATTTTTTTCTAAATATAGAAGGCAAATATAACTTTTTTTGCAAGATTTGACTGTTCACATCACTTTTCTCTGCTCACATATTCAACTTTTCAAATTTTTCTGATTGGGAGACATACATCAAATATTTATTGAATGTTCTAGTAACATGAAAAAATTTACTTAAGCTTCTGATGAGAAAGATGACATTATGCTTGACTCTGTAACAGTGGAAAAATCATAGAGTTGAATACTCTATGGGTAGGTACTTGAGTCACCACTTCCTTGGGAATAGTGCAAGAGCTAACTCTACTTTTAAATATTTTCCTGAGTAATATTTACTCTAACCCTCTTAATTTTTTTGTCCAGTGAGGTTAAGCAGCTTATCCAAAATGATACAGGTATGTCTAGATCATAGGTCTTCTGACTTCTACTGGGTGAGGATTCACTCATTAATTTATGTATCAGTTACATTAAAGCTCATATTATGTGCAAGGAACTGTGCTGGTTGAGGAAAGTAAATGATCCTACTCTGTAAATGTGTCAGGGAAAGAAGATGCTTGGGAAATAATAAATGACTATTATTCACTGAGGCAATCAATGGCATAAGTGTTATGGAAGTGTACAGAGAAATAATGCTTTTATTGCTTTAAAATATATTAATGTGAAAGAGTAATCAAATTACATCGGTTATTTAAATCTTTTATCAGATTAACTACACCTTGGGGAAATCTAGCTGCTTGAACCACAATAGTCAGAATAGTACCACTATTACCTAATGAAGAAGGAACCAACTGGCAAAATAAATCATTTCCTTAGGCCTAAACTTTCTAATATCAATTTATTATAAGTTGTAATAAATAGTACTAACATACAATAAATAGTACCTACATATAATTTTTTTACATATTAAGAATCTTTCATTTATAGATTACTATGCTTAGAACTTAAATTTTGTTAATATTAGTATCTCTATTATGTAGATAAGAAACTAAGAGTTTAGAGTTTAGATGACTTACTTTAAAGTATAGCTATTAGTGTCCATAGTGCATAGTGCATAGAGTCCATAGTGCAGCGCCTATGCCAAGTGCCAAGTGCAAGGGCACTTGCCTTTCACATGTCCGACCAGGGCTTGATCTTGGCATCTCATATGGTCCCCTGAGCACTATCACGAGTAATTCCTGAGCGTCACCGGGTGTGGCCACCTTCATGTCCCAGCTCCCCACCTTCAAATTAAGTTTAGCTAAGGAATGAGGAGCCAGGGTTCTAACCTAAGTTACTTTTATGTCAACTTCTATACATTTTACAAAGCTTCTCTTACTCTAAGAAATGAAGTTTAAACTTCTTAGCTTGATCTTGGGGACTCTTTGTGATCTGGTTCCAAACTTTTCCCAGCTACTGTTGATCTTCAGTCCCCTCACAGTCTTGTAAAGATACTGTTTTTCTCTGCCTGCTATTTTTTCTTTCTCCTGTAAATCCAAATACCTCCCTACGTTTCAATCCCAATTCAAGCTTCCCAGCTGAAGTTCCCAGTACAAGGAGACAGCAGCACAGAATTTTTCACATATGTTTAAAAACCTGGCAGAAAGTAGGAGCTTAACAAATCGTTGCTTGTTTGGTTCTATCTTTCGGCAAGTGTGAGGTGTTAAAACACTTCACTAAAATAATAAGGAGGGGCCGGAGCGATAGCACAGCGGGTAGGGCGTTTGCCTTGCACGCGGCCGACCCGGGTTCGATCCCCGGCATCCCATATGGTCCCCAAGCACCGCCAGGAGTAATTCCTGAGTGCAAAGCCAGGAGTAACCCCTGAGCATCGCTGGGTGTGACCCAAAAAGCAAAAATAAAATAAAATAATAAGGAAACTGAATCTTAGAAAGATTAAGTGATCAGGAATGATCCAGGCTCCATGCTGAGTGCTCTCTCTCCAATTAAAGATTCTTTCTACTATACTACCTATGGCACCAGAGGTTGTTGTTTTGTTTTTGTTTTTTGTTGTTTTTTTTTTTAACCTCCATATATCTTAGCTTTAAATCTAGCGGTTAGGACTGCATGTCAAATGGATGAGTAAAGTCCGTTAATAACATGTTCTTTCGAACCATTAGATAAAATTTTAAAATTGGTAATACTTTGAATCAACCCTTCTTTTAGCAACTCCTGATCACCCACATTCTTATAATTTCTCCTGGATTTAAAAAAAATAGCACAGGATAATTGCTTCTAATTTGACCAGCAAAGTGAAAGAAAGACAAATTGCAATAAAATTACTTATGATATCAAGCACAGATATCTGAGAATTTAGGGATAGAATTGAAAAATGCAATGAAAATTAATTTATAACAAGATGGAAGGTTATAAAGCCTGACACTACTGTGGCATTTTGAGAAGCCCTCCTTATCATCTTATTTGTCCTGGTCCTGATTCTTTCCTAATTGAAAACTTACGTTCCTGTTGGCCTGGAGAAATTAACCTGTTTTTCATACACTTATTTTCACATCGCAGAGCAAGAACCCCACCAGCTATGGTATTTTTTCCTCTGATATAATGATGTCAGAGATGAAGGAAATTCAGGAATGTATAGCTCTCTTTGAAGGAAAAATACATCAACTCTGCCTATAATTACTCAAGAGGAATGCAACTGGGTATTAATATTATAAATAATAGCGTACTAGTATCTAAAATCTTTATCCTGTCTCTTAATATCTCCTAAAACCTTTTGAATTTTCTGTAAAGAGAGAGATAAAGACGTCTTTTGTTATGTCAATGAGAAAACTGGGAAAAGCACCTGAGGAGAGGCTTGTTGCCAGCAGATCAAAAAAACAAAACAAAAAACAAAAAAAACTAGAGGGTTGGAAGAAGGTTGGTTTCGGTCCTATCCCCACGGCTCAATCTTTCAAGAGGAGAGAGGAGTTGAAGATTGAATTCACATATCAATGGCCAATGATTTAATTAATCAAGTCAAAATAAAATGAAACCTCCATAGAAAGTCAAAAGGAGAAGGTTCTAATAGCTCTCTTGTTGGTGAACACCAGAGATGAAAAAGAATGACATGCTGGGAGAGGAGAGTTAACATCCACTCCACACACCTTGCTCTAGGCATTTCTTCTGTTTCTGAGTTACAGCCTTAATAAGTCAGACGTCTAGTAAGTAGACTGTTTCTCTAAATTATGTGAGCTGCAAATTAAAACCTAGGAGAAGGGGGGCCGGCGTGATAGGACAGCAGGGATGGCATTTGCCTTACATGTGGCAGACCTGGGATCGATCCCTGGCATCTCATATGGTCCCCCAAGCACTGCCTAGAGTGATTCCTCAGTGTAGAGTCAGGCGTAACCCCTGAACACTGCCGGGTATGACCTCAAAATAGGAAAAAAATTAAAAACCCTGGGAAATGATCAAGAGCTGAAATTTGTACTTGGGAATGATAGCTCAAGTTGGGGAGAAAGGTAGAGCAATTTCACTAAACTGAATCCTTACATAGCAAGATCTCAAAATTGACAGTGTCAAAACTGAGTTGACTTGTAGAACACTCACTCAGGTGTTGTTTGGTGTGTGTATGGGGGCGGAAGGGAACATGCACATCAAAATTAGGTATACCCTTTGAGTTGCATCTAAGTAATGTCAAAAAAGCCTGAGTAAGAAATAAGTAGAAAACTGAGGGACTGGAGTGATAGTACAGTGGGTAGGGTGTTTGCCTTGCATGCGGGCAATCTGGGTACGATCCCTGGCATCTCATATAGTTCCCCAAACACTGCCAGGAGTAATTCCTGAGTGCATGAGCCAGGAGTAACTCCTGAGCATTGCCGGCTGTGACCCAAAAAGCAAAAAAAAAAAAAAAAAAAGATTGAACTGACTGCATTGTGAGGACTATCAACCAGGGGCTCCTGCCAGGCATGCCTTGTTCAGCAGGGCTGTGGGATCAGTCTGCTTACTACTGCCCACTTCTTTCTGTTGCTATGTCGTCAGACTGCTTAGATCAAGAGCTACTCCATTCCAGCAAATGCACCTATCCCTCTGCCTTATGTAAAACTCTTCCCAGCTTCTTTTTTTTTTTTTCATTTCATTATTATTACTGGCCTTGAACACTGGCTCTGGGGGCCTGGAGGCTACCTTCCCCCTCCCTCACTTGTGATGATTCTCTCTCAACGGTGTTGGATCTGTGGCTCCATATTCCAGGAGGAGGATGTGGCCCTACAGTGCCAGAGATTACTCAGAACACCTTGGCAGTGCTCAGGATCCTCCAAAGCCTCCCCAGTGAGTCTCAGGGGACCATGTGGTGCCAGGGATTTAATGAGGGACAGATCCATGTTTGGCATGCCATGCACCTTAGCTCCTATACTACGTCTCCAGTTCCAATTCCTTTAATTTTTAAGTATAGCTACAGCAGTAGGGCATTGACCGACCTGGGTTCAATTCCTTCATCCCTCTCAGAGAGCCTGGCAAGCTACCGAGAGTATCCCGCCCACCGGCAGAGCCTGGCAAGCTACCCGTGGCGTATTCAATATGCTCAAAACAGTAACAACAAGTCTCACGGTGGAGACGTTACTGGTGCCCGCTTGAGCAAATCGATGCGCAACGGGATGACAGTGACAGTGACCGTGATCATAATTTATATTAGTGTTAATATTAACATTTTAGGAATATGTTGTTACTGTATAACATTCACCATCAGAGTACCACATTTCCCATATCTCTAGGGCCTTTCTTGTTCCCCTCACCCTCTTAGCAGACTTTGCTCTACAGTTCTATAGGAAGATTTTAGGGTCTGTGACCACTGGTTATTGTTTATTCCCTTTCTTTATATTCCACATATCAGAGATATTATTTGTTCTCCCTTTGACTCATTTTTCTCAGCATGATACCCTACAATTCCATCCAAGTTGCAAAAAAATGGCCAAATTTCTTCATTTATATACATGATAACCTTCCACCATCTGTATTGCAAACCATCATGCCTAAAATGAGAGAGAGAGAGAGAGAGAGGGAGAGAGAGAGAGAGAGAGAGAGAGAGAGAGAGAGAGAGAGAGAGAGAGAGAGAGAGAGAGAGAGAGGTGACTGCAATAGAGGCAGGTGAGGGTAGGAGGTGGCTTGAAGGGGTGGGAGGGAAACTGGAGACACTAGTGCTAGGAAATTGCACTGGTGGAGGGATGGGTATTGGAACACTGTATGACTGAAACCCAATCATGAATTGTAATGCTCTTTCTCACAGTGATTCAATAAAAGAAAAGAAAAGAAAAGAAAAGAAAAGAAAAGAAACATTCAGTAAACAGAAAAAAAAAACACACCAAAAAAACTCAGAAAACCAAATTTCTTTTATTACATCGGTTCGGATGAGCCTCACGCATGAAGGGACCAGCAGAGGAACCCAGGTGTGCGGGACCTGGGGCTGAGATCTCCAAGCCTGCTCAAATTGGGACTGAGCCTTCTCCATCCAGAACCCCCATTTTCCAGTAGCTTGGCAGTCACACTCACAAACTGCCCCCGGCGCCCTATAATCCCACCCACGGCCAATATCCAGAGACTATAAAACCAAGCTGCCAGACAGATTAAGCCTTGTTCTCTCTCTTGGAGAACCTGACAAGCTACCAAGAGTCTATTGCCCACACGGGAGAGCCTTGCAAGCTCCCCATGGTATATTCATATCCCAAATACAGTAAAAGATATATACATACCTCTCAGAGAGCCCAGCAAGCTACCGATAGTATCCCACCTGCACGGCAGAGCCTGGCAAGCTACCCGTGGCGTATTCAATATGCCAAAAACAGTAATGATAGGTCTCATTCCCTTGACCCTGAAAAAGCCTCCAATCATTGGGAAAGACGAGTAAGAAGAGGCTGCTAAAAATCTCAGGGCTGAGTATAATAGAGACATTACTGGTGCCTGCTCTAGTAAATCGACGAACAACGGGATGACAGTGATATACAGTGATAATATCTGTGTACTATTCCATTATGTATATTACTATAACTTTTTTATCCATTCACCTATTGTTGGGCAGTTGGGTTGTATCTAGATCATGGCTACCATAAATAATTCTGCAATAAACATAGGATTACTAATGGTTTACAAATTAATGTTTTGGTGAAATGTTTAGTTCTCAGGGTAGATGCCAAAGAGTGTCTTCCCAACTCATTCACCTGCCTTAATCAATAAGGCACAAAAGCAGAAAACATTACAAAATAAGAAACAGGCTCCTAAATATCCCGCCACATAATCTGACTTTGAATTTCATATGACAGCCTAAGAAGACAGCATTTATGTGATAAAATAAATAATCTCAAAAGTGCCACAGAACTAACTTCTATTAACTCAATAAACTCAGGAATGATTGTTGGGACCTTATTAGAGTGGTGTCAAAAAAATACTTCTATAGTGACCTGTGTATGTGGGAGCCTCAACATAAAAAACTTTTGACTTGATAAAATGTAATCCTTTATATTTGAAAAAGAATATTAGTCAGTGAGACCAGACTCTTGGAGAAAAAAATGTGTATTAATAATCATACTAGAGCAACAGAAACAAACTGAGTTTCAGTAAGCCATGGAATATGGAACATCTATATTATAATTCACGTTTTGTATGAAGGTATTCAGCATTTTGCAAGTAATAGGGGACAGCCTGTTTTTGTGTTTTTTTTAAATGAATTTTTTCCCCATCATCTACTTTCTCATTTTCCTTATACATTGCCCTATATGTTCTCTGATATTAATGGCTTCATTTTTTTCTGTGATGCTGGGAATTGAACCAAATTGAACCAAATTTGCAGGGCAAGTGCTCCTTGTCCCTTATTCTTATCTATTAGAATGTGAACTGAATTTAACACAAAACCAAAACATTGAAACTAATTTCTCACATGCCTGGAAGTTAATTACTGTCTATACTTAGCAGCAAAACCAAAACAGGTGTAGTAGGGGGGATAATTAGGGAGTATTCCAGTGCAGCTACCAGAGTGCTCGCTGGAGGTGAAGCATTATGTAATAGACAACTCTATGCTTCCTGTTTTCATGTAGAGGAGGAACTTTATGCCTCTTCTGGTGTGTAAAAAATCAAGAGTGTTAATTAGAAATGTTAATTAGAAATTTCATAATTTTATATAGGTTGCTCACATAGAACAATAAACTAATCGTGACAGTTTTTAATTGAGATATAATTGACATACACCATTGCTTGATGCATTGTTTAATGTATACAACATGTTAATTTGAAACACATATATAATGTGATGTGATTACGCTTCTATCATATTACATGACTGTAATTTCTTTTTGTGGTAAAAACGCTCCCAATTCTATCCTATGTGACACTCACATGACATTTCATATTTTTCCTCCAGCAAAGAGAGAACAAGTTTGCTTTATTCATAACTTTGTGTCTCCTTGCTGATTGGTTAGATGCAAACATCATGCATATCACAAGACATAATCAAGTTTCAAAAGATTAAAGAAAGAGGTAAACCTGTGACAACTAGCCCAGTGCCCTCTGGGGACTTTAAGAAAATGTCATTAACTTCACATTAGATAGAAAGGAACCCAAAACAATGGAAGGAAGATATATCCTCAAACAATTTTTTGAAAACTGATTTTTAATATGGGAAGTAGGATGTCTTCGTCTATTAATTGGACAAATGCCTGTTCTCAAGTTTAAGTGTCCATATTTGTGTCTAGCACATGTAGGCCTTAATCAAAAGAAAAAGGGGAAGAAACTCTTGAAAAACAGTCATGCATACAAACCACGTAAAGAATTGCTAACACTTATATAGAACCAGGAACAGTTCCAAATACTTTGCATATATAATATCAGGGAGAAAACAGGACTAGGCATCATATATAACAGACCTGGGTCCTGGTGTCATCACTTGTATTGTCATAGGAAGAAGATTCTTAAATTTGTAACATCAGGTGCACAAGAACCAGCAAAGTGCTGGCACCTAATAGACCTTTTCCTTTTGTGCCTTCAGAAAACACAAACTGAGACTATGAAAACAGTTTTGAAGAACCATGAACATTTAGTCATTCTGCTCTCACATGATATACCAGGTTCCAATGTCTTTGTGGGAAATAAATTCCCCCATTCATATGACGTGTTTCATGAACAAGTTTGAAAATGAAGATCTTGGGAGGATTTACTGAAGCCAAAGTAGACATGACAAATGAACAGAAACTGTACCTCTATTCTGAGGGTGATGAAGTTAATTTGCACTTACTTTCAGGGTCTTGAGATTTAAGATTTTATTTTCCCAGAGGGCATTAGTGGGGAGGTGTAGGATGACATTGGTTTATCCTTTCAGCCTTGCCACAGAGAGCTTAGGTTTATTGGGTTGCTCCCATCACAGTGCTTCCATTCCTCTGTGTTTACTTGTAACCTCTTTCTTTGTGCTCTGTTGACTTGTAAATATTATTTTTCTCTTCTCCTTAAGTCCTTTGCATAGTTAATTCAGAGCAATGTCCTTTTTATATGGGCACAAGAAGACAGTTAAAGACATGCTTTTGTAATTTGGGAGTTAATTGTCTCCAGATAATATCACCTCCGGGGGCATCTGTTCTTTCGACCTAAGCCTCAGTTGCCTTCTTCCTAACACCCCCAAAACAGGGTCCCGATGAGGGACTGGATGGACCCAGAGCAAGCTGTGAGCTATGTGCTACTCTGGCATCAAAATGGGCCTGGATAAAGTGCCATGATGCTTAACTATAAGGTAAGAGCATGGTCATGGACAATTGCTGTCATGACCCAAAAAGCAATAACTAGATTCAGACCCTGCTAGGGTTAGGAATGATTACCCCGGCCTGAGCACTGTAGTCTGAGTCTGTGGTGAGATGTCTCCAGGAGAGCCACCCAGAAGCTCAATATATCTCTTACTGTGTCCATACAAAACAACTAATATTAAGAAGTAGAATGATGTTAATTAAGTTATTGGACTAATGAAAGGAGAAAAACACCATAAGTGGTATTTTGCCCGTGAGCAAAGGAAGGGCTTTCTTATGTTGAATTTACTGGGGGTGTGGTGTCTATCTCCAATACAGGGAGTTGGAGAGAGACGAGAGAGAAACCAGGGCAGCAAGATGGAGCGTGGAGAGACTAGCAAGGGGGGACAGAGAAAGAATGTAGGGGAAGAATGCAGGAGCAGGCGCGTGAAAAGATGAGAGAGGAGGCTGCGAGAGGCAGTGCAGAGAGATGAGCAGGAGAGACAGGAGGAGACGGGAATGAGAGATGAGAGAGGAGGCTGCGAGAGGGAGTGCAGAGAGATGAGCAGGAGAGACCGCAGGAGACGGGAATGAGGGGCAGTGTGAGACTAGAATGGGGAAACTTAGTGAGACTGGAACAGGCATGTGGGGAGAATGGAATAAAAGACAACTGATCATCTTTTATTCAGCTTGGCCCTCATTTCCTCCTTTATCTGCCCATGGCCTGGGCCGCCCGGGGTAGGCAAGCGGCCCAAGTCCACTGAACCCGGGCGGCGAGAGACGGAGAGCCGCCAGGGCTCCCTAGCTGCCCAGAGATTATACAGGGAGGTATCTAAATGTCTACAATGACATCATCAGAAACATTTGCTTTTTGTGAACTAACACTTGTTGAAGAAGAATAAGGGGCTGGAGTGATAACACAGCGGGTAGGGCATTTGCCTTGTACATGGCCGACCTGGGGTTTGATTCCCAGCATCCCATATGGTACCCTGAGCACCACCAGGAATAATTCCTGAGTACATGAGCCACGGGGTAAGCCCTGTATATCGCCGGGTGTGACCCAAAAAGCAATAAATAAATAAATAAAGAGAGAGAGAGAGAGTAAGAAATCCTTACATGATTTCCATTTGTCAAAAAATTTCTTTGTGATATCTGCCATCTCCACCCCATATAATTACCAGCACAGATAGCAGATGTTTTATTTTGATAATGCTTAATTCCAGAAGATGCTAATTAAAAATAGTTAATAATACCAAACCACTCTGGGAGTGAGGCTGGTCCTTATAATTAATCTTGCTTCATTTTGTAAGCGAAGGAAGGAGACCATATGGACTCACCCAAGCAACAACTAATAAAGGGCAGAGATAAAGGCTAGAGCTTAATGAACCCTAAACCTGTGATCACAAGGCCTGTGCAATCAACCGCTGTTAATTGTTATGGTTCTTTCCTTCCCCCCACCTCCCTGCTTGGCCTTTGAACCACATTCAATGGTGTAAAGGACTTACTCTTGGCTCAGAGCTCAGAGATCACTCCTGGTGGTGCTTTGGGGTTCATATAGGGATTTAGGGATCACACAGATGAGGTCCATATGCAAAGCAGCACATTAATTCCTGTAACTACTTCTCTGGCTCAAAGCAATTATATTGAAAAATATCTTTCATGCACATGCAAAAAACCTATTGAGAAAAATATTCCTGGGGTAAGTAGATAGTATAGTAGTTAGAGTACTTGCCTCGCATGTCCCCAGTCCAGACTAAACTTACTGTCACTAATGGTGTCCCATGAGCATTGCTGGTGCATCTCTAGAGGCACCCAAGAACCACCAGATATGCTCCTGAGGCTCTCAGCACTAATAGGATGGGCTGGATATCCCTGGAACCATGGTGTCTGGACAGTATTACATCCTTGGTCCCTTGCATTGAACTGTGGACTCAGTTCAAGAATTGTTGGTTCCACCTCAATTCTCCTCCCCCGCCCCCAACACAAATTCTTTCCCAAGCATTTACCTTATACTATTTTTGATAATCAAAAGGTAAATGCCTCACAAGTATAAAATGTTCCTGCTGCATTCCATCCAGGAGGTTGCAGCTAAGTTGCTGTATGTAGGAGTGCCAGAAACACTTAAAAAATAATTAAATGGTTGACTTCTTTGTTATATATGGCTGATACTAACCCGCAGAACTGATACTATACTCCAACAGGATCAGTTGAAGCAGGCTAATTTCAACTGATACAGTGCTGAAGTCAGCCACTGGTATTAGTTCTTAGTGCTTCTATTTGCATCCTGGAATTGTCTAGGAATCTGATCTCAGGATACTCAGACATCTTAGTATTCTGAGTGTTAGCTTCCTCACTTTTGCAGGCTGTGTTATGCATTGGCTTTGGGAGAGAGACTATACAGCCAAGGACAAAATGTCAAATTCTTTTTTTTTTTAATTAAAAAAAAGTTAGGGTTTTGGATCACACCTGGCAGTGCTCAGGCTTACTCCTGGTTCTATGCTCAGGGGGGCACTGTTGGTGGTGATGCAGGAATTACTGCATTTGGGGTTCTGGTGATGAGGTTGGCTATGTGCGTGACAAGCACTCTACTTACTGTCCTTTTGTTCTGTCCCCCCAAAACGCCAAATTCTTGGCTTTGAAGCTATAGTAGGCTCTTGAAATTACTAGCAGACAATGGATTTACCAGTTGAAATAGTTGGGCTGTTTGAAAGTCAAGTATGTTTAAATTCAGAAACTTGGCTCTGAGAATTAAGAGTCAAAATCTAACTATAAAGTTTATACCATAAGCTTCAGACTTTGTAACAATATAGGATGATGTAAGAGCAGTTTTCCTGGTCAAGAGGAAGTAAAATTTCTGTCACTTAGCATAAGAAATAAAACGAGAAGAGATCTAAAAAGAACTTGGCTAAAGGAGTGTAGTTTCTATTTTTTACAGGCTGAATCTCAAGAAAGATATTTAAGAAACACATCAGCTGTTCCACTCAGCTGCAGGTGACTCTCAGAGCAGGAGAATTGCCAAGAACCCCAGAGTACTGTCTGCAAAGATGACCAACTTGGTGTGAAACTTTAGACCCTGGGAAAGCATCTGAGCTGAGGAGTAATGCTAAACGAGGTCTCCAGGCATAGAGGGGCAGGTCAGTTTCTGGAATCTGGCATCCTGGGTGATCTGAGAGAACTTCCACAAGTTCCCATATGTGTGGAGGCAATTCCCTAGAAAACCAAATATATGGTGCTAGGAAATGTACACGGGTGGAGGGATGAGTGTTAGAATACTGTATAACTAAAATCCAATCATGAACAGCTTTGTAAGGGTCTATCTCACAGTGATTCAATTAAAAAGTTAAAAAACAAAACAAACAAACAAAAAACAAATATATAATTGTCATATGATTCCGCAATTTCACTCCAAAGTATATCACGAATCACGAAATCCCCGTTAATCGTCAATTTCCCAAGCGGGCTCAGTAACCTCTCCATTCGTCCTTTCCATGAGATCTTAGAAGTCTCTCTCGGCTGGGCCTTCCCAATGATGTTGCACTGGAGGCTCTTTCAGGGTCAGGGGAATGAGATCCAGCTTGTTACTGGATTTAGCATATGAATACACCATGGGAAGCTTGCAAGGCTGTCTCATGTGGGCAGGAAACTCTCAGAAGCTTGCCAGTTCCTCCCAGAGGGAGAAGTAGGCTACAGGATACCTTCTGGGAGCTTGCTTTTAAGTCTCTGGGTGCTGACCCTTGATGGGATTACACACACCTGGCTTCCTCTGCCGGTACCTTCATGCGTGAGGCCTGTCCGAACATGTGGAGAAGGGTCTCGAGTATGGCTGTAGGTTCCGGTGATCTTCAGCCGCCGGGAGCTCTGCTCAGAGTGGGGAGGGAAGCTGGAGCCCATCCCCTCCTAGGGGCCCCGGGAAAGACAGCCAGGTGTGCTGTCCAAGAGAGTCCAAGGTATATATCCCAAAGAATTAAAAACAAAAACTGTGTTTTTTTTTTAAAGTTTGTGCATGCATATGTGTTTTGTTCTTTCCAAACCAGTGGAAAATTTATACAAAAATCAAACATATATACATTTGGTTTTAGGGCCACACCTAGTGGTGCTCAGACTTATTCCTAGTTCTGTGTTTGGGGAACTATATGTGGCGGGGAATTGATCCAGGGTCAGTCACATGTGAAGCAAATTCATTAACCACTGTACTATCCTCCACTCTTCAAATGTATTTTTAGCCGTGTCTATATCAGCATTATTCATAATAGTCCAATGATGGAAGCTAACCAAATATTCACCAATAAATTAACAGATTAAAAATATGTTATACATGCACATGATAGTTTTATTGTGCCCAAAGGAAAGAAATTCTGACACATGTTATAATAAGAATGAACCTATAAAACATTATGGTAAATGAAATATGCCAGATGCAAAAGGTAAATTTTTTAAATAATTTTATTATAAAGAAGTTATATTAAGTGTATAATTTTATTTACATAAAAATATTAAGAAACTGGGGCTGGAGCAATAGCACAGCGGGTAGGGCTTTTGCCTTGCACATGGCCGACCCTGGTTAGATTCCCAGCATCCCATATGATCCCCTGAGCACTGCCAGGAGTAATTCCTGTGTGCAGAGCCAGGAGTGACCCCTGTGCATTGCCGGGTGTGACCCCAAAAAACAAATATACAAATATATGTATAAAGAAACCAAGAAATATTAAGACAAATATCAAGCAATATTTTTATTAAAATATTAATAAAATATTAAGAAAAGCAAAACCATAGTTATTAAGGGCTTGGGGGAGGAAGGGAACATGGGAAGTTATTGCTAAATAGGTTTTGGGTTTTAGTTTGAGATCATGAAAAATTGTAGACATGGATATGATTGTACAATAATGTGAATATGAACAATAATGTCATTGGAATTATCATTAAAATGAAAATTTTAATGTTTTCATTTTATCACAGCTTTTAAAAATAAGTTGGGGATATGTTTCATGACTTCAATAGGAAACTAAATGGCTGAAAGTGAAACCAATGGACAAGGAGGATATGAAGTTAACTGCAAAGTCCTGGAGACGGTGACTCAAGGGGACACAGTGATCTCAGCATGATTAAAGAGGGAATAGGCAACCAATATTTCACAAAGGAAACTCTTGGCTCCTCTCAACAGAACAACTGGGGCAGTCTGCTCCTGCCTGTGAACTCCAAACTCAGGACGGTACACACCACCCAAGACTCAGGCCATTCAGAACTAAGATTCCTTCTACAAAGGGATAGAAAGACATGAAGGAATACAATATTCATCTAACCATTTGTCATCATTTGAATTTAAACCTGAAAATAGTTTGTATCACAGGGTAAGTTTTCTGTCAGCAGTGAACAAAGGTCTCCAAAGCTAAAGTTAACTTTACTTCCAAACTATAATAAACTATTAATCAAAGGAAAGAAAATTAATTCTTTTTCAGTCATAAGAATTAAACTTTCATATTCTAAGGACTTGTTCTCAGAACTTACTTGAGAATGTACCTCAGAGAAGATAGACGAGAGTCCCAAAGGTATGAGATGTGGGGTTCAGGATATAGTGAACCACTCAACTCACAAGTAGTGGAAAAAAGTTTCAGGACAAAGTTAATCAGGGAGTCTAGAGAGCAGCTATACCAGAAATAATGACAGCCCCAAGAATTTTACTTATTTAGTGAATTAGTTCGTTAGTTAGCTAGTTAGTTAGTCTTGGGGCCGTATTCCTCTGTGCTCAGGGCTTGCTCCTGGCTCTGGCTCAGGGATTACTCCGGGCAAGCTCAGGGGACCATGTTGGGTTCCAAAAATTGAATCTGGGTTGGGCATGTGTGCCCAATAAAAATGTTTAACAACTTAAAAATTTCCAGTAAAATGAAAATGCAAATAAAATCAGGAAGAAAGAAATATAATCAGAGGAGGGGAAAATAGAAAAAGAAAGAAAGAAGTTCTGATTCAAATATGAAACAAATAGACTTTCGGATCAAGATGATGCAGTGGATTGTATGAGGAAAACCTATTTTGCACCATACATAATAAAAATCAAAATATAAATAAAACTTACATACCAACTTAAATTGGCTCCATATCAGAAAAATGTATTCAAATTCCCAAAAGGAAGAGAAACTCTGAAGGACCGAAAATGAAAAGAATTGGAGATGGGATACTTGGAAGGAGTAATTCCTAGTGAGCTGCAGGCCTAGGGAGATTTACATCCTTGCAATGAAGAAATAAATCAAGACCCCCAAAGGTTCAAGACTGGATTGTCCCTGATCACAACAATATCACCTCTAACTCACTATTGAGAGCTGGTTCTGAGTCAAAGGGCTGAAGAGAAGTAATTTTAGAACTGAAAGGCAAGGAAAGATGAAGAGAAAAATTGAGAGAAAAATTGAATCTGAGTTGGGCATGTGTGCCCATTAAAAATGTTTAGCAACTTAAAAATTTAAGTTGTTAACAACTTAAAACTATAGCACTGTCATCCCGTTGTTCATCAATTTGCTCAAGCGGGCACCAGTAACGTCTCCATTGTGAGACTTGTTGTTACTATTTTTGGCATATCGAATACACCACAGATAGCTTGCCAGGCTCTGCCGTGCAGGCAGGATAGTTTCTTGGAGTTTGTAAATGTGTAAGCTAATCACATAAAGACATAACATAAATCTCATCAAATGCAATTGTATGTATAACAACTTAAAATAGACAACAAAATTTCACTAAAAAGGTAAAATTTTAACACAAAAATTTATTGCTAAGAAAGATAATAAGTAAAAGTTAGACTTAAAATTTAGTCCAGATTAATGCTTTATAGAGTGGTCTGATAAGGTTTTAACCACAAATACATTGAGAATAACAAAAAAATTAAATTAGGGCATAATTTCTTTTGAAAAGACTGTAATATTAGAAAACAAAGAACATACAAGACTTTCCCATGTGGATTTCTATGTAAACCAATTTTTGAAAGTCAAAAATATAATCAGCTGTAGCAATAGTACAGAGGGTAGGTCATTTGCCTTGCGTGCAGCTTGATCAAGTTCAGTTCTTGTTATCCCATATGGGATACCAAGACACCACCAGTAGTAATTTCTGAGCGTAGAGCCAGGAGAAATCCCTGAGCATCACCTAGTATGACCCAAAAAGAAAAAAAAATAATTAGAAAGGATTGACCTACTTACATATAAAAAGCTTGGATAAATATTAAATGAAAGCTGGATACAAAAGGCCATATATCATAAAATTACATTTATATGAAATGTCAAGAAAGCAAATATATTGAAGCTGGAGCAATAAATAGCACAGTGGGTAGGGCGTTTGCCTTGCACGCAGCCAACCCAGGTTCGATTCCCAGCATCTCGTATGGTCCCCTGAGCACCACCAAGGGTAATTCCTGAGTGCAGAACCAGGAGTAACTCCTGTGCATCACCGGGTGTGACTCAAAAAGAAAAAAAAAAAAGCAAATATGTTAAAACAAAATAATGGTGCGTTCTTGGACTGGTATGGAGATAAAGATTTACTACAAATGAGAATGGCTTTGATTAGGGATGAGATTAAAGTTCAAAACCTGGATTTTGATGAGAATGTCACAACTACAGACTTACTGAAGTTTATAGACTTAAAATGGGTAATTAGGGGGCTGGAGAGATTGTCCAGCAGGGCTGGCTCTTGCCTTGCACATGGTCAATCTGGGTTTTATCCCTAGTGCTACATATGACCCTCCCCCCCAAGCTTTGCCAAGAATGATCCCTGAGCACAGAGCAAGAGGAGCAATCCCTGAGCACTGCCAGGTGTGGCCCCAAAACCAAACAGTGATTATGCTATCTAAATTTTGCCTCAACAAAACTGTTTTAGAATATGGGAGCCTGGCAGTCATGCCCATTAAATGCTTCTTGCACCATATAAGCTCATTAACAGCCATGATCCAGAGACTCACAAATAAATCTCGAAAGAGAGCCACAAGCTGCAGAGATGCCTCAGGACTTTGAAGTCATGAACCAGTTAAAAATGTAGGGAATGTGGGAAACCCGGGAATGTGCCTGCCACAAGGCAGGGGGTGGTGGGAGGGATACTGGGAACACTGGTGATGGAGAATGGGCACTGGTGGAGAGATGGGTACTTGAACATCATATGACTGAAACATAATCATGAGAGCTTGTAAGTCTGTAACGGTACCTCAGGGTGATTCATTAACATAAAATTAAAAAAAATTTAACTCCAACTGTATCACCCTACTTAAAATTTTATAATTCCTGGAGTGCTGTATCATACTCTCTGCCACTGATGTACCAAGAGAAGTACACTACATTTGATGGGGTGTCAAGTAGAAAGAACTGACTCAATCAAAAAATATATTTGCACATAGGCGCAACCTGTAACAACATGTTAGTAATCTCTTGTACAAGGGCTTAATGGCTCAGGGTGAGATACAACAATCTTCACACACTTTGCTCTAAGGAAACTTTTTGGGATAATTTTTAGCAGATTATTCATAACAAGCAATACAAAATAAATTATTTAGGGGCAGGTTTCGGGGGTGGTAGGAATACTAGAAATAATGGTGATGGAAAGGTGTAATGGTGGTGGAATTGGTGTTGTAAAATTGAACGTAATAAATTAATGTGGACAACTTCATAGAAATAAAACAAAATTTAAAAAATTATTCCTTAAAATCTCAGTGATAATCTTAAAAAATTATTTTTATTTAAGGGCATCCTAGTTTTTTTTTTTTTCCTTTTTGGGTCACACCTGGTGATGCACAGGAGTTACTCCTGACTCTGCACTCAGGAATCACCCCTGGCCGTGCTAAGGGGACCATATGGAATGCTGGGCATCGAACCCGGGTCAGCAATGTGCAAGGCAAATGCCATACCCGCTGTTCTATCACTCCAGTAAGGGCATCCTAGTTTCAAGGCTACTATAGGTGCTAAAGATATGGCTCAATTGTAAAGCACATGCTTTGCATGTGTGAGGCCTAGATCCATTCCTGGCAACACACACACACACACACACACACACACACACACACACACACAAACACACTTTGTACACAATGGAAAGCTTTATTAGAAATTGGAGAATGACTGGGTGTGTAAAACTAAAAATAAAAGAAAGGCGCGGGTGAGGGAAAGAGCACCTCACCGCACGGAGCCAGGCACAGGGCCTAGGGCAGCAGCTGTCTCTCCCGCCAGCCACCCAAGTTCCGTAGCCTTCGGCCGCTTCCCCCACCCCGGGGGAGGTTTATGGCAATGATGTGGCAGGCGAAGGAAGGAACGGAGCCAAGATGGTTGGTCTCACTTGCAGTTTATTCCAATCTTCCCTCTATACACTCTCCTCCCCCTCTCCTTCTCTCCAAACCCCTTTTATTGATCATGGCACTTCCAAAGGGCGCAATACATTGACCTCACCAAAGGCACCAAAAGATGTTACAGTAAGAACATTGAGGCAACATTATTCTCTTGTATCTGCAGGCCATTAATCTAGCCCCACCCCCCCAAAGAAGGAAGCCTTCCTTGGGCTGAAAGCACTCGGATTTACATCCCAAAGATCGGGCTGGGCTGCCACAAGAAATCTACATGTCAATTACAAACTAGACAGCACCTGAAATCTACATCCCAAAGACTAGGCTGGGCCAGAGCCTGGAATCTACAATGTCAAGTCAGGCCTGGCTAGCACCTAAGATCTGCGTGTCAAAGACCAGCCAGGCTTCTGTGAGAAAAGGAAAACTGCCTCTGAAATTATCTCCAGAAGGCAGCTGAAAAAGGGAAAGTATTCCAACAACTGGGGAACTATTTAGTATGCCATACAGAGTTAGAAGTTAAATATGAAAGAGCACTGGAAGACATGGAGGATAGATTTTGAGGTTCAATGTTTTTCTAATAAAACTTCAGTAGGAGAATTGAAATAGGCTGAAAGGAAGATGGATTCATAAAAGTGCCAAACTATGACATAATAAAACTGCAAAAGATTAAGGATATGGACATAAAATATTCCAGGGAAAAATAAAGAATTATCTACAGTGTGAAAGATCAGGAGCAGATTTAATGCTAGTAATTATGAAAATCAAAAAATGATAAAGGAAGTGCTGATAAGAATTAACCACACACAAAGAATTTTTTAACCTAAACCAACAAGAGGTTAAAATATGCTCAGATATACAAATACTGAAATATGTATTATCCATTGTGCACTTATGCACAATGGAATGCTACTTGATCATAAGAAAAGGTGAAGTCATGAAATTTGCTGCTACATGGATAGATCTGGAAGTATCATGTTGAGTGAAGATAGTCAGAAGGAGAGGGACAGACACAAAATTCTCTCTCATATGCAATTATAGCACCATATAGCACTGTCTTCCCGTTGTTCATCGATTTGCTCGAGCAGGCACCAATAACGTCTCCATTGTGAGATTTGTTACTATTTTTGGCATATGGAGTATGCCACGGGTAGCTTGCCAGGCTTTGCTGTGTGGGCAAGATACTCTCGGTAGCTTGCCAGGCTCTCCAAGAGGGACAGAAGAATCGAACCCAGGTCGGCCACATGCAAAGCAAAAGCCCTACCACTGTGCTATCGCTCTAGTTGATGCAGAATATAAAGAAACATAATAAGGGAACAACAAATTGCCCAAATGCAATATAAAAGAAGAGCATGAGACTGCTAAAAAAGTAGTTGGAAGCTAGAGTCGGCGGGGGTGGGGGCGGGGGAGCTGGAAGGACAGGTCAGGGAAGAGAACACTAAAACAATGATGGAGGGGGAAAGTGCTGCCATGGAGGCAAGCTGGGGTGGGGGCTATAAGGAAAACTGTAGACACTGGTGGAATGTAGTGGACACTGGTGAAGGGATTGGTGCTGGAACAATGTCTGCCTTGAACTTAATCACGAATAGCTTTGTAAAGTTGCAAATAGTGGTGATTCAATAATTTTTTTTAAATTTATTATCCACAGAACCTCACCAGAAGAACAATTAAAGGAGGTACAATTAAAGGAGGTACTTTAGCTGAAGTGAATCAGAAAGTAAAGATAAATACCAGATGAACTCACTCATATGTGGAATATAAAGGAGCAATGAAAGGGATTAGATCATCTTCAATGCAAACAAACCATGAGATATAACCAGTAGAATCAGGAACTGAAGTGACCAGATATGGGAAGGGACCATGGAACAATTCTGGCAGGAACTTGAAATACTGATGGAGGAACAATAGCTCTGCAACTATAAAGAGTATTAAAACGATTCACTATTGTATATGCTACCTCAATAAAAAAATTAATCAAAAATAAATAAAATCAGGGGCGAGAGAGCACAGCATGTAGGGCATTTCCCTTGCACTCGGCCAACCCGGGTTCGATTCCCAGCATCCCATATGGTCCCCTGAGCATCGCCAGGAGCAATTCCTGAGTGCAGAGCCAGGAATAACCCCTGAGCATCGCAAGGTGTGACCCCCCCCCA
The DNA here is from genome assembly GCF_027595985.1 of Sorex araneus. Classification (NCBI taxonomy): domain Eukaryota; kingdom Metazoa; phylum Chordata; class Mammalia; order Eulipotyphla; family Soricidae; genus Sorex; species Sorex araneus. Next base: position 23,228,197 of record NC_073302.1, on the reverse strand, counting down.
AAAGCAAACAAATAAATAAATAAATAAAATCAATACCTTGACATACTGGGGGAACAAATTAAGGTAATCTTTAGCATGGAACAGAGAAGACATGGTAAAAGAGACACCATGAATAAAAATATCAGTAAAGGAGCAGTTCTAGTATGGAAGGTAGGATGAATGCCTCACATACAGGGAGCCAAAGTTTGATCCCTACCACTCCATATGGACTCCAGTCACCACCAGGAGTGATTCCTGAGTGCAGAGGCAGGGATAAGCCCTGAACACTGACTGATGTGACCCATAAAGAAAAAAAAAGCCAAGGCCTTTGCACTGCTGCACGAGCATGATCCCAGAGGCCAACTAAACTACTATGGACACCAGCAGCTCGCAGAAGTGTCTCTCTAGACTGTGAACTGAGCCACTGCCCCATGTGGCACCAGGGGGGAAGGGTTTCTCTCTCTTGGCCCTTCCTTCCCGAGCACCGCATGGAGATGACCACTTTTTGAGCGCAAGATGGAGGTACCAGCCAGCAGCAACGGGATGAGTGGGAGATCCCAGGTGGTGGGTGGTACCCTCTGCTGAGATTTAAACGCTGCGACCACACGTGTGTGGCCTTTCCACTGCTGCACGAGCATGATCCTAGAGGCCAACTAAACTACTTTGGACACCAGCAGTTCGCAGAAATGTCTCTAGGCTGTGAACTGAGCCACTGCCCCATGCGGCGCCAGGGTAGAAGGGTTCCTCTCTCTCGGCTTTTCCATCTTATGAGCACCACAAAAGGGAAGTAAAAGCTTGCAGTGATGCAATTTCTGGCAGGAATTTCCCTAAAATACAGAAATCCAAAACCGCACGGCCGCTCTCATGGTTGCATGACCTCATACCTCTCAATTGTCAGCAATGTAAAACATTATCAAATGCTTCCTTTTCAGCAGGTCTGACTTTGGGGGGAAACTCCAAACAATAATAGTGAGTTTTTTGTTGAAATACTGAAGGTAATCAAAGTAAAGTGAAATCTATCAGCTATAGCGGGGGTGGGGGGTAGGGGGGAGGTATACTGGGGCTCCTGGTGGTGGATAGTGTGCACTGGTGATGGGATGGGCGTTGAGCATTGTATAAAGGAGACTTAAGACTGAAAGCTCTGTAACTTCCCACGTGGTGATTCAATAAAAAAAGGGAAAAAAGCCAATAAATTTTACTATTACTGTAAAAGCTACAATGCTCATTTATGTGTATTTTAAAATAAAGTCAAAACTGTAACTCCAAATAAGATAAGATGAGGGGAAGCCTAGTCAATGGGTTTGGCCATTTTATTTATTTACTTATATTTGTTTGACTCACCATGAAATACACAGTTACAAAGTTGCTCATGATTGGGATTCAGTCATGTGATGTTCCAACACAGTCCCTTGACCAGTGTACATTTCCCACCACCAATGTCTCCATTGTTTCCGATTTTTCTCCCACCATCATCATCCCTGCCTGCCTTTAAAGAAGGCTTTCTCTCTCTCTCTCTCTCTCTCTCTCTCTCTCTCTCTCTCTCTCTCTTCTTTTGGGCATTATGGTTTGCAATATAGGAACTGAAAGGTTATCATGTATATTCCTTTACCTATTTTCAGCAGTTGGTTCTTTGGATATGGCAATTTTAGATCTGCTATTTGGATTAGGAGAAATATTGAACTTTTATTAATTAGAAAATAGATATCATATGCATAAAATTTAAAATTTACAAATAGAAAAATCACCATGGTGGAGGATAGCAGACACTCTGGTGGAAAATGTGGTGCTGCATGTTTTATATATGAAACCATGCCAGTAACAGTGTTGTAAACTATGGTGTCTAAAATAAAAGAATTTTTAAAGAAAAATTGCCAATAATAGTTAACATTTAATTAATAGAGAAGTTAATGGTGGGAAAAAATTAAGTGGGCATCAGAAGTTTAATGAAGACAGGAAAGTAGCAGTTAAAAAACAAAACATGAAAATTGATAGCAAGCAGCATACATTAAGGTAACAAATTTAAGTAAAATAGGGTATTAATAAGATGTATAAATGAATGAAATTCCCCTTAATAAAACAAAAATTATCAAATTGGAATTTAATAAAAACCAGCCTACTGGTGAGTGTGGACCTAGTGTGCTTTCCCCTATACCCATAACCTGGTATGACTGCCCGCCCCCCCCCCCCACACACACACAAGCACACAAAAAAACTAGTTTTATGTGTTTAAGGATAAATCTTAAATATCAAAAAAGGAATAAAATATATCTTTTAATACTAACTTTGTAAAAACTAATGTAGTAATGTTAATATGACAGAGAAGCCTCGGGCAGATAAGAAACAGAAATTTCTAAAACTTAATTTTAGTAGCTTGATAGTGTAAGAAAATAAATGCCATTGGACCTAGATGTTAGGAACAATTTGTTTTCTATAGCTGAGAGATCTTGACATTGGAGGAGAAAATGTAATCCCAACGTGCTCCCAAGCCAGGCATGGGACACTATCTGGCAATCCTAGTGTAAATATTGTTATCTGCTTTGCAAGTTGCTAGCAGGATACACATGTTAACTTGGCAAAGTGAAGATGTGTGTTCTTAGTTTGGAAAAGAACATGCTTAAGTCAAGAAGACAGTCAGGACCCTGCCAAAAGTTGATGGAATAACAGGTACTCCAGTGTCCAGGATGAGGTCTCTGGGATCTTCCTGGAGTGGGGACAAGCGGTTGCCCTCCCAGACTCCTGTACTTCCTGAAGCCACGCCCACCTCCCACAGCTGCTGCCGTGTCGACTCACTCACCAGCCTGCTCTTCCAATTCACAACTAAATCTCTGAGGAAATGCAAGCCAAGCAGCTAAAACTCATGGGTACACTGGTTCCCGCAGCTGAAAATTCCGGGGCACCCTTGGAAGGGGAGCAGGCAGGGTCCCCCCACTGCAGTAGACCCTGCAGCCTCACCACACTCCACCATTGCTACCACAACAGTGGCTCAACTCCACTGCTTCACCAATAACCTCTGCGGAGGTACCAAACCATAGAAAGTTCAGGTATTCCGGTGTCCAGGCTAAGAACTCTGGGTCCTCTCGGAGAAGGGGCTGACAACCTGCACTTCCCTCCAGTCCTCTACTTTTGGAATCCCTGGCAACCACGCCCACCTCCCACATCTGCTACAATGTCAACTCATCAGCCCAGTTTTACAGATCCTGACGTTCTGGACACCTCCAAATCCCACAATACTGAAAATACTTAGAACACACAATGTCAGATGGGAAAGTAACATAGAAGTCAACTAAACTCAGCAAACAAAAACACAGTAACACAGATGGTTCAACTCAGCAGTTTAGTAAATCCTCAGCAAGGACTTAACAACTTTGTGATGAGAGATAGCAATTTTCACAAATTTTCTTTTACTGACGTATTTTTGATAATTCCATTCGCCATTTATAACAAGCAATACAAAATAAATTATTGTGTGCCTGTAAGGGGGCAGGCTTGGAGGGTGGTTGAGAAAATGGCGACAGTGGTGGAGGGAAGGTAACTCTATTGGTGGGGTTAGGGTTGGAACATTGAAGGCCCATAACAATTGCACTATGAAAAACTCTGTAAACTAAGATTTTATTTTGTTTTGTTTTTTTAAGAGTTGATAGAACAAGAAACTGAAACTCAAGCATATGGTGTTTTGGTTTTGCTTTTGGACCTCCCAAGCAGTGCTCAGAAGGTCCTCTGCTGAATCTCTGCCAACTGGGCCTGTGAATCAATGCAAGGGCCTGAGAATGTGATGCTGCTTGGGCTTTGCAGTACAGGGAATTAACCAGGGTCACCCCCGAGGTGCTTGAGACCTTTGTGGAATCTAGGATCTAACTGGGGTTGACTTTATGCAGGTTATGCTCCTCAACTCCTATACCATCTCTCCACTCCTAAGCATATTGTTTAAAGATAAACACATACTAAACAAAAGAATTATTTTATATATCCATAACTGTATATATATATATATATATATTCTATATCTATATCAGTCTCCTGCGCCTGGCTGTCTTCACTGGGGCACCTCGGAGGGGGACAGGTTGCGTTTTCTTCCCCACCCCAAGCAGAGCCCCGGCAGCCAAAGACCTCCGAAACCCAGCCACGGCCATGCTCTAGGCCACTCTCCACATGCTCCGACAAGCCTCACACATGAAGGAACTGGCAGAGGAACCCAGATGTACGGGACCTGGAACTGAGATCTCCAAGCCTGCTCGGATCGGGACTGGGCCTCTTCTACCTAGATCCCCCTTTTTCCAGTAGCTAGGAAGTCACAACCACAAAGTGCCCCTCCCCCCCCATGTGTAATCCCATCAATGGCCAAGATCCAGAGACTATCAAGCAAAGCTCCTGGGAGCATGCAACAGCAAATGCAAGTGCGGCCGCAGGATCTCTTATTGTCTAGTTCTCCCTCTTGGAGAACCCAGCAAGCTACTGAGAGTATCCTACCCACATGGCAGAGCCTGGCAAGCAACCTGTGGCATATTTGATATGCCAAAAACAGTAACAATGATGAGTCACATTCCCATGACCCTGAAAGATACTCCAATGCGGCATCATTGGGAAAAACAAGTAAAGAGAGGCTGCTAAAATCTTAGGGCTAGGACAAATGGAGATATTACTGGTGCCTTCTTGAGCAAATCGATGAACAACGGGATGACTATACAGTGATATCTATATGTACATAATATAAAATCAAGAGAACTGTGACTTAAGTAATTAACAGATAGTACCTAGAATGTATAACTAAGAAGTAGAGATATATAAGAGTGTATATATATGCATATATATGCATATATATATACATATATATATATGTGGCAGAGAGTCTCTTGCCCGCACGCCTGGCTGTCTTCCCTGGGGTCTCTCGGAGGGGGTGGGCTCCAGCTTCCCTCCCCGCCCTGAGCAGAGCCCCCGGCTACTGTAGACCACCGGAACCTAGCCACAGCCATGCTCAAGGCCCCTCTCCACACGTTCGACAAGCCTCATGCATGAAGGTACTGGCAGAGGAAACCAGGTATGTGTAATCCCATCAACGGCCAACATCCAGAGACTTAAAAGCAAACTCCCAGATTATAACCTATTTTATAACCTACTTTTCCCTCTGGGAGAAACTAGCAAGCTACTGAGAGCTTCCTGCCCACATGGGACAGCCTTGCAAGCTTCCCATAGTGTATTCATATGCCAAAGCCAGTAACCAGCTGAATCTCATTCCCCTGACCCTGAAAGAGCCTCTAATGTGGCATTGTTAAGAAGGCCAAGAAGAAAGAGGCTTCTAAAAAAAAATAATAATAATAAAAAAAAAGAAGAAAGAGGTTTCTAAAATCTTGGGATACGACAAATGTAGAGGTTACTGAGACCGCTCGAGCAACTCGACGATTAATGGGATTTTGTGATTGTGATAATATATATATATATACATATATATACACACATATATATGTACATACATATGTATATAGCATGAGGATAATGACATTTTTTGTTTATTTGTCTGAGACCTTACATGGCAGAACTCAGGGCTTATTCCTGCCCCTGCTCAGGGGTCACACTCATAGTGCTACTTGGGGGGACCTCAAGTTAATCATTAAAAGAAGCTGCTCCCTGAGAACAGAACTGGGGATGAAGTGGGAGTGATGTGGAAGATAATTTTATCAGAATAACTATCCTTTGAGGGGAATTGAGAAGCCTATTGACAGAGGCAAAGGGAAGACTTTCTCCACCTACCTTACTTTGTAGTTTTCAAGTTTGGGGCATAGATTTTAATTTTTGTCTAAATTCTATAAGAATCTTATGAGATGCTTGAATCTCTACATCTTATGTGGCTAATGTTATTACTTTTTAAGGTTCTGTAAGAGTTGTCTGGTTTCATTTTTGAAACAAGGGTCCTTTAGAACCTTAACCCAAGAATCCTGTTGATGATTTTACCATAAAGGAACCCAAGAACTATTTGCTGATGCTGGTGTTGTTCTTGTTAACAATAATTAAGATAATACCAGCAATGATATGAGCAAGAGCCTATTTTGTCATCCCACACACCAGAGCACTAGGGTTTTGTAGAGAGTCAACACCCTGGTTTCCTCAGAATGGCGTGTTGACAATGCCACTGCCATGTCCCTTGGGGCTAGGCATGACAGGACTTCCGCTTGCTCTATAGGCTCTCCTCTGTCCTTCGCAGCATCTAACTCTGATCCCAAATGCATTCTCTCAGCTACAGAGCTAGGAGCCTTGAATCTAAAAAGTCTTCCACTCTGTCAAGTGTTGAGGTTGAGAGTGACCCACCCCTGGGGGAGGAATGTACAGTTCAGGAATACCTTAGTGCTCACTACTCAAGTCAAACATCATTTACAAAAAACGTGTTATTAAGGGAGGTGCTCTTATCTCTTAAGGACCAAACACATCTACTAAGACATTGCAGACAATGAAGACTGAGAGGAGAGAGATGTATTGATTGCTACCTTACATACCATTTAGACCAGCTAATCGTGCTTCAGCTGTCTGAAGGCAGCCAGGCCCAACACTGATCCTGGAATTCTATTACCTTCCCCACATAGATAGGATCTTTGTCACTGAGGAATCTCCATCCCTGCTGATCCCTCCCTCCGCCTAGTCTTTTCCTCTTTCTTATATTCTGCCTTCACATCCCAGACATTCTTTGAGCTCTGTGTGCCAAAACACAGTTTAGGAGATGCTAAGAATCACTTGCCATCTTCAAATTTAGTAAGTCCCCAAAATGCCCCCAAATTTAGGAACTGAGATGGGTAATTTCCAGTCTCTAGTTGATGACAAGTGGAAGAAATTCTACTAAAACTGGAGGTCAGAACAATAGTAAAGTGGATTGAGGCATTTACCTTGCATGTGACTAACCAATGTTGGATCCTCAATGTCCCTAAAGGTCCCCTGAACCCATCAGGAATGATCCCTGAGTGCAGAGCCAGAAGAAAGCCCTGAGCACCACCAGGCATGAAAAAAAAGGACAAATTCCCATCAGAATTGCATCTTTTTGGGTACATCTCTCTCCTACATGCTTCCCGATGTGATTGGGGGGATTGGAAATACAATAGATGGAAAGATTACACTGATTCTTCTAATGAGAAATAGCATGGCATAGCATGGCTGTACACACTGGACTCTGCAATAAATACAAGGGGTCTCTTATAGCTACAAAGGTGGTGTAATTGTAGCAAGCAGATTTATCTTCTCTGATTGTGATCCTTGGATGATAAGATAGAGTTTACAAACTAGAGTGGACACACAGGATGGAAAGGCACAGGCTTTGCCTAGCAAGGTTCAGAGTGAACACCACCATCCACATCAGGCCCCCTGCTTTCAATCTCTAGAACTTGGGTTTTCTGAAGATCTTACTACGTTTATAACTTGGAATGAGACTCATATGAGCCATTTGATTTCTCCCTAGTCATGCCTCACCTTAATCCTTTTGATGTTTATCTCCCAAATATACCGCGACTGGATGTAAATATATAGTCTTCATTCTCTTCACATTTTCATATGGGAAATTTCTAGACAATCCCAGAAAAATACAACTGGACTTGGTTTTGAGTTGTTCAAATTAAAGGAGATAAGGCAGAGAATAGTCAGTTTCCCAGCATTATCACCTAGAAAAAAAAAAAAACCCTGGGAAAAAGGTCCAGCTTCCAACTGTATTCTTCCTATCTTTATGCCTGATCTTGAATAAGTTCTGAATTCTCTAAGCTTAGTCCCTTGGGCTGTGCAATAATAGAATGAGGTCTCTATTGTTCTTTCAAGATGTAGTATTGAAATTCCCCATTTCAGAAGTGGAACCCACCAGCTATTTTGGCAGCAAGCCCTGCTTTGTAGCCCAGGAGAGACTGTGGGGAGGTGAAGGAAGATAGGATTGAAAGGCACAGAGCCTTGGCTTCTTTTCCTATCTAGCTCATCCCAAGAGAATCAAGGATATAATTGTCCTTGCCATACCAAACATGACTGTACCGACTTCAGCTTTTCCCTTTGTTCGTTAAGTCCTTGTGGAAGTTGTCTTCCCTCCCACCTGTATATGAGTGTGCAGGATGCTACAGTAAAAACTAGGAGCTTGAAGTCCTAGTTCCACCCTTCATTAGCTCTGTGACCGGTTTCCAGTTTCCTAATCTGCAAACCGGAGATAATAATGCTTAGGTCACAGGTAGTTGTGAGGATGAAAAGAGTACAGGACCTGGCTGATACATGGTAACTTCCTTTTTTCTTTTTCCCCAATCCTTCTCCAGTTACTCACCTATGTACATGTCAGTAAAGACTATGATAATTTTGGACCCTGGAGGAGTGGATGGGTGATTAATGACATAAGTGTGGGCAGGAAACAGAAATGCTCTTGTGGGTGGAAATCTCACCCCTGCCATTTTTTTCCCCTCTGAGTTTCATCTGAAGCAATGTTTCATTAGAATGATGAAAATCAATTTTTTTTTCTCTGTGAAGTAGTGGTGCCTGGAGTTCTGCTGGACTTTATCATCCTACATGGGTGTGCATAGAAGAGGGTAGCATCCATGGATTTACTCAAATGGAATTGGAAAATCCTCTCAAGTTCAACCTCAGTGCTATCTGATAAATTGACCATCTCCCACTCTCCATCAATGATCTGTGATTTTACGCCCATGACATATAGTTCTGACTGCTTGAGAAATTTTACCAGCTTACTTAGGTAGTTTATTCCATCTTATGTAGACCTCTCTTTTAGTAAAATGTACAAATGGCAACAATGGTACTTTGTCTGTGTATGAAACAAGTGAGTTTTAATAATGTACTGACAGCAAATTCCCCATATTTACAATGCTTGATTTGTGTGTGTCTGTGAGTGAGTGAGTGTGTGTGTGTGTGTGTGTGTGTGTGTGTGTGTGTGTAGGATTTGGGCCACAGAACTTCTCAGAGGAGCTTACTCCTGTCTCTCTGCTCAGAAATTACTTCTTGCAGTGCCAGAGATTGAACTAGAATTGGCCACATTTCTGTAAGATCTTTTTTTTTTTAGGTTTTTTTTTTAAAAAATCAAATCACCATGAGATAGTTACAAGCTTTCATATTTGGGTTACAATCTCACAATGATCAAAGACCCATCCTTCCACCAGTGCACATTCCCCACCCTCCCCCTGCCCTCCTGCCCCCATGGCAGACAATATTCCCCATACTCTTTCTACTTTTGGGTATTATGGCTTGCAACACAGACACTGAGAGGTCATCGTGTTTGGTCCATTACCTACTTTCGGCATGCATCTCCCATCCCAACTGGTTCCTCCAGCCATCACCTTCTTAGTGACCCCTTCTCTATTCCATCTGCCTTCTCCCTTCCGCTCATGAAGCAGTCTTCCAGCTACGGGCAATCCTCCTGACCCTTGTATCTACTATCCTTTGGTGTCAGTCTCATTCTGTAAGATCTTCATTCCTGTACTCTCTAACCCCAGGATGCTTGCTTTCTGAAGGCTTTTATATCTACTAGCTTTGTAACCTTGAGTATAGTTCATTTTTCAGTTCCCTGGCCTGAAACACTGGGAACAACCTGATAAGGTTGTTGAGAAGATTAAATGAGTCAAATATATAGTATGCCCGGAATGTAGTAAGTTCTCATAAATGTCCATTATTAGTAGTAATGATAATGATCTCTTTTCCCATGATAAGTCGTCACATCCTGAAATGAGGCTGACAATGGCCCAGTTAGCTTCAGTAGAACAGGCTAGACAAGGAGGAGCCAGTACCTAGAACTAAAACCATTCTCTTCAGAGATCTTGTTGGCTGCATGTCCTAGAAACTTTTTTTGACGTAGATCATTGTAACTACTAGGAAACACCACAAAGAGCTGGTGGAAAATATTCAATACAAAAGTCAGTTTTCTTTGTTTTTTTCATCTTTTATTTATTTATTTTTAAGAATTTTATTTTATTAAATCACCATGTGGAAAATTACAATGCTTTCAGGCTTAAGTCTCAGTTATACAATGCTGAAACAACCATCCCTTCACCAGTGCCCATATCCCACCACCAAAAAAAAAAAAAACAAACCACAGTACACCTCCCATCACACCCCCCCCCGCACCCTCCTCTTGTAACTGATAGATTTCACTTTACTTTCCATTTACTTTGGTTACATTCAATATTTCAACAAAAACTTCACTAGTATTGTTAGGAGTACCCCACTAGAGTCAGACCTGTTGTGAAGAGATATGAGGTTGCACAGCCGCAATAGCGATTTTGGGTTTCTGTACTTTAGCAACTAAGTCCAGGGAGATTTCTTTCAGATATTGGATCGTTGCAAGCTTGTAAACCCCATCTGTGGTCATCATAATATGGCGGTCACCACGCCCTTCACCCCGGGCAAGGAAGAAGCGAGAGAGAGAAATACCTTTCCCCTCCTGGGTGGGCATGGGGCCACAACTTAGTTCTCAGTCTGGAGACATTCTGCGAGGAGCTGCCCATGCCGAAAAATTTAGCTGGCGTCTGGAGTCACGCTCGTGCAGCTGCGGAGAGGCTGCACACAGGTGTGGCCCCTGGGATCACATCTCGGCATCAGGCGGGGCCGGTGCCACCCCAAAAGTCAGTTTTCTGCCTGTAAAACTTTCTGATTATATAAAAGAGCTCAAGCCCCTCTCACTAGCATTAGAATAATTAATCCACCATCTTTGCATTGTTGGCTTGATAGGCACGATCCAGTCATCTTCTCAACTATAACTTATTTTTTATTTTTTGCTTTTTGGGTCAGACCCAGCGATGCTAAGGGGATACTCCTGGCTTTACACTCAGGAATTACTCCTGGCCATGCTTGGGGGACCATATGGGATGCTGAGGATTGAACCTGGGTTGGCCGCGTGCAAGGCAAACGCCTTACCCGCTGTGCTATCACTCGGGCCCATAACTTTTATCAAGAATGCTTTAGTCAAAGGATGTTTGGAGAGCTCGCTTAGGATGGGAGATGCATGCTGAAAGTAGACTATAGACGACCAAACATGATGGCGACTTAATACCTGTCTTGTAAACCATCATCATCATCATCATCATCCCGTTTATCGTAGAATTTCTCCAGCAGTCTCAGTAACATCTCCATTCATCCTAGCCCTGAGATTTTAGAATCCTCTCTCTACTCGTCCTTCCCAATGATGCCACATTGGAGGCTCTTTCCGGGTCAGGGGAATGAGACCCAGCTGGGTCTTGCAAACCATAACACCCAAAAGGAGAGAGAGAGTAAAGGGAATGTGTCCGCTAAGAGGGGGCAAGGGGAGTTGGCGGGAGGGATACTGTGAACATTGGTGGTGGAGAATGGGCACTGGTGAAGGGATTGGGTACTCAATCATTGTATGACTAAAATGTAATTACAAAAGTGTATAAGTTTGTAATTATATCTCACAGTGTTTCATTAAAAAATTTTTTTTAATAAAAAAAAAATAAAAATAGAATGCTTTGGTGAACAGTATATGCAGTGTGTCCCCTTAACCAAAAGCTTCAGCAAGACATGGAGTACTGATTGAGAGGGTTTCTTAGAAGAAAAAGATTCAAGAGCTGACTCTGGCTCTTCTCTTCACACCTAAATCTTAAGAGTGTGATTGTTTTTGGTGCTAATGGGCTGAATCCTTTGAAAGGCTGGGACAGAGTACACTTTGGTAAAGTTTCCTCTAACTTCTGGTTTTGCCTGACAAAACCCCACACCCAAAAGGGAAGTGCAGTCAGTATATGTTCAAATCACTAGGACTTCTTGGCATTCAGAACATGTACTTACTATACAGTGTTGTCCACTTTTAACTTACTGGGCCACCTGGGGAAAACTGGAATAGTTGCAATATTTGAAGGTGGTCTGTAATCTCATCAGAATCTAGGATACTGAGGGGCAGCATCCTACAATGACTCAGCACTGAATACTAAGCACGGCCCACTTGAAGACATAAGCTTGGGAGTGTAGAAAATGAGGGATAAATAAAAACTGGACCAATCTGGGAAAGTTCCCTGAAGGAGGACTCTATTTCCATTTTCAAAACTAGCTTCCCTTTTCCCCTCTCACTTCTGGATCATGAAAACTTTGGCCTCTTCCTTCAGATATAACTGACACTGGTTCTCACCTAAGGACATGGTTCCCCCTCATAGTCTTTCCATACTCCATCTACCATAAGATCCAGAGGAGAGAATGGCCTCCTTATATCTCCGTCTTTGACAGAACATAATACCTCTATGTCCAAGTAAAATATTTCCCTTTGTTGAGCTTCACGCCACTAGGTTTTACCATATCTCCCTTCCTTGATTCAAACTACCATTTATCTAGCACTTTCCTAACAGCTACCTCGGACCCCTAATCTAGTGCCAGACTCACCATAGGTAGACAGGTTGTCTGTGTGACTGACCTGTCCAACTTCCCTTTGACCTTCTCACCTCATGATCTCCATCTAACTTTAGTTATCCCTGTTCACAGACACAACTTGAATCTTGCCAGTTATGCCAAACTCCACCATTGAATCTTCAACTCTGGCATCCTTCTGTTTGTAACCCTTTTCTTATCAGTTCTTGCTTCTTCTAGACTGTACTTTGATTTAACTGTGACCTCCAAGTACAAAATTCTTCCATTTTCTTTCAACTTTACATATCAATGGAATGTGTTGACAAAATTGTCTGCTCTTTTATCTAGCCCACCTAGGAAGATAGCTGAACATTCCATAACATAATTGGTTAGGTTTCCTCTCTTCTTCCCTTCACAGGTATTTCAACAATCTCTTCAAATTTTACCCTTTCTGTGTCCTACTCAACCAATTCACTCATGTCTGTGGCCTCTTTTATACCTTAGAGAAAAAATAAAAAGTATTAAAGAATAATTACCTTATGTCCCTATTCCTTATCTCCAGTATGCAATATTACCTTCATTTGTCATCTCTTTTCCTCTGCTCTCTGATCTAGAACTATTCTAAAGCCAAAGCAGCATTCACAATTAGACCATTTGGGCTCCTCATGGACCTTACTCCACTACTTAAAAGCCTGGGATAATTACTATATTACTATTTCCTTCCCTACTTACATCTCACAGTCTTTTACACCTGGTGGGTTTACTTGGCCTTTGCTTCATCTGGGAAATATTCTGAGAATTTCTAATGGGGAAGCATTTAATAGAAGTAAGAAGTCAAAAAGAGGAAAGGTTTTGAGGAATAGGAATTGGGACTTTTGTTTTGCGATTTTTGTTTTATTTTCATAAAGTAGTTCACAATAGTTCATTACAGACAATATTCAAACATCCACTCCACCAGCGAACATCTTCCCACCACAATAAGAGGGAAGTGGGTAAAGGTTGTTGTATTTCATTCTGGAGCCATTTAAGCCTGAATGTAAGAGAATACAAGCAAGTATCTTAAAAGCAAAAAATGTGTGCTACTTTAGGTATGTAAGTGAGCTAGAGCACAGGAGGTCGAGTTTTATTTTATAGTCTGTGGATCTAGGTGTTGATGAGATTACATCAATGCCGTGGGCAGTTTGTGGGTGTGACTGCCAAGTTACTAGAAAACTGGGGAGCTGAGTGGAGGAGGCCCAGTCCCGATCCAAGCAGGCTTGGAGATCTCAGCCACGGATCCCGCATACCTGGGTTCTTCTGTCAGTTCCCTCATGAGTAAGCTCCTCTGAGCATAGAGAGTGGCCTTGATCATGGCTGCAGCTGGGTTCTGGAGGTTTTCTGTTGCTGTAGTTCTGCTTGAGGCAGGAAGGGAAACTTACCTTGCCCCACTCCAAGGTGCCCCAGTGAAGACAGCCTGGTGCGGAGTCAGGAGATTCTGCCTGGACTTCTCATTGTTTTTGCTGGTGCTTGGAGGGCCGGGGGAAGTCACTCCCAGCAGTGCTGGGTGGGGAAGGGGCCATTCCCTGCCAAAGATTGAACACAGGAACTCATATAGGCAAGGCATGTGCACTACCATTTGAACTACACCCCTGGCCCAAGGATTATATTTGCAAATTGTTTGATGGGCTATTACAGTAGAGCTGTAAAGATTAGGAGATGCAGACCTTCATCTTTAGGAGAAAACTCAATCCTGTACAACCAATTTTATTCTGACACATAGGAAACTAGACATTAATTTGAAGATAATGTGGGAAATTTTACGGACCAAATAATTTTTTTAGTTTTTTTCTCCAAAGGGCCTTTAAGGTTTCAGCACATTAACACATTTTTTTTCAAGGGTATTTCAGTGGTGCTAAAAACTCAGATGTTATAACTCTGAATTTCATTTCAACCTTCAAATGTGGAATCCAGAAGAATTTCTCCTCTCTTATGAGTCATCAGGAAATGAAAGACAGTTGGAGACGCTGAGTCTTTATTAGAAATCCTTCTCGTTTTGTATGATTATGCAACCAGTTGGGACAATGTGTAACCAATGACTTACTGGACCTCTTAAAGTCTAATATACGTACTTTATATACTTTATATTATATGTATATACATATGTAATATATTTTGTACACAGTGTTCTGCAGATATTTTTAACCTCCCCTTTTGTAGTCTACCATCTAATCGTGGTACAATTCTATGTGCTGCATTTAGAGGAGAGAGAGACAGAGATAAACATTTCTGATGAAATATTGGAGGTATGCTTTTGACCTTGGTGTTAAAACTACTAAAAAATAAATCTATCAGTCATTTTCCAAATTTCATCTGCTAAAGTTGAGCTTTATTTCTCTGATGGATGATTGCTTTGTAAGTCTCAATTACTTTATTACATACCGAAAAGTTATCTTCTGTTGCTTTGAACTACCATAATCAAGATATAATTTTTTATTATATACTGGTAAGGTTGCATCCAACTGCATTTGAATATTCATCAGAAACTTGATTATTTCCTTTAGCTAATAGGAAAAAAATTCACCAATGGACATGATTATCTGTCAAATGTGCATCAGACAGAGTCTAATTTTATAATTCTAGAATCCAGTCTTATAATTCTATAATCTTTTAAAGGGCACCTCTTCTTTTAAGGAGATAATTATAAAAGCCACTCCATAGGATGAGCTTTATAATCTCTTCCTCTCTCCTTCCCTTTCTATCTTCCTCTTCTCACCTTCCCTATTGCTCTCTTTACACAAACATTTTCTAAGCACTCACAATGATCAGATATTATTTTAAGATACTGTAGTGATGAACAACAACCAATTTCTTCCTTTATTTATTTATTTTTTTTGCTTTTTGGGTCACACCTGGCAATGCACAGGAGTTACTCCTGGCTCTGCACTCAGGAATCACCTCTGGCGGTGCTCAGGAGACCATATGGGATGCTGGGATTCGAACCTGGGTCGGCCGCGTGCAAGGCAAACGCCCTACCCGCTGTGCTATTTCTCCAGCCCCCAATTTCTTCCTTTAACACTATTAAAAGACAGGGAAAAGAGAGAAGATGTTACTTCATCCAAGAACCCAGGAAGGACATTTTTGCGGAGGAACTCCTTCTAAGGAGGTGATACTTGAACTCATTATTTAAAATTTTATTTGTCCTTCCCTTTCTTTTCCTGTAATAACCAGGGAGTCACACTTGATTATGGTGCCAACTGAAAGTTGCACACTTAGTTGTGGCATTTGCATAGTTGATTGTGAAACTCCAACATTAATATTTTAGCTGTGGTGCTCACTCTTTAACTTTGTTGTGCTGAGGATTACATACTTTGTTTTAGGGCTGGGGATCACAAAGGAGAGTGGCACTGGGATGACAGTTGGCATATGAGTAGTGCTAGGGATCAAATTGCTGCCTCATGCCTGTGCTGTGCCACAGAGCTATTTCTGGCTCTAAACTAATTTTTTAAAGAATAAATAGCAATTAGAAAAACAGGCAAGGGGGAAAGGCATACCAAATAGAAAAGACCACTTGAGCAAAATTACGGACAAATGAGAACACATGCCAAAATTGCGAATGAGGGGACTGAGTGAGTATATTCTGGGAAAGCAGACAAAAGTGTTCCTTGAACACCCATTCTGATCATTACCAGTGTCTTGGTAGAGTGGGGAGTGACGGAGGTAGGCTCAAGAAAAGTGCTTCCACCTCTATGCTTGATCTAGCTCAGCCACCAGCGCTGGAGAAATGCCTGGCTTGGGTCAGGACTGGCTAAGTCTCTCCTAAACTTGCCACAGTTATTTTGTCTGGGTCTGTTGCCTTCCCCTCACAGAAGCGTATCAGGAGGAGGTGAAATAGTGAAGCAAGATAGTCTTTGCTGAACTAAGCTTGCTCAGAAAGATGTGATAGAAGAGTAAGAGGGGAAATGTGTTCAAGATAGAATGCAGTCTTCTCCAGAATGATAAGTAAGAAACAAACAAACAAACAAACAAACAAACAAACCAAAACACCAAGATAAGGAGCTGGAGTGATAGTACAGTAGATAGGGCAGGGCATTTGCCTTGCACGCAGCCATCCTGCTTTCATCCCCTGGCGTCCCATATGGTCCCCCAGGCCCCACCAGGAAGGAGTACAGAGCCAGGAGTAAGCCCCAAGCACAGCTGGATGTGAGTCCCCCCCCCAAAAAAAAAAAACAACAAGAAACAACAAACAAATAAACAAAAAAAAGGAGACAAGCAAGCAAGATAGTGTTGAAAAGCAAGTCCTGAATAGTTTTCTGGACGAACCTTATGCAACTCTTCCAAATGGTTTTTCCCCAAAGTTTTGCATACATGGAAGTTAATCTGGGTGTTGTCAGAGGAAAGCCTGTTGATGGTCTTATAATCTCATCTCTTGCACTGTTGATGGTCTCTTCATAATGTTAGATTCTTCTGTAGCTTCTTCTTTTCTGCTGGGGTCCACCCTATGCTGGGTGGAGCCTTGGATTTCTGCCTCTGGGTGGTGCCTCAATTTCTCCTCTTCAAAGAATTTAGGATTTGTATTTCAAAGGGATGCAGTCATTATGTCCTTGGGCCACTTCAGGACTGGGGATCTCTTCTTAAGTTTTATTGTTCCCCAAAAGTACACTACCAGTGCCCCCTTACCTATCTTCCTGCAACATGATGATGGCATGTCAGCAAAATAAAAGCAATCCTTAATTTTAGTCCTCTTCTTTAGTAGAAGTTTTTTTTTTTAAAAAAAAAAAAACTGGTAAGCATAAAATCAGAACTGGGGTGGAGAGATAGAACAGAAGGTAAAGCACTTGCTTTGCTTATGGCTGAATCCAAGTTTGATCCCTGGTACCTTACCTTGGTTCCCCAAGCCATACCAGGAGTGAAAACTGAGCACAGAGCCAGGAGTTAACCCTCAGCACTGCTAGACTGATCTCTAAAAACAAAACAAAACACACACACACACACACACACACACAAATGATTTCATGTCATTTAAATTTTAATAAGAAAAGTGAAAAAGAAATGCAAAGAAGTTTTTTTTTTTTACCTCTTCAACTTTGGGTAGTTTGTAGTATTTGCAGAGGGCACTGGTTATTAGTAGTCATCAAGGGAATAGTTTCTCAATTACTCTCATGTGATTTTCCTGGCCGATTTTTATTAGAATCTTAAGAAAATTCATTACATTTTGTAAGATAAAGAAATATGACCAATAGTATCAAGTTAGAAACTAAACCTCAAAAAATTCCAAGTTGGGCCCTTTCGGCCAGAACTGCCAGCATCCAGTAAATCGCAAAAATGGCCAACACAAAGGGAAAGCGGAGGGGGACTTGCTATATGTTCTCTAGACCTTTCAGAAAACATGGAGTTGTTCCTTTGGCCACATACATGTATAGATACAAGAAAGGTGATAACAGAGACATAAAGGGAACAGGCACTGTCCAAAAAGGAATGCCTCACAAATGTTATCATGGCAAAACTGGTAGAGTCTGCAGTGTTACCCAGTATGCTGTTGGCATTGTCGTTCACAAACAAGTCAGGGGCAAGATTCTTGCCAAGAGAATTGGGGGCTGGAGTAATAGCACAGCGGGTAGGGCTTTGCACATGGCCAACCTGGGTTCGATTCCCAGCAGTGCATGAACCAGAAGTAACCCCTGTGCATCGCGGAGTATGACCCAAAACAGAGAGAGAGAGAGAGAGAGAGAGAGAGAGAGAGAGAGAGAGACAGAGACAGAGACAGAGACAGAGACAGAGAGACAGAGAGAGAGACAGAGAGAGACAGAGAGACAGAGAGAGAGAGGGGGAGAGAGAGAGAGAGAGAGAGAGAGAGAGAGAGAGAGAGAGAGAATTAATGTCCATATTGAGCATACTAAGCACTCTAAAAGTCGAGACATCTTCCTGAAATGGGTGACGGGAAATGATCAGGAAAAAGAAGGAAGCCAAAGAGAAAGGAATGGGGTTCAACTAAAGCGCCAGCCTGCTCCACCCAGAGAAGCAGACTTTATAAGAACCAGCAGAAAGGAGTCTGAGAGCTGGAGTCTATTCCCAATGAATTCATGGCATGAGAGGTGTTTGTTCAAAAATAAAGAGATTTCTGGACTATTAAAAAGTCATAAAATACTAATTTTTAGGGGCTAGAGTGATAGCACAGCAGGTAGGGCGCTTGCCTTGCACGCGGTCGACCCAGGTTCGATTCCCAGCATCCCATATGGTACCCTGAGCACCGCCAGGGGTAATTCCTGAGTGCAGAGCCAGGAGTAAGCCCTGTGCAGTGCCAGGTGTGACCCCAAAAAGCCAAAAAAAAGAAAAACCACACACAAGAATACTAATTTTTACTCGATGTGATCCATCAGTCCATTCATTATATACACAAAAAGGGGTCTTTAAAGACTGATGATTAATATCATTTTTCATTGAGAAGCAATAGTGAAATGTCTTAAAACAAGATGACATAACTTTTATGCAGATATCAGAAACTTCTCTCCTGTGCTCCTTCTTGATCTTAATCATTCCTTTAATTCCTTTTAATTATCTTCCTCCTTCCCTATTCTATTTTACTTTTATCTTCCTATGTGTTTTCCTTCTTAATTATTTTGGGTTTTTTTTCTGGGGATTTGGGGGTCTCACCTGTCTGTGGTCAGGACTTACTACTGGTTCTGCTCAGGGATCACTCCTAGCAGTGCTCAGGAAATCATATGCAGGGTCAAAGATTGAACCAGAGCCACTTGCTAGGCAAGCACCTTACCCTTGTACTATCTCTCTGGCTCTTTTCTTTCTAAATGTATGTCCTATGCCTACCAGTCATATATATGCCTGGGTATTTAGCATTTTCTGCTGTGATACTTATAAAGTTTCTAATACTTTCTCTGAGAAAACATTTCGAGTAACTTTCAGGCTGCTCATTTCTAAAGGATTGTCAGATCACTCACTTCCTCTTAGGATTCCTCACACACCCCCACTCTTGTCTGGACCACACCTAAAGGTATGGGATTACAGCCTGTGTCACTCAGCAGCCAGTTTCTGGTGGCAGATCCTGTCTGTCCTTGGCCCTGCCCTACTCAGCATCTTCCACAGGGATGACGGAATTACTAAATCGACAGATAAATTGAAGCCAGCTAAGATATAGATGACAGAATCATATTACAAAATAATTTTAATTGACTGGAATGCAGTGATGAAACCAGTGAACTGAATTTAGATCAGGTCTATATAAAGTCCGGCACACTGAATTTAAAGAAATCTGTAGAAATGCAAGACCTGATTTAGCATTAGCTCCTGTGGACTGAATTGATCAGTTTTGCTGGACTATTGGCTCACTATAAGCTCCAAGCAAGACGTAGTTTTGGAAAAAGCTAGTATATCAGTATGCTGTGAATTAGAAGTGTTCACAGTCAGAGTATCCATAACTTTCCTGACCCCTTTTCAGAAAAAAAAATCCATAACTTTCCTGACCCCTTTTCAGAAAAAAAATCACTTAATGCCTGATTTGAAAAATTGACCTTCTTCCAGAGAACAAAAATAAAGTGTCACCTGAAGCTACTCCAGCTACTCCTGGCCCCCACTGAATCATTCCAGCGATCCCCAGAGGGATGGAATCACTCAGTTTGGGATGTACTGGTATAGATCGCAGGAAGGAAGTGTCATACTGTGCTGTGTGTTGTCATATACTCGAAACAATTTTCTACGGTAAAGGTAGGACAGGTGAGATAAATGGCAGGAAGGACCACGAGAGGTAGCAAATAGTCTAAAAAGCTTGTCAGATGCAAGTGGCTTCAAAGCTGGGGTAGAAACAAGTAAGAGGAGGCCTGCTAGATGGAATCACCCATCGCAGGGTGGGAGCCAGCCAGAGAACAGATCAAGAGCAATGTGGAGCAGCTGTGGAATGCCCACCACTGTCCTACCTCTGTCTCTCTCTTGACCTGGTTTATTTTACCCCGTGAGTTCCAATAATCCCAAATTTCTTCTGCCAACAAACTTACCACAAATATGCATGTGTATCTCTCTGTCATGATTAAGAAATCAACAAAGATGACTCCGAGGTCTGTGATCTGTGCTGTTTCCTGAGGACCTGCACTTAGAAGGCCTAGGTGCTCATTTAATATCTCCTTGAAAGACATTACGATTGTTAAGGAGACCCAGCATTTTTGTTTGTCACTGAATTTCATAACAACTATATTAAACTAAGAAGCTTCTACACCGCAAAAGATACAGTGACCAGAATACAAAGACAATCTACAGAATGGGAAAGGATATTCATCTAATACCCATCTGTTAAGTGTTGATATCAAGAGTATATAAGGCACTGGTTGAACTCTACAAGATGAACTTCATAACAAATGATTTAGCCACTCCTGAGTGTGAAAAATAATCCTTTTCTCCTTACAGTTAGGAGTTTTTCTAAAGAAAGGTTTCTATGAAAGCAAGAGAGCAAGCAAGCAATGATGACTAGACTAACACAAAGCATAAAATTACCCATGCAGGTTAGTCCCAAAATGAACTATAACTTCAGTCAAAACTGAAGTTAGTCAACACAGTTAAAAGGCTATAGCTTCTGAATTTCACCTCATTCTTAGCATCCCTGCAAGTTAGATTAAAATATCTAAAATATCTGCATATATGTATACTAAAAATTTGAAGACGAGGTCAAAAGGACAAAGGAGAGGGATGTTGACTTTTTGTTGGCGGTTGGTTCAGAACATTGAAGAGGTGTGATCTTGTACTCCTAAAATATGAAATAATTTAAACTATCTCAACAAAAGTTTTTTAAAATATGCACATGGTCAGAGATTAATTTCATTTGGCAATAAAATCAAATGCTAAGATTGATAGCTCAGTTTTCTGGCCAGGAATAGGCCATGAACTCTAATTTCTTTACCACCCAACTATCTCTGTTTCCAACCTTCTCTATTTCTTTTCTCTCATTGGGATTCTCTGGGGCTCTAGTTAAGAAGTCTGACTCTATTTTGTTCTTGTCTGTTTATGAACCAATTTAAAAGGCCAGTTTCATAAATTGGAGAACTCTGGTTTTCTTACATATTTTTGGCATCAGGAAAAGATGCCACATTTAGAAAATAAAAATAAGGCACATCCCAGAATACCAACAGATAAGTACCGCTAGGATGCTTCCCCCAATTAAAAAAATTATATATGTGTGTACATATATATGCATATATATACACATATACACACATATATGCATATATATAGCTTGCCCATTATTTGAATTTTGAATGGTCATCAGAAAATTTTTAGTATATGTCCCAAATGTTTCATGACATAAACATACACTAAAAAAATATTGTTTTTCTAGCTAAAACAAAAAATTATTTAAATATGTGTTTTTTCTTGGAGCCCTAGAATCATGAGTATCTATAGACCTGGTTAGTTGCAGGTATCCAGGAAATGTTGGAGTCCATTGGCTTCTTTTCATTTTCAACTCTGAAATGCTCTCCTCTTCTCAAACAGCAAATCTTGTAGCTTTCAATGTCTGTTTCTTCTCTAGTGGCCATTTCATCAAGAGAACAGAAATGACTAACAGAAGCTGATCTTGTTGAACAATAAACTTTCTTAATTCACAGTACCAATCCTTCCCACTTGCTCAAGATCCATTTCATAATCCCATTTACAAGAATCCCCAGAGAAGTCACTGTTAGTAGATTTGGCAATCAGGTCTGAGACTGGTTTTCTTACCATTAATTGATCCAGCAACTACGATAGTACATGAAACATAATAAACTAGCTGAAGGAGCTTAAAAAAAATAAATCACCTATTGACTACTTATTAGAATGAGAGAATGAAATATTTCATTTTATTTCAGAAGGAGGACTAGGAACAAAAACGTTAATGCCAAGGAAATAGTTTTTGTTTCAACATTCAAAAACTTTCCGCTATCACAAGTGGTAGTGTTCAGAACTTAAAAACGGCCCAACTCGGGATGTGGTGATAAAGGACCCATCAGTTATCTGGTTCAGCTTTGATGTAAAATGGAGATTTCTCAGAAAGATAAAGCCAGCTCGCATATGAACCAGCTATTCAACTTGTTGACATCTACCTCAAAACACAAAAACATTAATTCAAAAAAAGATATAGGCACACCTATGTTCATTGTAGCACGGTGAAATAATCTAAATGTCCAGTGACAAATGAATGGATAAAGAAACCATGGGATACTATGCAACAGAATACTATGCAACTCTAAGAAAAAACAAAATCATCTAGTTCACTGCAACATAGATGGAACTAGAAAGTGTTGTGTTAGCAAGTGAAATTAATCAGGGAGGACAAATACTGGGTGATGTAACTTATCTGTGGTATACAGAGAGACAAAACAAGTGAACAAGGCAATACCAAATGATGACAAACTCTTGGTCTTAGAAAGATTATAAAACTTAGGTTGTCAAGCAGTGGGGGCATGAGTGGTGGGGGAGCAGAAAGTCAAGAGGTGAACTAGAAGTGAGATAGAAGCAGTGGTGGAAGAGGGTTTTGGACACTTTTGTGGGTGCAGTGGCATTGCACATCTAAACTATAAACAGCAACACCACTGTACCCTGTTACATAAGCTATAATAATAATAGTAATAATAGCACTGTAGCACTGTCATTCCTTTGTTCATCAATTTGCTCAAACAGGCACCAGCAACGTCTCCATTGTGAGACTTGTTGTTACTGTTTTTGGAATATTGAATATGCCATGGGTAGCTTGCCAGGCTCTGCTATGGGGGAGGAATACTCTTGGTAGCTTGCCGGGCTCTCTAAGAGGGATGGAGGAATCGAACCCGGAGTGGCCGCATGCAAGGCAAGCGTCCTACCTGCTGTGCTATTGCTCCTGCCCAACCCTGTCAACATTTAGTTGGTGGCTCAGTTTCCACTAGTAAGCAACTATAGCCACAGATAGAATTCCTAGGCTGCCGGCAATGAGAATAATTAACCCTAGAATTCAAGAATGTTAATGCACTTCTCTCTACACACACTTTTTTGTCATTTGTTTTTCTTTTTGGGCCACATGTGGTACTCAGGGCTTACTCCTGACTCTTAGTTCAGGGATCAAAGCTCCTGGCAGGCTCAGGGATCATATGGAATGCGAGGGATTGGATCTGGGCCAGCTATGTGCAGACCTGCTGTACTATGACTTCGGTCTCAACACACACATTTTGTTTTGGCTTTAAAGTTGCATGTGTTACAGAGTTTTCTCTGAGACCAAGTTATGTAACAGTTGCGTGCACATATTAAGGATGTGCCAACTATCTTTAGTTTCAGACCTTGCAGGACATAAAAACAAAGAAGTGGTTACTCTTTTTATTATTCTTTTTATTTTATGCCTGAATACTGTTAATGACAGGTTTCATGCATACAACAGTCCAACACCACACACCTCATCAGAGTGTCCTCCCCTTACTCGCACTCTCCCTCACTGCATCCTTCCCTCCTCCCCCGCCCCCACCCCCTGCAAGTGGTTCCTCTTAATGGAAAGTAAAAAGCTCTTAAGTTTTCAATTTACTTTTGATTTATGTTCTTATGTCTATATGTGGCCAGGATTCCCTTTCATTTCTTCAAAAGGAACATGATCTAATAATTGAAAATCTAAGGTATTGGCTACAGGTCCATGAGAGAAATTAATACTACACATTTCCTAATGGAAACCCAAGCCAGTTCTTCAACATTAAAAATAGTGTTGGTAAGCAGGGCAAACACAGTCACTTCTTGAGTAACCTTGGAATCCTAAATTATCTCCTTTTTATTTAATTTTTTAAGTTTAATCTTATTTTTATAAAGTTGTTCACAATATTTGATTACATTTAATATTCAAACACCAATCCTACCACCATTACATCTTCTCACCACATTTCCATCTTGAACCCCAAGCCCTGCACCCAAAGCAGAACCAAATCAATTTATTTTGTATTGCTTGTTATGAATAATCTGCTAACAATGAGACAAAAAAGCTTTTCTTAAAGGAAAGTGTGTGAAGATTGTTGTATTTCACCCAGGACCCATTAAGCTCTTCTCTAAAAGGTTAGTAACATGTTGCTAAAGGTTGAGCCTTGTGTGCTTTTACCTATATCTGTATAAATACATTTCCCCCTAAGATTTAAGCCCCATCAAATGTGGTACGCTATTCTTGGAATATTAATGGTGTAAAGTACAAGATGTCCAGGAATACTCATGGGTAAGGCCCGTCTGGGTGTGTGGCGAGCAGCTGTGAGCATGGTGGCAGTTGAGTTCTGCAGGTTTTTGGGTGCCAGGGCTGGATCTATTTGGGAAGGGGAGAGGCCTCTCCTGCCCACCTCCAGGTTGCCCCGAATGAAGCAGCTTGGCACTTTATTTTATTTTTGACACACCTTCCTATGCTCAGGGCTTACTCCTGTCTGTGTGCAGAGATCACTCCTGATGGGGCTCAGGGACCACAGGCTGTGCCAGGGATTGAAGTCTGATCAGCTGCCTGCAAGGCAAACACATTACCCACTGTACAATACTGCGGCCGCTCCTTTTAATGCTATAATATACAAGTGTGTGGGGGGGGACAAGATGTTTTAGGTGAAGTTCTGAATATTTGAGCAGTACATATGATCTTGGTGGGAGAGGTATATGACAGTTCAAACAGGGTAAGAACAAGGCGTGTGATGTCTGTGGGTCAGGATGAGGGTGTTGTGGGGACTCAGGATGTGTGTATCAGATCTGAAGGTTGAGTAGAAGCAGTGTGTGTGTGTGTTTGTGTGTATCTGTGTATGTGAGTGTGTGTGTGTTGTGTGTGTAGAGAAGAAATGGAGGAAGAGGGAGAAAGCAGTATTGTAGAGACAATTGTGCCTATTTATGAATAGGATATATTTTTTTAAATAATTTATGTCCATGCAAGTTATATACTCAGGCTTAGAAGTGTGTGATGTGGGGTGTGTGTGTGTGTGTGTGTGTGTGTGTGTGTGTGTGTGTGTGCGCCCTGATAGGGGCCCAGTATCTTGACAGACCAAGGCACACATGTTTAGGACACCATGAATGTGAGTATGTGTGCAGCATCAGCTCCATGGTGACAGTCTCCCCTACAAGAAGGAAAGTCAAGTCACCCATTATTCAGTTTTTCGGTCCAACCTGCTTATCCTGTTTCCATTGTTTCTAGGTCCCAGGGACTGGCACTGGCTCAAAGGAAGCTGATTTGAATAGAAGGTGGCCTTTATTAGCCCTCTGCCTTTGGGTTAGTCATGCCAGAAGACAATGGGCAGTGAGATTCTAATAGAACTTCCCCAGTTGTGCGTTGGACCTAGCCTGCCACCTGGTCTCAGGGGGAAAAGGGACTCTCCATTGTATGCCTGGCCTACGGGGCTTCGTGAAACCATCCTCTGGGTCACTTTTAAAAGTTGTTTTTTTAAATATTGAGATCTATGTGACATAATCTCTCTCCAATAAACCTTGCTTGGAAAGAAAACCTACATGCAGGGATGAAGTTTAGGTAGAAATCAATGAAAGGACTGAGTTCCATGTTGATGGACTTGAATGAAACATGGGGCAGAGATGTAGAAACCCAAGATGCTGAAAAGACCATGAGATTTAAGCCCCTTGGCCTCTGCCCGATGATTCTGTGAAATACCACCAGCTACGGAGCCGCAATAGTTGATTCAGTTTATTTAGCTTTCAAGGAGCTCCTTTAGGATCCAACGAGTAATGGGGAGAATCTTGCCAGTGTATTTCATTTATATATATAAGGGCAGTTGGAGAAAAAAGAATATATTGAATTGATCCCATCATTGATCAATAGACTCAATCCAAATACCTGGGACCCAATTAAATCTGATACTCATATTTATTATAGACACATTTTAATTGATCATTCATACTCAAGATATTAGAAACTATATCAGGGTCAGAGCTCAGCTAAATATCCCTTATGTCTTTTTTTATTAACAGACATTCCAAGCTAAGTGTATATTTTTACAATATTACCTTGTACTTATGATTCTCTCTATCTGATTCTCTTCCTTCTCTATTAGTTGAGGTTTTCCATTGAAAAAGATAGGTTGATGTGAACCATGAGAGTCTGATTGTTAAATAGTGTTTATGAGAAGCATGAGATAGTTGTCTACTGACTTTGCTATACTTGTTTCTTGTCAATAAATTTCTTTCTTTTCCAGGACTTTCTGACTCTGATATTAACTTGCTTTACCATGGACAAACCTCAAAAAGACTCACTCTTTTTGGAAGGATAGTACAGCAGGGTCAGGCATTTGCCTTGTATGCGGTGGACCCAGGTTCAATCCCCAATACCCCATATGGGTGCCTGTGTCCCACCAGGAGCGATTCCTGAATGCAGAGTCAAGGATCTTCATAGGGAGAACCCTGAGTACTACATGGGAAGGCCCAACTATATCCCCTCCCCTAACAAGACTCACTCGGACCTAAAGCAGATACTTTAAAATTATGCTACCAGGCATCAGAATTTTGTGAAGTTCTGTAGATTATTCAAATAGTTTGAAATTGAACCACTGAAGATATAATATTTTGTGAAATTCTTATCAAAAACCATCCTACAATTTTAGACTTATTTGATAGCATGATATATTTAAAATAGTCTAAATCTGTGGATGAAATACATTTAATACTTGCTGTGTTTTTTCCCTTACTACCATTTGTCAAAAGTGCAGCTGAAAGAATGAAATTCAGAAATAAGTTTTTCCTAAAACATTCCGATAGTTTCATTCTTAGTAATGATGTTTCTCCTTTAATACCCAGTTATTTCCTCATTAAATTGTTCACTAACTGAACATATTATTAAGCACCTATTTTTTGCTCACACTCTTCTAAGTGCTAGGGATATAAAAAGAAACAAGACACGCCCTGCCCTCAGAGAAAATGGACAAGTCAGCAGGCAGTTATAGTATGGTCTGATGCATATAAACTAAGAAAGGAGTGAATATGTGGAATTCTGAATGAAGGTTGAAAGTACATGTGGAATTCTGAATGAATGTTGAAAGTATTTCACCAAGGCTTGGGGGTTGAGAAAGCTTAGCCGCATTGTCCAAGTTGA
The DNA here is from genome assembly GCF_027595985.1 of Sorex araneus. Taxonomy (NCBI): domain Eukaryota; kingdom Metazoa; phylum Chordata; class Mammalia; order Eulipotyphla; family Soricidae; genus Sorex; species Sorex araneus. The sequence continues at coordinate 23,200,905 of NC_073302.1, read as the reverse complement.
GTTGGTTGTTGAGAAAGACACAACTTAGTGCAAAGCAGACACTAGGAAGAATCAATAGAAAGACCAGGAGAGAACAGAACAAAACCAGTGGAGCAAAATTAGAACAAAAAGCAGTGGAGGCCCCTACCCCAACAAGGAAGTTAATGAGTTTAGGTTAAGATTCAAGGTGGGTAATGATTAGAAAAGAGCCTTAATAGGTAAGTAAATGTCAGACTATATGACTGCTTAGCATGTTTCTGGAGTCTGGTTTGCATGTGGGTGGGGTATCATGCTGAGATTTTTTTAAGTCATCAGGGTAGTTAAGATTTTAAAAGCCTCATAGCAATGAGAGCAGATGATGATGAAAAATAGCTGAAATTCCTGATTTCCATACCAAGCAACACCCAGCACTCCCTTTGTGAGTTATGTGCCCAACAGAAATGAATGCTTACGTCAACTGAAAGATACCTACAAAAGTGTAACAATTTTATTCATGCTATCTAGGATATAAAAAAATGACCATTATTCATCAACAGTAGAAAGGGTAAATAAGGGCGATGTAATTTATTAGCAATATTACTTAGCAATTATTTATTAAAATATTACTTAGCAATAAAGAATGACTCCCATTGGATAACTATTACAGGCACTGGATAACTATTACACACAGACAAAAAGAATCTATTATGTGATTTTAATTATATGAATTTGGGAGGGGAACTAATTTTTAGTGTTGACAGATATCATAATACCTTCTTGGTACAATCTGAGTCCAATGAGGTAGCTTTCTAGAAGCACTGAGTATTCCATATCTTGATCTGGAATACATATCTAAAATAAATATTTAAAGTTTGGGCACTTAATTATATGTCAGTCACATATTAATTGAAAAAATAAAAAGAAGGTGACCCAACAAGGCATGTATTTTGGCGTGATCATTCCCTTAATGTTGTCGAACAGACAGAAGGCCAGGAGAAGAATGAGCAATAACATCATTGGAATAGTGGTCTAAACTAAGGAGTGGATAAATTTTACACGTAAAAGGTAAGGGAAAGGGAGATTTGGTGTCTCTTATTTATTAAGAAAAAGGAAGAGTTAAGAATGATGCAGGGAAGGACTGGAGAGGTCGTGTAAGGGGTAAGGAACTTCACTTGCAAGCAGCCAACTCTGGTTTCATCCCCAAATCTCACCTTCAGTGTTTCCTGAGCATAGAGCCAAGAGCAAGCCCTGAGCACCAATGTCAAATGTTGCTCATCACTCCTTGCTACCCTCACTCTGCCACCCCTACAATAAAAAATGATGCAGGGGCAAGGAATGTGGCTCAAGTAATAGAGTACATCCTTTGCATATATGAAGTCCTGGGTACCATCTCCAACATCCCATGGCCCCTCTAAGCACTACTTGGAGTGTTCCCATACATCAACAATGAAATTCAGTCTATGTATGTCAAAAGAAGAGTCAGAGGATTCTGATTTAGGCTACCAGATGGATAGTGATGGCATCGCTGAGATAAGCAGGAGGTTGGCAGCCTTGAGGTCATGTTCAGTACAAGAGACCAACTCTGAGGAGAAGAGCTGGACTGTGGCCTAGCCAGGCCATGCCCTCTCTCAGCTGATCTAAGGAGAGGTTCATGATCTCAGCTGAGTCACCTGCATTCTGTCTGTATGGAAGGACAGGCTCTAGCCCGTCAGAGTGGTTGGGGAAGGTATTATGGAGCCACCGTCACCTTGTTATTAGGAATCTGTGGTTTGACAACAAGGTCTGTGAAAAATAAAAATGAACTTAGAGCCATGTGTCTTGGCTTCCTAATATGGCAGAAAATGAAAAGGTAAAGGCAAATTATGCCAAGGCGACAATAAATGCCGACTGTACTTAGACATGAGAGGCATAACATGGATTCCAAGATTTAGAGAATCAATTTATGGGGTTAGCATTGTGGATGGAGAGGGTGAGGAGAGAGGTGAGGGCTCTGGGCCAGGCAGACACAGATTCAAGTTCTATTCTACAAATATCTCATCCCACCACTATCTCATCCCACTACAATTCTATCCTGCTACTAGTCTATCCCACTACTATCCCATCTCACTACTTTCATCCCACTACTATCCCATCTCACTACTACTCCATGCACTACTATCCCATCACAATACTCTCATTCCACTGCTATCTCATCCCACTACTACCTCATCCCACTATTATCCCATCCCACTGCTACCTCACCCACTACTTATTCTATCTCACTACTATCCTATCCTACCACTATCCTATTCCACTACTCCCCATGCCACTCCTGTCCCACCCCACTAATATCTCATCCCACTATTATCCCATCCCACTAGTACCCCCCTTCCACTACTATCTCATCCCACTACTAATCCTATTCCACTACTATCCCATCCCAGCACGATCCTACCCCACTACTATCCCATTTTATTACTAGCCTATCCCACTGCTATTGTATCCCACTACCGTACATCCCACTGCTATCCTACACCACAACTTAAGAATGTTATGAGGAGAGCAAGCCAGTGAAAACACCTCTAGTCTCTTTATTCTCAGTTTCTTTATTTTAAAGTATAGCAAATCATACCCACCTTCTCAGGTATGATGTTTAAGGTAAACTCATGTAGGTGGAAAAAGTTCATTCATTATGGACACTTGGGATATATAGTTTATCTTTCCTCTTATTATGGACAAAGCGTTTCTCCTCGTAAATTCATATAAGATGTTCTAAATGGGAAAACGACCAACCCATAACCAATTTTCAAACACCACTGTATCTTCCGTAAGTTGCTTATCAATATACTATTCTTCAACCTTTTTAACTGGTGAAGTAATAATCTTCTCTCTGCAGTGTGTGCTATATATTTAAAAAGCAGACTTCTAGGGGTCAGAGAGATAGTATAGTTGGTAGGTACAGTGGATAGTACAATGCAATTTGCATTGCACGTGGCCAACCCATGTTTGATTCCCACACCCCATATGTTCCCCCAAGCACTGCCAGGAGTAATTCCTAAGTGCAGAGCCAGGCACTGCCTGGTATGGATCCCCCCCCCCAAAAAAAAAAACCCGACCCAGAAGGTAAACTTTAAGTGCTATGAAAAGTACTTTTATTCTTTCTGTTTTTTAAAAAAGTAATGGAGTGGGGGGAGTCAGAGAGACAGTACAAGGGGTTAAGGAACTTCTTTTGTGTGGCTGATCCTGGTTCTATTCCGAGCTTCACATATGACCCCCTGAGCATCACTGGGAGGGATCCCTGAGCACAGAGCGAGGCATAAGGCCTGAGTGCCGCTTGTGTGACACCCATTGGCCCGAAAAATACCCTAAAAACTGAGATTAGCTTCAAAAGAACCTGCAAACAGAATTCTCATGATACTATGGTGAAAGCAAAATCCCATATTCTGATCCTAAGCAGTGAGAGAACACACACATTTAAGATGAATAGCTCGTGCTCTTCTTAGGGATTTCACTAATTCAAGAAAAATATATCCTGTGTATCTCTATTCATTGGACACCAGACCCTATTTCAGACTTTGGAGAATTCATTTGAAAATTAAAAGACAAATTCTTATTTTCACAGAACTTATTTTCTAGTGGGATACGAGTAATAGTACAGTGAGTAGGGCATTTGCCTTGCATACGACTGATTCAAGTTTGATCCCACATAGTCTCCTGAGCCTGCCACGAGCAATTTCTGAGCTCAGAGCCAGAAGCAAACTCTGAGGTGACACAAAAACAAAAAAAGTAAGGAAGGAAGGAAGGAAGGAAGAAAAGAAGGAAGGAAGGAAGGAAGGAAGGAAGGAAGGAAGGAAGGAAGGAAGGAAGGAAGGAAGGAAGGAAGGAAGGAAGGAAGGAAGGAAGGAAGGAAGGAAGGAGAGAAAGAAAGAAAGAAAGAAGGAAGGAAAGAAAGAAAGAAAGAAAGAAAGAAAGAAAGAAAGAAAGAAAGAAAGAAAGAAAGAAAGAAAGAAAGAAAGAAAGAAAGAAAGAAAGAGAACTTATTTTATAGTGAAATAACAGTAAGAACTTTAGGTGCATTAACTTTTTTTTTATTAGTGAATCACCGTGAGGGTACAGTTACAGATTTACATACTTTTGTGCTTGTGTTTTAGTCATAGTGCTCGAGAACTCATCCCTCCACCAGTGCTCATTCTCCACCACTGATGATCCCAGTATCCCCTCCCACCCCCCAATCCCATCCCCCACTCCGCCTCTGTGGCACTGCATTCCCTTTTGTTCTCTCTCTCCTTTTGGGTGTTGTTTTTTGCAATAGAGGTATTGAGTGGCCATCATGTTCAATCTATAGTCTACTTTCAGCACGCATCTCTCATCCCGAGCAGGACCTCCAACCACATTTTATTTGGTGTTCCCTTCTCTATCTGAGGTGCATTTTCCCCCAACATGTGAGGCCAGCTTCCAAGCCATGGAGCAAACGTCCTGGTCCTTATTTCTACTATTCTTGGGTGTTAGTGTCCTATTCTGTTATTTTGTATTCCACAGATGAGTACAATCTTTCTATGTCTGTCTCTCTCTTTCTGACTCATTTCACTTAGTGTGATACTTTCCATGTTGATCCACTTATATGCAAAGTTCATGGCTTCATCTTTTCTAACAGCTGCATAGTATCCCATTGTGTAGATGTGTCAAAGTTTCTTTAACCAGTCATCTGTTCTCGGGCACTCGGTTTTTTTCCAGATTCTGGCTATTGTAAACAGTGCTGCGATGAACATATAAGTGCAGATGTCATTTCGACTATACTTTTTTTCCTCTCCGGGATATATTCCCAGAAGTGGTATTGTTGGGTCAAATGGGAGCTCAATTTCTAATTTTTTGAGAAGCGTCCATATTGTTTTCCAAAAGGGCTGAACCAGTCGGCATTCCCACTAGCAGTGTAGGAGGGTTGCTTTCTCCCCACATCCACACCAACACCTGTTGCTTTTGTTCTTTTGGATGTATGCCAGTCTCTGTGGTGTGAGGTGGTATCTCACAGTTGTTTTGATCTGCATCTCCCTGATGATTAGTGATGAAGAACATTTTTTCATGTGCCTTTTGGCCATTCGTATTTCTTCCTTGAGAAAGTTTCTGTTCATTTCTTCGCCCCATTTTCTGATGGCGTTAGATGTTTTCTTCTTGTAGAGTTCAACTAGTTCCTTATCATCATCATCATCATCATCCCGTTGAGGATCATCTCGAGCGGTCTCAGTAACATCTCCATTTGTCTAAGCCCTGAGATTTTAGAAGCCTCTCTCTACTCATCCTTCCAAGGATGTTGTGCTGGAGGCTCTTTTAGGGTCAGAGGAATGAGACCCAGCTTATTACTGGTTTTGGCATATTAATATACCATGGGGACCTTGCCAGGCTCTCCCATGTGGTCAGGAAACTCCCAGTAGTTTTCCAGGTTCTCCCAAAGGGAGATATCACGCGGCAGCTTCAAATGAGCTTGCTTTTGGATGGTGGCCATTGACAGGATTATACGGCACTGGGGGCAGTCCCTGGGTGTGACCACCTAGTTACTGGGAAATGGGAAATCTGGGTGGAGGAGGCCCAGTCCCGATCCGAGCAGCCTTGGAGAGTTCAGCCTCCAAGGCTGTTCCAAGTGCCTTATATACCCTTGATATCAACCCCTTAACAGATGGGTATTGGGTGAATACCCTTTCCCATTCTGTCGATTGTCTTTGTATTCTGGTCACTGTATCTTTTGTGGTGCAGAAGCTTCTTAGTTTAATATAGTCCCATTTGTTTATCTCGTTTCCACTTGGTTGATCAGTTGCGCGTCATCTTTGAAGATACCTCTTGCTTCAATATCGTGGAGGGTTTTTCCGACCTTGTCTTCAATGTACCTTATGGATTGTGGTCTGATGTTGAGGTCTTTAATCCATTTTGATCTGACTTTTGTGTATGGTGTTAGGTCGAGGTCTAAGCCCATTCTTTTGCATGTGGTTGTCCAGTTATGCCAGCACCATTTGTTAAAGAGGCTTTCCTTGCTCCACTTCACATTTCTTGCTCCTTTATCAAAGATTAGATGATCATACATTTGGGGTTGTGTGCAGGGATATTCCTCCTTGTTCCATTGGTCAGCAGCTCTGCCTTTGTTCCAGTACCATGCTGTTTTAATTGTTACCGCTTTGTAGTAAAGTTTAAGGTTGGTGAGGGGGATGCCTCCCATCATCTTTTTCCCAACATTTGCTTTAGCTATCCATGGGTGTTTGTTGTTCCATATGAATTTCAGGATAGCTTGATCGATTTCTTTGAAGAATTTCATGGGTATCCTTATAGGGATCATGCTGAATCTGTATAGTGCTTTGGGGAGTATTGCCATTTTGACAATGTTGATTCTCCCTATCCATAAGCAGGGGATATGCTTCCATTTCCTCTTGTCCTCTTTTATTTCATGGAGTGACATTTTATAGTTTTCTTTGTAGAGGTTCTTTACTTCCTTGGTTAAGCTGATTCCGAAGTACTTGATTTTCTGGGGCACAATTGTGACCAGGATTGCTTTTTTCATGTCCCTTTCTTCTGTCTCATTGTTTGTGTATATGAAAGCCATGGACTTTTGGGTATTGATTTTATAGCCTGTGACTTTACTGTACAAGTCTATTGTTTCTAAGAGTTTCTTGGTAGAGTCTTTAGGATTCTCTAGATATAATATCATATCATCTGTGAATAGTGAGAGTTTGATTTCTTCCTTTCCTATCTGGATGCCCTTAATATCTTTTTCTTGCCTAACCGCTATTGCAAGTACTTCCAGTACTATATTGAACAGAAGTAGTGAGAGTGGGCATCTTTGTCTTGTCCCTGATCTTAGAGGAAAGCCCCTTAGTTTTTACCCATTGAGGATAAAGGTGCATTAACTTTTTTTTTTCTTTTTGGGTCACACCCAGCGAGGCACAGGGGTTACTCCTGTCTCATGCACTCAGAAATTACTCCCCTCGGTGTTTGGGGAACTATATGGGATGCTGGGAATCAAACCCTGGTTGGCCACGTGCAAGGCAAACGCCCTACCCGCTGTGCTATCTCTCCAGCCCCCAAGGTGCATTAATTTTTTGATGTTTGTAATAATGCTTGGGAGTCAGTACCTCATTATTTATATTTTTCAGTTTAAAAAGAAACTGGGGAACATGTTAATAACTTTCCCAAATTGGTATGCCATCACTGGTGAAGCCCAGATTTGAACTCAGTCTAATTCCAAAATTCATGTTTTAGATTCTACAGATTATTGATTTTTATGTTATATTCCATTAATGTTTTATTGTATAATTTTAGTAATGTACATAATATATGTTATATAGAATTATTATTCCATTATGTAATACTTCTAGAATTATTACTTATCTTTTCTTCATAGGTTCAATTTAATTCTCCTCCAGACATAAATAATTGCATGTGTGTTTTTTCAGGCACAAATAGTTAGACCCAATTCTCCTGATTTTTTTAGTGGTGCTGGGACACAGAAAGGGAAATATCTAGCTCCATACAATAAGGAGTGAATGGGAGAAACTAATCATATGTAGGGCCTAAGAGATTATTAGACACTTAGTGAGTTTATATGCTTCTCAGATGCAGTCGAAATGCCTTCCTTTTAAAGAACTTGAGCTGGAATCAGTGATCAATGATGGTATCACTACTTGCTCGGTCCACAAACATGGACATCATTTAAAAAAATTTTTTTTATTGAATCAATGTGAGATGTAGTTACAAATTTTCATGATTAAGTTTCAGTCATACAATTATCGAGCACCCATCCCTCCACCAGTGCACATTTTCCACCACCAATGTTCCCAGTATCCCTCCTGCCACCCCTACCCCCTATCCCACCCCCTGCCTCTGTGGAAGGTACATTCCTTCTTAATCTTTCTATTTTGGGGCATTATGGTTTGCAATACAGATACTAAAAGGGCATCATATTTGGTCTTTAGTCTACTTTCAGCATGTATCTCCCAGCCTGAGTGGTCTCTCCAGTCATCATTTGCTTAGTGGTCCATTCTCCATCCCAACTGCCCTCTTCCCAGCACATGAGACTGGCTTCAAAACCTTTGGGAGATACCCCTGGCCCGTATCTCTACTAATGTATATAATTTTTTATTCTTTTCAGGTCTTCACCCACACATATAATGAATTAGTCCTTTGATTGAACTTCCTGAATATTTATAGAATCTGTATGTTTATCTCTACTTCCATGGTCAAATCTCTAAATTTATGGCACTAGGCATTATCATCTCTTGTATGTAAAATTCAGTAGTCACATTAAGGTAGCCTGCTTCTAATTGAGTTCTCTTGGGCCATTCCTTTTAAAATTTTTTTTTATTAGAGAATCACTGTGATGTACAGTTACAAACTTATGTACATTTGTGTTTGCATTTCACTCATACAGTGATCGTTTATTAGGTCATTCTTAACCCTCAAGACAGGGGATCTTATACCCACAGTTGAGAGCATCATCATCTCTAACCCTCAGAATAGTGTCCACACGTTTGTCTTGATTTACAAAGTCTTTAATTCCCAAAGCAGAATTGGTTTGTGGTTGGGTTCACAGAAGCAAACTCTGATGAGAATTAGCAGGTAAGAAGTTTATTAGGTACACATCTTGAATGACACATCTATGAAAAGAAAGAGAAAGAAGTAGATTTAATCAGAAGTTGATTGTGACATCATCTCAGTAGTGGTCTCAGTCAATATGCCTCTATCTAAAGCTGTGACTGACCCATCAATATAGACCCTGATTGTGAGAGGCCTGAATATCATATACCACAATATATTATCCATTGAGTAAGGATCGACCTGTGAAAAGAACTTGATCTTGGATGAGGCCATCTACACATTATTTAACCTCTGAAATGAACTTCAAAGCCCTTATTGAAGATGAACCCAAATAAGCACTTGCATGTGCCAGACCCTTGAGTACTCAGGACAGCTCCTTGAATTTTCCTAGTCACGTGAATAGGGGTAAGTGAATCTGAACCTGTAGGTCTGCAATCTCTGAATCACATCAGAGATTGTACAGAGATCATTTCTGTACAACACCCTTGGAAATTCTGTCATTTATCACAGCTCAGAGATCAGCCTATCTTTTCATGAGATATGCTTAAGAGACTGGAGCGATAGCACAGCGGGTAGGGTGTTTGCCTTGCACGCAGCTGACCCAGGTTTCATTCCTTTGTCCCTCTCGGAGAGCCTGGCAAGCTACCAAGAGTATCGCACTTGCACGGCAGAGCATGGCAAGCTACCCATGGCGTATTCAATATGCCAAAAACAGTAACAACAAGTCTCACTTGGAGACATTACTGATGCCTGCTCAAGCAAATCAATGAACAATGGGATGGCAGTGCTACAGACAGTGCAGATTGAAGGTTCAGGGATCATAGAAGAGTACCGTAATATTTAGAACAATTTATAACCTGAATAAATCCTGAAGTGACCTTTCTGCAGGGTCAACTCCTTGTCTTGCTTATGTATTGCCTCCATGGCTGGAGGGTCGTTTTCTAATCTATGACTGAAATCACTCCTGGAACCTCCACAGCACAGGGTCCTACCTTCAGGGAAAGACTATTTCCCCTCCCCAGTTCACTCTAAAACACACTTTTTCTTTTCTTTTCTTTTTTTTTAAATTTTTTTATTGAATCACTGTGAAAAAAGTTATAAAGCTTTCAGGTTCAAGTCTCAGTCACTCAATGATCAGATCCTAGTCCCTTCACCAGTGTACATGTTCCACCACCAAAAACCCCAGTATACCCCCCTCTTATCTCCCACCCCCCCCGTGTGGCTAATGATCTTCACTTTATTCTCTTTATATTTCGGATACATTCAATATTTCAACAGAAAACTATTATTATTTAGAATTTTCCTCCAACAATCAAAACTGCTGAAATGGTATCATTTGATAATTTGTTTTCCATTGCTGAGAATGAAGAATATATGAGTTTGGGGTTTCTGATATTTTAGCTCAGTTCACAGTTTCGTGTGTGGCTGCTCCAGATCTCATCTGGGCAAAGAGTATGCCAGTAACACCCCCATCCCAAAGATTTCCTGCACACCACGTCACTGCAAACTTGTACTTCTGGGTAGTGGTGTTCTAGAAGATGGTGATTGCCACGTGGAAAAAGACCACTTTTTCTTATTCACCCTTTATGTTTTGATTTTTCCCTAAGATATTTTTAGTGGGATGCATATTACTTGAAGGCAATTGATCTCATTCTATGAAATCAACAAAATATAAGTATTGAATAGTACATATTATAAATCACTGTATCACTGCTATCCCATTGTTCATCAATTTGCTTGAGTGGGCACAGGTAACATCTCTATTCGTCCTAAGATTTTAGCAGCCTCTCTTTACTTGTTCTTCCCAACAGTGCCTCACTGAAGGCTCTTTTACGGTCAGAAGAATGAGACCTATAATTGTTACTGTTTTTGGCATATCAAATACACCACGGGGAGCTTGCCAGGCTCTGCCGTGTGGACAGGATACTTTCTGTAGCTTGCCAGGTTCTTCAAGAGGGAGAACTAGACAATAAGAGTTCATGGGGCCACAAATGCAGCCGTGCGCTACCAGGAGCTTTGTTTTATAGTCTCTGGATCTTAGCCATTGATGGGATTACACAGCACTGGGGCAGTTTGTGGGTGTGATTGGCTAGCTACTGGAAAATGGGGTATCTGGGTGGAGGAGACCCAGTCCCGATCCGAGCCTTGAAGATCTCAGCCCCAGGTCCCACACACCTGGGTTCCTCTGCTGGTTCCTTCATGTGTGAGCCTCGTCCACGTATGTGGAGAGTGGCCTTGAGCATGGTTGTGTTTGGGTTCCGGAGGCTGCCAGGGCTCTGCTCGGGGAGGGGATGGAAACTCAACCCACCCTACTCCAAGGGGCCCCAGTGAAGACAGCCAGACGTGGGGTCCCAGCTATACCTGCCTTCCTCCCTCTCCCTTCCCGTTGTCCCTCGAGGCATGCGGGCCAGGGGTCATGTGGGGTGTGGGTTGGTGGTCAGGCAGAAGTGGGATTCTGAGGCCTTTGTAGTCCGCTGAGGGCGCATCACCTGCCCCATCTCACCCATCGCGCTGGGGAGGTGGAGCACGAGCGCAGTGTTAGGACCCAAAAGATGGTGAACTATGCCTGGGCAGGGCGAAGCCAGAGGAAACTCTAGTGGAGGTCCCTAGCAGTCCTGTGCAAATCAATCATCTGACCTGGGTATAGGGGCGAAAGACATTTTATAAATACTAGAAAAATTTGTATTTGGTAAACGAATGTTTTGTTTGGGGTAAGTCTGATAAGTTCAATATCTGACTCATCCCTGACTTCATGGAAAATACAAAATGCCATTTAAAATGAAGAGTTCTAAACTATGAGCTATATTTAAGAAAGTCTGACAAATCTCAGACTTTATCCATGATGAACTCATTAAATTTTAAGAGAAAAAACACTAAATATAAATAGTTTAAACGTACGTTTTCTTTTTTTCCTTCTTTCTTTCTTTCTTTCTTTCTTTCTTTCTTTCTTTCTTTCTTTCTTTCTTTCTTTCTTTCTTTCTTTCTTTCTTGCTTTTTGGGTCACACCCGGCGATGCACAGGGGTTACTCCTGGCTCTGCACTCAAGAATTACTCCTGGCAGTGCTCAGGAGACCATATGGGATGCTGGGATTCGAACCTGGGTCGGCCGCGTGCAAGGCTGTGCTATCACTCCAGCCCCGTTTTCTTATTTTTTTGTACCATATTTTTTCTGGAACCTTAAGCATTGATTGATGTCAATTCAGCCTTGTGTCAAATGTATATACTATATACTCTTCTCGCACATTCCAATATCTTCCTTACTCGATATTAATTTACTTGTATCATCTAAAAACTTGCCCTACTATCTAATTTCTTTTTCTTTTTCTTTTTTTTTTTTTTCGCTTTTTGGGTCACTCCTGGAAATGCACAGGGGCCACTCCTGGCTCTGAACTCAGGAATTACCCCTGGCAGTGCTCAGGGGACCATATGGGATGCTGGGAATCAAACCCGGGTCGGCCGCGTGCAAGGCAAACGCTCTACCCGCTGTGCTATCTCTCCAGCCCCTACTATCTAATTTCTTAAAAGAAAATAAAATATTCCTGCCTCTAAACGTTTTTTACAACTCTCAGAAATGTTATCTACGTCCATTTCAGAAACTACTGTTAAAGTACAAGTGGGCTTCTTAGTGTCAAATCTCACGGTCAGTTCTCAGAAGTTACTGAGTTTCTGTAAATATTGCTATAATTAATCAAGCTATTCTTTAATTTTATCTTTATTTAACATTCATGACACTAAAGTCTTCTGATTTCCTCCTACTTCATTTTCCTCCTACGTCTGTTTAGTTTTCTATTTTGGACGAGTTCATTTTTGGTAACTTCTAAAGAACTTCTAATCTGAGTGTCCCCAAATTTAACTTTCAGATGTCTATCAATACCAATGACTTGTCCATCTCAGTAGATGTAAAAAATATATATAACAAAATTCAATATCACTTATGATAACAATACTCAATAGCATTTAGTTTTGTTCAAGATATTATAGATATAAAATTGTAATGATTCCACAAGGAAGCCATATTAAATCATAAAAAGCTTTGATAAGACTTCAGGCTATAAGATCAACATACAAAAATAAATTGTATTTTCTGTATGCTAGCAATAAACAACTCACTGTTACTGTCACTGTCATCCTGTTGCTCATTGATTTGTTCGAGTGGGCACCAGTAAAGTCTCTCATTGGGAGACTTATTGTTACTGTTTTTGGCATATCCAATATGCACGGGTAGCTTGCCAGGCTCTGCCGCATGGGCTCGATACTCTCCGTAGCTTGCCGGGCTACCCAAACTAATCTGTGGGTGAAAATATCACACATTTTGCAACTCCTATAAAGATGCCAGTTTTGTTTTTATATAGCACTGCAGCACTGTCATCCTGTTGTTCATCTATTTGCTCGAGTGGGCACCAGTAACATCTCCATTGTGAAACTTGTTGTTACTGTTTTTGGCATATCAAATACACCATGAGTAGCTTGCCAGGCTCTGCCATACAGATGGGATACTCTTGGTAGCTTGCAGGGCTCTCTGAGAGGGACGAAGGAATTGAACCCGGGTTGGCGGCATACAAGGCAAACACCCTACCCACTGTGCTATTGCTCCACCATAAAACAACTTATATGTTTTTATATATATAGTTAATATATAATTTATATATATATGTATAAAGATCTTAAAATTCATATTGAAATTCAGGAAAGTCATAAGAATTAAGGAAGAATGAAGTTGACATATTGACTCTTCCCAATTCCAAATTTACTTCAATTTATGATAATTAAGATATACCTCTGGCAATTAGCTCAAATTAAAGTTAAACATATTTGAGTAAAATTAAATCCACAGATTTATTGCCAACTGACTTTTGACAAACATGACAAGACCATTCAATGGGAAAAGAATTGTGTTTCAGACAATGCTAAGGCAACTAAATATCCATGTGCAAAAGAACAAAGTTAAACTCATAGGCTCAGTGATAAAACACATGACTCACTTATATTGGCCCTGGGTTGGATCTCTAGCAATGCAAAATAATAATAATAATAATAGTAATAGGGGCTGCAGTGATAGCACAGCAGGTAGGGCATTTGCCTTGCACGCGACAGACCCGGGTTCGATTCCCAGCATCCCATAGGGTCCACTGAGCACTGCCAGGGGTAATTTCTGAGTGCAGAGCCAGGAGTGATCCCTGTGCATTGCCGGGTGTGACCCCAAAAGCAAAATAATAATCATTAATAATAATAATAATAATAATAATAATTTTTTAAAAACCTAGATACTAAAGCTATAAAAGTTTCAGGAAAAAATAGGAGTAAATTTTTTTTAGAGTATAGTATTTTTTAATTAATTAATTTATTTTTTAATTAAATCACCATGAGAAATGTTACAAAGCTTTCAGATTTAAGTCTCAATCATACAATGATCAAACACCCATCCCTTCACCAGTGCACATGTTTCACCACCAAGAACCCCAGTATACCTCCCATCCCACACCATCCCCACCCCCTGCCTGGGTGGCTGATGATTTTCACTTTAATCTCTCTTTACTTTGATTACATTCAATATTTCAACAGAAAACTCGCTATTATTATTTGGAATTTCCCCCCAACAATCAGACCTGCCTAAAAGGCATCATTTGATAATATGTTTTCCATTGCTGAGAATGAGGAGCATATGAGATTGTGCCGCTGCAAGAGCGACCACGCGGTTTTGGACTTCTGGTATTTAGTAATTAAGTCCAGAGAAACTTCTGCCAGAAGTTGCATCACTGTAAGCTTGTACCTCTGTTTAGTGGACTCTAAAAGATGGCGGTTGCCATGCTGCCACCAAAAGGAAATGCCGAGAGAGAAAAACCTTTCCCCTCCCGGGACGGCATGGGGCCGTAGCTTAGTTCACAGTTTAGAGGCATTTCTTCAAGAAGCTGCTAGGTGCTGAAAGTAGTTAGTGGACCTCCGGAATCATGGTCGCTCAAGAACAGAGGAGCCGTTTGTGTGTGGCCACTCGGGGTCTTGTCTGGGCGGAAAGTGGTGCCAGTACTGCGCCCCCCCCCAGAGTAAATCTTATGACCATGCATTAAGCAATAATTTCTTTGATGTGACAATAAGTGACAGAAGAAAAAATAATAAATAAAATTATTAAAGTGAAAAAGGGTGTCCAGAAGCCAGAGAGAGAGAGAATGCAGAGATTAAGTTGTTTGCCTTGCCTATGGCAGATATTGGTTCAATCCCCAGCATCACCTGGTGGTACACCCCCTGTGTATCACCAGGGGTCACTTGCAGATCACATTGAATAAAGGACTTCAATCTAGAGTAATGAATTCTGCAACTCAATAAAAACATTAAAACCTAATAGAAAAATCAACATGGGAATTTGGGAGAGGGTTCATATCTCCCAAGTGGTAGTCAGAGGGCCTCAGTGCCCTTCTTAGTGACTGTAAGCCAACCCGACTCAGTGGTTCAAAGCAATTGCCTGATCCTGATTCCCTCTGACAGACTTCACTCAACATGATACTCTTCAAATCCATCCACATTGCATCAAGTTGCATGACTTTTTCATTCCTTATGGCAGATAAGTATTCCATTGTGTCTATATACCATAGTTTCTTTATCTAGTCATCATGTTATGGACATTTGGGTTGTTTCCATACTTTGGCTATTGTATGTGGTGCTGCAATAAATATCGGAGTGCAGATGTCTTTTCTGCATTATAAAACAAAGTATTTTTGTTTAGTGATGGGAAACCACACATTTCTCTCTTTCTGCGTGTAAAGGAAACACCATTTACATAGGGGGCCACTGATATCCCCCTCATAACCATGAAATGAGTCAGATTCAGAACAAAACCAACCCAGGGAAAAGGAGCCAGCCTCAACTCTGAGAAAATGGAGCAAGAGCCCTGATGGAACCTCACCCACCTCCTGTGTCCTTTAAATAGGGTGTGACCATCTGACTAATTTGCCTGGGACAGTCTCAGTTTACACCACTTCTCTAGTCTGATTGTTAACAGCTCCCATTTCTTTCTCAATAGCGTCCTGTTTTAAACAATCACTTATAGGACCATTCTCCCTAAACTGGATTTTCAATGGCATGTCAATAAATCTCAGCTTACTAAGAGCAACTGTTCCTTCAAATTTTGTCCCTTCAGACTTTTCTAGTTGTCTCCCAGACTGCTCCCCCAGATTCTTAAGTTGTTTGAAATTCTTGGCTTCACCAAGTAACCACAAAGGCTGTGGACAAAAACTTGGTTTCTTCTCAGGCGTTACCTGCTCACCACTTAACTCTCTTTTCAGTACCCAGGACTTTCCCATCTAATCTCCGTAGACAATACTAAATATAAGCACTTCCCCAGTTCTCTAACAATTCTTCTCATACCTGTGGATAAGCATCCAAGAAAGGGCATCACAATTTTTTTGTGCATGTTTCCTAGCCAACTTTGAACTTCTGTCAAGGATTACATCACTTTAAACTTTGTATTCAAAGCATGAGAACAATGTGATCCTGGAACATTGTTTCTTTCTTTCTCTTTTTTTTTTTCTTTTTGGGTCACACCCAGCAATGCTCAGGGGATACTCCTGGCTCTGCACTCAGGGATTAACTCCTGGCAGTGCTGGGGGACCATATGGGATGCCGGGGAACCAACCTGGGTCCGCCACGTGCAAGGCAAACACTCTACCCACTGTGCTATCACTCCGGCCCCAACATAGTTTCTTTTTATGTTTGTGGAGGAACAAAGGAAAAGAGATGTTAGATAGAAAAGCCATTCATTGGTGTTCTTTGTCATCTTAGAATGCTCAAACAATGTTGCTTCATGTTTTCCACTATATAATGACGACTGCCAAGTCTAATTGATACTAAAATCATCTTAAAATAGGCAATTGGATTTAGGGATGAGCTTGGGGCTTGTTTGTACTTCTACAAGCTGTACAATAGGTTCCATTCATGTCTCTTCACACTCGAGAGTACACTTACCAGCCAGAAACAAAGACTTGAAAAGTTGGGAATGATGTTCCAACCATAAAATGGTTTGTATAAAAAGTTCATCTTCTCAAGGTAATTGTTAGGTTGGCACTCATTCACGAAAATATGATTATTTTGATAAAGGATTTGTTTATTTTATATTTTGTTTATGATGATTTGTTACAGGCATTCAGTATTCCAACGCCAATCCCACTACCATTACATCTTCCCTCCACCATTGTCTCCAATTTTTTCCAACCACCCTTTAAGACTGCCACCAAAGTAGTCCCTCAACAAATGTTTTTTTTTTTTTTGGTCACATCCGGAGATGCACAGAAATTCCTGGCTCATGCACTCAGGAATTACCCCTGGCGGTGCTCAGGGGACCATATGGGATGCTGGGATTCGAACCTGGGTCGGCCACGTGCAAGGCAAACGCCCTACCCACTGTGCTATCACTCCAGCCCCTCAATAAATGTTTTTTAATGGGTAAAATTTTTTAATTGAATCACAGTTACAAAGATATGCAGTTGAGATATGCAGTTACAAAGTTATACATGATTGGATTTCAAGTTCTCAATAATTTACTTTATACTTCTTGTTATCAATAATTTGCTAGCACACACTCCAGGGAGTCCAAAAATTTTAACAGGGTGATACAGCTGAGTTAAATTTTTAACTGAATGGCGGCATTGGGTGTGTGCATGATTGCCAGGGCTTCAGGAAGTATAAGGAGATGGGGAGAGGTAGCTCATCCCCAACTCCGTGGAAGCCTGGAAATTTCAGTCATGAAACCCACATACCTGAATTTTTCAGCAGATTTATTTCTGGGTGGGGCTTGTCCCAAGCAGTGGAGTCCAGTGGGGGGAGGTTGGGGTCAACTGTGAAGTGTGGAAGTTCTTGGTTGCCAGGGCTCTGTTTGGGCACTCATTGGGTTGACCTGTCCCCACCTCCAACGTGCCCCAGTTTATTTAGCCTTGCCTAAGGTCCAGAAAAATCTCTAAATGTAATTAAAAAAAAAATTAAATCATCATGTAAATTTTGAAAATATCACCTTGTATAAATCTTTATATCCTGATTGTTTTTATATATTCTGAGCAAGTTAAAGGTGTTTATCTGGGGCTGGAGCGATAGCACAGCGGGTAGGGCGTTTGCCTTGCACGCGGCCGACCCGGGTTCGAATCCCAGCATCCCATATGGTCCCCTGAGCACCGCCAGGGGTGATTCCTGAGTGCATGAGCCAGGAGTGACCCCTGTGCATCGCCGGGTGTGACCCAAAAAGAAAAAAAAAAATTAAAGGTGTTTATCTTTTTAAATAATATTAACACCTCTGTGGAGGGTGCTGAGATTTGAGCCAGGACCACATACGTTCCAGGTATAAGCCACAACCCTGGCCTAACATTTTGTACTCTAGTTACATTTCTCAAAAGGTACGTGTGCATCTAAATGGCCTTTCTAGTGTTTTTTCTGTAGCATATTTTACTTCAAAGCATGAAATGCATTTTTAATACAATAAAAGTATCTTTGTTTGCTCTTTTACTGTTTAATCCCTTTTTTCCCACTTTAGACAACTGTTATCTAAGAACAGCTATTGCTAATTTGTTAAAGCGTTTAAATGAACAAAATAAGATTTATGGGATATTCTGTTTTGTATTATAAACACAAACTGTAGGATGTTATATGTCTCTATCATAAAGAGACCCAATTGCTAAAAAATACAAATCTATTGGCTAGAGAGAGAGCACCATGGACTGAGCACATACTCTGCATACAGGAGGACTAGAATTAATCTCCGGGACCATTTCATCAATCCCCTAGGATTGACTCCCTGAGCACAGAGCTGGGAGTAGCACCTGTGTGCCAGAGGGGGTCAAAAACAAAACAAAATAAGCCAAAAAGGGCAACACAAGTATACATTTTTGTAAAAAAAAATATGGTCTAAATGAAATCAGAATGAACTCTCTCAATATAAGGTATAATAAAACTCTCATAGAATTTACTTGTGACTAAAACTATCCTACACGTTTTATATATATTAACAGTCCTCATAGCAACTCCTTTTATTCGCATTCATTTTATCATTATTGGTTATCAGTATCAGTAACTAACATTATTAATATTATTTTGGTTTTGGGGGGCCACACTTAGTGCTGCTCAGGGCTTAATCCTGGCTCTGCACTCAAGGATTATTCTTGGTGGAGCTTGGGGTCAGTATGTTGTGCTGGGGCTTGAACCCAGGTCAAACACGTGAAAGGCAAATGCCCTACCCCTGTATTATCTCTCTTGCTTCTCATTTATTTACTTTATACGGGTCACCCTAGTGGCTCTTGGGGGGGTAGACATGAAGTTACTCTTGGTGATGCTCAGGCTGGCAGTGGGCCAAACTGCTCATTGTTTAACCGTGTAATGTGGAAACTGTACCTTGAAGTTCTGGGGATCATCAGGCCACCCTGGCAGTGGGGCGGGCAGAAATTGTGGTGCTGGGGGTTGAAAATAATGTATGGCATTTGGCATGCATATGCACTACCCATTGAGCTACCCCACCTACTCCTCCCTTCCCCCCCCTGGCCCATAACCCGTGAAGAGACAAGAAAACGAAGAAGGCCTGGAGAGCTAGTACAGCAGGTAGAGTGTTTGCCTTGCACATGGCCAACGTGGTTCACTCTCTGGAACCCTATCTGGTCCTCCAAGCCCTACCCAGAGTGATCGCTGAGCACAGAGTCAGGGGTAAGTCCTGAGCAACACTGGGTGTGGCCCAAACACAAATTTAAAAAAAAATAAGAAAAGAGGTCAAGTGAGTTTAGATGATTAAACAAATAAATGGTGAAACTGGGATTCAAATTTTATTTTCTCTGAGTATGTGCTTGACCATTGGCTTGTGAATCCTTCAAAGAAGTTCTAAGGTAGAAGGCATTTTGGTCAGATCCCAAACTAGGAGATGTAGTTTATCTCAGTAGCCACTATTCTTAATAAAAATAAATGATTGGGGCCCAGAGATAGTATAGTGGTTAGAGCCACCTCCGTGCACACAGCAGACCTGGTTTTAGTCCCTAGTACTCCATATGGTGCCTTGAGTTTGCCTGGAGTGATCCCTGAGCACAAAAACAGGAGTAAGCCCTGCACATAGGCCTGTGTGGCACCAAACCCAATAAATTATTGTTATTATTATTTTTACTTTAGGGCCTCACCTACTTATGTTTCAGCTTACTCCTGACTCTGTGCTCAGGGGTCACTCCTGGTTGGGCTCAGGGGATTATATGTGATGCTGGGAATCAAACCCAGGTTGACTAATTGCAAGGTAAGCCATTACATGCTGTACTATGTGCTGGAACTTGAACCCAGGTCAAACACGTGAAAGGCCTAGCAAATTCATATTTTAATGATATTGATGGCAATACTATGAAGTAATATCATAAAGGACTGAGCTCATTGATATTTTTTTAAATGACTTGAGGAGAAATCGGTTATGAAAAAGACTTAAAATCTTGTTTATCTTCTTAGATGATTAGTTCTGAAGTAGCATGGTGAAATTTCTCTTAATGGACGCAAAAGTTGTAATGAAAAAGGGCAAACTGTTTAAATTATCTCTGTGTCTTAATAGAAAAGCAAACATCTGATAAGAATACTTTCTTAAGTCTCAGACAGTAGAATGGACTGTAATAGGATATTGGTAACCAGAGTAAATATTGCTAAGCCAAAAATGACTTTGCAATGTGAATTTTAAAGATTGGTTATTTATATATATTTAAATTCACTCAATATTATGCTTTATAAAATAGCATTGACTGGCTCTCTTGCTTTTTTTGTTTTTGTTTTTTTTCTTTTTTGGGTCACACCCGGCGATGCACGGGGGTCACTCCTGGCTCTGCACTCAGGAATTATCCCTGATGGTGCTTAGAGGACCATATGGGATGCTGAGAATTGAACCCGGGTTGGCTGCATCCAAGGCAAGCGTCCTATCCGCTGTGCTATCACTCCAGCCCCTCTTGCTTTTCAATTATATCACCTGGGACATAAATTTCAGTTTTTTCTGCTTCTTATGAACAGTTTATGAGTGTGAAAATCAAGCGAATATTTTGAAATTTTGTTTGGTAAAAAAACCTATGTGCCTTGGGTTCAATTAATATAATAAATCATATTTTTAGTCTCTAGCTCTCTTTAGCAAACCA
This sequence comes from Sorex araneus, assembly GCF_027595985.1. NCBI lineage: Eukaryota > Metazoa > Chordata > Mammalia > Eulipotyphla > Soricidae > Sorex > Sorex araneus. Next base: position 23,180,278 of record NC_073302.1, on the reverse strand, counting down.
AGTTTGTCTTTATGCACACACATAGCGCATATAGATGGTTTTAACACTATTTTCTTTTTAATAAACTGGCCACATTTGTTTACATACACACATGGAGTATAGATAAAGGTTTTAACATTACCATTGTCAATGCACTGTATTGAGTCATGACTATCTAGCTGAAAGAACAATTTCAAAAACACCTTTAAAAGAAAATAATTTATATTTACCTGACACTCTGAAAATCATTTCAATGTCACTTCTTTTTAGAACGAACACTAGTGATTCTACTCAGCACACCGTGGAAAAAGACAAAATCAAATGGGAAATTCAAAAAAGAAAAATGATTAGGGCACAAAACATTTTAGTTAGTCATTTGAATATGAGTTAGCAAAACAGCTGAGGATGAGATGAACTTTAGTGAACTCCAGGCACTCCCCTGGACCACACCCACACATATAAACACTTTACCCCAGTGGTTTATCAAGATCAGGCTCGGAACTGACAATTTGCCTGGAGCCTTTATATCATTCCAGGACTCCTCACAATAACACAGTATCTAAGGGTCAGAGACTTTTACAGTTACCATTCCATGAGTAACAAAACTAACATAAGTTTCTATGCTTATTAAGTACAAGTGTTTTTCTAGTAACTTTAAGCTCTGGGAAAGAAAAGGACAAGAACTAACATTGCTTCTTTTGACATTGGCACCTCAGATTTCCCATCGGTGTCCAGTTTTCAAAATTTCACACCTACCCAATTGAATCACCTTTTAATGAAAAAATTTACTGAGCTGAAAAGTAAAGTAAACCTATCTTTAAAAAAGTAACAATGCACCAATCATATGGGACTGAACTGTGATCTTTAAGGCTTTACATGACAGACTATAACAATTATAAAGATAACAATATGTCCAATAATCACATAGTGAGTATGTCAAGGAGTGGATAGACTTTGGAACAGAACTCTAGCTTATGATTAAGTGAACAAATATATATATGCTCTTAACTCTGTGGTCTCATCTGTATAATGCAGGAAGGAAGTATATGGTTGCTCATGAATACTTCTATTACACAAAGGAAAAATAATTTGAATAATTATTTTTAATTAAAACATTTTATTTTAAATTAAAATATTAAATTAAGAGATATTAAAAATTTTCAAACACAGAAGGTCGAACAAATTTTTTTCTCAATGGACATTTTACATTTATTTGTTCAATAAATTTATTTAAATTTAAATTAGCACCAAAGGTGCAAAACCCTAGGAATCTGATGCCACATTAGTTTGTCTTTGTCTCACTTAATTCACTCAATCTTTCCAATAATATTTTGAGTGGCGTATTCACTAACATTTTCAAAAGTAAAAGTAAAAGCGGTTTTAGGTTTACAGCTGATTTGAGCAGAGTGTGTGGAAAGTTCCCATATACCTTCTGCCCAACACAGATAACTTAGCCCATCAACATCCTGCATCAGAGTGGCCTCATGAGCCTATCTTGACACATTAGCACTATAGCACTGTCGTCCCATTGTTCATCTATATTGCCAGAGCGGGCACCAGTAAGGTCTCCATTGTGAGAATAGTTGTTACTGTTTTTGGCATATCGAATACAGGGAGCTTGCCAGGCTCTGCTGTGCGGGCAGGATACTCTCAGTAGCTTGCCGGGCTCTCCGAGAGGGACAGAGGAATCGAACCTGGGTTGGCTGTGTGCAAGACAAATGCCCTGCCCACTGTGCTATTGCTCCAGTCCACCTGACACATTATTATTGTCAAAATCCATAGATGACATTAGAATTCATAATTAGTACTGCACTATCTATGGGTTTTGATAATTAACACAATATATGTGTTCACCTCTATAATCTCCAGTAGAATAGTTTCATTGACCTGAAAATCCTTCCTGTTCTGCCTATTTGTCTCTCCCTCTCCTCTCCCATTTGGTAACTAGTGATCTTTTTCCTTGTTTCCATCGTTTTGCCCTTTTCCAAAACAGAATCATTTAGTATGTGGTCTCCCAGACTGACTCTTTTCTTTAGCTATATGCCTGTAAGCTTCCTCTATTTTTTAAAAAATGTGTTGATAGCCCATTTTTAGACACTGAGTGGTAGTCCATTGTCTGAAGTGTCACAGTGTATTTTGCCATTCATCTAGGGAAGGACATCTTGGTTGTTTCCAAGTTCTGGCAATTGTAAATAAAGCTTCTGTAAAAATCCATGTGCAGGATTTTGTGTGAACAATAATATGAAAAGTGAGACCAGAGAAAGGTGAAACAATCTGTAGAGTGAACATATTTGTTTTAATTGAGAATATCAGATAAATGACCTTTTCTGTTTTATGTGAATGAGCCTAGTTAAACTTTTATTTGTACAAGTCTGATTCTAAAACAGGCTAATATAAGATATAGTAATCTTAGATACTGTAAAGTCTGTTTCTTCTTACTTGAAGTGCTATAGACCCTGGCTGCTGATAACATTCTTTTTTTTTTTTTTTCTTTTTGCCTTTTGGGTCACACCTGGAAATGCACAGTGATTACTCATGGCTCTGCACTCAGGAATTACCCCTGGCGATGCTCAGGGGACCATATGGGATGCTGGGAATCGAACCCAGGTCGGCCACGTGCAAGGCAAACACCCTACCCACTGTGCTATCTTTCCAGCCCCTGCTGATAACATTCTTGGTAGTTAACATTATTTGTTTATCTCGGATCCTTCTTTCTTAGAAACAAGTTCCACCAAATTAAGGGCTTCTAGTCCAGTACCATTTAGTATATATTGAATTCATACATTTTTAAGCAGTGATATTTTGAGAGGCAAATAAAACCCAAGCTTGGCTATCACTTGATGCTGTCGATATTTTAGTTTGGGAAACCTTAATAAGAAAGGAATTCAAAGTGTCTGGTTCAAACCAAGCGGTTGGAACACATTTTCTGCTTGACCCAAACCCAAGTAACAATAGCAGATATCAAGCTAGAAGTGAAATGAAACAGCAATGATTCAAGCCTTAAGTCTTGAAAAAGATAAGAATAGAAGGTTGGTAGAGCACAGGTAGACAAGTTATTGCAGAGAAACAAAGCAATCTCACTGTTGGCTTAGTTATAGTGTGTCTATAGTGTGTGAGTATAATCTCACAGTACTTACAGTTATAGTGTGCCCCACATAGCTGTATTTAAAAGTTTGCATTACACTTCGAAACAATGACATTTTCAGTAATGGGACAGCTTTACTTGAATTGTCTCCTTTCCCAAAACCCAGAAAGTTTGGTGAGATTTTTCCATAGACTTTAAAACATGACACGGACACTGGGAGAGGGGAAATACTGTTAGAAATTTACACATACAAATACGAGTGTTTGGTTTTGAGAAATGAAGTGTTTTATTTAATTTTTTTAAAAAAAATTTCTTTTAAATTTCCTAACACTTCTTTCATTGTTGTTGTGATGATGATGATGATGATGATGTGATTCATGGCTGTGGTGCTCCCACATTCAGCCGTGGAAGGGAGGGCTGGTGGAGGGTCCCACCTTAGTTATGCTGCGACGCTCTTGGTCCTGGTGCTTGCACAAGTAGTTGAGGAACCCAGGTCCTGGTTGCAGTGCTAACATATGCATCTACCAAGAGTTGCACTTCTGGCTGTGTCAACTGAACATTTTTCTACTTCTGGTGCTTGCTGGGTGTGTGTATTGGGGGGAGGGGTCACCTGCCTTTTTGTGGTATGTGCACATAACTGGCTGCACTGTAATTGAAAATTGTGTGTTGTTCTAGGGATCACAGACTACAGAACAACCAGGCTCACAGAGCAAAGTTGCTGGGGTCAATGCTCAATGCACTCCAGACATTGGAATTTGAACTCATTTCCATAGGCTTGCAGAGCAAGTGCTCTCTACCACAGGGTAGCCTTTTAACATCTGCAAACTGGCACCAACCCATGAGTCCATAGTTGAAGATCACTGCATTCATCTATTTGCACTATTCCTTCAGACTGAAAAGTGTGGTTTTAAAACAATCTGGCTTTTTACATTATTGACTTTCAATAAAAAACATAATCTTTTCTACTTGACAAAGTAGTTGATCAGTGATGGAAAATGTAGAATATTTTTTTCTAATAAATGGAGTTTTAAATCACTTCAGAAAATAATTTGGTAGTTATTGCAAAGCTAAATAAATCTTTACTATATGATCCACCATGTATTTTTGTGATTTGGGAGCCACATCCCGTGGTGCAGGGGGATACTCCTGACTTGTGCTTGAGGTCACTGTGGCACCTAGCACCAATGGGGTTTGGTGCTAGGCCCAGATCTCACAAACACAAAGCAAGCTTTCAGCCTCCTGAGTTGTCTCCAGCTCAGCCAATCATGTAGAAGAAACTTTGTCCTAAGTTTCAGATAGAATATTTTGGAAATGAGACTTTAAAAATGCTTAAACTGACTTTTATGAAGTTCATTAAATTTAGAGAACTTTAGTTGCAAAATGCATCATTATTTTACATAATGAAAATACATCCTTCAATCTATTGTAATATTCCCTTGATTGCAATGCATTTCCTCTTCAGAAAAGTTAAAATGTGCTAGTTTTCCAAAAGTGTATTTTAGAAATGCTTAGCTACATTAGTGACATTCTTAGTTTTCCATTAGCAATGTTATTTCAATTTTAGTATAATACTCTACTGTAACTAATTTATCAGACATAACTCTCAAAAATGAGAATTTGGTTTCTAAGTATCTCTCTCTCACTTTCCAAGACTGGGTCACAATACAAACACTATTCTGAGAGTAGTGCATCATTTAATTGTAGATTGAGGTAGCTCATTTACTCAGTATTAACTATACTAAGCAAGCAATGCTAAGATAAACTTCTTTTCAAAATGGAATTCAACTCTTAAATCTCTCCAGGAAGGTCAAGGATTTCTTAAGAAGAAATCACTTGAAATAATAAACAGCGTCGAAGCATAAAACAATTGAGAACCAATCTAAACTCATCTAGGCTAAAGAAACAAACAGACCCATTTAGTACTGGGATTAAAACATCTCCTGGACCGATTTTAGATGAAGATAAATACCAAGTTACCTTCATAGCCAAAATATCACCCCTTTTCAGCGGGGCTATTCAAGTGTAAGACAGAAAATTTCTAGCACCAAACCCCGTTTAAAAGGTAAAACCAATTACAATAAGTCAAATCAATGCAATAATTGATTTAACCTAAATGCATCCAAAATACTGCCCTAACATAACATCAATTTAAAATGTACCAGGTTGTTCTTAGGCATCTAGTGGATGGACGTACATCTCAGCGCGGGCTCGCCACATCTTAACAGCCACTAGGGGCCGGAGAGATTGTATGGTGGGTAAAAAGCTTGCTCTGCACGTGGCCAACCCGGGTAAGATCCATCGCATAAGGGTCCCCCAAACACCGTCAGGACGATTCGTGAGCGATTCCCCTCCTGACCCCGTCACACTCCCACCACCAAACCATAGTCAAGTCATTACTCTCATGTGACTTTCATCGGAACCGATTCTTCCCATTCCGAGTTTGACTTCTCACCTATTGCACGGGGGCCCTAAGGTGCTTAGCGATCTGTGCCGAAGAGGCACGGACTCTCGGGACGGCTGTGACCGGGCTCCCCAGCAGCAAACGGGCAGGAAGGCAAGTGGGCACCCCGGGGCGGGAACTGTGGCCCGGAGGAGGCCCTAAGTCGCCCGAGCAGGGGCCGGGCAGAGGAGACACTGCGGACGCAGCACGGCCACAAACCGACCGGCGAGAACCGATCACGGCCAGTTGCCTGGGGACGCCACGGGACGCCCCGGGACGCCGGAGCCACCCCAAGGGAGAAGCAGCGCGCGCACCGGCCGCGGGGTCCCCGGACGCCGCCGCGGCGCGGGGCGACCTGCCCCAGAGCAGGAGGAACGCCGGCCGCCTGGGGCGCCCGCACCCGGTGGCAAAGGGCCCGCGGCGGCCCTAGCCGGGAGCGCGGGGAAAGCCCAAGCCGGCGTCCGGCCCGAGCGGCTGGCCGGAGGCGCGCCGGCCACGGTGACGCACGGGCGCGCGGGCGCGCGGGCGGGGCGGAGGGGCGCGCACCGCCCCTGCTGGGGGGTGGGGGCGGGCGGGCGGGCGCCGCGGAGCCGGAGGGCGGGGGCGGGGCGGGGCGCGCCGGGGAGTCCGGGCTCCCGCCGCCGGTTTCGATTAGTGTGCGGAGCCGCGGCGGCAGAAGCAGGGCGCGGAGCGGCGCGGGGCGGCGCGGGGCGGCGCGGGCGTGCGGGGTCGGGCCGGCGGCTGCGAGGGTGCACCGAGACCAGCGGGCGCGCGGGAGGCCCCGGCCGCCCTCTGACCACGGAGCCCGGCCACCGCAGAGGCTGCCACCGCGAACGCGCCCCGGGCCGGTGCGCGCGGGCGGAGGCGCGCGGGCGGGGGCGCGCAGGCCCTGCCCGCCCCTTCCGTCCCCACCCTCCTCCGCCCCTTCCTCTCCCCCCCTCCTTCCTCTCCCCTTCTGCGCCCCCGCGCCGGGCGCCCACCCTGTCGTCCTCCGGTGGGAGCGCTCTCCGCGGCGGTGGCCGGAGCGGGCCGGGCCGGGCCGGGGGATGGCGCTGCTGGACCTGGCCCTGGAGGGAATGGCCGTCTTCGGGTTCATCCTCTTCTTGGTGCTGTGGCTGATGCATTTCATGGCCATCATCTACACGTGAGTGAGGGGCCCCCCAGAGCACCCCGTGGCGGGGTTTGGGGCCTCGCCATCAGAAGGGAAGGGGGCAGGGATGGCGCTTCCGAGGGGATGGGGCTCGCGGGGCGGGAGGAGGGAGGCATTATCTTAGGATGTGCCCCTTATTCTCTCCCCCCCCTGGACCAGCTGGTGCGGGGGGTGCGGGGTGGTCCTCGGGAAGGGAAAGTGGCGGGTGAGGCTGGCTGCGGAGCCCCTGGCTGGAGCGTGCAGGCTGGAAGGTCGCTTCTTCACTGGACTGGGTTGGGGATTCGCGTGCATCTGGGCCGGGATGTACGGTGTATTGTTTTCCTTTTGCTCCCGACCCGGACCACATTTTTATGATGGGGATGATCGTTTTCACTCCCCCGGGAGCTGCAGAAGCCACCTGGAGACCTCTCTGGGATTGTCTTCTGGGAAGAGCTCCGTGTCCTTATACTTAAGTGTGAAGCACCTTGAAAAATGCCTGTCACACCTCCCAGCTGGCCTTAGAGCCTTGCTGCTGCGTCCTGGCAGCTTCTACGCCTCAGTGTGTGATTCTACCCCCCATCCCCGCCGCTACTCCCCAATTCCTGCTGGTTGTCTTCTTGGTTAAATGTGTCGCGCCCCTCCTCCCCCATCTCTTCATCATTTATTTAACAAATTCTTCTTGAGGCCTACCAGATGCCATTCACTTGGGGACACAGTACGGCCGGAGCAGGACAGGATTCCTGGCCTCATAGAGCTTCCATTCTAGAGGGGAAAGAGAATAAATAAAATTCCAATAATTTCAGGCAGTGCTAATGACTTATGAATAACCTTGCACACAGTGATAACGCCGTGAATAAAATAAGTTGCAGGGGTGAATTAAACAAGTATGTGACTGGTTTGAATAGTTTCAGTGTCCTTATAATGAAATGGCCTTTGCAAATAAGTGAAAAGACTGAGTAGAGCTTGTTATATTGATGAGGATTCTTAGGGCTTTGCATTGTTTTGTTTTTTTTTCCTCTGGTGCTGGAAATCAGGTGTGGGCCTCACACATGGAAGGCAAGTGTTCTACCACTGAGCTAGTGCGGCACCCCTCCCCACTTCTCCCCTCCTCTCCCCTCTCCTCCCCTCCCCTCCCCTCCCCTCCCCTCCCCTCCGCTCCGCTCACACTAGCTTTTAGTTTGTGGTGGGGGAGGCACATCTTTACCACCACCTAGAACTGGGTAGGTAGAGGAGAGGAAAGAGGTTGGTAGAGTAGAGGGCTTTTTCCTCTGGAAATGCTGTATTTTATTAGTAGAGTGTGGCATTTCCTGGTGCTGGAGAAGGATGTTCCATAGTACAAAACATAACCCTAGTACTTGGAGGATAAAAGAAGACTTGCTGCTAGACTATTATTGACCTCTTGGATTTTGCAGTTTGTGAGTTTAGTCGCTGAACCTGACCTAGACTTTGTCTTCTGTGTATGAGTTTTTAAGATGTCTTGTTGCTTTTCCCCCCAACCACAACAATTATAAAATAAATGCTGTATAAAGAATTTCAGTAATGCAGAGGAATAAGGTTAAACATACACCAAAACCCCATATACCTTGTCAAATTATTGGAATACTTTTGGTTTTGTGTGTGTGTGTGTCTGTGTGTGTTGGAGAGTGTGCATGCACATAATGAATATTATGATTATTGATTAGAAAGACTATTGTGATTGTTGTTTTGTAACCTGCTTTAAAAATTCATTCATTTCAACGTCTGAAACTTTATTTAAACACCATAATTTACATTACAGCTGTTTGTAATACGGTTCTTTCAGGTATTTATTGCTCCAACACCAGTCCCACCACCAGTGTGACCTTCCCTTCACCAGTGTACCCACCCCTCTAAACCCCAAGCAAAATTTAGTCTTAATATTTTCTGGGAAGCCTTTCTCTACAAGGCACTGTTCTAGGTGCTGGAAATAGGATTGAAGAACACAAGGACCCCTGTTGATGTGGTATTTTCATGTCAAGGAATAATTACATGGAAGAAAATTTTTTCATGTCAATGTATGATTGCTACATCATTTTATCTGATGTCTGACATTTTCATTTGAAGTACTCACATGTGTTCATTGTTTTATTGATGGGCATTTAGATAGTTTTCAATGCTTTAAGATTACAAACAACACTGACATTTTTAGGCATATGTCTTTGGAAAATGCCCCCTTTGTGAAAATACACATTTCTTAAGGAGGACAGGCGTTGCAAATTTTGCTACATATAGCCCTCTGGGAAGGTTGTATTGATTTCATAGTAGTGGTAACAATTTCATAGGCCCATTCTACTTACTCTCAGGCTTTTTTCTATTCTTCCTAAAATTATTACTTCCAATATCGCTTACACATACATACTTATAAATTACAAGCTCATGTGTGAGCTACAATTTATTGCTGCATTGATAGGCAGTTAAACCTATTTCTTTCCAAGTCTATTTTCTGTTCCTAAACTCTGTACGTACATTCAACAGAAAGTATATCTGTTATCTTTATTTTCTAGATGTTTTCTGGCATTAAAAAAGTTAAAAGATAAAATTTATATCTCTTCAGCCCCCCATTTATATGGTATGTTTCCTTTAAGTATTTTGAATTTTCTTAACCTTTACAACTCATTTTATTTTCGTTACATGAGATTTAGGGGCCTTAATTTTAATTCTGCCTAATTAGTTTGGCACTTGTCCCCAAATCATTCATTGACTGATTATTTGATTATTCTTCAGTTTTGAAATACAATCTATAATAGAGACATTTTTTCCCCTGTTCCCTGTGTACATGGATGTGTTTCAGATCCAGTGCTGTTGATCTACCAGTTGTATCAGTAACTGCTGGGACTAGAGAGATAGTCCAAGGGGTAAGGCATTTGGCTTGCATGCCATGGACCTGGGCTTAATCCCTGGCACTCCATACAATCCCCTGAGCCTGCCAGGAATGATCCCTGAGCAGAGCCAAGACTCATCCCTTAGCTCCAGCAGGTGTGGCCCAAAAACAAACAAACAAATTCTATCAGTAAATACTGTTTGAATTACTCATTTGCCAAAGGAGTCCTCATTTACACATTTAACTATGAAGGTGATTTGTGTGTGCTTCTGTATAGAATATAAACAGACTTGGTTTCACAAATCTATGTATCTATTTCCATAGTATTTACATTGTATTGGGTATTATAAGTAATCTAAAGAGTTTTTTTGTTGTTGTTTTTTGCTTTTTGGGTCACACCCAGCAATGCTCAGGGGTTACTCCTGGCTCTGCACTCAGGAATTACTCCTGGCAGTGCAGGGGAGACCAGATGGGATGCTGGGGATCAAACCTGTGTCGGGCATGTGCACGGCAAATGCCCTGCCTGCTGTGCTGTATCACTCTGGCCCCTCTAGAGAGTTTTGAAAGTATGCATGGACTATGCCTTAGTCAAAATTATGCCCTTTTTTACAAGTGCCAATTTATATAACGAACTGGAGCATCGGTTGATTTTGGTGTCCATTGGGGACCCTGAGGGACAATTATAATGAAAATGTCTTACCTCTTTTACCCAGTTACTGGTAAGGGCAGCCCCTCCTTATCTTTTATAAACTCTTTTTGCTTTTATGTACATTTTTACTTATAGAGCATTAGCATCCTTTTCTCCAAGACTAAATGATTTAATGTAATTCAGTTTTTTTTTGTTTGTTTGTTTTGGGGCCTACACCCAGCAGTTCTCAGGGACTATTACAGGAGTGAACCCTGGCATTTCTCAAGGGACCATATGTGGTGCTGGAATTCCTCTTGTACTATTTTTCTGGTCCTAAATTATTTTATTTCTTAGTTGTAATAGTTTAATGTATAGGTCTGCTTGGAGAAAATTTGCTTCTTTCCAATAGGATTATGATGTATTTCCTTCTTTTTCTCTATAATTATTATAAAGGCATATATCTTTAATAAAAAGTAATAATATGATATAGCCCAAGAGTGCAGACAGTTATTTTTGGGGAATGTTTATACTCTTAAACTTGAAACAGATCTAGAATTGGTTTTAGAGGTTGTTTTGTGCTCAGTGATTTAGTGGCAAGTTTTTAGAAAGTATTTTTAATTTTTGAGACCAGTGTAGGAATGGTGAAATAGTCTAGGGGTTAAGTCACTTGCCTGCACATGTCCAACTTGGGTTCAATTCCTGGCACACCACATGGTCCCCTGAGCACCTCCATGAATGATGACTGAGCGCAGTCAGTTTGGGCTAAAAACCAAAAACCAAGTAGACGAACAAAACCCTGAGCGCAGAGAATACTGTAAACATTTCACTTTATTGGGATTGTTGAGAGGTTTTGGGTTATCTTCTGACACTCATAAAAATGACCTTTATTGACAGTATGAGGATACTGAAAAGTTAGGTGACAGTAGAATGAAGCAAGTGCAATTTATAGCAAGTTTGAATGATTAGCTAATTAAGATTCTTACATTTTTTTTTCTGAAATGATTATGAAATACAAAACAAATAGCCAACAACTTAATGTATGTACATATCCAGTCTTACCTTGTTTTGAAACATTCCTTTCTTCTGGTCTCAATTTCATAATTATGTGTTTGATTTGAGTCTTAGTGAAGTAAAGACACTTCTCAGTATAATATGAGTTGCCTTTAGCTAGAGAACTAAGTTTTTGCTTCTCCCTATTTTTAGCAAAATTGCAAATTTCATATATCAGCATTTTGGCAGGCAGGGTTAAGAGCATTGGGAATAAGATTTTGATGAAAATACGGTGCTAAACACTCTGTATTTTACTGAAAAATAAAATTAAGTTTGGAATGCATGCTCTGCATTCTCTCAAATCCTTTCTTAAGATAAGATAAAGTGTAATAAGTTAAAATAAACAAATATTGATGCTCTCCTAATAAAACCTTATGCTTATAGATGATAGAAATGGAGCTTATTTCCAAAAAGTATATGAATCCCTAGTTGTGTGTTAGAATAATCTGTTAGCTCCTCCTTGCTAAAAACGCTGAAGTAGTAAAACTATTGTAGTAAAAATCGCTGAGGCAAACCATAAGATGTGAAAGAAAGCAGTTGGTTATTTAGGGGGAAAACTAGATACAGTGGGTAATCTTCAGGTTCAGAGTGTTTTTATTTTTCTTTAAATGGTATGAAGAGTGAAGTATTAATCTGCATTTAAAAATGGAGCAGATGGGCCAGGAGATAGTACAGTGGTTAGGACACATGGCATTTGCCTGATCAGTGTCTGATTTCTGACACCACAGGGTCCCCCTAGCATCTTTGGGTACGTCCGGCCCTGAGGCCCCCTGAACAATGCTGGGGTAAACACTATATCCTCAGCACCACAGGGCTCTGGCAACACCGCATCCTGCGTTGGGCCACAGGGGCCCCTCCTGTGATTCTGGGCCTCCAACCACCCCACCAAATAAGATAAAACAGCTGTATTTGATTAATACAGTGAAAACTTCTGTTCCATGAAATTAACTTGTTTAGATTTCTCTAATTTCCTGTAATTCCTATATGTCTCACGTTTTTCACAATTGAGATATTATAGAACTCAGTAAACCGTGTTTTCTGTATTTTTGAGAAACTATTTCTACTTGCTGGTACCAATCTAGTGCTTTTTTTTCCTAACTCCGATTCTCATGTTGATGCATTTCATAACACTTTTAGATGGCAGGGATCTCTGGGATGTTTGCCTATAATGTTAAAGATCACATTTAGATCAAAGCATTTGAAATCCAGGACTCTTTCCCCCAAGGTTTTTGGTTTTCTAAAAATAATAAATGTTCATATCCTCAGTAGGCAGCCTTGGTTTAGTGATCTTTACAGGTTTTCTTTCCCCCCTGGGATTTTTTTGAGGGTGGGAGTGGGGGGAGGGGGCTGCACATCTAATGATGCAAAGGGCTTTCTCATGGTTCTACACTAAGGAATCCTGGAGATGCTCAGAGGACCCTATGGGATGCCATGAATTGAACCTGGGTTGGCTGCATGCAAGGCAAGTGCCCTACTGAGCTGCCTTTTTTTTTTTTTTTTTTTTTTTTTACTGTTTTGAGAGCTAGTATGGTTTGATCACATGTGGGCTGCTGCAGTAAAATCATAGAAAAGTCCACAGCCATTTCTTTTCTTTTTGTCTTCTTTATCTATTTTATTTAATTTATTTTTTGGTACTTAGGAGCCATGTTGATGGATGATGAGAGTATCAAAGCGAAAAAACATCTTGTCTGTTTGTGCATTACTTTCCTTTTATCTTCATTCTCTTTTCCTCTTATTCAGCCTTGGGTTATTTTACCCCCTCTGGACATAATATCCTAATGTTCCACGTTAAGATGTATTTTTTCTATTAGTTGATTGGAGGTGCCAGGCTAGTGTGGGATTGCTTTTTAGGTTCCATAAATATTAATGACTCTCTCTAGTAAAGCAGAGATCCTTTCCCTGAAGAATATTTTTCCCAAGTTAATTTTGCTTTTTAAAAATTTTTCTAGATAGCTTTCAAATGGAATTTCAGGACTCACTGTATCAGAGTAACTGATAAACTACCTGTCAAAACCAGACTGTTTTAATACCATTTCTTATCATTTCAGATAATACATTTAGATAGTATGGTTTGAGATTCTTCAGGTGTGTTTTTTTTTGTGTGTGTGTGTGTGTGTGTTGCTTAAAATTCCTTGTATGTTGTTTCTCTGCACCTCCGGGGAACATGAATCAAGCACTTCGGCCCTAGATTTCATCCCCAGCATGCACTTGGGCCCTGCTCCCGAGTGTTTGGCTAAGGCCTTTGCTGCCAGAACCACTTTGGCTGAATGAATGAGACAGTTGAGCCTCATTAATGTAAGCCTGGAAAGAGACAGGATAGCACTCTAATGTGAGGGATTTAAAAAGCAAAATGAAAATCGTAATTGAGTTTTAATGTCCGGCGATGGCTGTTCATTCATTTTCCCTTCCTTTTCCTACATAACTCAGCGCAGCCTTTTCCAGCTATGGGCCATATGGCTCCCGTGAGCCTCCAGGATACTGTATGGTGACAATCAAACGGTGGGGGGCAGAGTACACGTCAAGGAGCCCACATGTACGACAGGGACTCTGCCGGGAGGGAACAAGGTCAGAAGGGGGCCAAGGTAGGAACAAGGTTGACACACACTGATTTGGTTCCTTTCTCTCCACCCCCTGGATTATTGAAACTCTATTCACTGGTATCTCTACCTACATTCTTGCTCCCTTTCTACTTTATTTTTCTTAACGTTGTCTTATCCTTTGGTGGCACTAATCTTAGATCAAATGGCATAAAAATTTACAATGGTTTTTCTTTGCCTTCAGGTTAAAAGTGCTTTTTTTTTTTTGCAAGATATGCATAGTTCTTAAAGGAGCCATATGCATAGTTCCTTAAGGAGTGGAGCTGTCCCCTTTGGACCTGTTTCTTTAGCAACAGTTGAATTGCTGTCATTCCCCTGAATACCCTCCCTCCCTCCCTCCCTCCCTCCCTTCCTTCCTTCCTTCCTTCCTTCCTTCCTTCCTTCCTTCCTTCCTTCCTTCCTTCCTTCCTTCCTTCCTTCCTTCCTTCCTTCCTTCCTTCCTTCCTTCCTCCGTCCCTCCGTCCTCTTTTCCCCCCTTCCCCCCTTCCTCAGCAGTAACTCAGGGGTTGTTCTCTGAAATTCTTTCTGGCAGGATTTGGGGGACCATGTGGAGTGTGGCGGAACTGAACCCAGTCAGCCATGTGCAAGGCAAACGCCTTACCTGCTGTACTATTGCTCCAGCCCCAAGCAAGATAGTTTTTGAATGAAACTTTTTTTTTTTCTTTTTGAATGAAACTTATTTAGAAAGATGGTGAGGAGTAAGAAAAGAGAGGGATTGTGTGTTCAAGAGAGAACTCTTCAGCGTGGAAAAAGCAGACTTAGAGACAAGCAGGGTAGCTACATGATGAAGGAAGAGCATGGGCTTGAAAGCAAGCCTGCAACATACTTTCTTTATAGTTCTTTCTCCTTTTCTTTCTCTGCCTCTGCCTAGCATTTTGTCAAACTTCTTCAAGTTGTTTTAGACTTCAGCTGCTTACTGGATTAGCCTACACCCCTTTTCTGTCCATGGATCTACCCATCTGAATAGTAAATGTGTTCTTTGTTTCTTTTCCTAGTGAGATTGGAAGCTTTTAAGGGTAGGGATGGTGATATCTTTACTAGTATCCATCCAGTGTGTTGGTAATTAGACTGTTACTCATTAAATCAAAGGAATTTGGGGGCTGGAGTGATAGCACAGTAGGTAGGGCATTTGCCTTGTAAGCCGCTGACAGGGTTTGATTCCCAGCATCCCATATGGTGTCTCCTGAGCACTGCCAGGGTTAATTCCTGAGTACAGAGTCAGGAGTGACCCCTGTGCATCTCCAGGTGTGACCCCAAAAACAAACAAAAAAAAAACAAAACAAAATCAAAGGAATTTGAAGGTTTTCCAGTAGTATCAGATAATCGATTCCATGTCATTTGGCTGTTGAGATTTGAAGTGATCAGAATTCAGGATGCTTTCAGTGGCCATGGGACCTTTTCTAATAGTTTCTAACTTAACTATTACAGTTTTTTTTTGTTTGTTTGTTTTTTGCGTTGTATGTCACACCCGGCGATGCTCAGGGGTTACCCCTGGCTCATGCACTCAGGAATTACCCCTGGCGGTGCTCAGGGGACCATATGGGATGCTGGGAATCGAACCTGGGTCGGCCGCGTGCAAGGCAAGTGCCCTACCGGCTGTGCTATCGCTCCAGCCCCAACTATTACAGTTTAGAGAGAAACAGAACCATGAATTCTCCCAAAGCTTTTAGAAGCTGTGTCTGTCCTGTGCTTAACTCTGTCCTTCAGGGAAGATGGGGCCACAGAGCCAAGGGCTGTTCTGAATGGTTCACTCTGCAAATCACAAGTCCCCAGAACTTTATTTTATATGCAAAAATAGTTTAAGCACTACCTTCAGTGCCAGTCAAGGGCGGCTCTAGGGAATTGTTAAGCATACTGCCGTGGTTAATTTCTTGATGTGAAGCATAGATTGTGCTTGTTTGTAGGTCTTCTGTGGGTTTTTGTTTTTGGGGCCCATTATCTGCTGGGACCACATTGTCTTCTGGGTCCCTTTCTGCCTTAGCTACTGTTAGCAAAAGACTTTGCTTATCCGCTCCCACACCCTAGGGCTAACAATTTTTACCAAAGGATTAGTGAGTTTGGTTTGGGGTTGTGGGAGGGGCGGGGGCGGGTAGAGGTGAGTGGGGAAAGAGACAAAAGTAGTCAAGATCTCTGTTTGTTTTCCCGGATGGTGGAATCTTTTGTATTCATTTGCCTGAAAGTTACTGTGCCTAGGAAAAGGAAATAGTGGGTTTGCTGTAAAGCTAACTCTGGACCATTTTGCCTTGTGGCAGAATCTCCCTCTGGGCTCCCTTTCTCCAGGAGTACATTGTCACGCTGATGACGTCTGTTTGATGCCATCTCCCTTGGGAAAGATAAGTGCTCTACCGGAGAATGAGCACTCAACTATAGGGCCTGACACCCCACTGGCCCAGAGACACACAGGCACGCCTTCCTGAGCCCAGTTGTCAGTAACAAAACAGACGTTGTAATCTTTGGAAATGGCTGCCATGGCGCAGGTGAAGGGGGCACAGCTGATCTGGCACGCGTCCTACATGAAATATTAGCAGGCTTGGTAACGGAGAGCAGAGGAGATAAATTCCTGGGAGATAATTTGCTTCCACTAAATCACACAGCTGAGCTATAAAAATAGCAGCCTGGGACGAGGTGCACTTTGCCCTCAAGGAATCTGTATCTTCTCCCTTAGACGCCTTGAGGGAGGTTCTGGTGCCTCTCACCTCTGGGAGTGGGGAGCGCTCTGGGCTTCTCCTACCAGGCTTAGCTCCGGTTTAGAAACTTATTTGAAAGGGTAGAAACCCTCACATCGGGAAGAGCACCACAGAAAGAGGAACTGGAAAGAGAAGAAACGGTGAAAAAAAGAAGGCCAAGCTAAAAGATGAAAAGGAAAAACAGTTTTTTTGGGTTTTTTGCTTTTTGGGTCACACCCGGCGTTGCACAGGGGTCACTCCTGGCTCATGCACTCAGGAATCACTCCTGGCGGCGCTCAGGGGACCATATGGGATGCTGGGATTCGAACCGGGGTCGGCCTTGTACAAGGCAAATGCCCTTCCCCGCTGTGCTATCACTCCAGCCCCCAAAGGAAAAACAGTTCTTCAGAAGGAAAGACGGCAGGGGCTGGAGCAATAACACAGCAGGTAGGGCGTTTGCCTTGCACGCTGCCGATCCGGGTTCGATTCCCAGCATCCCATTTGGCCCCTCGAGCATCGCCAGGAGTAATTCCTGAGTGCAGAGTCAGGAGTAACCCCTGTGCATTACCAGGTGTGACCCAAAAAGCAAAAAAAATCAAGAAAAAAAAGGAAGAAAAGACAGCAACAGCTTTAGAGCCTGATTTCTTCTGAAATAAACATCACCTTGGTAGATGGTGTTTTGGCAAATCAAGTTTGTGTACCTCTAAACAGGGACACTTGAGTTCGGTTGGCTTGGGGCCACACCCAGCTATGCCTAGGGCCCACTCTTGTCCTTGCTCACTGCTCGCTCCGGGGACCATATGGGGTACTGGGGATTCATCAGGGGTGCTGGGGTCAGCTACATTCAAGGCAAACACCCTGGCCACTATACTATCTCTCTAGCCCCTAAACATATACTTAGAAAAACACATTTTAAAATGTATAGTATAAATCAACTTGGATAAAATAAGGCATCCCGTCAACTTCAAAGTTGAAACGAGACTGGGGAGATAGCACAGTGGGTAGGGTGTTTGCCGTGCGTGGGGGGGGGGCTGACCCAGGTTTGATCCCTGGCACCCCATAAGGTTCACTGAGCCAGCCAGGAGTGATCCCTGAGCATGCATTGGGTGTGGCCCCAAAAAACACCTGCCCCCCAACAAAAAAAAAAAAGAAAGAAAAAGAAAATTTGTGTGCTGAAAGGGAATTAAAAATCAGTAAACTAAACCAGTGCCACATCCTGCCCCTTAATAGTTCTTTGGGGGATGGGGGGTTTGTGGGCTGGGACTCCTTCTGGCTCTGCTTTGGGGTTGCTCCCAAAAGGATTCAGGGAACCATGAGGTGCCTTTCAGCCTTTTGGTCCCCTCATTGCTCTGAGGAAACGCCCTGGAGAGACTGCAGTCCTGTCCCATCTCCAGTGCTCCAGGAGCACCTCCCTTCCGTGTCCGTGAGCGAAAGAGACCCAAAGAGTTCAAGGGCTCTTTTTCTCTTTTGACAGGGGGTCACTAGAACCTGATTTAAAATTAAATGTGGAAATGATTCCTTGGGAAAAGTGACACATTCAGGTTTTGTGCTTTCTGGATCCCCTCCCTCCCCCCCCAGTTGCCCACACATATATTTTGAGATTATTCTAGGAAAATGAAGCAAATCAAAAGCATTGCCTAGTCATATAGGATGCCCCCTCCATTGATACACCCCCATCCCCCACCCCCATTCCCACCCTGCCCAGGTATTCCTGGAAAAGTAATAAAATCAAACTTCCGAAAATCAAATGGGCGTTCTTGTTAGAAGAGGCAGCTCTATTGATTTGGGTTTTGGCATCATACCCAGCAGTGCTCAGGGCTAACTCCTGACTGTGCACTCAGGGATCACTCCTGGTAGGGCTTGTAAGGGAGTCATCTGGGGTGAAGGGGATTGAACCCAGGTCAGCCACGTGCAAGGCACACTCCCTACTTGCTGTACAGTCGCTCCGGTCCCTAGAAGAAGTTCTATCTTAAGAACTACAAATTTGCAAGTCTTCCAGTGATCCTGGCCCTTGTATCTACTGTCCCTGGGTGTCAGCCTCATGTGATGTTATTCTATACTCCACAAATGAGTGCAGTCCTCCTATGTCTGTCGCTCTCTTTCTGACTCATTTCACTTAGCATGATACTCTCCATGTCTATCGATGTATAAGCAAATTTCATGACTTCATCTCTCCTAACAGCTGCATAGTATTCCATGGAGGCAGGGGGAGGGTGGGAAAGGGGGGGTATACCGGGTTTATTGGTGGGGGGGAATGTGCACTGGTGGAGGGATGGGTGTTTGATCATTGTGTGATTGTAACCCCAACATGAAGCTTGTAACTATCTCACAGTGATTCAATAAAATTTTTAAAAAAACTACAAGTTTGATGAAAATCAAAGTGCTGATTAAAATCAGCGTGTTGCAGGTGGTAGAGAGGGACCTTTTTGTCTGGGAGGGGTTGTGGTGACCTGCTGATACCCCTTGCTTTGGGGTCTAAGACTGAGTGGTGGGGCTTGAAACAGCCTGAAATTCCATCTGGAATCGTTGGCTTCCACCTGGGGTGGAGTTGCTGCCTTTTAACAGAATCAAGTAAAGAGAAATTCTGGGGACAGTGTAACTCAGCATGTGAGTAAGGAAAAAAAAAGAGAAGCCAGGAAGACTAGTCAGCATTGCTATTAGATGCCTTCTAACAGCTGACAAGGAAAACTCAGGGACAGAACAGTGACAAGTCATTTTGTTGGTAGATGAAAATTTGTGGTAATGCTCCTGCCCCCAATTTGTGTTTTGTTTTTACACTGTTGGATATTCACCATTGAACTTGGAGTTGGTTCCTAAATATTGGATATTTATATTGGACTTTCCTTAGGCTATTATGTTAGTCTGCATATTGGGTATAATTTAAACTTGACATTAGTGGTTTTGCATCTTGTTTTGGCTTATTCTGTTTTAGCCATGATTCAGTCCTTCTGATGAGTTTTATTTCCCTGCTTAATTTTTAGTCACGGGTTGCATATATTATTATTTCTTTTTTTAGGAACAGAATGGCTGAATATTTAAATATATGTGAATTTTTAAATAAATGAATATCTTGTTTTGGTGTATAACTCATCAATGTTCATCTTTCAAAATCTAATGAGAACTTGGTAATTGAGGTACTTCTGGTGGAAAATAGAGCAGTTAACTTGTTAATAATAATAACCAAATATATTGTGGCTTAATCTCATCTATTTCTAACAACTACATTATAAGGTAGGTGTTTTTGTCCATACTTAAAAAAAAATACAGCATGAAACTTCAGGTAAAGAAATAACTTGCCCTGGGTATAGAAATCCAAGCATTTGCCTCCTACCCAGTGTCTTTAATGGCATGCTCAAGTTTGTCAGTGATAACCTAAAAATAACCTGGGAAATAATCCATAGGGATAGGGTGACCAAATGGGAAATTCTCCCGTTGCTCTGGATCTCTGTTTATTACGCTAGCAACCCTGAGGTGACTGACAAGAGTGTCTTCGTTCCACACCCCACCCCACAGTACTTCACTCCCTGGAAGAGCCCTACCCCCAGCCCTCCCCTGCCCCCCCCCTCAACTTTGACTGCACTTGGAATCACTGGAGTTTAAAACAGTGCACAGACACACACACACACACACACACACACACACACTCAACTTTGCACTTAGAATCTGGAATCACTGGGGCTTGAGATACATCACACACACAGAGACACACACACACACTCAACTTTGCACTTAGAATCTGGAATCACTGGGGCTTGAGATACATCACACACACAGAGACACACACACACACACACTCAAATTTGCACTTAGAATCTGGAATCACTGGGGCTTGAGATACATCACACACACAGAGACACACACACACACTCAACTTTGCACTTAGAATCTGGAATCACTGGGGCTTGAGATACATCACACACACAGAGACACACACACACACACTCAAATTTGCACTTAGAATCTGGAATCACTGGGGCTTGAGATACATCACACACACACACACACACACACACGCACGCTCTCACACCCTCAACGTTGACTGCACTTGGAATCACTGGAGCTTAAAACAGTGCACAGACACACACACACACACACATATACACAACTTTGCACTTGGAATCTGGAATGACCAGGACTTGAAATACATCTCTCTCTCTCTCTCTCTCTCTCACACACACACACACACACACACACACACACACACACACACACACACACACACACACACACACCCGACCCCCAACTTTGACTGTGTTTGGAATCACTGGAGGGCTTAAACACCCACCTGTCTGCCCCCCTCCCTGGGTCTATCCCTTGAGATTCTGATTTAATGATTTAATGTGAGCCAGGATTTTTAAAAGCTCCCTAGGTGGTGTTCATGTGCAGATGAGGTTGAAAACAACTGCCACAGGCTACTTAGGCACAGCCCTGGCCTCCACCTGCTGCCTCTTCATTCATTTCTTTATCTGGCCTAGAATACACAGTTCATCCCTTTATCTGGCCTAGAATACACAGTTCATCCCTTCGTGATCCTGCCCCTGGCCTTGCCTCCTAGTCTGACCTGTGATCCTGACTCGCCTCATAATTTCCAGCTTCTCCACCTGCAGAGGTTAATCACGGGCGCGTGATGGGTGCGACTCCACATGCTCAGATCTCGGCTCAGTCCACAGTGATACCTCGAGTGCTTGGTTTCTTGTTGAGCTGTGACTCCCCTTCTTGGCTGATTCACTTGGAAATCTTCACTGTTTGCCCCAGTTCTAATCAGATTGGCTGGACTCTTGTCTGCGGATCCTGCCGTGCCATTGTTTTCTTTCACATCTGCCCCCATTGACTCACTTTTTAATTAAAAACTGTGTTGAACTATGGTCACTCTAGACAAGAACTGAGTGTTGAAAGCAGGTAAAGGAGAACCTCTCAGCATCTGTATTGCAGACCACAATGCCTAAAATAAGAGAGGGAGGGAAGAAGGGAGAGAGAGAGAGAGAGAGAGAGAGAGAGAGAGAGAGAGAGAGGTGCTTGCCATAGAGACAGGCTAGGATGGGGACACTTGAAAGGGTGGGAGGGAGGGAAACTGGGGACACACTGGGAAATTACACTGGTGGAGGGATGGGTGTTGGAACATTGTATAACTGAAACACAGTCATGAATGATTTTGTAATGCTCTATCTCACGGCGATTCAGTAAAAATGAAAAAGACCGGGAGAATGCTGTAAAAATAAATAACTATTGAATTGAGGTGAAAATTGAAAGTATATACCGATCTTTCAAAAATAAAAATGCACCAACCGTATGGCACTAAATCGTGGTCTTTAAAACTTCATCTGAAAGAATATAGTAATTACAAGGATAAAAATATGTCCATTAATCATTCTTCCCCCTTATAGTATTTACTAAGCTGAAAACCCTTTTGCATCGAGTCACTTCAACCCTTTTACTCACTGCCAGGGCTCAGGAAAAGCTAGTGTTTATTCTCTGTGACCGCATCTCCCCTCCCATTCATTTACGTCCTAACCTGTTTTTATCTCTCTCCCCCTGTCCACAGTGCTCTGAGGTCACCACGAACACACACTCAATGGGCATTTTGGTTCTGTCCTGAACTCTCCTTAACTTTCATGGTGTTACTTTCTTGAACCCTTTCAAAAAGGGAAAAAAACTATCTTGCCAAAGAAACTCTTCTGCAACGTACCTTTCTTCCTCACTGTCTTTTTAAATTTTTTATTTGGTTTGGGGGCCACACTCAGCGGTGCTCAGGGAATCTCCTGGCAATGTTCAGGAGACCCTATCTGGTCCAATGTTCAGCAATTATTTGGGATTAGCTGCATTCAAGGCAGGTGTCTTGACACCTATACTATCCCTCTGAGCCTAGTTCCCATATATTTTTATCTCTAGATCAAAGCCACTTTTCTGAGTTATGTATTTGTTTCTGAGTTTTTTGTTTGTTTGTTTGTTTGCTTTTTGGGTCACACCTGGTGTTTCTGGCTCATGCACTCAGGAATTACTCCTGGCGATGCTCGGGGGACCGTATGGGATGCTGGGAATTGAACCCGGGTCAGCTGCATGCAAGGCAAACGCCCTACCCGCTGTGCTATTGCTCCAGCCCCTGAGTTGTGTATTTGTTATATATTTTTATATAACCATACTGAATTGTAGTATTGTCGATTTATTCAATCCTTTATGGAGTTGACAGCATACTATATATTATTTTGCTCAGCGCAGGAGAACTTGTTTCCTGGAGTGTATCTGCAAATGTGATTCATTGAAAATCTGCCTCACAATTATTTGGAATTATTACAAAAATGTAAAATTTCAGAGCTGAAAAGATAATTCAGTGGAGTGAGTTAGTGCAGAGTTTTGTATACTGGAGGTCCGGGATACCCACGAGGCACCATATGGTCTCCCAGCATCGCTGAGTTTGGCCCTCTCAAAATACAGATACCTTGGCTCTGCACCTGAGTCTTTAACTTGTGATCTTCTACCTGTGTCTTCTGTGTGTGTGTGTGTGTGTGTGTGTGTCTACCACTGAGTTCTATCCTAGCAACCCATGACTAAATGTGTACTAAACGTTGAAAAACACTTACCTGCTGGATCAGAGATACTGATACGTGATGAACTAAGAGTAACACTGAAGTTAGTGCATTTAAAACAATGCTCATTGCTTTCCCACTAGCTTATATTGCACAGGTATTATGAATGGTGCTGCTAGTTACCTGCCCTAAAACTGGGATTCAACGGTGGTCAGTTCCTGTTCTCCCTCATAGCCTCCACCTCTGCCCCCTTGTTGTCCATAAGCTAAGCCCCATGAATTCTGAGTTCTTTCTCTCTACTTCTCATTTTTTCCCCCATCTTTCTGTTGCTTCTTTAATTACACACTTTTTCTTCTGGGGACTTCTATTTTCCTTGCCTTCTATCTCCCCTGCCCCTGTTCTATTATCTATCCATTAATTATCTTTGTTGTTTCCTTATATCCCTGCATGGCTATTTCTCACCTATACGATAAGCTCTGCCTCTGTTCCTCCTTGTCTGTGATGTCGAGAAAGAGTTTATAGCAGAGTTGAGTCTTAAAGGAGTGCCTCTCCAACTTGAAGGTGCCTATGAATCATCTCGGGAGCTTGTTAAAAAGCAGATTCTGGTTTAGTAGGTCTGGGGGTGGGACTCAAGGGTGCTGAATTTCTAGCAAGTTCCCCCGTGCCAATGCTGCTAGTCAGAGGAGCACACTTGGAATATGAAAGTCTTAAGAAGGATTATCTCATAAGAAAGGCACACAGCTTCCTTCTTTTGGCCCTCATGCTTTCAGTATCGTCTCTGTCAGGCTGCATTACAGAGACTGTACAGAAGTTGTTCCTGCATTTGAGGACCATATCTCCTAGTCACGGTTTGGTGCCTGGGATCAAATCCAGGGCCTCATGCATGTGAAACGTGCACTTGACCTTTGAGCCCCATCCCTGACCTTCTGTCCTAGTCTAAACATATGAAATGCTGTCAAGATTTTACATCCCCCACAGCCTGAACATAGAAGAAAGGAAAACACTCAGGGTTCAGGAGGAGTTTGAAGGAGATTGAAGGAAGAGTTAGAGCAGTGGGTTAGACTTGTCTGCTGACTTCATCTCAGTGTTGCTTTCCAGTGATTTTTTTTCCCTCATTGTAGGGTTTTTCCTGGCTTTTGGCATACCAGATATTTTCTTAGACAGCAGAGAGTTTGAAGTTAGCTTTGTTGGGTACTGGATATTTTTATGTTTCTGGACACTTGACTCTACCTCCTCAATTCGGGGGTCCTAGTGGGCTCTGCCTGTGTTCCTTCCTCTGTGCCATACCTGGAAATTGTCTCAGAGCGCTAAGCTTGGACCATGGGACCTCTTTGCCCTCAGGGATTCTGTCTTGGACCAGGTTCTTAGATGTCCTATGATTCTGTCTCAGAATCGTGACAGCTCCAGGTCTTTGGGCGGATGGCCTTGGGCAAACATCAGCCAGTTACTTGTTCTTTCCTCATTTCTGAGAGGTAGGGCAGCTTTCCATTCTTTTTCCAGCATCTTAGATACATTTAGATACACATTTAGTGCATTTGTATTTGGGGAGAACTTATTATATAAGAACATCCATCTATCTGTCTATGTCTGTCTGTCTATCTATCTATCTATCTATCTATCTATCTATCTATCTATCTATCTATGTAGAATGTATTATGAGAACATCTGTCTGTCTATCTGTATCTGTCTATCTATGTTGAACATATTATATGAGAACATCTGTCTATCTATCTGTCTGTCTATCTATCTATCTATCTATCTATCTATCTATCTATCTATCTATCTATCTATCTATCTATCCTAGCTCTATGCATTTAAAAATCCCTGGAAGGGGGTCAGAGTGATAGTACAATGGAGTGTGTGGTTGCCTTGCACATGGCTGACTCAGATTTAATCCCTGGCATCCGATATGATCCCCTGAGCTCTACTTGTAGTAATTCCGAGCTCAGAACCAGGAGTAATCCTTGAACATTTTCTGATGTGGCCCCTCCAAGAAAAAAACCTTGGAAAGATAAGCACAAAACTGTTAATTTTGGAAATTTGGAGAAGGCTGGTGATAGGAATGAGGCAGTGAAACGATAGGAGGTTTTATATGAACCTCTTAATAGTGATTTAAATCATCATGTGAATCATCATTATCAGTTCCAATTTATTTATTTTATTTTTTTATTTTTACACGGGTTTTCACAATAACTTATTACACTCAGTGTTCTAACACCAATTCCACCACCATTACACCTTACTACCACCATTATTTTGAATTTCCCCACCACCTCCCAAGCCTGACCCATAGGCAGATCCTATTTATTTTGTATTGCTTATTAAGAATAATTTGTTAAAAAATGATTCAAAAAGTTTTCCATAGAGGAGAGTGTATGAAGATTGTTGTATCTCACCTTGGATCCATTAAGCCCTTGTCTAAGAGATTACTAACATGTTATTACAGCTTGAGGCTGAGTCTTGTATGCAAATATATAAAGTTTTCAATTTTTTATCTATTTATTTTTAATTAAGATCAGTTGCCTTTTACTTCACATCCCATCCGATGTGGTGTGCTACTCCTAGTACACCAGTGGCTTAGATATGAGATGTAGCTCCAGGAATTCTAAAATTTTAAATAGGGTGATATCACTGGAGTTAAATTTTTAACTGGATGGTGACTTTGGGTTCATAGGCATCTCTGCAGCTGTGGCTCTCTTTCTCGAGATTTATTTGTGAGTGTCTGGATCATGACTGTTGGTGAGCTTATATGGCTCCAGAGGCAGTTGTTCATGGGTGTGACCGCCAGGCTTCTGGAAGAACAGGGAGATGGGGGAAGGTGGGGGTCTCTTCATTTTGTTCACTTAAAGGTATATTCAAACATGATGGCTTCTCAGTATCTGTATTGCAAACCATAATGCCCCAAAGTTGTGGGGGGGGGGGTGGAGGGTGGTGGCAAGAGGGATAGAAAGGGTATGGTGGTAGGAAATGTCCTCTGGTGGAGGGATGAGTGTTGGGACATTGACTGAAACCCTATTATAAAAGCTTTGTAACTATATCTCATGGTGATTCGATTAAAATAAATTAAAAAGCATAAATATGTATACACAGCAAGGTAGCAACAAAGGTCCCAAGACAACATAATAGGAGTACTGATTCACACAACTGAGTTGGTGGGGACAGAGGGGTTGAAAGGGAAGGGTGTTAGGGTCCTTAAAAATAAAAATAGAAAGGTATTTTCCTGGGGCAGTGGTGGGTGCTGAGTAATTGTGTTTCTGAAAACGGGGTGGTCACCACAGCAGTTGGGGAAACCTCTGTAGATTGGTATATTTCAGACTGGTCAAGGAACAGTTCTTCAAAATTTCCCAATCTGCTTAGACCGATACTTCGGTTAATTGCAATAAAAATAAACCACTGATCAAGTAATGGATCAAAGGTGAGTGTCATGGCACTGTCACACTGCTAAGCACACTTCAAAGTGCTCTCTCGCTACTTCTACTCATCATCAGTAAGTTTCAGAAAGCTTGTGGATCACCTGCTTATAGATGGTACTTCATTATTTTCCCTGTTGGTTTAAATTTTCTTCTGCTGCAGGTAAACCAGTTCTCTTTCTGTAAAGATGTTTGTCTTGGCTTATTTGAAACAGTAGGTGTTTGTTCCAGCCTGCTCCTGCCTTAATTAGGGGAGCATGTCTTCACCTAACTGCTGTAGGTAATGATACTAGGGTACCTCCAAAAGCTATGGGTGGATAGAATGCTTTTCATCGAGCCTAAGATGCATGCATTCTGCTGTTCTGATCTTCTGAAAGGGTCTTATTGGTTGGGCTTTATGCTATTAAGTCAGGAAGATGCCAAAGACTTCAAAGTTATTAGAACACAGGAGCACATAGGTCTTTAAAGATCTTTCAGATGATGCCATGATTGTTCTAGCCGCTAATTACTGGTGAGTGCTTGGAGACTTGCTTATGAAAAGGAAAGAGGAAGTCATCGCTGACTTCCTTTGGAATAAATGTCTGCTGAATGGCATCTTTTTGTTGTTTGATTTGAGAGCCACACCCATAGGTGCTCAGGACTTACTAGGATGGAACTCAAGTCCACAGTATGCAAGGCAAGCTCCCCATCCTCGGCCCCAGCGAATGGCATCTTTTTGTTGTGAGAACCTTTAATCACAGGTGGACCACTCTGTTTTCTCTATAGACTGGACTTCCCTCTTTCCGGGCTGCAGTATTCTTGGGCTGGATCGGCACAGAGAGTCTTGGCCAGTTTGCTTGTGGGTTGGTGGCACTACATCATATCCGGTGTCATTGATAGCTACCTTTTCATCCTTGAGATTTTTATTAGAAATTTTTTTTTTAGTGAAGCAAGATAATTTTTATTATTTTCTCCCTTTTTATTGAACCACTGTGATTGTGTTCCAGTCATCCATGTTCCAACACTCAGTCCTTCACCGGTGTACATTTCCCACCACCATTGTCCCCAGTTTCCCTTCTGCCATCCCCTGCTCTCCCCCCCACCCCCACCCCAGTCATTGAGATTTTTGTTGTTCTTTCCTTCAATATTTCTCTGGTCTGCCATCATCATCCTGAGCTTGTGGATGGTGGCAATCCTGTCTGTTATCCTGACATATTACTTGCCAAACCAGCAACTTGGTACTTCTAGACTGTTATAGAAGTTTGTTAACATTGCCTGTTTACCCCCCATGCCCCCTGTACTTTCTGGTAGGACTGAACTGTCCTTCCTTTCTTTTCCACTGTGTGTTTAGTGATTGCCTGGCATTGTCCCTGGCACGAGGCACGCAGCAATTACTGGTAGTATTTAGTTCCAACCTTTAATGAACCATTCATTCTACTTAGTTTTGGTTCTCCTGTTTTATTTTCTTCCATTTCCTTTAAAAACCTCGCAGTCTTAAAAGCAATTACTTTAGAGAGACTGCCCTGAGTGGAGCTTGGAGTAGGGTCTGTGACCATAGGCAGTGAGGTCAAGCCTGATGGTTGCTGGAAAATGAAATAATGCCGTGAGTGTTGTTGAGGGGGCAGTGGGGATTACAGAGTCTCACACATGCTAGCCATGTGTTGTATCTCTCATACAACCTCCCTGGACTCCCAGTGTAAACATTTAAACAGTTTTATTGATAGTGTGATAATACTTTATGTGGAGTTGGCACTGCTTGATTTTTTGTTTGTTTGTTTGTTTGTTTGCTTGCTTTTTGGGTCACACCCGGCGATGCACAGGGGTTACTTCTGGCTCTTTGCTCAGGAATTACTCCTGGTGGTGCTCAGGGGACCATATGGGATGCTGGGAATCAAACCCCGGTCCACGTGCAAGGCAAACGCCCTACCCACTGTGCTATTGCTCCAGGCCCAAGCACTGCTTGATTTTTGAGAAGTAACATATGTATCCTTTGCCTTTCAGCCGGCTACACCTCAACAAGAAAGCAACAGACAAACAGCCATATAGCAAGCTCCCAGGAGTATCTCTTCTGAAACCCCTGAAAGGAGTGGATCCTAACCTAATCAACAACTTGGAAACATTCTTTGAATTGGATTATCCCAAAGTAAGTAGTGTTGTGTTCATTTGGAATGAACTAGATGAATATTTGTTAGTTTTTCTCTTTTCTCTTGGTAAACACTTGAAAAGGATGATACAGTATAAGGTAAAGGTGTTAAAAACTCCTGATAATGTCCCTCTCATTGGACTTACATGTTAAGTCAGAGGGCAGAAATAGGATTGAGAAACTGAACTGTCAGTTCCTTTTGTAACCAC
Source organism: Sorex araneus (assembly GCF_027595985.1). Taxonomy (NCBI): domain Eukaryota; kingdom Metazoa; phylum Chordata; class Mammalia; order Eulipotyphla; family Soricidae; genus Sorex; species Sorex araneus. The sequence continues at coordinate 23,151,600 of NC_073302.1, read as the reverse complement.
CCGTAACCACTGTCAGAATCGGTAGTACCTGAGACTGGGAGACTAGTGGGTGCCTGGTCATTTAAGCAGGGAAGATGTATTCCTTCTGAGCTGTGTGCAAGCGCCTGGGGCTGGAGGCAGGGAATGAAAAATCATGCCCAGTGGTATGAATGGACAGACAGAGGGACAGATAGAAGGAAAATTAATTCCCTGGGAATCTGGACTAGATCTATTTCTGGGATGATGGGGCTTCATGCCTGATTTTTAATTGTATTAATTTCTCTGGTTTTTTTTTTTTTTAATTGAATCGCCGTGAGAACACGGTTACAAAGCCTTCCAGTTTAAGTCTCAGTCATACAATGATCAAACACCCATCCCTTTACCAGTGCACATTTTCCACCACCAAGAACCCCAGTATACCCCCATCTCACCCCTCCCCCTGCCTATGTGGCAGATGATTTCCCCTTTACTCTTCTCTCAACTTTGATCACATTCAATATTTTGACAAAAGACCCACCATTATTATTTGGAATTTTCCCCAACAATCAGACCTGCCATAAAGGCATCATTAGGTAATTTGTTTTCTATTGCTGATCTGAAGAGCATATGATGATTTTGGATTTCTGATATTTTAGTTATAAGTCTGGAGGGATTTCTGCCAAAAGCCGCTGGGTTCCGAGGTTGGTCTGTTTGCCTCTGGGATCCCTCCATCCCATGAGGCCCCAAGTGTCATGTCACTGCAGTCTCATAGCTGGCTGTCCAATAGGCGCTGAGAAGGTGGTGCCACTGTGCCGCCCGGGAGAAAAGGCAGAAGGGACAAACACCTTTCCCCACCCAGGGTGGCATAGCGCTGTAGTTTAATGCTCAGTCCAGATGCATTTCTGCCAAAAGCCGCTGGGTTCCGAGATTGGTCTGTGTGCCTCTGGGATCATGGCCCTTCAGGTGCCAGCAGCCGTTCGTGGGAGGCAACTCGGGGCCTTGTCAGCATGGGGAGAGGGGCCGGTTCCACCCCCCATCCCATGAGGCCCTGCATGTCACTGCTCTCTCTCTAGTTTTGGGCAGGGGCAGACGCTAGATCATTTATTTTCCATTGCTCACCTTGCATATCAGGAAAGGTCATGCGGCTGCGTAAGCCATGCTTGTAGAAGCTCATGGTCGCCGGGATTCCATCCGAAGAAGGCGGGGAGACCACACCTGCTCCATCTGGGGGTCCCAGAGATATCGACTCAGTCTGGGGCCCGGAGAATTCTCCGGTGTGGTGGTGCCTGCTGGGTTTCTTCACTGCTGAGTGCGGCAAGGTGGCCGATTTCTCTGGATTTTAATACTTGTTTTCCCCCCTTTCGTTTATCGATACAATCTGTAGGTCTGTAAAGTCCTCATCACTGCAGGACTTTCAGTTGGGAGAAATTTTTTTCTCTCTTTCCTTAAGTTTCTTAAGAGACTTATATTCCTCGATATTTTGGGTTTTTTGGGGGGCTAGTTAACTTCACTTTTTTACTTGCCTCTTTGTGGCACTGCATTCATTTAGATTTTGCCACCCAGATAGCCCTGCCTTCATCAGGACAATGTAGCCTAAGTAAAGAAAAGGTAGATGATAAGTATACACCGATCTCTCCTAGTGACTGGTTTTCATGATCTTATTTCTTCTTCTTTTTTTTTTTTTAGCCCTTACTTTTCTCAGGAGCACCAATGAAAAGAATAGAAAAGATACAGACGTGATAGCCTTAATGCAGCTCTTTCCCAATATGTAGATATGAGTATCATCCAGTTACTTTTAGTGTTAGCTCTCTACTATAACTTTAGGAATTTTGGAGTCTAGATATGTGAAACTAATTAAAGCAATAGTATATCTTCCAGTTTGTGTATAATAATTCAGAGTACATTTGTATAATTTTTAAAAATTAAGGTTTAAGTACTTGATTTTTTTTTTTAATCAAGCTAACAGTGAAAGTGCAGTCTTTCTTCTTTTTTTTTTTGGTTTTGGTCCACATTCAGTGCTGACTCCTGGCCCTGCACTCAGGGATCACTCTTGCCAGGGCTCAGGGAACCATATGGGATGCCAGGGATGGGACCAAGGTCAGCTGCAAGCAAGGCAAGCGCCCAGGGACCCACTGAACTATGGTTCCAGCACTGGAAGTGTGTGGTCCTTTCTAATTCTGAATGATGTAAAGAACACTAATTTTGAATTTTTTGCAATTAGAAAAATGAAATTATTTGAAACCTCTTTCGTTGCAAGTAAATGCAAAGAAGAGTTTAAACTTCTGAAAGAAAAAAGTTGTATCGATTTTGATTGAATCTCACAGCTTAGAATCATGTGCATCTTCCTGTGTGAGACTTGGTCTCACAGCTCTAGTTTTTATAACCCTTTGCTCTTTCATGGGTCAACCCCTCATACAACTTAGTTCTGGTTTTTATGCAGCTTCTCTTCTGGAATTACAGTCTGGTTGTTTCAGTGGCTATGAAAGTTAGTGTGAGTTTAAGTTGTAGAACATACTTGTCTCAGGAACATATTTACCCATATTAAAATTGGGATGAATTGATATTTTTTTTAATTTCTCTGAATGAAACTGGGCATTTAAAAATTACAACTTGGGATTACTCAAGCATCTTGTTTTACTTCTTTTGATTTTGGACCACATCCAGCTCTTTCTCAGGGATCATTCCTAGTTCCTAGCAGGGCTGTGGGGACCCAGTGCTGTTCCAGGAAGTGAGCCCAGGTCATCTGTGTACAAAGCTAGAGCTCTCCCAAGGCCTTACGCGCTGTATTATTTTTCGGGCCCGTTTTTATTTTTCAGTCCGAAACTCATTGCTAATTCTAAAGGTATCTCTTATTAGTCATGCCGTTTGGTAAAGAGAGGAAAGATAGTTTGGATCTGCAATCTAAAGAAGGTTTTGATCGCACCTTATTTTATTTTATTTGCTTTTCAAAAGACTAAAAAAAAACACAGTGGTGAGTATTCTGCAGGGGAGTGGAGCTGAGCCAGTGAACTCTGGCTGGCGTGAGGGCGAACAGATGAGGCTATTGTCACACACACAGGCCTCCTGTGACCGCCAAGCCCCAGCACGCCTGATTACTGACTTTTTTTCTTATTGTCGAGTGTAAACATTCTTTTAAGAAAGAATGGAAATACTTTCATCCTGCAGTTTTGGGAGTTCGAGGTGGGGTGGGGGAGGGGTGCACAAACCTGCCCGTGTTCAGGGCTCACCCTTTTTTTTAAATTTTATTGAATCACCGTGGGATAGTTACAAGCTTTCACGTTTGGGTTACAATCTCACAATGATCAAACACCCATCCCTCCACCAGTTCAGGGCTCACTCTTGGCCGGGCCCAGGGGCCATGTGGGGTGCTAAGGATTGAACTGGGGTCAGCCAAGTGTGTGGCAAGTGCCCCGCCCGCTGTACTATTTCTCTGGCCCTACATTGTGGGTATGACTTATCTTTCTGTTCTTGGGCTGAGGATACTATAAGTCTTTTTTTTTTTTCTTTGTGGAAAAAAGGAAAAGAACACATTGAAGTTTTTCATTTTTTTTTGTTTAACCTTGGATATGCAAGATGTTTACTACTGGATCTAGCTGTGAATTTTTAGGTTGACATTTTGGTGGGACCAGAGAGATTTCTCTGTCTTAAGAACCTACCGTATATGGATACCTAGTTCTTTTGGGGGAAAATGTCGTTTCTTAGGAAAGATTATCAGAATGAGAAAGTGATATGTTCGTTTTCTATTAAATTGAATATAAGATGTCCTTTGGGCAGAGTTTTAGCACCGACAGTGACCTTTTTAAAAATTCTGGCCATAGGAGATCTTTTTAATTCGTGATCAGTTATTAACCTCACTGTTAATAACCACAGGAGGCCATAGGAGATCTTTTTAATTAGTGATCAGTTATTAGCAGTGAGGTTAATAACTGATGGCTAATAACTGAAGTTAATATGGTAGCTGATACTCATTTTTCATTTTTTTTTCAAACACACTTCATTTACAGTGTTCTAGTTCTGCTGTTTAGATTCTTCGTTGTCAGTAGTGTGGCTCTCCTTAAGAGGAATTATTTTTTGACTAATCTTTTAACAAAGAATCCAAGAAGGTTGAAAATAGGAACATTTATTATAAGACTGACCATACTTGGAATGAAACTAAAGTCTGATAGATTGGGGATTTACCAGATTTGAAAACCCATATAATTTACATAGCTCTAGAATCAGATATGTATTCAGTTTCATCAGAACTTTAAACTCAGAGCAATTTTCTTGTAAAACTCTGCATTAATCTAACATACATTCGTTACTTTCAGTGCCAGAGAATATCCTGAGCAGTTGAGGTTTAAAGTTTGTTCAAGAAGACTTGGACCATACCTCCAATTTAATAAGGTTTTTGATATCAGAGACAGCTGGAAGTTATCGATTTGTTATGTGTCTGAACATAGTTAAGATAATACTGAGTTTCATTTGAAATCTGGCTAATCAGAAGGTATTTGTTTATCATTTGAAGTTAATTTTTGTTTGTTTGTGGTTTTTTTTTTTGTTTTTTTGGGTCACACCCAGTAATGCACAGGGGTTACTCCTGGCAGTGCTCGGGGTATCATATGGGATGTTGGGAATTGAACCCGGGTCGGCCACGTGCAAGGCAGACACCCTACCCGCAGTACTATCGTTCCAGTCCCTGAAGTTAACTTTAAGAAGTATAATCAATAAAACTTAAACTTTGAATTTCAATAGAGGTAAACTCTCTCTCTCCCGTTCTCACAAAATTTGCTCTAACGTACTGTAGGCTCCCCACCCCCGGTTTGAGTATATTTCTCTGTATTTTTCTTGACAATAAGGACTTAAAACTAAGATTAGTCTTTTAGTTACATTTTATGAAATTGAAATGCTTTGAAGTTTTCCTTTCACGGTATTTACTCAGACCTGAAGAACGCCGACTCCAGGAAAACATTAAGAAAGCTTTGCTCTGGTTGGAAAAAGAAATCCATTGAGAGCAAGCCTGGCTCCAAAGCAGAGTACCAGAGGAAAGCTAATTGTTACTCTTATCCTCTGGAAAGCCACCGTTGAACCTTTCTAATCTTCATAGTTCAGATCATTGTCTCTTTGGCAGCTGCACAGAGCAATGTTTTGAAAGTCGAGTTTGGAGGATGCTGACGATTTAGAGACATAGAACCACCCCCTAGGAAATTTCAGGGCTGTGCCAGGAGTGGTGCCCTTCCCAGGCTAAGATATTCATCTGGTTATTATAAGTGACTTAATAATTTTCACATCTTTTGAATGGAAGTTTGGGTCAGTCATTAAAGGTAGGAGTTGGAGCAAGTATATAATGCAAATATATAAGAGCAGTAGGTGGAATGAAGGGGAAAGCACAGTGCCTCTTCCCCGTCACAATTATTAAGAAAATGTGGTTGGTTTGTTTTTTCGCAGAGGGGAAAAAGAAATTTTATTTTGTTAGCTTAACCTTCATTGATCGAAGGTCTGTCTGGTCCTTAAGTGCTGAACCACTCATTTCTCTTACTGCCAGTTTTTGCTGCTAAATGTAAGGCAAATGGTAATTAATCATTGTGCTTGAGGACACTGTAAACATTTTATTTCTTCCTTTTCTTGGGGCATGTTTATCAATGGAAATAATTAAACTGGCCTTCCTGTTCCCTGAGTTAGTCCTTGCCTGTTAGTCACTTAGAAAGTTGTGCCTGTGGCTCTTGTTATTTTTTAGATCAGAAAGGTAAATAGCTTTGTTAAATTTTCATGGACATGAAACTCTCGCCTTTCCTTAAAAATGTTTAACCTACTGGGCCCAAGTGATGTTACAGTGGGTAGGGCACTCCCCTTGCATGCAGTGGAAATAAGTTTGTTCCCCAGCACACCATATAGTCCTCTGAGCACTGCCAGGAATAATCCCTGAAAACCGCTGGGTGTGGCCCAAAACACAACACACACAATGTTTAGCTAAGTCAGCATGAATTTATCACCACATCACTTTCAAAATTTTTTTTCATATTCCAGAAAATAATAAGGTAGTATCTCCATTTATCAGAGTAGGCACTTAAAAAGTTTTTTAGTAGTTTGCTAAATGGTAACTTAGACACTTACTCAAGATTATTATAAACCTGGGCTGGAGTATAGGGCTAAGTAGGGGGTGAAGGCACCTGCTTTCATGCCACCGCCCCATTTTGATCCCCAGCACCACATGATCCCTTGAACTATCAGGAGCAACTCCAGAGCATTGCTAGGTGTGGCCCCTACCCAGGAAAAGTAGATCACTATTAACCTGACGATGTCTGAAGCCCCAGAGATTCTATTGCAAAAGTACAATGGATGGGCCGGAGAGATAGGACAGTGGGTAGGCCGCTTGCCTTGCATGCAGCTAACATGGGTTCGATCCCTGGCACTATATATGATCGCCTGAGCCCCACCAGGCATGATCCCTGAATGCAGAGTCAAGAGTAAGCCCTGAGCACTGCTGACTGTGGCCCCCAAACAAAAGTAAGTATAAATGGAGCTGGATGTGGTGTGACGTATTAAACAGGCTCACCCTGTGCAAGACAAACACCTTAACTTACATGCTTTTTTTTTTTTTTTGCTTTTTTTGGGGGGTCACACCTGGTGATGCACAGGGGTTACTCCTGGCTCTGCACTCAGGAATTACTCTTGGCAGTGCTCAGGGGACCATATGGGATGCTGGGAATCGAACCCGGGTCAGCCGAGTGCAAGGCAAATGCCCTACCTGCTGTGCTATTGCTCCAGCCCCAACTTACATGCTTTTTGTCTGGCCCTTTTGTTCCCTCCCCACCCAGTCATTTGGAGGAGGGAGGTCAAGGGGCCGCATTCAGTATGTTCAGAGCCTACTCCTGTCTTCCTCCCTGGCTCAGTGCTCAGGGATCACTTCTGGCAGGGCTGGGGGACCGAATGAGTTGGCCGTGTGCAAGGCAAGCACCCTACCTGCAGTACTATTGTCCCAGCTCCCAGATTCTCTCTTTTAAGTGCTTGCCCCAGGAAAATTTTGACATAGCTGGTTAAGTGCTCTTAAATGACTTCCTTAGTTTACTATCTAACATAGAAGCAGGCAAAATAAAACACTGAGGGTCAGCGAGAGAGTACAGCAGATAAGGCTACATGCACGTAGCCAACCAGTGTTTGATATGGTCAAGTACCGCATATGGTCCCCAAGCCCTGTCAGGAATGATATTTGAACAGAGGAGAAGGCTTTGAACACAGCCTAGTGTAGTTAAGCGCTGGGCCCCCCCACCCCCCACCCATAAAAGAAGGAAATGAAAGAAATAAAAGAATATTTTATTTCCGAAAATTATTACCAATACAAAATCTAGGGGGCAGCAAAGCAGTACCGTGGTACAAGACCTGGCCCTGGGTTCTAGCTCTAGCACTCCACCCCCTCCTCCACACACCCCCCTCCCCCCCCCCCCCCCCGTCTAATGTCACATTTACTTTTTAAGAGTTTGGAAAGTTGGAAAGGCCTTTTACATTGATCTGAATTTGATTTGATTTATAATTTGCAGCATTTTCATGAAATAACAGATTTTAGGAAAGGGTGTTTTATTTTTATTTGCTTTCTTCTGCTGCTTTGACACCGTGAGCATTTAGCATCAGAGAAGATTTCTCCGTGATGATTTGGAGCAGCTTGAGATGGAGTTTAATTACTAGGCCAGGCCTCCCCAGGAAGGAATGGCAAGATGCAGCTGCCGGCTCATCTAACATCTTCCTTCTCCTGCTTGCAACCAGTTCCCCACTCTGGGGAAGTTACTGTCAATTAAAGCAAGTGCTATGCTGGGTGTATAGGTCTATTCTGAATTCTCACTTCACTTCCTGATTTTTATTGCTGGGGACAGGGCTCACACAGGGCGTGCTTTTAGGAGCTCTTGCCCGGCTCAGCTGTCTGTCACCCCTGGTGGTTCAGGGGATCAAATCCAGCTGCCATCTGCATGCCAACCCATTGATCCATCTCTCCGGCTCCACTCTGTACTTTAAAACTTAGTACAGTTGCTTGTTTTTCTTAATGTGTTTTTTTTTTTAACCCGTCACTCAGTGCTAGTAATAAGTGCTTATTTTCTTTTCAAAAAAGTTTTAACATAAATGAAATGTGTTCTTTGACTAGTATGAAGTACTCCTTTGTGTACAAGATCATGACGATCCAGCCATTGATGTGTGTAAGAAGCTTCTGGGGAAATATCCAAATGTTGATGCTAGGTTGTTTATAGGTAAGTAATCGAAATTCGAAGTAATTATTTTGCTCTAATAGTATAGTCAGTCAGTAGTATTGCATTAAACTCTTAATGTGCTTAGCTTAGCCCCATTGAAATGATTAGCATGTTTGCTTTATTCTAAAGACTGGAGGGGTATTTTTGTCATTTTATATTCATTTTTTTTAATTGACGTAGAACATAAGACTTAGATAACTGAAACTAATGAATTTCTAAGAATAGAAAGAAAGAATTCTTTTTCTGAATTATTTGTATGGCTAATAACATACAAAACAATTTCAAAACTTGTTGCTTTATTTTTTTAATTAAAAAATTTAGTCATCATGAAATTGCAGTTATTCATGATTGGGTTTCAGGCATACAGTGATTCAGTCTCTTTACTAGAGTCCACTTCCCTCCACCAATGGGGGGCTCCCCCCCATGAGTGCTTGTGATTTACAGTACTATTTTTGATAGGGCTTCACACATAGCATTTTACCACCATTGAGCACCACCCCCTGTTCCTCATTGAATATTTCTACCATAATTACTGCTCTCTCCCTGTCTTATCCTTCAGCACACGCCCACCACCCCAAGTGTTATATTTCATATCGAGTTTCCTGCCAGTTTTCATGCTCTCTGTTTCCATTGTCTTTGCGCATTTTTTTATTCTATTATATGTTTCTTTATATCCCACATCTGAGAGAGATTATTCTGTGCCCATTTCTTCTTTCCTGACTAACTTCACTCAGCATGATACTCTCCAGATCCACCCATGTAACAGAAAATTGCTTGATTTGATCTTCTCTCATGGCCTTACAATATTCCATTGTGCATAGGTACCATAATTTCTTTATCTAGTCATCTATCCTTGGACATTTGGGTTGTCTCCAGATTTGGGCTATTATGGATAGTGCTGCAGGGAACCTAGGAGTGCAAATGTCTCTTCTCCGTTTTGTTTTGGGGCCCTAGGTATGAAAAGTTTTTCACTTAAAAATTATTAAATATGTATGAAATTTTCATTTTTCTCAGTCATGTGTTTACAGAATATAGAATATGTTCATTGTTGCATCACTTCCACAATGTTTCACCTCTACCTTTAAATTTTTAGGTGGCAAAAAAGTTGGCATTAATCCTAAAATTAATAATTTAATGCCTGGATATGAAGTTGCGAAGTATGATCTTATATGGATTTGTGATAGTGGAATAAGAGGTGAGGTCTTATTTTATGGGAACTGTTATTTCATGATAAAATGCTAAAAACAGTCAAAAAACATTATTGCTAATAAAGTGGATCATTTCATTGCTGTTTCATGGTATTATAGCAAATTATGCTTATTGTGGTTTTGATATTTTTATGCTAACCTAGAAAATTACATGTATAAAAATACTTCCATTTTTAGTGGAATATTCCAGCCATTCAAAATTTATAGTCATGGACCAGAGACATAATACAGGATGCTTGCCTTGCATGCAGCTGACCCCAGTTTGATCCCTGACATTGCATGTAGTTCCCCCCCACCCATCAGGGGTGATCTCTGCACAGAGCCAAAAGTAAGCCCTGAGCACTGCCAGGTATGCCCCCCCTTCCAAGAAAAAGAAAAGTCAAGGGTCATTATAAAAGCTTCTAAGTTCTTAGTGTAGTTTTTACATTGTTCTTATGAAATTTTGCATTTTAATCGGTGGCACTCATAAGGTACTTTCTCACACAAAGAGACAGAAATGAACAGATTTTTACAAGGATACGTACATTTCAGAATTCATGGCTTTGTTCTGTAGAAAATTTCAGTATCAAGTGGAAACTTTATATAGTGAAATTATAATCTATACTTTTAAATGTTTATGTTCTTACCTTTAGTGTTCTAAATGTGAGAAGCATAACAAATTATGTTAGATATAATTGCTTCCATTTTTGGAGATGATGGTTATTAATAATCATCATTGGAGATAATCACCTCATTCCTTTTTTTTTTTTTAAATTTCATTGAATCACCGTGAGATAGTTACAAGCTTTCATGTTTGGGTTATAATCACACAATGATCAAACACCCATCCCTCCACCAGTGCACATTCCCCAGTCACCTCATTCCTGTTGCTATTTGGCATTGGATACTTTTTGCTGAGGTGATCTATCAGGTGACTTCTGCCTACTTAATATAGCACCCCTCTCCATTTATATCCCCAGAATATGTCCATTGCCCCTTTGAGGCAGCATTTGGGGACCACTGTCCTAGAATGATAGGTGTAGTATTTCAGGTAAAAAAAAAATCCACGTTAATTATACAACAGATTAAAATTCCTAAATACTTGAAGGAAATCAAAATGTAGTCATTATGTGAAATGGTATGAGATGTTTGCTATTGGATATGTACAGTGGATTTTGTTTCTTTTACCCTGAAGTTAGCACTGTAGCACTGTCTTCCCATTGTTTATCGATTTGCTCGATCGGGCACCAGTAACGCCTCCAATTTGAGATTTGTTGTTACTGTTTTTGGCATTTTGAATATGCCACATGTAGCTTGCCAGGCCCTGGCACGTGGGTAGGATACTCTCGGTAGTTTTCCAGGCTCTCCAAGAGGGACAGAGGAATCGAACCCAGGTTGGCCTCGTGCAATGCAAACGCCCTACTCGCTGTGCTATTGCTCCAGTTAGTAGAGGCTTAGCAGTTTTTAGTAATCAGCATTGATACACTTCAGTGAACTCGTGATCAGAGACTGTTTCTCACATTTGTTCTTAGATTATTTGCTGTTGTTTGTAGGTTACTTTTTCAGCATGCAAATCGATCAGGTATAATCTCCTTTGATTCCTCCTGGCAGCTATATAAGATAGATTATCTCATACCCTCTGAGAAAATGGGTGCTCATTTCCTATGGCTAGGAAATGGGGAGCCATTATAAGAACTGAGGTGCACTGACCTCTGCTCCTATATCTTGTACCTTTCCCCCTTAAGACACAGAGGTCGTGATTCCACTTTAGAGGCTCTGACAGGGGGGTGGAGGGTGTAGTTCAAAATATCTTCTGCTGCTGGTACATAGGTGTAGATGAGCCTGGAGACATGTAGAGGGTACATTGCTTCTTACAAATTCAGCTTTTATAAAATTTTGTATTCCACTCAGAAAGGGTGTTTGAGATGTATGTTATTAGATACAAGTGTTTAAAGAATTGCTTTTAGTAATTCATAACTCCCAAGATAACATTTTGCATTAGTGGGTGTCTTACTAAAATACTTCTTTTCTCCCTTCTTGTTTACCTTCTCCTTCCCTCCTTTTTTTTTAATTATAGTAATTCCAGACACTCTCACTGACATGGTTAACCAGATGACAGAGAAAGTAGGGTTGGTACATGGGCTGCCTTACGTGGCTGACAGACAAGGATTTGCTGCCACTTTAGAACAGGTAAGTGTGATGTTCCTGAATATAAATGTTCCTAAATATTGCCGGCTTGCTAGCTTTTCAGAAATTTGACATGATCTGGAGATTTGGGATGAGCTCCCTGAACACTGGATCCATTTGAATCTGCCAGGTCTTAGAGACCAAAGTTGAAAGTAACTTTTATTTCTTGGGGTCATACCTACAGTACTCAGGAGCTATTCCTGGTTCTGTGCTCAGAGGGGACTTCTAGAAGTGCTCGGGGAGTTGAACTGAGCTACAAGTTGTCTGCTACAAGCAGGGCGAAGTACCTTGCCTCCCGTGCTTCTCTCTGGCCCAAGTGTTTTCTTTGGTGAGCACATTTCTGGGTCACTCATGACTGAACTTGCTACGCCTTAGCAGAAAGCGAATGTACAGGAAACATCTGGACACCTGATCACCAGCTCAACACACTAGACCCTCTGTAAGAGCATTTGCTCTCACTTCTGCTGTTCTCTTTGGGACCAAGGAGTCTTAAACCATCCTTCTTATTTAAATCACCTGGGGAGCTTTTAAAGCCCCTAATGACTTTCTAATATTCCTAATTACATGATTGAGGGCGAGACCACAGCCATGTCAGTGATATTGGAGCCTTTCTGAGTGTGGGATCCAGGCCTTTTTTTTTTTTTTTTTTTTACCCCTTTTGGGTCACACCTGGAGATGCCCGGGGATTACTCTTGGCTCTGCACTCAGGAATTACTCCTGGCAGTGCTTGGGGGACCATATGGGATGCTGGGGATCGAACCTGGGTCGGCCACGTGCAAGGCAAACACCCTATCCGCTGTGTTATTGCTCCAGCCCCCAGCCTTAATATTTTTAATTCTGTTTAGATGACTCCACTGTGAAGTCAACATTGAGATTCCCTGCTGTAGATTTGCCCACTTGTGAGCTCTTTCTACCCAAGAAATATTTATCCAACTCCCTGTTGGATAGTTAGGGTTTTAAATTAGGCATACTCATCAAGCATTCACTGATAATGAAGCACAAAAATTTTTATTTAGGACTGGAGAGATAGTGCAGTTGAGTAGGGTGCGTGCCTTGAATGTGGCCTACCTGGGTTCTATCCCCAGTCCCCCACTATGAGTGATTCTTGAGCCCGGAGCCAGGAGAAAGCTCTGAGCACTCTAGATGTGGTGGCCCAAACCACATCCCCATATTTTTTCATTTTTAAATGTGAAGGGTTTTTTGGGTGACACCCCCCAGTTCCCCCATTCAGTACTGTACTGACCCGTGGTCTAAATAAGCTAAGCCAGAGTTCGTTGACCTTTTTCTGACCATGACCCTCTTCTTACTTTAGTTTCTTTCTATACCCATCCCCACCCTGTCCTACTCATTGGCCCCTTAGTCTTGTGCTGTGGCCCCCTTGGAACATCCTAGAGGGATGTATTTTTTTGTCTTTTGTTTTGGTTTTTTTTTGGGGGGGTCACTCCTGGTTCATGCACTCAGGATTTACTCCTGGCAGTGTTCAGGGGACCATATGGGATGCTGGGAATCGAACCTGGGTCGGCCACGTGCAAGGCAAATGCCCTACCCGCTGTGCTGTCGCTCCAGCCCCTCTAGAGGGATGTAAAAGCTCAAGTTATATAGTTCTTTCAAAGAACCAATCTTAAAAGAATGGATTTTAAATATCAGAGTATTTCAAGTGTATAAACAATGAAAGTTGTTCATAGTAAATATAAAATCAATTTAAGATACTGCTAAATAGCTGCAAAAATTTTTATTTTTCACTCTTTAACCTATAACTGAGATACAGACCTGTGTATAGGAAATTGTAAATTATTTCTAAAGAAAATCCATGGAACATATAACTAAATTTTTAAAATTACAAGTTTTTGTTTATTTTTGTTAGTATATTTCCACTTTGATAGAAGTCGTACTCTAAAAACAACATGCACCTTTTTTTTTGCCCCCAGTCCTTAAGCTTTCCTCTGTATCATTAGTAATTTCTTTTAATAGTAATTTGGGAGGTTAGGGTTCCCCCAACTAGTGCTCAGAAGGTCAGAACCTATTATGTGGGCTCTTTAGTCCAGTGCTCAGGTCTGGTGATGTTATAATTCTCAGGCTGGCAGGACTTGGAGCCACAGTGGCTGCCTGGCGGTGTGCCCCGGGGTATGTGATGCAGTTTCGGGGAATTGAACGTGGGGTCTTCTGAATGCCAGGCAAACGCACCTGCCCATTGACCCCATTGAGGTATTTCTTGGTCCCCCAAAGTAATTCTTATTGATTTTATTATAGTCTTATCATCTATCTATTCTGTACTTGGTTTGACTATCCTTATACTGCTCAGCATTTAGAATGAAGGATTTGTCTTGACGTTATAAGGGAGGGATTTATTATTTCAGTCTCTGAGTATAGCAGATTGCTTTTAGCTTATCTGCATTAATGATCCTTGGAATTGATAATCTTATGACCGCCACACAGAAGATACAGGTGCATTATTAAAACTTGCATTTTGACCTTTGATAGTATAAACCATAAGCACTTCTAATTAGTGCTTCAAATATACTTGTCCTACAGTATGAAATCAGAAGTCTTAAATAGGATTTGTTTAGAAATTTCTAAATAAATTAGAATTTATTCTAATAATTGTGGCTTTATTCTAAATTTATTCTAATAATATTTTAATAAAATTTATTCTGATAACCAGAGTGGTAATACAGTTGGTAGTGCTCTTGCCTTGCATGTGGGTGATCCAGATTCTATCCCTGGCATTCCCAATGGTCCCCCGAGCTCTGCCAGGAATGATTCTTGAGAGCAAAGCCAGGCAGGAGTAACCCCTGAACATTGCCGAATGTGACTCCAAATAAAAAATTAAAAAATTTTTAAAAATATTAAGTAGATGCTTTAAAAGAAAAAAAACTTCTTATGTGCCACCTTGATTTTTTGTTACAAATATCCAAGCAATGTAAGTGTCATTGATAAACATCTCCCAGATACTTAGGTTTAATTTCTAAGGGACATTCTGCCATACTTTGAGTGAATGGAAAGAATTATTCCAGTCTGTCAAGTAACTCCTCTTCATGGTCCCTCCTTTCGTCTCCTTCCTGAGATGTCACCTTATCGATAATTGCCTAAAGAATAAAGATGTATGCTTCTAGTCTTAGAAGTTGGTTTCAAGTTTTCTTTGCTTTTTTGGACATAGGTTAGTATGGAAGTAGGCCATCAGAGTCATATTCTTGTCCCATATTCCAAGCCTCTCTCATTCCAAGTCTCTGGGTGTAACTCGGCCATTGAGAAAGATCACACTGTTCTTTATTCAAAGCTAATTAGAAACTTCAGCATATCTAAGATGCAAGCGATGCATGGTTTCATGTGTAGTAACTGCAGTGATGTCCCACTATTCTACCATGAATTTGGCAGCTTCTATGGCTCATGATTTCAAAGCATCTCTAGGGAAAGGGCATGAAAATAGGGGGATTTTAATACGCATCTTGCTTATGGAAAATAAAATTGGAGAAATTAGGAAGAAACTGACCCACTCAAGGTCAGGCAGCACACAGCTGTGAAACGGTTACAGGAGGATTCTCCTGTAGGTTGGTTGACCCACGTGGGGGGGTGTGTATGGGGGTATTATGGGTGTATTGTTGGTCTTCCCTTCGTTCACTTCCTGAATATTCTGTAAGTAGGAAACATAGGGCACATTGCTGGGCCTGGGAAGCAAGCACAGTTAGAGAAGCCCGTGCATGACCCTGTGTTCAGTCCTCAGCACTACTGGGTGTAGCACCAGTGGCCCCAGAGCACTACTGGGTGTAGCTCCTTTAAAAAGCATTGTTAATGTTTTATTAACTGATATTTTACCTGTTTTACTTTCTTCCCAAATTAAATTCTGTTTGGATTAATCTTGTCTTCCTGCAGATTTAGAAATGGCAGTATTTCAGAACAAGATTCTCTTGTCCTCCCTCTAAATAATCTGTTTTTGTTTGTTTTGTTTGGGGACATATATTTGTAAAGGGGATAATAACAAGAGTGGTCAACCAAATAAGAACTTACTGCCTGATGTATGTAAATGCCATTTTGTACCACTTTTTATACAGGTAGTTTCTCTAAGAATCATATACATAAATTTATGTATAAATATGTGTTATACATATTTATATATCGGCATTCAAGTATGTTTAAAGGAAATTCATTACGAGAAAAGGCCACATACACCATACATTTGATAATCAAATTTTAATTGTCCTCTTGCTGTTTTTGTTTTGACAGGTGTACTTTGGGACTTCCCATCCAAGGTCCTACATCTCTGCCAATGTAACGGGTTTCAAATGTGTGACAGGAATGTCTTGTTTAATGAGAAAGGACGTATTAGATCAAGCAGGAGGGCTGATCGCGTTTGCTCAGTACATCGCTGAAGATTACTTTATGGCCAAAGCAATAGCTGATCGGTAAGAAAATGAAATTAAGTCAAGTTCTGTATGTCCACCCTGAGCTCCCCTACCCTCTTCCCATTATAGTTGCTGCAATGACTGGGGACCTTTACACACTTGGCCTTACACTTAACAAACATTCTCCTGCTTAGTTGTGGTCCTCACACATGCGGGTTGCAGTGCGCCAGTGGTTCCCTTGGTTGCGTGCTGGGCGTGGCACACGGCAGTGCTTCTAGGGTCACATTTGGCGTGGGGGCTGTTCTGGGTGACTGGGGCCCGGTGAACTCTGGGCCTCATGCAGTAAGACAGGGGTTCTACCTTCGAGCACTTCCCAGCACTCCCTAGGCTGTGGTATCTTCAGTGTTCAGCTTCACTTGATCTGCTCTGTTCATTATATTACTCTTGGATCAAAGTCCGTTTAATTTCCGCCTAGCGAGTACAAATGTGTTTCAATTTTCTTTTTGACAGTAATTCCAGTATTTTCATTGATGTATCCTAATGAAGCAAATAAGCATTCCAGTGACTCCAGTCTTCAGATTAATGCCTTTGAAGTGGTTAAAAGGCAGTCGCCCTGTGATTGAGTTTCTGTTATGATGGATTTAAATTTTTATGTGTTTTAGAAGAGTTTTTTAAAAATCATGATTACAGGGGGCCTGGGGAGATGGCGTGAGTGATCTAGCCCATGACTAGCAGACACACAGTCCTGAATCCTAGTGCCAGTACCGCATGTCTCCAGCCCTCCGAGCACTGAACCATCAAGTCTGCACCAACAGGCCAAGTCTCCGTGTTTAAAGAGGATGTGGCCTCTTTAAAAACAAAACAAAAACCAACAACCATACACAAGCCACTAGAGGAGAGATCTTACAGAATATAATTTCAAATTTGAAATTTCAGTACTCTGCTAGGAAACCATCTAATGATTGCCATGATTGACTCAGCATTTCTCTATCCCAAAATGATAACATGTTTGCTTAGAAAGGGGGTCGTTGCCTTGTGTGATGATTTGATAAAGATAGGATTTTAAAAGTTGAAGTGTGCTTTTAAAAAATTCTCTATTAGGGTGTTCATGTGGTTCATGGCATCACTCTGTCTCCCAAAAGCCAAGTGCATAATGTCACTTTTTCTCATTTTGTGTTTTTTGGACTTGTTGGTGTCTTCATAACCCCTCCTTTTTAATTTTCTTTTAATCAGTACTGATTATAGACAGTTATTCAGCAGAGCCCTCTCTGCATTTGGTATCTTTAGAATGCCTATGTATTTTGAGTTCCTTAAACCATAGTGCTACAGTTCTTCCCAGCTCTTAGATGATACTGTTGTAGGTCTGGGTAATTGCTAAAACATCCCTAAGTATGGTATGTACCTAAGCCAGATGCTCATCCTGAGAACCAGGCTCGCCCAAAACATGAGCAGTTGGTAACTCTGTATAGCGATGAGCAAAATGCACAACCAGTCAGGCTTGTATGTGTTCATAGTCCAGAGCTCATTTTCTAATTATCTTCCTTTTCAGAGGTTGGAGGTTTGCAATGTCCACTCAAGTTGCCATGCAAAACTCTGGCTCCTATTCAATTTCTCAGTTTCAGTCCAGAATGATCAGGTAAATCAGCTGAGTTTTTTTCTTTTTATACTCTTAGTAGAGAGGTAGAGTTCATTTTTATGTAGTCTAACATTTAAAATAAAAGCTAAGGGTAGATTTTTAACATTTTTAGTTCCACAAAACAGACTTTAACTTCTGTCTTTAAATGTGTATATTTTCTTGGTTGAGTATTACACTGAATTCAAACAGATGTTGAAACTTAGATTATTCTTTTATATGCTAGTCTGTTTTTTTAACATTCTATCTGCTCTTTGGATTTTATAACCTTTGTTCTTCAAGAATGTCTTTCAAATAAATTTATAGACTTTTATTTGACATGAAATAAATGTGGAAAGTTTCATTAAAGATTTATATAGAGGCGTGTCTATGTAATAGTGTGGAGACCTGTGATATTTTGAAGAATAGAATCATTAGTCTTGAAACCGGGCTATGAAAAGTAAACCTTAATTTTTTTTTTTTTTAAGATGGACCAAATTACGAATCAACATGCTTCCTGCTACAATAATTTGTGAGCCAATTTCAGAATGCTTTGTTGCCAGCCTAATAATTGGTTGGGCAGCCCACCATGTATTCAGATGGGATATCATGGTATTTTTCATGTGTCATTGCCTGGCATGGTTTATATTTGACTACATTCAACTCAGGGGTGTCCAGGTATGTGGATAGGCGTGAAAAGGCTTGGTAGTCACTTGGAACTACAACTATTTTAATTTGTGAAAGGTCGATCTAAACCGTTGTTCAGCTTCCCACTAGAGGTTACTTCTGGGGTTTAAACATTGCTTTCCTTAATAGTCCATGAACATAAAAGTCAAAGTAAAAATGTTTTATTACTATTACAGTTTAGATTATACAGTGACAATAGTATTAACATGATTTTAATGGCTGTGGTTACTGCAGCTCACCAACCACCAAAATGCCCAGTGCCCTCTGCCACTGTCCTTCTATTACTTCTTCACTTCATTCCTCTGACCACCTCTGCCCACCGCTTGGTAATCTGGTAACTTTTCCTTTCCCATTTAAACACCATGATTTACGTAGTTATTTACATCGGGTTTTTCAGTCTCTCCTTTGACTATTGCATTTAATTGCTATAATTTGGGCCCCAGGTCGACAGTAGTATTGGATCGAGTGGTGTAGATGTGTTCAGATACTTTGCGTCTACAGCATAGAGGGATCCAAGGCCCTTGTTCCTTGCCCTCTGTTGCTTCCAGATCTCTTCTTACTTCCTGGCTCCATTTCTCTCTTGCCTTGCCATTTTTATGTTGTAATCTAGAGCCAGTGTTTTGCCCGCCTTTGCTACCTGCCATTCCCTCGGCAGGTTATTCTGTATGCCAGAGATTAGTGAAAATAACTTAGTGTGGCCTTGCCCTTTAATTTAACATAAAGATCATCCTCCCATTCAACCCATGTTGCCGCACATTGGCATGATTTTATTAAGAACTTGATGTTTAACATTCAGGGGTTTTATAGCCGGGATATGACCGGTGGTAGGCTACTGTCTGCATCCCACCAACTCCTAAATATCCCAAGAAGACAAAGTGGTTATATAGTCACTTTTATTAAGCTTTTGAAAACTGTTAAGCTATCACAAATAGTGTGTTAGAGTAGCTGTATTTTATAAGCAGTTGGTTTTCATTTTTTCGGAGGGGTTGATTGGGCCACACTGCCTGTGCTCAGGAATCACTTCTGGCAGCGCTTGGGCACAATAATAGGGTGCCAGGGATCAAACCCAGGTCAGCGGCTTGCAAGGCAAGTGCCTACCCCACTGTACCTTCTATACTGTTTCTTCGGCCCTAGCTGTAATGTTAATGCTGCTGCTTCTTATTTATTTATTTTTGCTTTTTGGGTCACACCCAGTGTTGCACAGGGGTTACTCCTGGCTCTGCACTCAGGAATTACCCCTGGCGGTGCTCAGGGGACAATACGGGATGCTGGGAATCGAACCTGGGTCAGCCGAGTGCAAGGCAAACACCCTACTCGCTGTACTATCACTCCAGCTCCAATGCTACTGTTTCTTGTAATGAACACTTTCATCAGTATTGTATGGAAATTGAATTATCTAAAGAAGCAGAGTCAACTTTGATATACTACTAAAAAGACTAAAATGGAAGAAATGATTGTTGGGCATATCTTAGTCTTGTGGTTGATTAGTCAGTTACCTTTTCTCTTTTTTTCATTCCTAGGGTGGCACGCTGTGTTTTTCAAAACTTGATTATGCAGTAGCTTGGTTCATCCGGGAATCCATGACAATATATATTTTCTTGTCGGCATTATGGGACCCTACGATTAGCTGGAGAACTGGTCGCTACAGGTTACGCTGTGGTGGCACAGCTGAGGAAATCCTCGATGTATAACTACAGCTTTGTGACTGTACATAAAGGAAGAAAAGAGAAGTATTATAAATTATGTTTATAGAAATGCTTTTAAAAGATCTACCTTCAGTAGTTTTATCACATGTATGTTTTGGTATCTTGTTCTTTAATTTATTTTGCATGGCACCTGCGTCTGTGGAAAACAAAACAAAACACATCGGTAGTCTTGGCCAACAGGTACACTTTATTTTGTGGAAGTAGAGAATCAAGAGACTTGGTTCTAGGAACCTGGGTTTGGGTTTTGTTTATTTTTTAAAATTAAATACAGGTCGTATATATAAATGCTCTGCAACAAGCCCTCTGACAGTATCCTTCAGTCGAGAAAGTTTCTTACTTGTTAATGACACAACATTTAAGGGATGGTAGCAGCGTGGTTCGAAGGTTTAGAAATAGCTAGAAGGGAATCACTTCGTGTATCTAAATGGAACCGAACAGCTGCGTTTGAGGTACTGAGAAACTTTTTCATGCTTTATGCCTACCTCTTGTAGTTGTTGCAGAGCAAATAAAAACTGTAATAAGGTAGCTAGGCCTTGCAAAAACAAATGGAAAAACTTTAATAAAAAGAGCTGGAGTCTAGTATTTATGTGAATCTGTGAGGAGATGTTTTTGGTCTCACTGCAATGAACCAAAAGTGGCCGAGTTTGGTTTTTAATTGTAGCCACGTACTGAAGGCATCTTTGTGACCAACTCTGTCTTGAACCATTGTTAATCAATCACTGTGCTGGTAAACCTTTCCTTCCCTGCTCTCTTCTCTCCTGACCCACCCCATCTTCCCTTATCTTTTGGGGGGTGGTGGGGGTGGTTTTATTTCTGTGTGAGTGGATGTTTTGATAGTTGTGAGGAAAAAAATGCATTTCAGACACATTTCACACATGAGCTATTTTCTTACACAGTATGTCTTCTTGTTAAAAAAAAAAGAATGTACTTTCATGATACAGGTATTTAATGTCTTTTTAAAGTAAATATTCTAGCCATCAATGAATAAACTGCAGTTAGAATATTAAGGGGGGGGGGGACAGAATAAGTTTGACCCTTCAACTGAATCAGTATCGAACTAAGTCATCAAACTAAGTCTGTCTAGTGTGTGTGTGTGTGTGTGTGTGTGTGTGTGTGTGTGTGTGTGTGTGTGATTTTGTTTTTACTATTACAGTTAGTCTAGCCCTATTTAAATTGGATTTTTGTATTCCACTTTGTATGACAATAGACTGCAGTGCTAGTTGTAAATGCATGCTGAATTTCACTCTCCTACCCCTCATGCGCTGAAATTGCTTGTCGGGTTGTGCTTAACTTGTGGTGAACTGGACTGTTTTTGTTTCTGTTTGTTTGTTTGTTTTTTTAATAGGCAAACATTTAAGAGACAGTGCATAAATAGCCCCTCCCCCCCCTTTTATTTTATTTTATTTTTCTGGTTCTTCCTTTTTCTGGTAGTGGAGTTTTTGCTTTCCTCCAGCATTGGATGGCATGTTGTCCTTATGAATGCCTGCTGCAAGGCTGACCTGGCAATATGGCAGCTTTAAATTCCAAGTGATGCCAGTTTTTACGTCAAAGCATAATGAATAGCATATTAGCAATAACAGATCTATAGAAAATGAACACGTTTTCACTTCACTGAGCCAATTCACTTCGTTGTAAGATGACTTCTCTACATGGTTTAAATGGCAGTATATCCAAGAATATTTATATACTTTGTATATGCATATTTTGAGACTTTTCTCTGGGCCAAACTGCTTTGTTTTGTTTTTTAATTTTTTTTTTAATTTTTTTTTTTTTTGCCTTATGATAAGTTACTTTGAAGGGCATTTTCTTCGTGAACAAAGGCTTTGATGCATATTCCTGTGTATGTGAAATGGGTAATATTTTCCCCAAGGAAAGTTGCACAGTGAAAACCAGTCTAGTTGTGACCCACTCTTTTATTTATTGTTGAATCACTATTACCCAGTTGAATTTTGCTGACCTTGTTTGTAATTTTGTTGGTTTGTTTAATGAAGTTTGGTTGATGCCATCCTTTGTGCTGCTGAAGTGAAACCTTGCATATTTTTAGCTCTGTGCTGGTCTCAATATGGCAGTGTAACAGCAAAACCAAAATGGCGGGACAGACTTCTTGTATTTTGTAAATAGAAAATATGACTGTTCTGTACATGTGTTTTATGTGGGAGTGTGGAATATTTCCGTAAAGTGATGCCTCATTTAAGCAGTCAGAATGAGCCTTTGTTTAGCAAGTTTAAGTGATAAACTAGAAACAATATACATGTTGAAGAAAGCATCACAACAGAACTGTAGGAGTCTAAATTTAATAAACTGTCGATAGAAAAAAAAGTCTAGATTATACCATGTTTTTATTATTTAAAATCATTGTCTTAAGTTTTTGTTGAAAAAAATTAAAAGTTTGAATACAATCAAAATACGAGCAATGTGTTTTGGTGTACTTTTATACTTTTATTATGCTCTTACTATCTCATCAAGTCACTGTATCGTGTCTGTGTTGCAAGCTATAATGCCCAAAAGTAGAGAGAGAGTATGGGGAATCTTGTCTGCCATAGAGGCAGGGGGAGGGTGGGAAAGGGGGGGTATACCCGGGATACTGGTGGTGGGGAATGTGCACTGGTGGAGGGATGGGTGTTTGATCATTGTGAGATTGTAATCCAAATATGAAAGCTTGTAACTATCTCACGGTGATTCAATAAAATAAAAAATAAATTTTTTTAAATAAAGTAAAAATCCCTTGACTACAAAAATAAAATTCACTGTATCACTGGCATCCCGTTGCTCATTGATTTGCTCAAGTGGGCACCAGTAAATCTCCACTGTGAGACTTGTTGTTACTGTTTTTGGCATATCAAATACGCCACAGGTAGCTTGCCAGGCTCTGCCATGCGGGCGAGATATTCTCGGTAGCTTGCTGGGTTTTCTGAGAGGGACGGAGGAATCAACCCGGGTCAGCTGCGTGCAAGGCAAATGTCCTACCCACTGTGCTGTCGCTCCAGCCCATCTCATCGATTGTATATAATATTTATTAGAAGAATTCTGTCAAGTGTTAATTTTGAAATCTTCCCATTCATCTCTGCTACAGATTAGGTAACCACTTAAAGTTGCATTTATTGAGGTAATTAGAGTCTCCTGGACAACTTTCTACAAATTCATATATATATATACAGATGCAGAAGTTCCTGTTTTTTCCATTGTTTTCTGCAGGCTCTTCTGAGAAGCACTGGCCATTAATAACATTTAGAATAGACTCAATGTTCCCTAGGCTCCCCTCACCTGTCTTTCACTACCTGAACCCAGCCTTCAAGATCTTAATGCTGCAGCGACTAAAAGTCTGCTCCAAGATACGGAATGGAACGGTTTTGCTGTCAGAGATCTAAATGCAAGCCAGACTTAACTGCTACCTGCACAAAGTCCAGGGCCGGACTCCTCCCCATCTCCTCTGACACATGTTTTATTGCTCGCCTATAAAAGCAGAATGCTCCTGTTGGGGGGTGAGGTTTAGGAGAGGAAGAATCTTAAGGATCTAAGGTTCAGGAGAGGAAGAGGGGTGCTTTGGTTAGAGCCCACCGGAGGTTCCACTCCTAATACCTTCACACCCAAACAAGCTCATTCCTCCTACTTTGTATAGCCCCAGTGTTTTAAGAAATGATTAACCAAATGGTGAATTTTATGTTGTTAATTCTTATAGCTAGGCAAACTTTGAAGAGCCCTTGCTTTTTTTTCTTTTTGTTTTTTTAAGGGGAGGGGGCACATCCAGCAATGCTCAGGGGTTACTCCTGGCTCTGCACTCAGGAATTACTCCTGGCGATGCTTGTGGGGGAACATATAGGATGCCAGGGATTGAATCCGGGTGGGCTGTGTGCAAGGCAAACATTCTATCCCCTGTACTATCACTCCAGCCCCAAGAGCCCTTGCTTTCAATTTAGAGTGCATGCGCACATAGGCACACACACACACACACACACACACACACACAGATATACAGTGTCAACACTGGTTACACCCAGGTGGCTGGCAGAGCTGGGAGTGGCCCCACAATATGGTATAAGTCAATTCCAGCATTGTATGCCATTGTATGCCTCTGTCCTCTACATCTTGTGTATATATATATATATATATATATATATATATATATATATATATAATGGAATCACTGTGAGATATAGTTACAAAGCTTTCTTGTTTGAGTTACAGTAATACAATGATCGGACACCCATCCCTCCACCAGTGCACATTCTCCATCACCAATGTCCCCAATATTACCCCCCCTTCTCACTCAGGTCCCCCCCAACTACCCAACACGTTTCCATGAATTGCTGGAAGGGTCCATAAGCCTCTTGACCTTGTTTGTAATTTTGCACCATTTGAGAGACCTGGGACTACTTTTTCCCCACCCCAAAATAAATGGCATGCATAACCAAAGTTCATGGGGCTCAGATCAACAATGGGAAACATTTTTTATCTGACCCTTAGTCCTCAAAGAATTGTTTTCTCTCATAAAACAGTTCCTTAAGCAACAATTTAATTGTCTTAAGAATCAAAAATGTGTCCAACTGCTGCATGACTCCTCCCTAATCCAGGAAGATGGGCAGAGGCTGCTGTTGTCTGTGGAGTGGTTTCATGTGGTTGTGGTGTTTAGACTGTTACTCATCTATGCTCTTAGCATGGACTTGTAATTATCTAAACTATCTAAATTATCATTTCTTTCCAGCCAGGCCTAGAAGTATCTGTGTTGGCCAACTTGCCTTGGCCTCTTCTGACTCTTTCACCTACCCTTGTCATCTTGTTTTGACTTGGCTATCCTGCCCTTGTCATCAGCCCTGGAATTTCTATCACCTCCTGACTGACCAACACAATGAGCGTTGACAGGATGTGGGAGAAGGCAGAGTTCACTCGGGTACAGCTCTGAAACTTGGGCGAAGGTTCAGAAGTGGGAAAATGAGAATCATTTCCATAGTTGATGACAGTGAATGTGTCACTCAGGGCGGTGTCAGTGGGCAGGTGAGAGCTAAGGACTGAAGCTTGGGGGTGACACGGGGGCCTATTTAGAAATGTAATGGGGAAAAGACAAGAAAAGGGGCTGCCAGACATGAGGGCAGACTAAGCTTCTCAGGGGCTGGAGGAGTTTGGACACACCTTGCTATATCTCCCCAAGCCATCAGCTGCTAATAATTGAGACTTGAAACACTAGCTGAGGTGTAGACATAAGGAAATGAAGTCGTGTACAGAAAGCATAGGGAAGGTTAGCTTCCCCTTTCTAGGAAAAAGCAAGGAGGGCGGGAACGATAGAACAGTGCGGAACATGCTTCCCTTGCACGCTGCTAACCCAGATTCTATTCCTGGCACCACATATGGTCCCCTGAGCACTGCCAGGAGTAATTCCTGAGGACAGAATCAGGAGTGAGCCCTGAGCATCACTGGGTGTGGCCCCAAAACGGCAAAAGGAAGTAGCGAAAGCAGTGTCACAGGAGCCTTGGAATGGGCTTTCTGAAAAATGGTCAAGAGGGTGATGGACAGACAGTCAGGAATGTGTCAACAGTGCATGATCTCGGTCCATTATGAATTGAGTTTGATTAATGAAAGGTGAGGTTATCTGACCACATAGCTTCGTTCTGAATTGAGAGCTTATTTTCTTGGGTGAAAGAGAAAGGGCTGGCACACTCAGGTAGAGCTAGAAATTGCTCTTGAATCCAGGGAGTATCTGGTCTTGTGCCAGGCAGATGTGAAAAAATGGTAGCTGTTGTGAAGTCAGTTTGGTAATGTGGGAGGCACAGAGATCGAATTATTGGAGCTGGAGAATAGGAAGAAGGATTAAAGCAATGATGCAATCATTTTTAATTAATGAAGAAGCAGCGCCCACTTCCCACCCACGGACCTAAGTTATCCTAAACCAAAAAGAATTCTGACTGGAATTCTTTAAGCATTCAAGAGAATGGTGGGTAGTCAATTGTCCACCTTATTTTCCTGTTCTGTGATGGGATCTTCCACCAATTTCCCTATGCCACAGACAGCATCCAGTGAGTTTGAGTCTTCCTGGTCCTACTTCCAGCCTATTTCTTTCCATTTTGGTCTTATTTGCTTCTATATACCAATGTTTTGAATTTTCTCTCTGCTCAGACTAAAATGACTTAGTGTCTAACTTTTGCCTTTGGCACTTTTCTTACCCACATTTGTCAACATTATTCAAAGCCTGCCAAAGGTTGTCCGAAAGGAAACTTTCTCTTTTCACCTGTCACCACTGTAACACCAGCGCCCACCTTTTGCCTTACTCCCATTGGACCACCCTGTTCTCCAAATGGAGCCAGAGCTTCTCTGCTTCCGTTCCAGCTCATGGATCCGAAATAGCCCTTTACTCGCTCCATCTGTTAAATCTCTGCCTCTTGATGCCCCCAAAACTCATATTCAGGCATTTGCAGGAAGCCCAATACTTCCTGTGTGTGTCTGTCATTTTGTGTCTCCAAGTGTGTCTACCTCTTTAAGGAACTGTATTCAACCTGCCTCAGTAGTCATTTTGTACCCTTTCTCTCTCTTCCCCCTACCTGCCCTCCAGTGCTTTCATACAATAGTTAAGTGTTCGTTATTGTTAATGAAGAAACTCATCAATCTGGGTTCAAATATGTAACACGCTTGAACTGCTCATTGTGTTGGCAGTGTATTTGTTATCTCATTTCCTTCTGCTTTCATTTCCTTTTTCTGCTTAATAAAGGGACTTATCTTTACTGGAGAGCTTAGTTTTTGCTTGTCTCAGACAGAATCTTTAAGTTCTTGTTTGTATGTGTGATTTTTGGTGTTGATTTACTTTTTTTTTTTCTTTTGCTTTTTGGGTCACATCCGGCATTGCACAGGGGTTACTCCTGGCTCTGCACTCAGGAATTACCCCTGGCGGTGCTCAGGGGACCATATGGGATGCTGGGAATCGAACCCGGGTCTGCCTCCTGCAAGGCAAACATCCTACCCGCTGTGCTATTGCTCCAGCCCCCGTGTGTTGATTTACTTTTGAAGTTGATGATTAATGGGGAAAAAAACCAGCAGTCACCATGAAATCTTTTCGCTGACAATGTACAAACAAGCTTCTTGGTTTTTGACAAAGGGACTAAGAAATATAAGGCACTCACAAAACTCAATAATTAAAACTCAAACATCCTCATCAAAAAAATAAGGAGAGCAGTTGAACAAATTCCTCAAAAAAAATTATATAGGGACTGAAGAGATAGTTCAGCTGATAAGACACTTACACTTAACACTTGCATTGTATGAGGCTGAGACCTGGGTTTGATCCCTGGCATCCCATATGGTTCCCAGAGCTCCTCCGGAGTGATTCCTGAGTGCAGACCCACAAATAACCCTTGAACACCACCAAGTGTGGCCCCAAAACAAAAACAAACACAAAAAAATAGAACAGGCTATATAGATGACCAAATGAGAAAATATTCATCATCACTGATTATCAAGGAAATACAAGTCAAAAGGACAATGAGATACCACCACTACAATAAGATTCTGGCCTATTTTATTCATTTGGTTGGGAGAAGTTCTCAGACAATGCTCAGGGGACCACACTGTGAGTGTTTGGGGCCCAGGGATTTATCCTAATGGTGCCTATGCTGTTAGAGATCAAACTGGTCAGCCTCTTGCAAGTCAGGAATCTTGAATCTTCAGCCTGACAATGGCTTAATCTTTAAAGTCCAGAAGCAACTGGTGCTGGAGGGGATGTGGTGAGAAAAGAAGCCTAAGCTATTGGTGGAACCATCATCTGGTTCAGCCTCTATTATGGAAAACTCCCTAGCCCCAAATTAATTACCATATAATTCAGTGATTCTACTTCATAGCTTCTATCCTAAATATACATACAATACATAAATACACACCTATGATCACTGCAGGACTATTTCAACAGTCTAGATTTGGAAACTATCCAACTGCAGATGAGTGGATAAGGAAATTGTAGCATAGGTAGACAGTGGAATACTACCCAGCTTAAAAAAAAAAAGGTGAAATCTTGAATTTCACTTCAATAAGAAGGACAAAGGCCAGATGATCTTGCTCACATGTGGAGTGTAAAGAAACAAAGTAAAGGAATAGACACTTGCTGCTGAAACAAACCCTGAGATTCTGTCACTAGCCCTGTGTCTGCCAAGTAGGGGTGAAGGAGGGATTAGGCAACAGAGGGCCTCGGGACAAGTGATTGAGATGTGGGTGTGAAGCAGTAAGTAACATGGTATAATTAAAACATGAATATTAATGTTACTGTAAATCATGATACTTCAGTAAAAATGCTTTTTCAAAAAACATCTCTTGGTTCTTATTGTGGGGTTTGGCTTTTGTTTTGGTTTTTTGTTTCCGGGGACTCCCAAGCAGTGCTAACCTGGCCTGGGGTCCCTCCTGGTGGTACTTGACCACTGGTTCGATGTGAGGACCCAAGGATGCTCAGACCCTGTGGTACCAGGGACTACCTAGACCACTCCAGTGCAGTTGGGGGCCTCCAGGGTGGAACCTAGTGATGCTCAAGGTACTACGTGGTACTGGAGATCAACCCAGGGTCAGCCAATGCAAGGCAGGTACCTTAACCCCTGTACTATTTCTCATGTCTCTATGCTTTGTGGGGAAAACAAAAAATATTTATATTTGGTTTGGTTGGTGTGGTTTTGGTTTTGGGTTTGGGCACCACATCCAGCTGTGCTTGAGGTTTACTCCCGGATTTGTGCTCAGGGATCACTCCTGGTGTTGGGCGGCTATATGCAGTGTAGAGGATCAAACTAGCCAGCCATAGGCAATGCAAATGCCTAACCCTGTACTTTCTCCAGAACCTTCTGAACTTTTTTTGTAAAATAACATGCTGTATTTTAGTAATAACAATAGTGCGTACTTAGAGAATATCTGAATTATAGATGAATAAAAGCACTCCTAGATATATACCAAATTGGAGAATTGGAACCAGGGAACATTGGTCTGCACGAAAACCTGTATGTGAATGTTCATAACAACACTATAAATAAGAGTGTAAGAGTGGAAGTAATCCAGATGCCGATCGGCTGAGAAGTGAATAAATAAAATTTGTCTACCCATATTAGGGAATATGATTCAGTATGAAGAAAGGAATGCAGTATTGATACATGCCACAACAACCTTGAAAATATTATTCTAAGGGAAAGAAGCCAGATACTAAAGGCCACATAGGTATCATTCCATTAATGTCTAAAATTTGTGTTGAGGATTGGGGATAATTGGGGAAATGGGATTTCTTTTGGGAATCATGAAATTCTTTTACAATGAGTGGTGATGTTTTCATATCCTTGTGACAATATCAAAGCCCACTGAATTTTGTCCTTTGGTGGATTTGGAGAGAGAGACACACACAGAGAAAGAGAGAGGCAGAGACAGAGAGAGACAGAAAGACAGAGAGAGAGACAGAGAGAGAGGGAGAGAGTGAGAGACAAGGCAAGTGCCTACCCTGGTGGCAGGTGGTGGGATGGGGTGGGGAGGCGGGAGGGAAACTAGAATGACTGGTGCTGGGAAAATTACACCGGTGAAGGAACAGATGTTGGAACATTATATGACTGAAATCCAATTATGAGCAACTTTGTAAATATGTATATCACTGTGATTCAATTTTAAAAAATAAATGGCGGGGGTGCTGGATCGATAGCACAGCGGGTAGGGCATTTGCCTTGCAAGCTGCTGACCTGGGTTCGATTCCTCCATCCCTCTCTGAGAGCCCGGCAAGCTACCGAGAGTACCCCGCCTGCATGGCAGAGCCTGGCAAGCTCCCTGTGGCATATTCGATATGCCAAAAACAGTAACAACAAGTCTCTGTGGAGACGTTAGTGGTGCCCGCTCGAGCAAATCGATGAACAATGGGATAACAGTGATACAGTAATACAGTGAAATAAATGGGGGAGGGGGACGTGGATTTCTCGATCATTCTACTGGCGAACAAGTTAGGCATGCCAAAGGGCAGGGTTTAGCCAGAGTAATAGTACAGCGGGTGGGGCCTTTGCCTTGCACGTGGACCACCCATATGGTCCCCCAAGCACTGCCAGGAGTAATTCCTGAGTGCAGAGCCAGGAGTAACCCCTGAGCATCACTGGGTGTGGTCCAAAAAGCAAAAAATTGATAATTAAAGGAATACATTTAAAAAAGGCGGTGGGGGTGTCAGGGTTCCAGCCCTAGCACCACATGGCCACTGAGCATTTCTGGGAGCAACTCTGAGCATGGCTGGGTAGGGCCCAAACAGCAAAAAGGAAAAAAAATAAATTTATGATATTTGACATCTCAATTTTAAATGGATAATAAAATATCATTATTTATTATTTCTTTCCAATTTTCTAACTTATTACTGAAATGTTTTCTGAAGAGGGGGGTGCGTAATTCCCATTACTTGGCATCATTGCAAGATCTCAGATTTAGTATTTCCTAGAACTTTCTACGTTTGACAGATAAAAATATTCTGTCTCATTGTTTAGGCAAATGTTTTTAATGACTAGTAATACTGTTTTTTTAATAAATGACTTTTGTTCTTTAAAAATATTATTGATGAAATAACTTAGTTATAATGGCATTAATGTTTATACGTTTGACATACAAAGTTATTGCACCACCACCAAGTGCCAAAGACCCTCCACACTCTTCCTAGGCCACTTCTTGTCGCCCCTCCTCTTTCCCCTATTCTCTCCACCCCAGACCCCATCTTGGTCACCTCAGCACTGTTGTCAGGTCAAATGATTTATCATTAGATACTCTACCTTCCCTTTTTTGTTTCCTTATGTGCCACATTCAGGTGAGATTATGTGGCATTTGCCCTTCTCCCTCTGACATTTTGCTTAATTTGAAACCCTCTAGTTCCATCCAAAAAAAAAAGCAAGCCCATCCCGTCCTGTCCTGTCCTGTCCTGTCCCCTTTTCTTTTTTTTTCTTTCCTTCCTCTTTTTTTTCCCATTCCTTTCTTTTCTTTTTTTCTGCCCCCTTCTTTTTTGGGGGGCCTCACCTGGCCTGGCAGTGCTCAGGGTTTACTTCTAGCTCTATTACTTTTTACTCCTTATTAGTCTATTACTTCTTACTCCTTACTCCTTTCTTATACCTGAGTTTCATTGTGTACAAGTTCCACAGTTCCTTTATCCGCTATCTGTCTTTGGACATTTGGGTTCTTTCCAGATCTTGGCTACTGTAGATAATGCTGTGTGAGCATAAGTGTATATGTATCTTTTTGAACAAATATTTTAGTATTGGGATAGATGCCAAGGAATGGTATTTCAAGGTCATATTATAGTTATATATATATATATATATATATATATATATATATATATATATATATATATTGAGAAGTCTCCTACTGAAACTGATCAGATGGCAGTAAATGAGAAGTTCTTTTCTACCACATCCTGACCAGCACTGGTTTTCTCCAGGATTTTTGATAGGGGCCCTTGTTACTGGTGTAAAGTGATATCTCACTGTCATTTGGGGAAATTTTTTATTGCTGTTTCAGTTTCCTTACTGGAACTGATTTGTTCAAGTTTTCTGCTTCCTGCTGATTCAGTCTTGGAAGGCTGTATGATTCTTAAATTTCATTCATTTTTTTAGATTCCCATTAAAATTGTTCACAGTAATTACTTATGATCATTTGCATTTCTTAAAATCCGATGTAATTTCTCTTTCATTTCTGATCCAGTTTATTAGAGTTTTTCTCTCTTTTTTATGAGTCTAGCTTAGGAACTATCAATTTTATCTATTCCAAAACAGCAACATCAAACATAGTTTTTGGTCTCATTACTGATGTTTCTTTTTTTTTTATTTTTATGTCATTGGTTTCTGCTCTAATTTTTATTATATCCCTCCCAGTACATTGTTATTTGTTGTTCTTTTTCTAGTTTCTTGAGATGTGAGGTTAGGTTATTTATTTGAATTTTTTCTTCTTTTCTGTTGTAAGCCTGTATTTATATGAACTTTCCTCTTAGTACTGCTTTTCTTGTGAACTAGGTTCTGAAGATACAACTTGTATTTTCATTCTTGCTTGTTTCCAAGAATATTTTTATTTCTTTAATTTTGTCTTTGGGTTCATAACTTTTTCCATCATTTTTTCCTTTTTCTCTTCTTTTTAGATGATGCCCTATACTATATTCTCCAAGTATAAGACAGTCTAAATTCAGAGTTTGATTCAGAGTTTGGCTTCTTCCATTTTGCTGCCTAGTTTTGCTAAAGTGTTCTTTTTTCACTTACCTGTTGTCCTCACTGACTAATTAATTTCTGTTTGCAGGTTATTAATATTTTCCTTGAACTTTATAGAACAACTCAAAAAAACTTTGTTTATTATTGGACATCATGTTTCACTCATCCATCAAAAAAGCCCCCCAAAATAAATAGTAATATCATAGACCAATGGACTGGAACGATAGCACAGCGGGTAGGGCGTTTGCCTTGCACTCGGCCAACCACGGTCTGATTACTCCGTCCCTCTTGGAGAGCCTGGCAAACTACTGAGAGTATCCTGCCTGCACAGCAAAGCCTGGCAAGCTACCCGTGGTGTATTCGATATGCCAAAAATAGTTACAAGTCTCACAATGGAGACGATACTGGTGCCGGTTTGAGCAAATCAATGAACAACTGACGACAGAGCTACAGTGCTATCATAGACCAAAATTAGGAGGGGAAATCCTCTTAGTTTGGTTTTTTGAACCATTTCATACAAACCAACTGCTTTTAGCACAGCTAAGCACAGACGAGAAAAAGTTACTAGAATACTCAGGATAAAATTTTTAATTAGGAGTGGGGTGTTTGGGGGTCATACCTGGCTATACTCAGGGGCCACTCTTGGGGATTGTTGGGAACTATATGCTGTGCCAGGGATTAAACCAGGGTCGACCATGTTCAAAGCAAGTGCCTTACTTCCATTACTATCTCTCTGACCGTAAGAATATTTTGTTATTTTTGCTTTTTTTTAAATTTTTGTGAGATTGTTTTTCTCCTTAGATAATTTAGTGGTCACACCACTAAAATTTTTTTTTTCTTTTTGGGTCACACCTGGTGATGCACAGGGGTTACTCCTGGCTCTGCACTCAGGAATGACTCCTGACGGTGCTCAGGGGACCACATGGAATGCTGCGAATCAAACTTGGATCGGCCACATGCAAGGCAAATCACCTACCCACTGTGCTATTGCTCCAGCCCCCAGCTAAAATCTTAAATTAGAGTAAAAGAAAATGTTCTGAAGTTTGAGTTGATCATCTAAGATCATTAAAAATACCTGGTCCTCAAACATGATGACCTCTCAGTGTCTGTGTTGCAAGACATAATGCCCAAAAGTAGAGAGAGATTATGGGGAATATTGTCTGCCATGGAGGCAGGGAAACGGTAGGAAAGAGGGGGGTATACCCAGGATATCGGTGGTGGGGAATGTGCATTGGTGGAGGGATGGGTGTTTGATCATTGTGAGATTGTAACCCAAACATAAAAGCTTGTAACTATCTCATGGTGATTTAATAAAATTAAAAAAAAAACCTGGTCCTATTGATATGTACAAAATACAAATAAAAAAATACAAGCAAATTTTACTTTTAAAGCAACCTTTTATAAAATTTAAATGGAATCATAAGAAGTTAAATACAATTATAATGCATGTCTAGTAATGAAAAGTAAAATTCCTCTGGAGTATTATTGTGCCTAGTGAAGAAATCATAAAATTGATTGGAAATATTAATCTGTAAAGACTATTCTTAGCTGTGAGTCATACAAAAATAAGTGAGGACTTATATGTTATAGATTGCCAGTCCTTGCAGTTAAACTGAAGAGTTCTGCCTTTTTTCTTTCTTTCTTTTTTCGTCTTCTACCACTGCCCCCTGATGTAGCCAAGAAAATAGGTTGAAGCATTTCTCCTCCCCCTCTTCAGATTAGATTAGAATTCATAAAACACACTGAGGAAAATGCAGGAAGAATTCTATAGGCTATGGACCTCAGAGGTGTTGTCAATGGCTTGACTCCATTGGCAAAGATCACTATCACTGTCACTGTCACTGTCACTATCACTATCATCCCATTGTTCATTGATTGCTTGAGCAAGCACCAGTCACGCCTTCATTCGTCCCTGTGCCAGTGCAGCCCAAATATAAAGAAAAAAATAAACAAATGGGACTACATCAAATTAAACACTTTTTACATAGAAAAAGAAACTCAGGCTACAGATAAAGCTCCTGTTTGGCACATGGATGACCCACGTTCAATCCCTAGCACTCCATGTGGTTCCTTGAGCCTACAGGTGTGATTCCTGAGTATAGAGCCAGGACAAAGTCCTGAGTACCACTGTGTGAGGCCTCCAATAACTTCCTCTCACCCCAAAATCCCTCAGATTAAGATTAAAGGATACCCTGCTGAATGGGAGGAGATACTTGCATACGTTGCATCAGATAAAGGACTAGTAGCAAAGTAAATGAATAACTCACAAAGCTCAGCAACAACAACAAAAAGTAACCCTATCAAAAAATGAAAGGAGGGGCTGGAGCAATAGCACAGCAGGTAGGCCGTTTGCCTTGCATGCAGCCGACCCCGGGTTCAATTTCCAGCATCCCATATGGTCCCCTGAGCACCGTCAGGGGTAGTTACTGAGTGTAGAGCCAGGAGTAACCCCCTGTGCATCACCAGGTGTGACCCAAAAAGAAAAAAGAAAATGAAAGAAGATGAACAGACGTTTCCTCAAAGAAGACATATGAAGAGGCATATGAAAAAAGTGTTTATCATCACTGATTAGTAAAATGCAAATCAAAGCAGCAAGATATCATTTCATGACCATGAGAATGGCAAACATCAAGAAGACTGAAGACAGTTAGACCTGGCGGGAATATGGAGAAAAAGAAATTTACTGTTGGTGAGAAATTATCTGTCTCAACTGCTATGGAAATCAGTAAGAAGATTATGATTATTATTATTATTATTATTATTATTATTATTATTATTATTATTGCTTTTTGGGTCACACCCAGCGATGCTCAGGGGTCATTCCTGGCTCTGCACTCAGGAATTACCCCTGGCCATGCTCAGGTGACCATATGGAATGCTGGAAAACGAACCCAGGTCGGCCGCGTGCAGGGCAAACGCCCTACCTGCTGTGCTATCACTCAAGCCCCAGTAAGAAGATTAATCCCAAGGAAAGAATAGAGATTCCATATAAATTAGCAAATCCACTTTTTGGCATCTACCCTCTAATCACAAAACTCAAAAATGTATAAATCAAGTGTGTGTGTGTACAAATTATAATAATCGAACTTAAAAATAATTAAAAAAATAAAAAGTTCATTATCCACAAAATTAAAGTATGTTTAAGGAGAAAAACAGGCTTGGAGCTTTCATTTTTCCTAATCTCTTTCAAATTTGCATGTGGCACTCCCTGGGATGGGGGTGATGGCAGGGACTGGGGAAAAGCAGGGAGCAGGGATGACTTCCTATGCGAAGGTCAAGGTCACAGTGACCTTGCTATTAAGTTTAACTTTTCCTTTTTGGCTGTCTGGTCATCTTCATTGACCTTCTGCTTCTTGGTGTTCACATCATCATCTTCACCTCCAGTGGCCTGTAACTGCCTCAAGATCTTCATCTTCCTCTCCATCCTTCTTCTCCATCATCGCCATCCTCCTCCTCTGCTTCCCTGCCCTGTTCATTTACCACTTTATCTGCCTCCTGCTTTCCATT
Organism: Sorex araneus; assembly: GCF_027595985.1. Lineage (NCBI taxonomy): Eukaryota > Metazoa > Chordata > Mammalia > Eulipotyphla > Soricidae > Sorex > Sorex araneus. The sequence continues at coordinate 23,116,045 of NC_073302.1, read as the reverse complement.
TTCCTCATCAGCCTTACCATTAGCAGGGACCTGTCATTCATTCTCTGTGGGTTTTACAACTTTACCGTCCTTGGTGGTGATTATGTTTCTTGTGCGTTTTTGTCTGCTTGGGTGACTAGGGTTAGGATGTCTTTGTATGCTCACAGTGAGGCATGAAGAGGTGAAGAAATGTGCCTCATGATAGCACTGTGATGCCTCAGTTTCCTGGAACCAGGGCTCCTTGGTGGCGATTTTGGAGCTGGTGTCCACAGCTGCGTCTGACTCAATGAAGCGTGCTGGTAATCCAATGCAGTAGACTAAGAAGAAAACAAAAGTTTGGGGAGCCCGGTAAAGATCGGCCAGAGTTCACAGCAGCAGCAGAAGCTTGTGTAGAGGCTGACGCAGAGAACTAAGAACAGGACATGTGAGCAATGCAAAGACAGTTTGTCAGAGCAGCCAGTGGCTGCCGAGGATTTACTGAGGGTCTCTTGCACTGATTTCTCAGTTCATGGGACATCAATAGGATTGTTGTTTCAAAGGCTTTCTTGGGAGGTTTAGGGAGTTCTGGTGTGTATGAAGACCTTTCTGGGCATTTGCTCCATCCATTGATGTGGCTGTATTTGCTCATTTTGTTCATGATGCTGCTACATGAAGACTGAGGTGGAAATCCAAGCAGGAGCTGGCATGAGCAACAACCAGGGGTTTATGTCAACAAAATCAAGCTGGCATTAGTAGTCTAAATTTGCATGGATGTAGATGTCTGCTGGAGATTTGTGGTCCCCAATACCCTATAGCTGCCATAACTATGAGATCTAACTTGCCTGGACTCTGGGCAAGGGTTCACAGTTGCTGATATTTGGTAATTGTTATGGAGGAAAAGTCTTAACCAACCTGGGAAGCAACAGGGGACTGCTGCTTCCATGTGGTACCCAATCAATAACAGCTGTTCAAAGAGCTGATTTTCATAGGTACTGGTAAGGTTGCAGTTGCCTATTTCTGGGTCTAACTGCAGAGCTAAAGTTAGCAGACCTAGGGAGTGACCCTTGCATGCTGTGATGCTGTGATTGTTTGGCTGGGTCTATGGCACCTAGTTTGAATGGATCTTTGTTCTTGACAGATGGAACTGATCCAATATGTCTGAGTGCAATGTGTAAGCAGGTCTGATAGGTGATCAAGGGGACACATTTCTGCTATCCGATGAAGGGTCTGTGTTAAGTTTGAACAATTCAGATGGGGAGCTACATGTCTTTAAACCAGTTTTGGAGACTCTGGGAAAATATGACCAGAGAATTCAGGCTATGCACGGCCAATGATAACTGTGACCCAGTCAGCCTTGTGGGGCAGGCTTCAGAACAGGAAGGCCTCACAATACTGAAACACCTGCTCTGGGAGGTTCTGAATGGCAGGGAAACACTATCTGTCACTAGAGTTTGGGAGATTGATCTCCACTCTGTTCCACAGGTTTGGACACGGGGCCTCATGCTTGTTGCTTTGGGAGGGTTGCTCGGCTGAGAAACCCACCATGGTGGACTGATCATGCTGAGTCTGTTGTTTTGGCTCAGCAAATATCTAATGAGCTCTTCTCAGCCGAAGTCCTGATGGGCAGGGCTCACCTGTGGAATGATGGCGCCCAGCCACCGAGGCAGAGGCAAGAAAGACTCCACCCATGCGGCGCCCGCCAGCTTCTAATCTTTTCCTTCCCCATTCAGTGGATGGGAAAACAAAACTGGAGTCATGGGGAGCCTGTGTACTCAGCACACTCCCCACTTCCACTTTGCTTTTCATTATCTTAGAAACCCACAACTGACGTCTGTGCTCAGCCTGCCAAAGGTCTGTCCCAAGTGCTACTACACCTCTCTTCTGCTGCTTGCCCTCCCACAGAACTCCTCCCCAGGGTGGGTGTCAAGATCTGCTGATACTTTCTGTTAGAACTCAGATCAGGTTCTGCATTCTTCGGTGGAAGTTTTGCTAAGGGAATGTGTTCGACGGGTTCCCCTTCATTCTATCCTCTTAGCACTCCCACCCATGACTTTTGGGGGTGTGTGCCAATGGAATTAGGTCTGTGATCTGAGAGCAGAGTTGCATACATGGCCATTTCACCAGAGACCATGAGTTTCCTCATCTTACAAAGAAAACCTGGCTCTCTTATTCCTCTAAGGCCTCAGAGCCAGAAAGACAGTGTAGAGAGTATAGAGGATTGGATGGTTGCCTTGCACGTGGATGACCTGAGTCCAATTCCTGGCACTGCATTGGGTCCTCTGAGCCTGCCAGGAGTGATCTCTGAACCAAGAGCCATGAGTAATCCTTGAGCACCACTGGATGTGGCCCTAAAAAATAAAATAAGAAGAAGAAAATTGAGACTAAGTATCTCCTAAGCCAGGGAAGTCACTTTAGCTAGGACCCTGCCAAACCCTCAGCTCTTTCTTGTGTCCTCGATGTCCTTGACCATTTATAAACTCTCCTCCTGGTAAATGCATGAAATTGCCCTGTGTCTGCTATTTTCTGCTCTGGGGTCTTTGTGTCTGTTACTTCTTCAACTGAGTCCTTCAGTTCCTTTAACTAACAGTCATTCTGCCCTTGGGACTTGAATCAGATCAAACTTCTTTGTGATCTGGCTTCCCATGGCTCACGTACCCCCGGACCCTGTGTCACTGTCTCCACCCCACTTCTGTCCTAGTACGTAAGACTAATTGTTTAATTGCTCCTTTAATTGCTTGTGTTCATCACTAGATTGGGAAAGTCAAAGACAGAGAGAGCCAGTCATATGTGACATTGGGTCCCAAGCACTTAACTTAGAACCTGACATGAAATCTATTTTACTGAGCTAATTAATGAACAAATAAAGATAAACTTGCCTCGATCACTAAGTATATCCATTGCTAATTAAAGTAACAGCTTGAGGTACAGACAGTGGAATTAGGATTGTCAGGTTCATTTCCAGATCATTCCTTGCTTTCTGGACTATGCCTCAGTGGATATTGATGTTACTTCCTTCTCAGACTTGATGTGATGATTAAAGGAGATAGTACAGATAAAAAGCCATGCATCAATAAAAGCCTTGAATTGTGATAAGATCTCGAGGGTTACACTGTGGTTGCTAAGTTGAAAATAAAAGCTAAGTTACCCAGTTAACAAAGCTCTTCTTTCTTCAAGACTTGGGGTGAAAAAAATGCTCACAATCTAATTGAGAGGATTGCATGATCTTTTGCAGCGTTACTGACCCTCAATCCTTGAAATATTCTAGCACTTAATGACAAAATCAATCTGATTTCCTTGCGCTATTATAAATAGTGCTATTGTAACCCATCAAACACTGTACAGAACTGCGAGTGATTGAATTGAGCTGAAGACCTGGCAAACATCTGCAAGTCTCCGTTGCACAGGAACTGCACCCCTTTTTTGGTTTAAAACTTTCTATTAGGTGCATATGCTGCCTGAGCCCATGTGCTGCCTGTGCCCACGTGGCCGAGCACATGTGGTGCCCAAGCACATATGTCGCCCGCATCTCCCCGCTTGAGATGTGTACTTTCATGCTTTCGTGTCCAGTGCTAGGATGTGTGTAGAGCTCTCTCCACCCTTGGAGAAGCCTGCATTCTCTCTTGAGCGCATTATTCTTACTATTCTCTCTCCCACTTATCCCTTCCTCCTTCCCTCAGAAACCTCTAAAAAATATAATCTGTTTATGTCAAAAAAAATAAAACTTTCTATTACAGTTTAGGAAATACGTTTCCAACACTGTTCATTTTTATGGTTTTGGTGTATTTGGTCACTGCACCCCAGCACCACCATCCAAGAGCCCAAGACCCTTCACCACAGTCCCCATGGCCCCCTCTACAAAACTGTATCCTTACAGGAAGAGTCCATGAAGTCTGGACACAGGGAGACACAAGCACTCAGCACAGGACTTAAGACACTGCCTGACTAGGATGAACCTCTGTTCAGAAAAGAAACTACGAGGTTCAGCTAACAGAAGGAGCAGAGAGAAATGTAATTAGAACATAATGCAAACTCTTTGGGGGTGGCACCCTCAGGAGTGACTCCTGGCTCTGCACTCAGGAATCACAACTGGCAGGGCTCAGGGAACCATCCGGGGTGCCGGGGATGGAACCTGGAGTGACTATATGCAAGGCAAATGCCCTACCTCCAGTACGAGGGCTCCAGCCCCCATAATGCAAACTTTTAAGAGGGTAACATTTAAGCATCAAGGAATAAAATGCTAGAACAAAAAAGCATTTTTTTAAAAAACTGTAGCACTGCACTGTAGCATTGTCATCCTGTTGTTCATCGATTTGCTCGAGCAGGCACCAGTAACGTCTCCATTGTAAGACTTGTTGTTACTGTTTTTGGCATATCGAATATGCCACGGGGAGCTTGCCAGGCTCTGCCATGCGGGCGGGAAACTCTCAGTAGCTTGCCGGCTCTCCGAGAGAGATGGAGGGATCAAACCCGGGTCGGCTGCATGCAAGGCAAACGCCCTACCCGTTGTGGAGCAGAGCGATAGCACAACACAAAGTGAATAATTATGTTTAAAAACCAAATTGATACTGGGAATGCATATCCCAATAATGCAGAGAAAAATAAAACAAAGAATACTAACATAATAATGAATTTTTATAATTATTAATTTTAATATTGGGGCTTTGTTATCTAATCAGTTTCAACTTTAGAATTGAATCAACAGTTGTGGTTTGTGTACATTAATTTTTTTAAGAAAGCTTATTTAAGTGTGAAAATGCATAGATAATATGCTTTTGTGCAAAGAGCCAATTAAGCAGAGGCTTATAGAGTTGTAATTGTGTGATAGTGTTGTAATTGGAATTTTGGGAGGAAAAGATGATTGAATAAACCAAAGAAAGCCCATTTTATTCAGGTGTTATTTAGTCCCCAATGAGAATAGTGAAGCAATACACTCATACAAAGGATTTTTGTTTTGTTTTGTTTTCACACAAAGAAATTTCTTGTGAAATTTCTGGCTTCACATATAAATGAAAGACTCAACAACCGCAAAAAACAAGTTGTTGATAAAGAAAAGAGAAGTGGAGCATCTTGGACAATAAATATATTGCTACGATTTTGAGGTGAAAAGCATTATGATCTGAAAATCTTAATAATTAATCAAAACATAAGGATAGGGGCAAAGAGAAGGCATTTTGGGATGTGTAGACCTTGGAAAGTCTACCACTTATGTACTGTAAAGAATTAAATCAGTATTCAAGTTTGCATAGGAGGTAGGTGGAAAGAGGGAGAGAGAGGGGCTGTTGATGGAGAGACACTGACTTTAGCAGTGACTTTGGAGATGGAACATTGAATGTCTAAAACTCTGCAATCAACAGCTTTGTAAGTTACAGTGAATGTAAACAAAGTTTTCAAGAAAATAAACCTAATAAAAACCTCTGCATGGAAGAAGACAAAATAGAGGAAAGTGGTGGTGAATAATGAACCTTATATTAGTTATATTCTAAATGAATGATGCTAGCACGACATGGAATATTAGAGACTAAAGAAAAATAGTACAGTGGACAGGGCACTTGTCTTAGATGTAGCTGACCCAGATTCTTTTTCTGGCAGCACATATGTTCCACTGAGCTTTCAAGAGTGATCCCCAATGCAGAGCCAGGAGTAAGTCCTGAGCATCTCCAAGTGTGACCACAGCTCCCCCCATAAAACAATTTGTTAATTAGATCAAATTTGCTGCATGGGGAAATCCAGTAACCTCAGCTCAAAATTTGTTATAGTAATGGAATACTAAAGAGGAAAATGAAGAAGCAGAAGTGTACTCAGTTGGCTGACAGGAAATTGACTCAAAGACAGAAAACACAAATGAGCAAAGATGGGGGGGAAATGTCAGGGTATAAGAGAGAAGATGGAATATAAAGACATAGACAGTGATTTAGGAGTGGATTTATCATAAGTGATTTGTATACTTATTCCCAATCACTTGTCACTTGTAGTCCCGTTGATCTTTGATTTGCTCGAGCAGGTGCCAGTAACGTCTCCATTTGTCCCTGCCACGAGCTAGTGCACCCAATGATACCTGCTCGCTCCAGGAACAGGAAGAGCCTCAAATCGTTCATTCAGAGATTTGACGAAGAAATCTGACCATCTAGTTGGTGGGCGGCCACAAGGTCTTCTGATGTCCCGTGGAATCCAGTTGGTAACAGCTCTAGTCCAGCAGTCATTTCTGAATCGCATTACATGACCAGCCCATCTGATTTTCAACACCCTGGCAAACGAGACAGCATCCCTGATTTTTGACCATCAACGGAACGGAGGTCAGAACTCCAGATTCCTTCTCTCACTTGAGTGAGACATGATATTCCCAGCATAGCTCTTTTTTTTTAAAAATTTTTTTTTTTATTGAATCACCAAGTGGAGGGTTACAAAGTTCTCAGGATTATGTCAGTTATACAATATTCAAACACCCTTCCCTTCACCAGTGCCCATCTTCCATCACCAACCCCCCCAGTATATCTGCCGCCCCCTCCCACCTCCCTAGTCCCCACCCTTGTACGTGATAAGTTTCACTTCATTTACGCTTATCTCGATTATATTCCATGTTTCACCACACAACTCACTACCGTTGCTGGGGTTTCCCCCCAAAAAGAAAAAGACAGTCCTATTGCCAATGACATTTGATAGTTCTCCATTGCTAAGAATATAGAGATATTAAGTCCTGCTGTTTGTTACATAACTTTTCTTTTTCCCCCTTGCCCCGCGCCACCGAGTTCACGCCTGTTTAGTAATTGCCACGCTGTCTGACAAAGGGAAAAAACCCGAAGAGGATGATTATTTCCCGTCATCAGCCGGCGTGGGGCTCTGGCTTAGTTGATAGTCTAGTAGAGTGTCTGCAAGCAGTTTCTGGAACCAAAGGTCTTGCGCTGATATCGGCTCCGGCTCGAGATACCACCAGCGTCCCGCTGGTCCATGCACCTAATTTTTCCCCTTATTTCCCATTCCCACGCCACCAGGTCTGTTTGCTTAATGGACATCACACTATGTTTGACACCACACCACATTTCTTCTCGAGAAGGAAGGATATTTCTTCTAAGCCGGCGTGGGGATATAGCTTAGTTCAGTCTAGAGAGATGGCTACCATTTTGAATGCCTTCAATATTTCAACAAAATACTTACTATTCTTGTTAGGATCACCCACAAAAGTCGGACCCATTAAGAAGGAACCATTACATATTGCTGATACTAAGATGACATTAGGTCGCGCGGCCGCTGCCGCGGCCGCGCGGTTTTGGGTTTCTGTCTAAAGTCTAGGGAAAAAGTTGAAGGAGAGAGAGAGAGATTTCCGCACGGGGGACCTGGCGGAAACTCTCAAGTCACATACTGCAGGTTGCTGGTGGGCTGCTGGTGTCCCAAGCAGCTCCTTCCTCTTCGTCAGTCAGTCTGGGGGTGCGGGCGTGGAGAAAACCTTTTTTTTTTTTTTTTTTTTTTTGCTTTTTGGGTCACACCTGGCTATGCACAGGGGTTACTCCTGGCTCTGCACTCAGTAATTACTCCTGGCGGTGCTCAGGGGACCATATGGGATGCTGGGATTTGAACCCGGGTCGGCCGTGTGCAAGGCAAACGCCCTACCCGCTGTGCTATCGCTCCAGCCCCAGCATAGCTCTTTTGATTCCTCTTTGGGATACCCTAATAGCATTCTCATCCCGTTTGCGTAGGGCCCTGGTCTCTGAGGCATATGTTAGTGCAGGAAGAACGGTGGAATCGAAAAGATGTGCCCAGAGTCGGAGGTTCTTCATTTTCTTAACCACCTCTTCGATGCTCTTGAATGCATTCCACGCTGCTCTCTTACTCCTGCGCAGTTCTGGCACCAAGTCGTTCCTTATGTTGATTTCTAAACCCAGGTACACATAGCTGCTGTATTCGGAGATGTTCGTTCCATTGAGAGCAAATGGAGCTTCAGGAACCAGTTCGTTTTTCATGAACATCGTCTTGTTGAGATTCAGCTGCAAACCGACCTTTCCACACTCGTGGTCGAAGTTGGTCAGCATTTGTGCCACTTGTCTAATGTTTGGTGTTATGAGAACGATATCATCAGCGAAGCGGAGGTGGTGTAATTGCTGACCTTATCTTCACTCCCTAAATCTTCACTCCCTAAATCTTCACTCCCATTCCTTCCCATTCCAGTCGTCGCATGATGTTCTCAAGGGCGGCACTGAAGAGTTTCGGTGAAATGGTATCACCCTGCTGCACCCCTCTCTTTACATCAATGATCACTTCCTTGTAGAATGGTGAGATCCTGGTGGTGAATCCACAATACAGCTTGCGGAGGATTTTGATATACTGAGTTTGAACGCCCTGTTTGGCCAGGGCTTCGATGACCGCCTCAGTCTCAACAGAATCGAACACCTTCTTTAAGTCGATGAACGTTGACAGAGCGGCATCTTGAACTCTCGCAAAACTTCAATGAGTTTGATCACTGTGTGGATATGGTCTATCTTGCTGAATCCCCTTCAGAACCTGGCTTGCTCACATGGTTGTCCTTCATCTAGTGTTCTGCCTATTCTATTCAGGATGACATGAGTGAACAACTTGTAAACGACAGACAGCAGGCAGATTGGGCAATAGTTGCCGATGTCATGGATGTCTCCCTTCTTGTACAACAGAACAGTCCTACTGGTTTTCCACTGGGACAGAACCTTGCATTCAGACAGGTAGCATGTGAAGAGTCATAAAACCGGACACACCATAAAACACTGAGTACCTATTATTCCCACACCATATTTGAAAGGGTTCAAATTCGGTGTGAACCACGGTAACACCTCTAAGGGCGATTGGAGGCCGCCCTAAAAGCCTTCGTCCCTCTTGGAGAGCCCGGCAAGCTACTGAGAGTATCTCGCCCGAGCAGCAGAGCCTAGCAAGCCACCCGTTGCATATTCGATATGCCAACAACAGTAACAACAATTGGCCTCATTCATCTGTCACCGAAAGAGCCCCCAATACGGCAGCGTTAAGAAAGATGAGCAAAGAGAGGCTGAAAAAATCTCGGGGACGAACTAGACTGCCAAAATGAAGAAAGACTAAAATGATTGTCTGTACTTTCAACGCACGGACACTGGCATCAGAAGCATCCATCGAGGACCTGATGGTGCAAGCGCAGAAGATCAAGTACGACATCATTGGTCTGACTGAAATGAGGAGACATCAATCACATCACGCCATTCTCGACACTGGAGAAGAATTGTTCCTTGGAACATGCGACAACAGAGGGGTTGGTGGTGTTGGTGTCCTTGTCAACACGAACGTGGCCATGAGCATCGATTCATTCGAATGCCTAACAACCCGAATTGGACGATTACACTTGAATAGATGTGGCTCACTGCCTGCAGTTTCTATCTTCATCATTTACGCGCCAACTTCCAACTACAATGAAGAAGAAATTGAGAGGTTCTACATGGAACTGGAGAAGTTCTATAAAGAAGACCACACCTTCTACAAGATCGTTGTTGGTGATTTTAATGCCAAGATAGGTCCGAGAAGGTTACCCGAAGAACTCCACATTGGAACACATGGCCTAGAATGGAACGATCAGGGTGAGAGACTGTCTGAATTCATCATGTCGACCAAGACCATCCATGGTAACTCACAGTTCCAGAAGGCCGAATCTAAACGCTGGACATGGGAGTCTCCCAGTGGACAGTTCCACAATGAAATTGACCGCATCATATTCAATCGAAGGTTTTGTCTGACTGATGTCGCTGTTGTCCCAAAATTCCAAACGGGATCAGACCACCATCTCCTTCATGCAAAATTCTACTTCACAGAGTGGGGAGAAAAGTCTGCAAAATTTAAGTCTAAGAAGACAACTCCCAGAAAGACCACCAACTGGGAGCTCTTTGGCACTATTGCAGCAACGTGGAAAGATGCCGTCCTTGACAACATCGACGAGGAATACGATCGACTGGTTCAGCACCTCCGTATCTGTGCGAAGAATGCCGAGAGTGAGAAAGCCACAAACAGACGCCTGTCTTTGGAAACTCTCGAGCTCATTCATCAACGTATTTTGGCGCGAGCCTCAGGCAACCACAAGCTAACGTCTGAGCTCACAAAGCTGTGCAGAGATGCGATAAAGGAAGACCTTAAAGAGAGAAGAGCAGCAGTGTTGGCCAGTGCAACAGAAGCCAAGAAAAGTATTTGCAACGCTCGCCTGTCCTTCGCCAACTACAAGACCAAGATGACTGCCCTCCGACGTCCCGATGGATCTATCACATCCTCCAGAAAGGCAATGGAGAAAATTATTCACGACTTCTACTCGGATCTCTTTGACAGCCATGTCCACCTGCCCACATACCAAATTCCGCAGGATGGATAAGTCGTTCCCAATGTTCTCCCTTCTGAAATCCAACACGCCATTTCACTGGTAAAGATGCGAACAGCACCTATCCGGACAAGTTCAGACCCAAACACCTGAAGAATCTGCCACCAGTACTCATCAATACTCTGGCCCGACTCTTCACACACTACCTGTCTTATTCCCAATAAACACCAAAAATCTACTTATATCACCAAACCATTAAGTAGTGTGCCATTGCAGAAAGAGCCTAGTTGTACTAAAATAGTCTTTCTGTTCTTACTACGTGTGTTCCGAGAGTGGTAGAGCACTGAAGCAAGAGTAAGTACCATATTCAATATATATAAAAGCTTGGTATCTGTTGTAACTGGAAATTATACAATTTAGCTTATGCTTGACTTTCTCCCTCTTCTACAGGACACAATGCTATCATTATATAGCATCAATCTAATAGGACATAGAGGCCAGCATATAACAGATAAGAGGTATATGAGCCTAAAATGAAAGTTATATCCATGAAAGTATAAGGGACTTCCAACTTGCGAAAGTATAAATCCCCAAAGTTCAGGGATTTTGAGAAGCACCCGTGTCTTGTTCTTAGTAGACAGAGATTGGATTCCTGTCAATGCACAGAGAGAATTCATGAAATGTCAACTGCCCATTGTGGATTGGATGCTACCTAATCCATTAGGTTATGCATACTTAGCAACACTCCATCAAAATGTCCTAAAGGCACAAGTTAAGTAATAAGCCCTGATGACTCAAAACTCTCATTGTTGACTGCTTCCTCACACTCACCTTTTCCTTGACACATACCTATGATCTCATAGGGAATTCCTTAAAACCAGTAGGTTGAATAGAGGTGACTGCATGTCCTGGCAGCAAAGAGGGAGAAATCTAAGCATATTATGTCTCTTTAAGAATTAAACCACAAGTTTTTTTTTTCCATATTCAAAAGTAGAGGCCCTGTGACCATGAGAGTTGGACATGGTATACAAAGCACCTTTAACTTTTTTGGCAGTGTGTGTGTTGGGGGAGCCCACATTTGGTGGTGCTCAGGGGTTACTCCTGCCTCTACACTCAGGAATTCCTCCAGGCAGTATGGAATGCCGGGACTGAACCCAGGTTGGCCTTATGCTAGGCAAGTGCCCTGCTTCCTGTTTTATTGCTCCAGTCCAACACCTTTTACATTTATATGTAATTAGCCATTTAGAAAAATGGCAAAGTTCATTTCCAAACAATGAGTTCCACTGCTGTAGAAGTCTTAGTAGCCAATCAAAAGATGTTTCCATCAGGGACACAAAACTGATGATACTGGAGTCAAAAACCAAAATGGTCAGCCAGTCACCTGAGGCCCTTCACAGTGCTTGAACAGGCATAAATGGAGTTAGGTGTTGATTAGAGTGATTGTTGGTTTTTAAAATCTAATTGATTTGTTTTGGGCACCACACCCAGTGATGCTTAGGGGTTACTCCTGGTTCTGTCTGTATTCAGGAATCGCTCCAGGTGGTGCTCAGGGGACCATATCTGGTGCTGGAATTGAACATGGGTTGGCTGCACACAAGACAAATGCCCTCCCTGCTGTACTGTCATCCTGGCCCCTTGACTAGAGTGATCAATCCTGAAGAAAGAGAAATAGATGCTGTGATGCCAAGGTGGGAGAGAGGAGAGGAGATAAAATTTTGACTAGAATTAGACCCAGTACCTTGTTGTCCTGTAGCCATTGTGTTCCATAATTTTATATTGTAAGGCCAGGAATCTCAAAGGGCTAGTAGAGTATACACTTTTCATGTGGGAGTCCCAAGTTCTATCTTTAGCACTGCATTGTCCCCTTGCACTTGAGAGGCCCCCAAATCACTGCTAAGTGTGCCCCTCAATACTGTATTATAAAACTATGATAATCAAAACAGCATGGTATTGAATAAAAGCAGACACTCAGACCAATCAATTAGAATTGAGAGCACAGAGATAAGTGAACATAAAATGTTCACTTTTAGTAAATTATTTAGTAAATGGTGCTGGGAAAACTGAGTAATTACTTATGAAGAATTAAAACCAGAAGTTTTGTGGGACTTCCCAACTGTTTTGCAAGTGGCCTGAAGGTCCACTGGGAAATCTCAGCCATCTGAACCATTGGTTCAGTGAAAGGGCTCACAAGTGTGATATTACTTGGGCCTCACAGTGTTGGGGATACCTGAGCCACTCTAGTGATGCTGGAGTCACCAGGTCCATACCCAGCTATGTTAAAGAGACCATGTGGTACCTGAACTTTAACCCCGAGCCAGATCCTGTCAGGCACTTTCTCTAACCACTCTATTATCCAGTCCCTGAAATCAAACTCTTACCTCATGCCACAAACAAAAATGAACTCAAGATGGATAATATTTAGACGTTAGACCTGAAGTCATAAGCATACAATATTGAAAACATAGGCACGACACTCCATGATACTGACTTCAGTGGTATCTTCAGAAACCCAATTTTTTTTTTAAACTGAATCACTGTGAGATATGGGTGGAGGGATAGCACAGCGGTTGGGCGTTTGCCTTTTACACAGCCCACCCAAGTTCGATTCCTCTGCCCCTCTCGGAGAGCCTGGCAAGCTACCGAGAGTATTGAGCCCACGCAGCAGAGCCTGGCAAGCTGCCCATGCGTATTGGATATACCAAAAACAGTAACATTAAGTCTCTCAATGAGAGACGTTACTGGTGCCTGCTCGAACAAATTGATCAGCAACAGGATGACAGTGACAGTGACTGTGAGATATATACACAGTTACAAAGTTGTTCATGATTGGGTTTCAGTAATACAATGCTCCAATACTAGTCACTTCATCAGTGTGTATTTTCCACCCTCAATGTCCCCAGTTTTCCTTCTATGCCCTCTGTGGCAAACTCTTTTCCTCCCCCTCCCTCTGTCTGTCTCTCTGTCTCTCTTTCTCTCTCGTTGTATCTGTCTCTGTCTCTCCTTTTGACATTATGGTTTGTACTACAGATATTGAAAGGTTATCATGTTATCATGTTAGTCCCTTTATTTACTTTCAGCACTCAGTTCTTGTCCAGAGATCATTTCCAAATATTCTTTTCATAGAGGTTCCTTCTCTATCCTAACTGAACCTCCCACCCCTCCACCTGTGACAAGCTTCTAACTGTGGATCAGTCCTCCAGGCCCTTGTTTCTACTGTCCTGGAGTATTAGCTTCATATTGTTTTTTCATATTTGTGTTTTTCCCACAAATGAACACAATCATTCTATGACTGTTTCTTTCTCTCTGGCTGATTTCACTCAGCATGATACTTTCCTTGTCTATCCATTTATAAGTGTACTTCATGCCTTCCTTTTTCCTGGTGGCTGTATAGTGTTCTATTATGTAGATGCGCCATAGTTTTTTTTTTTTTTTCAATTGTCTGTTCTCAGGCTGTTTCCAGATTCTGGCTATTGTGAATTGTGCTGCAATGAGCACAGAAGTGCAGATGGTGCTTCTACTGTGTGTTTTTGGATTCCCCAGGGTGTATTCCCAGGAGCAGTATTGCTGGGTCATATGGAAGTTCAATTTCTAATTTTTTAAGGAATGCCCACATTGCAAAACCCAAATTCTACTGACAAGGAAAACAAAAGTTAAAAAAAAAATGAAACACTGCCAAGCAAAAGGCTACATTGAGAAACTGAAAGGGAGAAAATATTTATATGCAATATTTCTGGCAAAGCGTTCATATCTAACGCATACAAAGTGTTCATAAGACTATAACAACAACAGCAACAAAACCAGTCCTATCAGAGCTAGAGCGATAGCACAGCAGGTAGGGTGTTTGCCTTGCATGCGGCCGACCAGGGCTCGATTCCCAGCATCCCATATGGTCCCCCAAGCACCGCCAGGAGTAATTCCTGAGTGCAGAGCCAGGAGTAACCCCTGTGCATCACCGGGTGTGACCCAAAAAGCAAAAAACAAAAACACAGTCCTATCAAAGAAGTATCATGCTAAGTGAAATGAGTCAGAAAGAGAGACAGACAGAGAAAGATTGCACTCATCTGTGGAATATAGAATAACAGAGTAGGAGACTAACACCCAAGAATAGTAGAAATAAGTATCAGGAGGTTGGCTCCACGGCTTGGAAGCTGGCCTCACATGCTGGGGGAAAAGGCAGTTCAGATAGAGAAGAGAACATCAAGTAAGCTCTGGTTAGAGGACCCTCTCGGGAGGGGAGATGCGTGCTGAAAGTAGACTATAGATTGAATACGATGGCCACTCAATACCCCTATTGCGGACCACAACATCCAAAAGGAGAGAGAGAGAACAAAAGGGAATGCCCTGCCATGGGGGAGGAGGGGAGGTCTGTGGGGGGGATGGGATTGGGAAGTGAGAGGGATACTGGGTTCACTGGTGGTGGAGAATGGACACTGGTAGAGGGAGGGGTGCTCGAATATTGTATGAGGGAAACACTAGTATGAGAATGTGTAAATCTGTTACTGTACCCTCATGATGACTCACTAATTAAAAAATTAAAATAAATAAATAAAGTGGGGGAGAAGAGCTGAGCAGACACTTCTCCAAAGAAGGCATACAGGTGGCCAGCAGGCAAATGGAAAACTGCTTATCATCTCTGATTTGTTTGAAATGCAAATCGAAATGACAATGAGACATTTCACACCAGTGAAGACCTATCAAGGAGAACAGAAACAACAACTGCTGATGAAAATGTCGAGAAAGGGAATCTTCATTCACTGTTGGTGGGGTAAAGACCCTACGGAGAAGAGAGTGGAGATTGCTCAAAAAATTAAAAATATAGGGGCTGGAGCGATAGCACAGCGGGTAGGGCGTTTGCCTTGCACTCGGCCGACCCAGGTTCTAATCCCAGCATCCCATATGGTCCCCTGAGCACCGCCAGGGGTAATTCCTGAGTGAAGAGCCAGGAGTAACCCCTGTGCATCGCCGGGTGTGACCCAAAAACCAAAAAAAAAAAAAATTAAAAATATAGCTAGCATATGATCCACAATTCACTCCTAGGTATCTGTCTCCCAAATACAAAAACAAAACCAAAAACAAAACAAAAAAACCCCACATAAACAAAACTCCACTAATTTGGGAGGATATATGCACACCTATGTTAACTTTAATTCTATTTACAAGAGCCAAGATCTGGAAAGGACCTAAGTGCCCAACAGCACAAGAGTGGATAAAGAAATTGTATATAGGTACACATTAGACGCCTAGTCAGCTATTAGGAAAGATAAACGCTTGCCTTTTGCTACAGTTTGGATGGAAATAAATGCTTATGGTAAGCAAAATAAGTCAGAAGGGAAAGGTTGAGTGCCAAATGATCTCACTCTAATGTGGTATATAGAGGCATGAAGCAAGTATCTAATGAAAACAAATGGTTACCAAGCCAGGACTGAGTATGGGTACAAAGATAGGGTGGATGAGAAGTGATATAAGGACAATGGTGGAGAGGTGTTTTTTTTTCCCTTCATCATTTTAGTAGTAGTGGTGTTAGTGTAATAACTGTGCATCAAAAGCATAAACATCAATACTCTTGTAAACCATGTTACCTCAGTAGTAATATCTTTTAAGTTGTGATATATATGTATATATGTACATATATATACACACAAAGTTTTATTACCCTGTTATAAGAAAAAATGAAGTCCTGTTCTTTTGCTACAATGTCACTAGAACTGAAATATGTTATGCTCAGTGAAATAAGTCAGGAGGAGAAAGACAAACACTGGGTGATCTCACTCATAGGTAGTATCTATTTTTTAGAGAGTGAGAAAATAGATGACACAGAAGAAAACAAACCTCTAGAGGTACATGTAGAAGGGAAGAATCATGAATGGAGGGTTGTTGGGGGTGGGCATGGTGGGACAACACTGCATACCTCTAAGACATACAGTATGCACACTTTGGTCAGCTAATTTCACCTTGGTAAATTAATAATTAAAGAAAGAAGGAAATCAGATACACGCAAATAAAGGTTCAGGTCGCCATAGCATGAGTAGAATAATCATATTAGTGGAGAACAAAAGAGTACAGAATGAGTGGGGAAGGGAAGCAGACCTGTAAAGACCAGTTCTGGCCACTCTGCCAATTAAGAGTGGAAAGACTAGCCCACATACTTATATTTTTTTCCCTTTATGTGTGGTAACTAATCATCTTTTATCCCTTTAAAAAATTCCTACTAACATATGGCTATTTAGGGATAAATAGTATATTTACAGCATAGTTTATGATATAAAGGCAATCCAGATGGACCTAGAGAAAGGAAGTCCCTGCCCAAGAGATCTCGAGCCTGAAACTGACTGCTCTCACTGAGAACACTGTCCCTTTGGGGACAGAGACAAGGCCTGTTCTAATGTGGGAGACTGTTGCATTACCTAAAGTAGGAAAGTTATTGGGGATAAGCTGAAGGATGCTAGTGGAGTCTAAGCTGACGTCGGACGGACAAAGGACTATCAACTGTAGATATTCATTTCATTTTCTGGCACCCCAGAAAAATTTTGAACACATTTACTGTATTTGGGGGAAATTTTAAGTACTTTATAGTGCTCCACTCTCAAAAAGCAAAAACAAAGCAAAACCAATGTGCATTAGTGAAGGGATGGGTGTTGGAACATTGCATGACTGAAATTCAATCATAAACAACTTTGTAACTGTATATCTCATGGTGATTTAATAATTTTTTAAAAGGATTAAAAAAAACAAACCAAAGCAAAGCAAAACAAAAAAAAAGACCTGTTTTTTTTGTTTTGTTTTTTTTTAAAAAAGCAAAAAAACCCAAACTTTTTTTCCCAGCTTTCCTGATATACCTGTGGAACAGATAACTGGGGTTCCATTCATCTGGGTCTCCTATGGATGACCCGCTTTTGAGGCAAGTAGTTGATGGAAGCCTGGAAACAGATCAGCTGCATACTGGGTCTTTTTTGGTGACAAGAGGGTAATGAAAAGTATCTGACTTCCAGAGCCCTTGGGACTGAGTTCCTGATGAAAGAACGAACACATGTGGACTGCAAGAGCAGCTGCCACAGAAAAGAAATTTCTGGCCCTGAAATGGCAGCATGGAAACCACAGCATTTGGTTAGTCTCCCAGGGAAATATTGGGCATTTCCTCATAAAGCCCGTCAGCACTGTGGTCCTTGGCAATGTAGGCCTATAGCTGATTCATTGGGCACTAGGCTTGTCATTTGATCATATTACCCAATAGCCAGAGAGTTTCTGTTGTTTACAACTGATAACTGATCCAAAGAGGTACCAGTCTCATTTGAAGGATATGTGGAAAGAAGGGGAGAGGCTGATTACGCAGATTGCCCTGTAGCTTCACCCACCAACCACACACAAGATGATCTGGATAATCCTCATGGACCTTACAAACTAAAGAGGTGAACCTGCTAGCTTTGTCCACTGGCAACTGAGCCTGGACAAACCAAATGCATTAGTATTAAATCTTTGTGTCTGGTTTGTTATTGTTTGGGCAGGGTGGGGGGTGGGTGTTCTTTTTTTGGTTTGTTTGACTTTGGACCTGGCAGTGCTTAGGAATTCCTCCTAGCTCCGTGCTCAGGAATCACTCTTGGCAGTGTTCACCGGACCACAGAACTTGAAGTCTCTGGACACTAAGGCTGCAAGTGCAGCTGGCGAACACCGCCTAAAGCAACAAGCAGCTTAATAAATTCTTAGACAAGAGTTTATCTGATCTCAGACAACCTGTGATTTTCACATAAATTTATTTTCTATACCTATATATTTTAATATTGCAGCTTCCCTCCCCCCACCCCCGCTTTTTTGAGTCACACCTGGCAATGCACAGGAGTTACTTCTGGCTTTGCACTCAGGAATTGCTCCTGATGGTGTTCAGGGGACCATATGAGACGCTGGGAATCGAACCCAGGTAAGCCGTGTGCAAGGCCGTGTGCAAGGCCGTGTGCGAACCCAGGTAAGCCGTGTGCAAGGCCGTGTGCCCTACCCACTGCGCTATTGCTCCAGCCCCAATATTGCAGCTTTTTTTTTTAAATATTGCAGCTTTTTATCTAATCAAGTTTAATTCTAGAATTATTCAACAGTTGTGGCTGTTTTCTACATTAAAATAAATTTTATAAAGTTCTAAACTTAGTGAAGATCAAGACCACAGGAAGCTAGTCTAGGAAAATAAAGAAAGTCACCCTTCCTATCAATCAATCTTTTTCCCGTACTTTCTGTCACAAGATTATCCATGATTCATTTAAAGGGATATGGGGATTTCTTAGGAAGAGCATTTCACTTCCTGACTTTTGTAGGCGGAACCTTATCTTTGTCCATGGGGCCAATTTTATTATTGGTTCTCTGGTAAATTTATTGACCTACGAGAATAGAAAGGTGGACAGAAGTGAACATGGAAATAGTGGGGTCTAGAATACCTAGAGAGCAGGGAGATAATTCAGCCAGAAAAAACAACAAGGCCCCAAGTAAATAGTGCCTTTGAGAGCCTTCAGGAGAATGAGGCAAGAATGTGTGAGTGTAGTTTTATCTGTGTTTATTGTAGGGATAGGTATTTTCCCCCCTGATAACAAGTAGACTTTAGTCTTGGATAAGAGTCCAAGTCATGTCAACAGGGGTGGCTATAAGGAAATTAAAAGCAGTTGCCTAAGATACAACATCTGCCCACAACCAAATTCTCACACTGCAGAACTGCATTACTGTAGGAATGGCCGTCATGATACAACGCATTATGTAATAGAAAAGACACTGATTCTTCCAAGTCAACAACATCTTCCAGTGCTTCAGGAGCCAGTCAGCCACGGGGAGGCATGACTCTGGAGCGTGAGCACGCTCCGAGAGCACTCAGACCCTGCAGTGCTTGCTCCATGGGGAATGGGTGTATCAGTCAAAGATCACACCAAGTTGTCAGCCACTTGGCAACTCCAAGAATTTCCTGCAGTCAGTCACTAGCTCCGTGCAGGAAATCTCGAAGCTGATTATATAAAGCACATCAAGTCGCTGAGTAGGAAGAGAGGAGGGGAAGAGTGTAGATAAAAGACTCCTGACTCACCTCCTTTGGACTAAGAAGGATGTGGTCAGAGATTGTGACTATATGAGCCTCTTCACTTATTCCAGGGCACTGTGATGACGCTTCCAAGGGAGTGTCTGGTCTCACAGAGGAAGCTTCGGAAGGCTGGGAGAGGGACACTGCAGCCCCAGGAACAGCAGCTATGGTATCTGCTATGAAGTCTGACAAGACATGGCTACCGCTGATGAGCCAATAACACCCACAGCTACAAGATCCATGAGCTTCCTCCTGCGAGCCCTCCAAGAGTGATATTGGTGTCAACTGATTCCACTGCTCACCTATTGTCATGTAATGCATGTGTAGTGGTGGAGAAGGTGAGCTTTCCTCCCAGCTCCACACAGACCCAGGAAGAATGAGGGAGTCATATACTCCCAGGATTAAATCCCAGCTAAGTCACTTCACAATTGGATGAATATGGATAAATAGTCTTTGAGCTTCAATTTTTTCATCTGTAAATTAAGGATAAGATTATCCTCTATGGAGAGGGAGGGAGGGAGGGAGGGGAGAGAGAGAGAGAGAGAGAGAGAGAGAGAGAGAGAGAGAGAGAGAGAGAGAAGAAAAGCGCCTGCCATAGAGGCAGGCAGGAGGTGGGTGGGGGGTGATAGGAGAGAATCTGGGGTCAATGGTGCTGGGAAATGTATGCTGGTGGAGGAATGGGCGTTGGAATACTGCATGACTGAAATCCAATCATGAACAGCTTTGTAATGGTCTATCTCACAGCGATTCAATAAAAAAGGTTTTTTTGTTTTTTGTTTTTTGTTTTCTTTTTGGGTCACACCCGGTGATGCACAGGGGTTATTCCTGGCTCATGCACTCAGGAATTACTCCTGGTGGTGCTTGGGGGACCATATGGGATGCTGGGAATCGAACCCGGGTCAGCCGCATGCAAGGCAAACGTCCTACCCTCTGTGCTATTGCTCCAGCCCCCAATTCAATAAAAAAAAAAAGTTTTAAAAAAATGATTGTAGGGCATTTCAGTAGGTTAAGTTAAGGTATAGGAAGTACCACATCCAAAGCCTTGAACAAGGAGAAGCTCCCTGATGAGAACTGCCTTCTACCAGTTTACCAGTTTTGACAGGCAGCAGAAGGTCTCCTAAATATTTACACACTCTAATCCTTGGATTAGGGGGAACATATTATGATGCGTGTATATTATATAGAAGGAGGAATTAAAATTGCTCAACAGCAGATCTTAAAACAAGATTACCCTGGATGATTCAGACGAGCCAAGTGTCTTACAAGAGACATACTCATTTTGCGTGTGGCACATGCTCATTTTGCATGTGGCCAACCTCAGCTCTATCCCCAGAACCACGAGATCCCCTGAGGACTCTGTTTATGGCCCTGGAGGCTCCCTTTAAATGTGAAAGAAAAGAACAGAAGTATTTCTGACTTTGAAGATGGAAAGAGGGGGCTACAAGTCAAGCAGTGGAGGTTGCCTCCCCAAACCAAAAAAGGTGAGGGAATGATACGCAAGAACTTCCAGAAGGAAAAATAAAAGCCCTCTGACACTTTGATTTTAGCTCTCTGAGACCCATTTCAGACTTCCTTTTTTGTTATTTTGGGAGTGGGGGTGGGAAATGGGGGCCCCTCCAGCAGTGCGAAGGGCTGCCAGGGCTACCCCCAGTGCTGTTAGGGCAGCCGTGCAGTGCTGGAGATTGAATCTGGGGCCCCGAGCAGGCTCTCCTCTGAGCACCAGCTCCAGATTTTCGACCTCCAGGATTCTTAGTAATCACTTGGCATCCTTTAAAAAAAAAACTTTTGTATTGAATCACTATGAGATAGACCCTTATAAAACTGTTCATGGCTGGTTTTAGTCATACAGTATTCTAACACCCATACAGTATTCTAACATCCCTCCACCAGTGTACATTTCCCAGCACCAGAGTCCCCAGGTTCCCTTTCATCACTCCCCACCCTCCACCCCCTGCATGCCTCTATGGAAAGAGCTTTTCTTCTCTCTCTTTCTCTCTCTCTCTCTCTCTCTCTATCCCTTTTGAGTATTGTGGTTTGCAATATTGATACTCAAAGGTTATCAAGAATATCCCTTTATCTTCTTTTAACCCTCAGATCTTGTCCAGCGTGACCATTCCCAGCAATTATTGTCATACTGATCTCTTCTCTGTCATACCTACAGCCCCCCACATACTTGTGGTTAGTTCCAACTGTTGACCAGTCCTCCTAATCCCTGTTTTCCCTGGCCATGGATATTAGTCTTCTACTATATATATTTTTATATATCACAAATGAATGCATCTGTCCCTCTCCTTTACACTCATTTTCACTCAGCATGATACTTTCCATGTCCATCCATTTATAGGCAAATTTTATGACTTCGTTTTTCCTAACAGCTGCATAATATTCCATTGTGTAGATGTGCCATAGTTTCTTTATCTATTCGTCTGTTCTTGGGCACTCAGGTTGTTTCCAGATTCTGGCTATGGTGAATAGTGCTGCAATGGACATAGGAGTGCAGATGGTGTTTCTGCTGTATGTTTTTGGGCCCCCGGGATATACTCCTAGAAGGGTATTTCTGGGTCAAATGCGTGCTCAATTTCTAGTATTTTGAGAAACATCATATATTTTCAAAAAAAGGCTAGGCCAGTCAGCATTACCACCAGCAATGAAGGAGAGTCCCTTTCTCCCCATCCACATCACTTGGCATCTTTAAGTCACTAGGTTTGTAGTTATTTGGCTCATTAGTCAAAGACTATTCGAACATGAACCCATTCCAGACCTTTTCCTGTACTATTTTCAACTCTAGACAGGAAACTCCAATACTCTCTTGCTCAGCAGTCCTAAGTGTTTCTTATCCTCCAGCCAAAAAAGCCATGATGACCTAAGTATCACTTTCATCAAAATACGGTGCTCTGGAAAGCCAGAGGAGCTTTGGAAGTCCCCCATCCAAAAAAAAAAAAAAAGTGCTTTACCTAATACAATCTCCCTGCCACAAAGGATGATGCCTACTATGTTAAGCCCAGCTGAAATCAGATCCGGTGTGAGCTGTACAACTCTATCTTTAAGGTGACACGTATGCACAAGTCTGTCTTCGAAAGCTGTTTGCCTAGCGCTCAATTGCTACCTCCAGATGTTTCCGAACTTAGTCATCCATCTGCCTGGAACCACCTTTCCCAACAGTCACAATGATGCTGCATCTGAGAGGAGAATTTTCACCTCACCCCATTCTCAAGACGCTTCAAAGTGACTATTACTTCTTTCAGCCAAAACAAAACTGTGCAAAGTAAACAAACAGCCTGGTCTGGAGAGACAGAACAGGGGTAAAGTGCTCATTTTGCATGTGGCCAACCTCATCTTTATCCCTAGACACACATGGTGCCCTGAGCACTGCTGGGTGTCGCCCTGGAGGCTCCTGAGCACTGCTGGGGTGAGCCGGAATCCCCAGCACCACAAACCCCTTGCAGGGAACCACTGGGCTGGTTGACAGAGAATCCCAGGAGGGGCCTGACCTTCTGAGTACCATTTGGGAGTGCCTCCCTCTAACGCTCTCGCCTGCTTAATGAAAGGAAAAAATAAGAAAAACCCAGCCCGGCGTTTTTACTGTAAAAGCGCATTTTCACCTTCCAATCCCCCTGAGGAAATGAGCTCGTGATTAGTACCCGGTCATGTTTCTCATCAGTGTAGCTTTATTTCTAGATCAGTATTGCTCCTCCCCACTTCTCTAAGTATCCCCACTCCTCCCTTGCTACACACACATACCCATGAGCCTATCAGTGAAGTTAAGAATTTTGCCACATACTGCCTGAGAATGAGACTTTCAGGAAGGAAGGAGTATCAGGCTTCTAGGCTGCTTTGCATCTGTCTGTCTGTCTGTCTCTCTCTCTCTCTCTTTCTCTCCAGCCCCCTCACTCATGGGCCTTTCACAGGTGTCCTGCCTAACAACTGGGATAGAGAAGGAACCACTAGGTGAATGATGCTTGGAGGGCTCGCTCGGGATGGGAGATGTATGTTGAAAGTAGACTATAGACCAAACATGATAGCCACTTACTACCTGTATTGCAAACTGTAACACCCAAAAGAAGAGAGAGAGTAAAAAGGAATATGCCTTCCATAGAGGTGGGTGGTGGGGGGATGGGATGGGGGTGGTGGGAGGGATACTGGGAACATTGGTGGTGGAGAATGGGCACTGGTGGAGGAATGGGTACTCAATCATTGCAGGACTGAAATGTAATCACAAAAGTTTTTAAGTTTGCAACTGTATCTCAACGTGATTTAGTAAAAAATACTAAAAGGAAGAAAGGAAGAAGGAAAGAAAGGAAGAAGGAAAGAAAGGAAGAAGGAAAGAAAGGAAGAAGGAAGGAAGGAAAGAAAGAAAGAAAGAAAGAAAGAAGAAAGAAAGAAAGAAAGAAAGAAAGAAAGAAAGAAAGAAAGAAAGAAAGAAAGAAAGAAAGAAAGAAAGAAAGAAAGAAAGAAAGAAAGAAAGAAAGAAAGAAAGAAAATCCTATACAAAAAAAAAAAAAGTCTCCAGCCTAAGGTTGGTGGTTGCCACACCTCCCAATCACTCCCTCCAGCAGTCTTACACTCTGCCAGAGTCACATTCCAGTCCTATTTCCGGTCTCAGAGTCTCAGCAACTGCACGCCCTTGGTTTATTACCCTCAGGTCCCCTTTGCTCCTTACTCATTAGGAGGCTTCAGATTGGGTGGGAAGTCCAGCATGCTTCATGGGACATGAATCACAGTTCCTTTGGGAGGTTACTGACAGCTCAGCTATAAGGCAGGAAGTGGTACAGGTTTCAAAGTATTGATTAGACACCCTGGAAACTCAAACATGAGCACACTGGATCACTTTTTTCAAAGAAATTAAAATAACCAAGTTTAAAATAATAGAGTTCATCTCGCATGTGTATTTTTGTCTCCCAAACACAGCCACTTGTATGATGACCATGACCGCTGTGCCCCACTATCACAATCCGCCTTCAGTTTGGAGAGAGGCCTCTTCAGGAGGCGGGACAGGATGCTGAGCCAGGCCTTGCAAAGGAGGAGGGAGTTAGGGACGTGACAAAGGGGGTGGTGGCATTTCTGGCATTTCAGGTGAGTGGAGAGTTCAGAGGCATGATAAGGCCGGGTGGAACTGTGGGGAAGAATGAAGTTGAGCTTGATGGGAACAGAGCCTGGTGGGGGGAGAGTGGGACATCAGATGGGAAGTGTCCGCGGTGTCAGACTTCAGCATGCTGTCAGGAGAACAAACAGGCTTGCGTTTATAGCAGTCGGGGTCTTGAAAGTTTGGTGAGCAAAGAGGAAAGTCATGTACTTTTTTTTTTCCTTTTCACTTTGGGGGAGACACCATATGGACCCTCCAAAGTATCTCACGGTCTCCCAAAGTCACATTCTTTTTATTTATTTTTAACTATTTATTTATTTGGGGGCTGGAGCGATAGCACAGTGGGTAGGGCATTTGGCTTGCATGCAGCCAACCCGGGTTCGATTCTTCCGCCCCTGTCGGAGATCCCAGCAAGCTACCGAGAGTATCCCGCCCATATGGCAGAGCCTGGCAAGCTACCTTCACATATTCAATATGCCAAAAGACAGTAACAAGAAGTCTCACAATGAAGAGTTAGTGGTGCCCACTTGAGCAAATCAATGACCAACGGGACAACAGTGCAGTGCAGTGCTATAGTGTTTATTTGGGAGCCACACCAGGCAGTGCTCAGGGCTTACTCTATTATTCTCCTGGCTGCTTTCCACACACTCGGGCCAAGTTTCACATATGAGTTGAATATATTCCTAAACTGTATGGCCGCTTTTGCGGCCGCAAGACACATCATAAGACACTTTCCAATTGTTTTTCCATAATTACCACACCATATTTGATTGGAGGCAAAATGGCACCAATGCCACCTGAACCGCTCGCACTCTCCCGAACCCGGCTCACCATCTCGCCTTAGACAACGTGCGGCTCAGCACGCCAGGCATGAAACTCTATGTGTGATCCCTACTGGAAGTCTACACGTGATTCCTGATGGGCATCGCCAGCTGTTTTGCAAGATTCGGACAGCATGGCGTCGGCAGGGCACGGAGAAACTGTGACAGTGGCCACAGCATCATTGCCTGCCCAGGCCAGGACGAGTCACAACACCTTCGGACATAGAGACTCGGCAGCAGTGCATGCAGTGGCTCAGCCACTGTGCAGTGCTGTCAGCCAACCACCCTCGGCGCAGGTGTTCAACCTGGCACAGACACCCCGCTATAGGGTCCTGCTCTGCCAGCTGCTCAACAACCTCCAGCCACATTCCATCAACCTCGAGAAGATCAACCTGAGGCCCCAGATGTCCCAGGTTCTGCCCAGAGACGCAGGCAGGTGTGTGTTTGTCAGTGTGCAAATCGTTACAACATGCCAGTCGACCAAAAGCTTACATTCAGTAGACTGGGAATATCTGTAAAGGCGATTAGAGGCCACCCCAAAAGCCTCCATCCCTCTCAGAGAGCCCAGCAAGCTACCAAGAGTATCCTGCCTGCACAGCAGAGCCTGGCAAGCTATCCGTGGCATACTTGATATGCCAAAAACAGTAACAGTGACGGTCCTCATTCCCCTGATCCTGAAAGAGCCCCCAATACACCATCTGGCTACACTAGCACACAACAGAGACAAATGGAGGTGTTACTGGCACCCGCTCAAGCAAATCGATGGACAACGAGATGACAGTGATACAGTGATGATGATGATGATGATGAGGAGGAGGAGGAGGAGGAGGAAGAGGATTTTGACTTTCTGACTGCTGTGTGTGTCGTGAATGCCCTCTTCTGATTCTCACAAGAACAGCCTCCACCTAGCACATGCCCATCTTAGAGACCTGGACCAGGTGTTTCTACCCCAGCCTCCGCTCTTTCTGCCTTTCCTGCATCCCAGAGAGCAGGTCCTGATCCTAATCACCGGGGGCTGACAACCCAGCTGTGGGTGCCCCCAGCAGGTCGAGTGCCCTTCACACCAGTGAGCTCGGAGCTGTGTACTATTACCTGCAGTGTGGACAAGATGGGAGGGGGGGTAAGAAGAGGGCACAAGGTCAGGGGACAAAGGCCAAGTTCAACGTCATTCTGAAGTCAGGGCTTACTCTTGACTCTGCACGTAGGGATCATTCCTGGCAGGGCTCAGGGACCATACGGGATTCCAGGGCTTGAAACAGATCAGCCACATGCAAAGCAAATGCCCTAGTGGCAGAACTATGTCTCTGGCCCCATTCCAGAATTTTTTAATGAATAACTCATCTACTAAATAAGTAACAAAGAAAATTGGTGTTCTGAGTTTTTTGTTTGTTTGTTTGTTTTTTACTGTACTGTATGACTTGCTATCTTGGTCGTTGTCCAAACACTTTTCGGTTTGGGGGACACACCCGGCAGTGCTCAATGGCTACTCCCATCTTGGTGCTCAAGAGTCCAGCCCTGCAGTTCTTGAGAACTGTGCATGGACTTTTCTTTTAGTCTTTGTGAGATGTCTCTTCTAGCTGCATCTACTCTCAGAGCAGTAATGTACAGTTCCAAGCATACTGCATTATTATACATAATATACACAAAATTCTAGCTTTATACTACAAGCAAATCCAAAATTGTTTAAGTCACATAAACGCTTCCACTGAACTCTTCTCCCACTTCGATGCTAGGACCAAGGTCTGCCCATAATCCTGACCTGTTTAGGAAACCAAGGGAAAGACCCAAACGAGAAAACTTAGACAGCTTCTCTTGTCTGCAGTCAAATGAACCCAAGCTGAGTGTAATTCAAGGATCTTAAATGGTTTTTTAAAAGCTCTCCTGACTTTTCTTTCTCTGTAGTGGATGTTTTTCTTGTGAAGGCCAGGAGTTGTGCACACACTTAGCTTAAGTGCTCACACATTTTAATTGTGGCGTTTGCTGGAGGGCTGTTCGTCCAACTGCAGTGCTCACCTACTCAGCCACAGTGCTCACCAGCACTCTAGTTGAGTTGCTGGCACACATTCGGGTTTTGGTGCTACACATCGCTGTGGTGCTCATACAATGCTACTAGGGGTGCCACGCCCTGTCCCATGTGCTGGTTTATCTTTCAGTTGTGGTGCTTGTCAGGGGTGACACCCCTGGGTTGTGCTGCCAGGTGCCAGGGAGAGGAGGAAATGGTGCAGCAACACTATCTCCCTTGAACATTTCCTCTCCCCACTGTTGCTCTCCTGGGCAAATGGCCGAGGTGGGGGGCAGGGAACAACACGTGCATGACATGACAGACTGAGGAGGACTCTGCCCTCCTCCCTGTCTGCACCAACAATAGCAGGTGCAAGTGGGTAATTGGCCCCTGAGCACAGTCCCTGCTCTGCCCTTATCTGCGATGGGGAAATTATAACACGCCCCCCCCCCCAGCAGAAGGTGTGTGTCTGCATAAAGGAGTTCAGAGATTGTTTTATTGGGAGTGGGGGGGTGGGGTGCACTGACATGCAGTAGCAGAGCCTCCCAGGGGCTTCCCAGACCCATCTGGAAAAGAGAGGGAGACACTTTTGTCCCTGCCCACAGACACATGATCAGCCATTGGACACAAGGGAATATGAGCTCCTAACCCAAACAATAACGAGACATCGGAGGAGCAACAGCCATTGAAGAGGACCAAGCACAGAGCCAACAGCAGAGGAAGCAGAATTAAAGGGCCAGACCAATAAGTAGCCAATGAAGCTTTACAGAGGACCTCAGGAACCTGGTAGAGGACTGAAACATGTGATCATATGAAACCTAAAATTATAATGAAAGGAAATGCCATGTGAGAAAGAAAACAAGTAGTTGTAAGTTGATTGCGACCTAGATAAAATAGTGACCCTTAAGAAAACCCCAAAAGATATGTCCTTGGTGATCTAAAACCATGACAAATCAACAGTAACACGATGGGGGAGAAGGCTAGGCTACGGAGAGGTGAAACTTTGGGAAGGGTCTTGACTTATTTCAGAAGACAGCATTTATAAGTTTTAAAGATAAAGCTCGGGGGAATCTTAGTGCCTGGTAGACAGAAACTGAATAAGAAGAGTCCAGAGAGACCTGGGAAGCTTTTTAACTTTAGGTAAAATCCGTATTGAAGTTTTCACTACCACTGCCAACAGAGGTGAAGGGGAGATTAATGATTTCATGTATCTTTAGGAGCTTAGATCTTAAAGATGTAATAACTATGGGCATATATGCACACTTAACTGTCTTAACATCTATAGACACAACTCTTGGGACACAGTTAAAAAGGAGAGAAAATATATTTTTATTTAATTATATATATATATATATACATATATATATATATATATATTCAATTCTCAGGGCTTATACCTGGTTCTGTAATCAGGGATCAGTCCTGGCAGGGCTCAGAGGACCATACCGAGTGCTACAGATTGAACTAGGGTGGCATTTATATGAAAGAGCTATTTTTAGAAGAAGTTTAAACCCTTCTTCCTTCTCAAAAATTATAAGTACCTGTATGGATAGTTTAATAAACATAGCACTTTTTTTTGTTTGGGGGACACACCCAGTCTTGCTCAAGGTTTCTTCCTGGCTTTGCCCTCAGATATCATTCCTGCAGGGCTCAGGGAACCATATAAGGTGCCTGGAATCAAACCCAGGTTACCTATATGGCAAGGCAAGCACCTGAACCCCTGTAGTATCTCCTGACATCAGCATTAGATATTAAAAAAAAACAACACTTACAACATATGTGTTTCCAACTTATCTGAAGAAAATTGCTCATGATTAACAACTATCCCCCAAAGTCAGAAGTCTAATTGAGGGGTCAGACAGATAGTACACAGGTAGGGCACTTGCCTTGTATGTGACCCACTCAGGTTTGATCCCGAGCACTGCATACAGTCTCCTGAGCATTGCCAGAGATGATCCCTGAGTACAGAGCCAGGAGTAAGCCCTGAGCAGAGCTGGTGTGGCCTCAAAATCTGAGAATAGACCCCCCAAATAAATATGTATTTTGTTCATCTATCTATATATCTATAAATCTACCTATACATATGTGCACATGTGTATCTATCTCTCCAGAGAGAGAGAAAGAGAGAGAGAATTTGAATACTTTGAATTTGGAGGCATATACAGATATACAGTGTGGCTAGAACTTTGGAACCACACTGCCTTTATGTAGGATTCTGCTACACTATTTACAAACTGCATAACCTTGGGTGAGATATTTTGCTTTCTTACCCAAGTTTCCTTCTCTCAAAGCACTTACATCAGGGTTATTAAGATGAAATGAACTGCTACACAAAAGAATACTTGGCACAGGGAAGTGCTAACTAAACATTTGCTACCTTAATTACTAACAGTGATTATTTCTGGAGAATATTTCAGTGCTGCTACTTTTGAAATTAGGGAAAACAGTTAACTATTGGGAATAATTAATAACCCTAAGGTCAGTAAAACCATGAGCTACTGATGCAGAAATAGAGGATGACTGAATCAAAAGAGACTGCAGCAAAATTTCAGTTATGTTGAAATATTGATAGCTAATAAGTAGGTGAAGTTGATGGGAAAGATAATGAACCTAATGAATATTGGGTTCATTATCTAGCCATTTAGGGGGGGGAAATGTATGGCCAATTTTTGGAGGGCCAAGTCTAAAACAATAAATTGTCTCAATTTTTTTCTTTCTTTCTTCTTTTTTTTTTCCTTTCAGTTTTTGAGCCACATCGTGCAGTTCTCAGGGCTGACTTCTGGCTCTGAGCTTAGTGTTCACTCCTAAAGGTGCTCAGGAGAGCCTATAGGGTGCCCAGGAGTGAATCTGGATCAACCACATGCAAGGCAAGTGCCTGAACCACTGTAGCATTGCTCCTGCCCCTTGTGTGTCTGCATTTCTTGTCTAGCTATGCAGGATGCAAGCACTCTGCTTATCTGAAGTGACCTGTGCTCTGTTCTCCTTTAGTGCCACGAGTACTCTTTCCCTTCCTCCTTTTTCTGAGTTAGCTTCTCCCGCCAGAGTGGGAATCGGGCAGTAAGTGTCCCCTTAGTACAGTGTTCTCAGCTCTGGCTGAACATTAGACTCACCTGGGGAGCTTTTCCAACCATTCCTGCTGGGGTTCACCTCTGACTGAGCATTTGTCATTGTCTCTGGAATGGGGCCCAGATGTCAGGATTTTTCAAAGGTCCCAGATAATTCTACTGTGCAGTTGGGATTAACTAGCACTGCTCATGACATATTATTTTCCCAGAGTGAGATATATATTTTTCTTTGAAAAAAAAACTTTTCACACAAGTTGCTTATAGAGATCATTAATATCTCAACCTTTCTCTCCTGAAGAAACCCTCATTGACATAATTTTGTATTTAAATTTCGGCACTGTAGCACTGTCATCCCGTTGTTCATCAATTTGCTCGAGCAGGCACCAGTAACATCTCCATTGTGAGACTTGTTGTTACTGTTTTTGGCATATTGAATACTCCACAAGGAGCTTGCCAGGCTTTGTCAGGCTCTGCCATGCAGGCAGAATACTCTCAGTAGCTTGCGGGGTCTCCGAGAGGGACAGAGAAATCAAACCAAGGTTGACTGCATGCAAGGCAAATGCCCTACCTGCTGTGCTATAGCTCCAGTCCAGATTTCACATTGAATATTAATTACTTGACCTGTCATTAAAAAAAATTTATGATGACTCGGTATTAAAAGAAGTTTCTGTTGTGTAGCTGGGCATTATCCTATATGTTTGAAATATTCTGTGTACTTTCCGAAATTTTTCTTATTGGTATATCTGCATTGGCAGAACTTTTGATTCAGCTGGTGCTATCCTGGAGTCCCGTACTTACAGGCTGCAAGTGGTCGAGAAGCTTCCCTGCTCCAGATTGCATGGACTCGAAGCCCCAGCAGAAATTCCCCAGCACTACACCTGCCCGTCTCATCTTCTTACTGCCATGTCAACAAATGTTTCTTTGGAAGCCTGCCAGACTATGCCAATTGTAACCCAGATCTTGGAGAGCTTGAGCATAACAATCAGCAATTCCAAAGAAAGTATTGGGGGGCCAGTGCTTAGAGACATGGGTGTGATGTTGTTGGCTTACAGAAGCATAATGATCTGGTGGAGCAAGAGAAACTAGTCAAGCAAGCACGACCAGTGGGTGGTCATGTGCTTTAATAGAGCCAGAGCTTTTCAGGAGGGGATTATATATTGTCCAGTACAATGAAGAATAACCCAGGCACAAAGTTTAGAACAGGGTAAAGGAAGATGCTAAGCTGAGCCCAGAAGGCAATGATAATACTTCTGGGTTTGTTCCCATTCTCACTCCAGGGATTGTCTGGCCTGGCCAACTCCCAAGATCAACTGCAGTTTCCACTACCTAGAAGTCTATTGGGAGGGGCTTGGTGTCTTTCACTGCATTTCCTCCACTCAGCCAGATGCCTGTTCTTGGCTTCCTGTAAACAATTTGAGGAAGGAAAAGGATCATTCTAGAGTCAGGAAGGTTTTGAGAAGCTTGAAGTAGCATTGCTTCTGGAATGTTACTGTATTGGTCTCTTAGCGGAAACAGTCATCTCCTTGGTGGAGAAGAAAGTCTTATCTTTACCTTGTCAAGTACCTTTTTTCCGGTCTGGCATCATTGAGCTCATGCTGAAAGCCCTGTCAGACACATTTTGGGGGAGAAGGGAGCTACTGAAGATCACACCACAGAAAATATGGGGTGGGGAGAGACAGTGGCTAAAGTCCCTCCTAGCAGATTCCTTGGTGTCCATGGTGCAATGATAAAGAAGCTCTGTAATAAGCCCACAGAAATGTTATCACTTGTGTCACTTGTCATCCCGTAGATCTTCGATTTGCTCGAGCGGACACCAGCAATGTTACTGAGGTAGCTATAACAGAAATCTTATAGAGGTAGAGATTGACAAATATCTTGCACCTTTCTAGGAACCTGTGACAACTACCTTTGGGAGTGAGGGCACATTGCCCAGGGTAGTAGTTTGAGGTATTGAAGGCATTCTCTGTTCAGTATGGATACATTCATTCCTAGCTCTCATCGCATCCACAGACTTCTGGTCTCCTCATGGAATTAAAGCAACTGCCAGGAAACCAGATACTCTGCAGACTAAGCATTGGGCATGAAAACCTAGCTGCCATCAGGAAGCCTAAATAGAAAAAGGAAGAAGGTTCAATGCAGGTCCCAGCCAGATCTAGGATGTTCTCCAGCAAAGTGGCCACCCAGAGACAGACAGAAGAAGGAGCCCAGGGATGGTTCCTGCCTAAGGTGCAGGAAAGGAAGAGACTGTTCCCGGCTTTCATTCTAGCTGTACGCACCCCATCAGATGCTGCCTGCTGAAGTCTCCTCAGAGCCCCTCTGGTCTTCACTTCTTTCCCCTTCAGATGTTTTCTGAGCCCCAAACTGAGATCTTCCTTGGGAAGTAAACGGAGCAGAAAATATGAGTTTGGTCATGAGAAGTCCAGAGCTCTGAGACTGGGTGTGAACAGGACCTATCTGCTCTTCTGTGATGCTCTGTTCCTCCTCCAGGTACTTTAATTTTCTTTTATGCACCCTGGTATACAATACTGTTAATTGTAGGGTTTCTTGCATAAAGCATTTAAGCACCACACCCTCTACCATTGTCCCAGTGTCCCCTCACCCTGTCATCACCCATTTCCCCTTCCCTCCAACCCCCATGGTAAGCACCCTTTTAAAGAGCGGTTCTCAGTTTCTGAGAACTACCTTTGGGCATTTGTTATTCCCACACTCTTTCTCTATACTCGGCATATAAGAGAGATCATTCTGCGTCTGTTCCTTTCCTTCTGACTAACATCACTCTGCATGATTCGCTCCAGATTCATCCATGTAGCAGGAAATTACATGATTTCATTTTTTCTGAAGGCCCAGTAGTATTCCATTGTGTATATGTACCATAGTTGTGGTAGTGGTGGTGGTGGTTATTGTTTTTTAATCCAGCCACCTGTTCTTGAACGCTTGGATTGTTTCCAGATTTTGGCTATTGTGAAGAGTGCTGCATTAAACATAGAAGTGCAAATGTCTTTTGTTTTTTGGGGGAGGTGGGGGCACAAGAGCACACCCAGCAATGCTTATGGTTTACTCTGCACTTGGGGGTCACTCCTGGAGTGACCATATGGCTCAGGGAACCATATGGGGTGCCAGGGATTGAGCCTATGTTAGCTGCATGCACAGTCCTGCAAGCGTCTTTTCTGAATAGAGTTTTGGGGCTTTTGGGATAGATGCTGGGTCATGTGGAAGCTCAATTCTCCACATCCACAGTAACACTAGTGGTTCTGGTTCTTTGGGATGTGAGGTAGTCTTACTGGTGTGAGATGATATCTCATTGTAATTTTGATTTGCATTCCCCTAATGATAAATGATGCAGAGAATTTTTTTCATATACCTGTTGGTCATCTGTATGTCTTCTTTGAGAAAGTTTCTGCTGATCTTTTACCTCTGTTTTCTGATGAGGTCGTTTGTTTTCTTGAGTTACGTCCTACCAAGTGCTTTATATTGCTTGAATGTTACCCTTTATTAGATGAGTGACAGGCAAATATTCTTTCCAAGCCTGTGGGGTATCTCTTTATTCTGATCATTGTTTCTTTTGCACTGCAGGAATTTCTTAGTCTGATGTAGTCTCATTTGTTTATCTTTGCTTGTGTTTGCTTGGCTAATGGCATTGAATCATTGAAGATTCTTCTAGAATCAATGTCTTTCTACCTACATTTTCTTCAACATAACTTGTGGATTTAGATCTAATGTTCATGTTTTTAATCTATTTTGGTTTGACTTATGCAGTGTTAGGAAGGGGTCTTAGTTTTGTTTTGTTTTGTTTGCTTTTTGGGTCATACCTGGCAATGCACAGGGGTTACTCAGGAATTACTCTTGACGGTGCTCAGGAGACCATATGGGATGCTGAGAATTGAACCCGGGTCAGCTGCGTACAAGGCAAACGCCCTACCCACTGTGCTATCATTCCAGCCCCGGTCTGAGTTTTTTGTTCTTTTTGGGTTTTTTGCATGTGATCTCCAAGTACTTTAAAAGAATAGTAATCAGACCCAAGAGGCAGTACAGCTGGTAGGGCGCTTGCCTTGCATGTATCCAACCTGGATTCAATCTGCAGCACCTCATATGGTCTGCCAAGCCTGCCAGGAATGATCCCCGAGTGTAGGGCCAGGATTAAGCCCTGAGTATAGTCAAATGTGTTACTCCCACCCTCCCCCACCCCTCCCAATTAAATAAAGTAAAATAAAAGAGCAGGAGTCTCTAGACTGGCTTCCCTCCCTTTGTGAATCGTTAAAGCTCCCAGACCTCCTTGTTTATGGCAGCCATATTGGAATCCTTTCTTATAGTGTTTTTGAGCAGATTGAGAACTGCAGATATAAGGAAGCATGCTTATATCTTACACAGTAACACACAGAGGTGTTTAAGAATCCGCATATACTTTGAATGAGGGGGGATGGAGGAAGGGAGGGAAGGAAGGAGCGAGTGCGAAGGGAAGGCACCTCAGCAGGTCTCTGGGGCCTCTTTGCTTCTAGAAGTTTAGCTGCTTCCCACCAATCCGTATGAAGAGAAAATAAATGAGGAAAACAGTAAAAGACAAGAATGGTTATGGCCTTGGTTGCCCGCAGAAGGCACCAGACCTAACAGCAAAGCCACCTGTCAGTTGTTACAATCTCTGAACAGCCTAGCTGGACCTCCCGAGTGGTGGACAGGATAAAAGATATTTTCCCAATGGTATCAAAGAGGCCTGGTGCCGACTTTGTTGGGGCTTTGTAGTTCACACACTCTATATTTTTTTATGTTCTCAAAGTAGGTGACTTGATTATTAGATTGGGTCCAGGAGGGAGTGGGTAGAGAAGACACCATAACTGACAGTTCCAGAATGTCGCCCCTACCTGTGGTGGTTTGGGGGATACTCTGGTATAGTTTCTTAATACATGTGACTCAGACACTAGCAATGACACTTGGATACTGGTAGGGGGTCTTCAGCACTTTATGGGGGGGGTCGGTAAAGGTGCATACATCTTTGTAGAGCAAAACCATTAATATCAACACTGCAGTAGCTATACTACCCCAACTCCAATAAAAAGCCAAAACCAAACAAAAAAAGTGGCATCAGTGGGGGTGCAGAAAGTGTGGAAGAAGGTATATTTGGAATCTCAGGGGGTCTGAACTTAATCTGGCAAACACCTTGAAGTATAATTTGGGGCCTTGAATATTTTTTTGTTTGTTTTGGGGCAACTAAAACAAACCAAAAAAGTGGTGCTCAGGGGTTCCTCCAGGCTCTAAACTCAAGGATCACTCCTGGTGGGCCTCAACGGTGCCAGGGTTCTAACCTGGACCCGCTGTGTGCAAAGCATGCATCCTGGCTGCTGTTTTTATTCCTCCAACTGAAGTCTTTACTTTAATTTTTAAAAGGAAAACTGAGAGATGTTCACTGTTCGATTATTTTTTAGTCCATTGTAATCTATTCAAATCATGGAGTCATTGAGTCACAGCCTTGCTCACCAACTCATTTTAACATTTATGAAGTTTTCCTATGAGCAGCACTGGCAAAAATAGAGAATTCTTTAAATTCCCTTCTTGCTACTCATGTGATAAGGGGAAAGTTGGTGAGCATCTCCCTGGTGCAAAGTTTAAAGAGAATCAAAACTTTAGTCATTACAACTAATGATATATAATGATATGACATGGCAACACTATAAAAAAATCAAAAATGATCCTCAAAAAAGTCTACGGTGAACAAAATATCCACTGTGTGTGTGAGAGTGTGTGTGTGTGTGTGTGTGTGTGTGTGTGTGTGTGTGTGTATTATGGGGATTGAACCTAAGGTCTTATATATGCAAACACTCTATTGTTGAGTCACATCCCTAACCCCACAATTCAATTTAATTTAGTTTTGGGGAAGTTTAAGCCATACCTAGTAGTGCTCAGGGTCTCTGTGCTCGGGGATCACTCCTGGTGGTGCTCAGGTGACCAGGCAGTACCAGGGATTAAACCCAGGTCAGCTTCATCCAAGGCAAGGGTCTGAAGCCCTCTACTATTTCTCCAGCCCCTCAACACTTAAATGGTGACAGAATCTACTCCTGTCCTTGCTCAGTGACCAATGTGAGGGCCTCGTTCCCCACGCTCTCCCACCCTTACTCTGACAAAACATATTATTATAGAAGTAGCTATGGATACACTGTTCTCTGTGTCTGGAATATTCCTACCCCGCCCTTGACTAGTGTGCTCTCTCAATAGTTAAGTTCTTGTTCTAATGCCACCTTCTGAGAAAGGCTGTCCCTTCTCTGTCTTCACTCCCTAAAGCCAACCATCCCCACATACCCCCTCAGTTACTCTATGTGGATTGCTGCTTTACTCTTTTCCTGAGCCCTTGTTGTTACTATAAAATTGTGTGTTCATAAGTTTGCTAATAACTCTTTGGAGTCCAGCACAGAAAACATGTTCAAAAATAATTAAGTTGAATGAAGGACTGGAGCACAGTGGGTAGGGCATTTGCCTTGTTCGATTTCTCTGTCCCTCTCAGAGAGTCGGGCAAGCTACCAAGAGTATCCGCCCGCATGGCACGGCAGAGCCTGGAAAGCTACCCATGGCGTATTCTACAGCAGAGCCTGGCAAGCTACTCATGGCATATTCGATATGCCAAAAACAGTAACAAGTCTCACAATGGAGACGTTACTGTTGCCCAGTCGAGCAAATCAATGATGACAGTGCTACATTACAGAAGTAAACAAACAAACAGCTGTCTGTTGGACATCAGGCCAAGTACTTCCCAAGCATGAGCTCATTTCATCCTTTCAATGATCCTTTGAGGTCAATTTAATTACCACTCCTTTTTTTTGTTTGTTTGGTTTTTTGTTGGTTTTTTTTTTTTTTTTTTTTGCTTTTTGGATCAACCCAGAAATGCACAGGGGTTACTCCTGGCTCTGCACTCAGGAATCACCCCTGGCAGTGCTCAGGGGACCATATGGGATGCTGGGAATCGAATCTGGGTCGGCCGTGTGCAAGGCAAACGCCCTACCCGCTGTGCTATCGCCCCAGCCCCTACCACTCCTTTTTATACGAGTAAACCAAGGCTGAGAGGGGTTAGGAGACATTTTCAACTTCTATGACATAATGTCACAGAGTTAGTAAGTGAGGAAAGGTTAAAAGGACTCAGCATCCCATATCTTTGCTTCATCTCACCTGGAATCTCTCTGGGACACTTTGGATGTCGTGTTTCTCTCTTCCAAGGACAGATTTAAGACTCCACTTCCCTCTACACTGAGTCATAGTTGTGGAGCCACTAAAATCCCGACTTTTTCGTCTATAAAAAGCCCACCTGCCACTAGCGATGGAAGAACTCACCCCTCAGTCTCAGGTGGGGTCTGCTTTCTTCCTTAAGTCCCACCTGAAATCACACAGAAACCATATCCTCAAACACTCTGTGTTCTTTCCCACCAACAAGCACCAATGTGACTTTAGCGTTATGAACTGTTGTATTGTCTGGTGAGGTTTGATGAGAAAGTAACAACTGGGGAACAGAGCTTATTTAGGCTCAATAATAGATAATAAAGATAGCATCTGTGCTTCCTCTTTGGCCTTGAGTAAAATGGACTGTGCTACTGACCTTGTGTGCACACATGTGCATGTGTATGTGTATGTGCTTGAACAAATTTAAACACTTTAAAAACACAGGGGCTGGAGTGATAGCACAGCGGGTAGGGCGTTTGCCTTGCATGCAGCCAACCCGGGTTCGATTCCCTGCATCCCATATAGTCCCCTGAGCACCGCCAGGGGTAATTCCTGAGTGCAGAGCTAGGAGTGACCCCTGTGCATCACTGGGTGTGACCCAAAAAACAAAACAAATAAAAACATTAAAACACCAATAATTTCACTGAGTTATATAGCCAACACAATTGCCTCTTTTCAAACATTTCTCTCACTTAAACATTTAAACACCTGCTCATAGTTAATCCCCAATCTTACCTCTAAACCCCGGCAACCCTAATCTACTTTCTACCTCTGTAGAAAGTTGGCTTTTCCTGGACAGTGTACTCCAATGGCTTCATCCCATCTTTGGTTGTCTATGTCTGACTTTTTTCTTTCTTTTTTCAATTTTTATTTTTTAATTGAGTCTCTGTGAGATACAGTTACAAAACTTTCATGATTGAGTTTCAGTCACACAGTGATGTCTGACTTCTTTCAATTAGCCTAAAGCATTGGAGCATGCAACTTGTTTCTAAATACAAAAGGAGGGGCCCCAGATTTGTCTTTCCATGAAGACAGAACTGGAGGAAGTTGCTTCAGGACCTTTTAACTACTGAAGAGTATTCCAGACGCCTGTATATGAATAGGACTCGGTGAGCAGTTTTGGTCAATGTCTTCCTCTTCAGAGGTCAGTTATCTGGGTTTTTGGGAGGTCCTGAAGCAACTTCCTCGAGTTCTGTCTTCATGGAAAGACAAATCTGGGGCCCCTCCTTTTGTATTTAGAAACAAGTTGCTTTAGGTATGTCCCAACCCAATCTCCCCTGGAGGTCCTCGTCTCCCTCATTAGTCTGAAACCTCCTTGGAGGGGGAAACTGGATCCTCTGTTGCTTTACTGTAGTCCCAGTCTTTCAAGTACAAGGCTGATCACAAAGAAAGTACAACAAACACCTGTGAGTAAAGCAGGACGCAACAGATACTGTTAGATATTCCCTCCTCTCCGTCAGTCCTTGGCCTGAGTTGCCTGGCATTTCTCAGTATGTCCTGCTCACTGCAGCATTGAGCAAGTCCAGCAAGAACATGGCCATGTCAGCTCCTTGGATACCTAAGCTTAAAGGACTCTCCAGTCCATTCCGTAGAATACACTGGAAAGAACACAGATATAAGCTCCTGCCCATCAATTCTGGTTTTGGGTGATCTTAGGAATGATTTCTCTTCTGAAAAAAAAAAATTGGGGACCTAAGCGGAGATACATCTGTGTCTGACCTTCCCTGTGGTGGGCTCCCAGACTCCTCCAGGGAAGCCATAGTGGAAATCCCATTTATGGGATGAGAAAAGGGGGCCAACAAGTAAGATGAGGATTTGGGGGGAGGGAAAAGGAAGAAAACCACCCTAGAAAACCAAGGTCAGAAGGCCCTAGAGTTTAGGCCATTCTCTGTGCTACAGGAATTCTCTGCGAATGGTTGAGTGAATGAGTGGGATCAGGAGAGGAGAAAGGTACAAGCTGACTGTGTTTATCTCTCTAGTTGATGTGTTGATTTTTAGGACATTACTATCCTTTCCCAAGCATTCACAGTCATTAAAGGGAAGAGGATCCATGAACTGGCCTTTGGGGACAGAAAATGGGAGCTTTTCCTCTATGTCAGTCTCTGGGAATGAGCCAGGGTGAGTGGGTTAACCTCATGGGGAGCACGTGCAGCAAGGGAAGAATAGATAATCTGGGGTGCCAACTGACCACGAGAGAGCCACTCAGGAGCCACCTATTGGGTGCCACTGGAGGGAGAAAGGCCTGCTCCACAGATCTGAGCCTGTACTTGGCACCCCCAAGACAAGACCCGTGCCCCTGGGGGCTGTCGGGAGACAGAGCCTGCTCCCAGGCCCCCAGGCCTCAAAGCCTCATCCTTCCATCCCAGCATGGTGAGCCCAGATGGGAATCCTCTCCTTCTATGTCCTCACCCCGCGCCCAGGGCATTATACAAGGCAGATGGGCCCAGAGCTCTCTCAGGACAGCGCAGGTCAAAAGCAAGAACCAGGCCCCAAGAACTGGGCAGCCAATCGCTGCTTTTCTCTCTTTCTTTCTTTTTTCCTTTTTTCTTTCTTTCTTTCTTTCTTTCTTTCTTTCTTTCTTTCTTTCTTTCTTTCTTTCTTTCTTTCTTTCTTTCTTTCTTTCTTTCTTTCTTTCTTTCTTTCTTTCTTTCTTTCTTTCTTTCTTTCTTTCTTTCTTTCTTTCTTTCTCAGGACAGCTACATGAAAGGCAAGAACCCTACCTGGTGTACTATAGCTTCAGCCCCAAGTTCATACCTTTCCAAAATATATGTTGCCTCAAAGACCCAGCTGCAAAGTGTTGATATTCTCTCCCATATTCTGTTGGGTCCCCTTTACCCTAATGCCCACTCCCATCCCTGCTTTGCTAACTTCAGTTCTGTGGTATAATCTTCAGGATTGTTTTCATTTGATTCTGCTCTTGGGTTTGTTTCTTTAAGCACCACATGTACCTGGTCAGTGTTTCTCCTTCTGACCTATTTTGCTTAACACAACTCTACCTACTTCCTTTAACGTTGTAGCAAAAGGCACAATTTCATCTTATAGTTGAGTCATATTCCATTCTGTCTATATTCCACCATTTTTATTTATTTACTTATCTTTCATTGGTCACTTGGGTTGTTTCTAGAGCTTGGCTATTGTCATTAGCACTCTAATGAATGTTGCTGTGCGTATTTATCTTTTTGAACCAGTGTTTTTGTGTCCTTTGGAGAGGTACCTAAGAGGATTGCTGAATCAGTGGTAGTTCTGTGCTTAATTTTTGGAGAAATCTCCATCCTGTTTTCCACAGAGGCTGAAGGCCTTTACATTCCCACCGTGAGGGAGTGAGGGTTTCCTTTTTCCCCATATCCCCTCCAGCACTTATTTCTGGCCTTTGTGACACACCTCACAGGTGTGAGGTGATGCAGGTGTTTCCTTTGGGGTCTAACCATTAAGCCATTCTGTGAGAAAGAGGAAGTCATATTTGTGGGGACTGTGAAGCAGCTCTCTGCTCTCATCAATTGCCAGCTGGGGAATTGTTTCATCTCAGCTAAAATCTAGCAACTGGCGCTTACCAAACCAGAGCATTGCAGGACGTCAGGATTGCACCCCCCTCCCCAAATCTCCATTCCATATTTTGGTTGGGGAAAAAGTCCCTTCTTACTGAATTTTCAGGAAGCTCATGGTCCTGTGGAAAGAATGGATTATTCTTCGACCCCTTGTCTTCCTCAGTCTACCCTTCTTCCTCTGGAAAGTTTCCTCTTCTGGGTGTTGACTGAAAGGGTCCCTGCCATGCAGAAAGCAGCCTTTGAACCTCAGACTCACTGTCAACCCCTCACTTCCACCTGTTTACCGCCTCCTGAACAATCTCTGGTCAGTGCTACCTGCGGCCCCCTAACTCCAGAAGAACCAGCACATCTGAGAGAACTCTGCCCTCCTGTGTGAGGCCTGGAGGAAGTCTGATTTAACTGCCCCAGATATACTTTTTAATTGAGGTTCTGTATCAATATTATTAATAATGATTTATCATGCACATAATTTTAACACCACACCTAACACCTAACACTCCTTGCCCCAGATATTTTTATCTAAAATTATGAAGTGGGCTGGAGCTATAGCACAGCAGGTAAGGCATTCGCCTTGCATGCTGCAGACCTGGGTTCGATTCCTCCACCCCTCTCGGAGAGCCCATCAAGCTACTGAGAGTATCTTGCCAACACGGCAGGCCTAGCAAGCTACTCGTGGCATATTCGCTATGCCAAAAACAGTAACAACAAGTCTCACAGTGGAGACGTTACTGGTGCCTGCTCGAGCACAGTGATAGAGTGATGGAGTGGGCACATCTATCATACATGCCAGTTCTCAGAAGCTTTCTTCTGGAGTGAATGCAGGAGTGGAAAATAGGGTGTAGTGAATGTTGCTCTCTCATCCTCTTTTCAAACTTTGAGACTTAAATTCTAGTTCCTACACCATCAAATCCTTTACCTTCACTTCCTACATTCTCTTTGTCTTTTAAATAAATAGGAAAGTGCCAACAACAAAGGACCCCTATTGACACCTGAGGCACAAACATGTATAGATTTGGGGTTTCCCGCCCCCCTCCCCCGCCTCGCCCCAGATACAAAAGTAAAATGTGCATGTTGTGGTTTGAGAGGCTTTATGAAAATATGAAGGCTCAGGTGTGAAAGTTGAGGTGAAGGCATGAGGCTGGGGTGTCCGGCCTGACCATGTGTGTAGAGAGAAATCTCCAGGAAGGAAGTTTCTGGTAGATAATTCTCAATTCCATTTTCTAAAAGTGGTTGTACTTTCTGAGAAGACATGAGGAGGAACTTTGGCGGTGGGTTTCAGTATCTTAGTTAGGAGGTAAAGGCAGGCGGGGAGGCAGGCACGCCTTGGGACTCACTGTCATGCAATGCTTCTGTCATCATTGCTTGAGAGTGGTCTGAAGCAGCTGCTGGGCACAAGAAGACTCAGGGGCAGCAGGGCAGGCAAGAGCCCAGGGGAGGGAAGAGGCTGCACCCCAGTGACATGCATGGTGGTCGAGAAAACATTCAGGAACACCTGGCCCCCAGTTGTCCCTGAATCTCACCAAACACAAAGAAAGCAGAGCCAAGTTCCACGGGGAGAGCTGTGCTTGCCTCAGCTTTCTGCAGGCGGCTCTGCCAATCAAGTTTCCGGTGGAATGGTTTTCTTTTCCTAAGGAACTACCTCAGAGACAAGAAGGTTGAAAACAGAAATGCCAGAGACAGACAAGGAGTTAGGGATGCTCTTCAGAGGCTCTTTATTGGGAACATCTAGTATGACCTACACATTCAACCACAATGTGTCCCCTCCCCAGGACATTTAGATTTGGGAAACCCACATAGCAAAGGTGAGTGTCACTGCATGGCACTCAGATGTGAAAATGTCCTGTGTCTTTCTCTAAATAAGACCCCATTGGCTCAGGGACTCACCACCGTGGAGAGTGAAATATTCCATCTCAGTCCTGATTCAGATGCTCTGACTTATCTCCACACCTCCCTACCACACAGTCACACATGCCAGATGAGGTTGCTGTAAAAATCCTGGCATGGCAGGATGTGAGAAGGCCAGGAAAGGCAAGGAAGGGTAGGGGAGGCCCGTCACTACTTGAAGACAGATGCTCATGAAACCCTGCGATAGAGCTGTGGAAACCACCAACCACTTCCAAGTTACCAGATGTGAAGCAGGTAGACTTTGGAATTGTGAGGCAAATCAAGAGGTTAGTGGACCAGGTGTCATGTCTAGGTCTCTGGAAGCTATAGCCCTCCCTCCAAAGAGAGGCAGTGTGTGTCAGCAGTCATTCAACACAGTCCCACCGACGGGAGGCGAGTGGAATTGGAGAGGAGGGTCCCAATGGTTTGGTGACCTTAGAGAGAGGTCCCTTGCTGGGGGCATAGCGCGGGTTGAGAGTACAGGGTACTAAATGGCTCCCCCTATAGTACTCCTCTTGCTTTGTTTTCCTCAGACACTTATCCTCAACCTTCTTGTTCTTGTCCTGCCCTTTGATCTTACTTTCAGTCCTCGACCTTCCAGCCTCACTTCATTTCTTAATCTTTCAGATTTGTTTGGCTCCTCTCTCCTTGACTTCCCTAGCTCCTGAGTCAGATGGGTTCCATGCTTCTCTTTCTCCTCACTATCAGTCACAGGTCCTTCTGGTTGATTCTTTCTCCCTGATAGTCCCTGGCTACATAGCTGAGAATCCATGCATATTCATGCCTCAAAATCTCAGGCTCTATGATAAGAAAGAAAGAAAGAAAGAAAGAAAGAAAGAAAGAAAGAAAGAAAGAAAGAAAGAAAGAAAGAGAGAGAGAGAGAAGAAACAAAGAAAGAAACAAAGAAAGAAAGAAAGAAAGAAAGAAAGAAAGAAAGAAAGAAAGAAAGAAAGAAAGAAAGAAAGAAAGAAAGAAAGAAAGAAAGAAAGAAAGAAAGAAAGAAAGAAAAGTCTTTATCATTATCATCCCAGGTTTACCTTTATCCTTGCTGGCCCTGAAGTCCCCATTTATTCCAAATTTAATGTGATCACTTGAGTTGTTGGCTGAACTGGCCTCACCCGGCCTTTCCTGGGCCGTGGTTGGCTGGTTCTGAGACATCTACAGGACTCTTACTTCCAATGAAAGAGCTCTTTCGTGGCTGGGCTCTAAAGTGCCCTCCAGTGGCAGTGATGTAACTATGGATGAGACCAGTAGGGGATCGCAAACATTTGTGTGTACTTGTAAATAGGCAGGTTCTATATCTTCTACATAATGTCATAATTTAACATCCCCATTAGCCCCTTGAGGGA
Organism: Sorex araneus; assembly: GCF_027595985.1. Classification (NCBI taxonomy): domain Eukaryota; kingdom Metazoa; phylum Chordata; class Mammalia; order Eulipotyphla; family Soricidae; genus Sorex; species Sorex araneus. The sequence continues at coordinate 23,071,807 of NC_073302.1, read as the reverse complement.
TGCGTGTCATTAGCATCATTTTACAAACAAAGGGGTACAGAGAAGTGTAAATAACGTGTCCAAAGTGACACAGCCAGTTAGGAACACAGTAGGACTCTCATTCTAGTAGGCCTCCTTCCAAAGTTGGTGATTTAAGGCTTCTACTACAGTCTCTGACAGAGATAGGACCCACTCTCCACTAGAACCTTCTGCTAGAACATCTCCACCCCACCACAGAAATTATTTTCTAGGCATAGTACCATAGGCTTGCAGATACGGGTGGGGTTCCTTGCCTTGTTTCCCTCTCTGTGGTAGGGTGAGAGGAGGGACATTCTCTAAGCAGGTGGGCACTAGTCTAAGGTTTATTTCTTTGGTGCTTGAGCTAAAAGGCCAACAATATTAAGGGATCTTGTCTAGCAAAAGGCAGTCACTCTTTCCAACTGCAAGGCTCTGGTTGGCATCTTGTTTGTGATTATGAGGTCATGACTCTTTGACCAGGCTGACCATGGACTTGGTTCTGGGAAGAACTTACTCCCAAAGAACATACCTGTTCTATTTTTCTGGGCCTCCCTCTAAAGAGAGAAACAAAGCTAACATCATAGAACTCCTTTGAGCTATAACCTAGCATTTAAACATACCAAGTAATTTCTCCAGTGCTCAGTGTCCAATCTGTAAGTCATAGATCCCTGTCTTCGAAGCAGGGCCAAAGTCAGGTTCAGAATGTTCCTCTACTAAGATCCCATTCTGAGCCTCTGTGGTGGGAAAAATGTGGAGTTTCCCATTGACCCTCATGTGGAGAAGCATGTGACTCCAGTGCTTGAGGATGGGACCACCACCATCTGCTTGCTGTGGTTCTCATTCTTGGCCTTCACCTTGGTGTCTACGTTTGTGTCTGTATTATCAGGACCCCTGCAGAATCACATTCTGCTGAATACCCACAAGGCTTGGCTGGGAAAATGCAGCCAATATTTATAAATCCCACACCCAAGGAGGCATGACGTCGTATTCAAAGACATGCCACCCGTTAAAAGAATGTCTGAAAGAAAGGAAGCTTAATCTTTAATCTGCATCTCTATTGTGTTACAAGGAATTAATTCGTAATTCCCGACAACATTATGTGGGACAGAGTCCTTCAAAAAGTAAGACAGCCAAAAGAACTGTCTGTGAACTTGGTAAATAAACTCTTCTTGAGAATTTTCTCTTCCTTTTTTTTGGGTGGGGGGGGGGTCTGCTGCACCATCTGTGAACTGTCTAATTTGCTAGTAACCATTGATGGTAAACTGACTTCTATCAGACAGTTTTGTTCCTTAGGAAACAAAAAGCATCCTCATCTTTCAGGAAGAAAACAAAGCTTGAAACAAATTTAGAGAAAAGGTTTATTCTTATGGAGGTCTTAAAAAATATTTTTCAATCCCACAATGAGACCTAAGAGCTTCTCTAATTTAGCACGAACCAAGCTGGAGATCACAAAAGTAGCACATTGAGCCTTGTGAACTATTTCTAATCACTGTCACTGTCACTGTCATCTTGTTGCGCATCGATTTGCTCAAGTGGGCTCCAGTAATATCTCTCATTGTGAGACTTATTTTTTGGCATATCAAATACAAACTGTTTCTCATACTGTACTTAATTGAATCTAAAGCAATGGGGGAAATACAACTTTGTTTATGCACCATTGAGAAATAAAATAAAAGGTTTTTTGATTTTATTCTTTAATTAGTGAATCACCATGAGGGCACAGATACAGATTCACACATGTTAGAACTTGTTTTTCCCTCATATAATGTTCACAAACACATCCCTCCACTAGTGCCTTTTCTCCATCACCAATAAACCCAGTATCCCTCCCCCCCATCCCATCTCCCCCCCCACCCCACCCTGCCTCTGTGGCAGGGTATTCCCTTTTGATCTCTCTCACTCTCCAATTGGGTGTTGTGGTTTGCAATAGGGGTATTGAGTGGCCATTGTGTCCAGTCTCTAGTCGACTTTTTTTTTTTTTTGCTTTTTGGGTCACACCTGGCAATGCACAGGGGTTACTCCTGGCTCTGCACTCAGGAATCACCTCTGGCGGTGCTCAGGGGACCATATGGGATGCTGGGAATCGAACCCGGGTCGGCCGCGTGCAAGGCAAACGCCCTACCCGCTGTGCTATCGCTCCAGCCCCATACTTTCAGCACATATCTCCCTTCCCGGGCGGGATCTCCAACCACATTTTACTTGGTGTTCCCTTCTCTATCTAAGCAGCCTTTTTCCCCAGCATGTGAGACCAGCTTCCAAGCCATGGAGCCAACCTACTGGTACTTATTTCTACTATTCTTGGACATTAGTCTCCTATTCTGTTATTTTATATTCCACAGATGAGTGCGATCTTTCTATGTCTGTCTCTCTCTTTCTGGCTCATTTCACTTAGCATGATACTTTCCATGTTGATCCACTTATATGCAAAGTTCATGACTTCATAAAATAAAAGTCTTTTTGGCAATAAAAATCATGATAAATGTTTACTCTGAGCAGTTGTTGTTGAATTATCTTGTTTGTTTGTTTTTCCACATATAATGGATTTATCTCCATAGACGTAAGAAACTGTATTCAGAAATAATCCACTCTGTGGCAAAGCAGAAAAGTAGAGGCTGAACTGGTGAGTTGGATGGTTATGATAAGAGAACAAGAGAGAAGACCAGAAATTGCATTCCGTGGCACTGCGGTGCTCATACTCTGTTCGGATCTGACAAAGGATCTCTAAGTCTGGCCACCATACAGAGTGAGACTAGAGAATGGTCTTCCTGCCCACAAGAAGCAAAGTCACAGGTGGGGTACTCAAGCAAGAAGGTTGAAGATGCATATGTTATCATCTTTAAAATATATCCATGTGGTTCTGCCACTGAGATGTGATCCCAGCATGCAGCTGCATGAGCATGACTCCAGAGGCCAGCTAAACTACTTTTGGGGTGGGCAGCTCCTTGCAGAATGTCTCCAGACTAAGAACTAAGCCACGGCCCTATGCCTGCCCAGGAGGGGAAAGGTATTTCTCTCTCTTGCCTCTTCCTTGCCGGGGGTGAAGGGCGTGGCAACCGCCATATTATGACAACCATAGATGAGAGTTACAAGCTTGCAATGATCCAATATCTGGAAGAAATCTCCTTGGACTTAGTTGCTAAAGTCAGAAATCCAAAACCACTATTGCGGGCACACGACCTCATATCTCTTCACAACAGGTCTGACTCTAGTGGGGAACTCCTAACAATAATCGTGAGGTTTTTGTTGACATATTGAGTGTAACCAAAGTAAAGAGAAAGTAAAGTGAAATTTATCAGTTATGGGGGAGGGGAGAGGGGTGGGATGGGAGGTGTACTGGGTTTTTTTTTGGTGGTGGAATATGAGCACTGGTGAAGGGATGGTTGTTTCAGCATTGTATAACTGAGACTTAAACCTGAATGCATTGTAATTTTCCACATGGCGATTCAATAAAATAAAATTTTTATTAAAAAAAAAGAAAAATTCCAATTAAAATTAAAAAAATAAAATATATCCATGGGGACTGGAGTTATAGTAAGCATGTAGGGTGTTTGCCTTGCACACAGCCAATCGAGGTTTAATTTATAGCATTCCATAGGGTCCCCCACCACCATTAGGAGTAATTCCTGAGCACAAAGTCAGGAGTAATTCCGGACCATCGCTGAGTGTGACCTAAAAAGTCCTAGTACCACTGAGAATTACTGGGTATGACCCTAAGAGGCCTCTAAGTACTGTCAGGTGGTCCAGGTGTCCCTGGTGGTCGCCAGCCTACAGGGCTGTAGTATCACCACTTCCTTGGGTCATAGCACTAAATCCTGCAGCCCAGTTGGCTGAAAATGACCAGGAGTGGTTCCCGGGCCTGGGGGCACCAATTACAAGGCCCTCTCTGAAATTTATCATGAAGTTGTAATGTGTCTCTCAGGACAGAGTTCCTCACCATCTGAGAGAGAGTAATTATGATTTTGAAGCTGATGAGCATTACGGAGTGACTGATATTTTACACATATGCAGAATATGAATTACTAAAGAGAATTAATTGGCAGAAAGCAATGAAACTAACTTCTCAACTCAGTGAAAACTATTGTAGTTTCCAGAGAGAAGGGGGTTCAGGGAGAAATAAGTAGAGGGTTCTTTTTGGTGATGGAATGGCACTGAAAATTTGGTGGTAGAGGAATAAGAATTATGTATGTACAGGAATGTCAGACTAAAACACTGGGGCTCCATAATACTGTAAACTAATGAACAAGAAAGGAAGAAAAAGGCAAGTAAAGAAAAATAAAAAAGAAAGAGGGCAAGAGAGAATGAAAGAAACAAAAGGGAAGGAAAGAAGGAGAAAGAAAGGAAAGAAAGAAAGAGAGAGAGAGAGAAAAAGAAAGAAAGAAAGAAAGAAAGAAAGAAAGAAAGAAAGAAAGAAAGAAAGAAAGAAAGAAAGAAAGAAAGAAAGAAAGAAAGAAAGAAAGAAAGAAAGAAAGAGAGAAGGAAAGAGAGAAAGGAAAGAGAGAGAAAGAAAGAAAGAAAGAAAGAAAGAAAGAAAGAAAGAAAGAAAGAAAGAAAGAAAGAAAGAAAGAAAGAAAGAAAGAAAGGAAGGAAGGAAGGAAGGAAGGAAGGAAGAAAGAAAGAAAGAAAGAAAGAAAGAAAGAAAGAAAGAAAGAAAGAAAGAAAGAAAGAAAGAAAGAAAGAAAGAAAGAGAGAAAGGAAAGAGAAAGAAAGAAAGAAAGAAAGAAAGAAAGAAAGAAAGAAAGAAAGAAAGAAAGAAAGAAAGAAAGAAAGAAAGAAAGAAAGAAAGAAAGAAAGAAAGAAATGAAGGAAGAAATAAAAGGAATGAAGGAAGAAATAAAAGGAATGAAAGAGAAAGACAGAAGTAAAGAGAAAGATAAACATACAGAAAGAAAAAGTGAAGAAAGTATGGAAGGAAGTTAAAATTTTATTGCCACCCTTCCCTTGGCAAACTTTTCTGCTGAATTCCCACCTTCTGGAATTGTTGACCCAGAAATCCACAGAACATCCAGGCAATTCATATCCCCAAATTACTGGTGCCAATAAACTTTCAGGATACTTGAAGATGTCATTTCTAGTCAGTCTGTCAGGTCTCAGCCCCAGAGAGGCAACTCTGGCCCCTCCATCATTCTTTCTCCCCCCACTTTCCTTTCTCCCATACCCTCTCCTATACTGAGGTCCCTCGGCTATGTCTCCTTTTCAGGGGACCTCAGTCTTCTCAAGGCTTCTTAGGGAGCCCTGAGGACCTCACATTTGCTAAGTAGAGCATCACCCCAGTATTAGGTTAATGAGATGTTCCAGTTAGAGAGCTGAATGGAACTGGACCATAAAAGAAAGGCCTTTGGCATTGACCCACTTCCTCAGTGCCACTAACTATCCCCACATTTGAAAATTGCCATTTGGTTGCTGCTAGAACCAAGTGACTATGAGGAAAAAGAAATTCCTGTTCACACCAACACCACTGTTCCCCATTGCTGATCACAGCTGAGTCCTGCAAACCCTCAGTGACAAAGGCCTCTTTGTGACTCATATCCTTATTTTCAGCTCTCATTTTCTATTGTTGTCAGACAATATGGCTATACTTTTATTTTTTCTTGATGATTATTATTCCTTTTATTTATAGACAAATCATTGATGTTATTCACACTCTTTGAGCAAAGGGTTTCGATGAAGAAAAGCAAATTGAACCTGCATTGTTTTCTCATGAAGAAGTCACTAAAATAACAGTGCGAATGACGTTTTCCAAAGGCATTGTATTTTCTATTTGTTTGGTTTGGGCCCACATCTGGCAGTGCTCGGGGCTTACTCCTGGCTCTTAGTCAGGTATTATTCCTGGTGGGCTTGGGAAACTATGGGCTGCCGGGGATTGGCACCGGGTCAGCTGCATTCATGGCAAGCACCCTACCAGTTCTACTATCTAACAGCCCCTCCAAGGGTATTTATTGTAAACCAACAAAGACAAAGAGAACTGAAGAACAAATAATTGTAAATTTAATTAGCAGTAATGATTTTTGTTTGTTTGTGTGGGACCATACCTGGCAGTGTTCCGTACTTACTTCTGGCTCTGTGCTCAGGGGTCACTCCTGGTGGTGTTCAGGGGCCATATGTGATGTGCCAGGGATCAAACCTGAGCCAGCCACATGCAAAGCAAACACCTTACCCCTGTATTATCTCCTGTACAAACCCATTTTGCCACTGAAAAAATTTAAAGATCTTGAACATTAAAAGTCTATGCAGCCACCAGGAAAAATGAATTCACTTATAAAGAAATGGACACGGAGAACATCATGCTGAGTGAAATGAGACAGAAGGAGAAGGGCAGACAAAGAATGATTGCACTCATTTGTGGGATATAAATAAAATGTAGTATGAGACTAAAAATCAAGGACAGTAGAAACAAAGGCAAGGAGGATTGGTTCATGGTTGGAAGCCTGCTTCAAGTGCTGAGGAGAAGGCAATTGGGATAGAGAAGGGACCGCTATGACAAGATAGTTGAGAATGATCACTCTGGATAAGAATTGTGTGCTGATCCAAAAGGAGAGAGAGAGAGCAAATTGGAATGCCCCGCCACAGAGGCGAGGTTGGGTAGGGGGGATGGGAGGGATACTGGGTTCATTGGTGGTGGAGAATGGACACTGGTGGAGGGATGGGCTCTCAAACACTGCATGAGGGAAAAACAAGCACGAAATGTTTGAATCTGTAACTGTACCCTCACTGTGACTCACTAATTAAAAAATAAAAATAAAAAATAGTAAAAGTTTTAAAAAATTTTAAAAAAAGAATTGTGTGCTGAAAGCAGGTAAAAGAACAAGCATGATAACCTCTCAGTGCCTGTATTGCAAACCATAATGCCCAGAGAGAGAGGGGAGAGAGAGAGAGAGAGAGAGAGAGAGAGAGAGAGAGAGAGAGAGACAGACAGACAGACACAGACACAGACACAGACACAGACACAGACAGAGAGAGATAGAAAAGGAAGAAAGGAACAAAGTAGAGTTGAGGGGTTAGGAAGGAAACTGGAGATATTGGTGGTGGGAAATATACACTGGTGGAGGGGTGAATATTGGAACACTGTACGACTGAAACCCAACCATGAACAGCTTTGTAACTACGTATCACAGAATGATTCAATTAAAAAAATTAAATTTTAAAATAAACAAATAAAAGTCAGTACTGGGGCTGAAAAGATAATACAGTGGTAAGGTGCTTGCCTTGTGCGTGACCGACCTGGATTTGATCCCCAGCACATCAAATGGCTCCCTGAGCTCCACCACAAATGCTCCTTGAGCACAGAGCCAGGAGTAAGCCCTGAGCACTGCCAGGTATAACTCAAAAAAAATAACAAAACAAAATTAAATTAAGGTCAATTGTTTACTGTTTTCATTTTTTTTTTTTTTGGTTTTTGGGTCACACCCGGCGATGCACAGGGGTTACTCCTGGCTCTTCACTCAGGAATTACCCCTGGCGTTGCTCAGGGGACCATATGGGATGCTGGGATTAGAACCTGGGTCAGCTGCGTGCAAGGCAAACGCCCTACCCGCTGTGCTATCACTCCAGCCCCCTGTTTTCATTTTTATGCTTAAAGGTAAAAGGTGCAATGAAAAACTATTAGTGGTGTTCCAATTTTCTAAATACAGAGTTTCAGCAATGTCCTCAGAACTGTTCTAGTCATCTAGTAATCTAAAAGAACAAATAAGACTATAAATAATAAAATATTTACTATGAATTAGGAGCTATGTTATGTATAAAAATAGTTTCTTTTTAAATGTCAAAAGACAATTGCATAGAGGAACAGTCCATCAAGAAAACCTCACTCCTGTTAAAAGTAAGTAAGTGGACACCTTGACAAAATTTCAGCATTCCATAATGTCCAAAAGGAGAGAGGGTGGGGAAGAGAGCAAGAGAGAGAGAAAGAGAGAGAGAGAGAGAGGAGAGAGAGAGAGAGCAAGAGAGAGTAAGAGAGAGCAAGAAGAAAAGTGTCTGCCATAGACTGGAGGTTGGGGGTAGAAAGAAGGAAGTTGGGGACATTGGTGATGGGGAATGTTACACTGATGAAGGGATGGGAGCTGGAACATTTTATGACTGAAACACAATCATGAACAACTTTGTAACTGTGTGCATCACTGCGATCCTGTAGCAACACTGTCATCCCAGTTCTTCATCGATTTGCTCGAGCGGGCACCAGTAACGTCTCCATTGTGAGACTTGTTGTTACTGCTTTTCACGTATCGAATACGCCGCAGGTAGCTTGCCAGGCTCTGCCATGCAGGCGAGATACTCTGGGTAGCTTGCCGGGCTCTCCGAGAGAGAGAGAGAGAGAGAGAGGGAGAGAGAGAGAGAGGAATTGAACCCGGGTCAGTCACATGCAAGGCAAACGCCCTACCCGCTGTGCTATTAAAAAATAAATAAATTTAAATAATAATAAAAAGAAAACCTCTCTCAAGCTTAACATAGAGCTCTTGAAGACCATTTTCCCTGACAACAAAACACAGGCCCACACTAAAAGCTACAGCGTGAAGACAGAACTTCTGCTAACTAGGCAGGAACCTTCAGCAGCTGCTCCCAGGCCACATGCTTTTCTGCCCACTCTCTTCCTGCCTCACACTCGGTCACCAAGCCAGGTGGCTTTGCAGTTGCTCAGCTCACTTCCTCTCCCTGATCCAGCTCAGTTGTGTGTGTGTTGGGGGGAAGAGGGGGGAGGATAGAGTGGGGGGGAGGGGGCTGTGATACCAGGACATGAACATGAGGGCACCTCCTAAATCCCAGCCTGCCCAGCCATGGGATGCCTGAAAATAGTGTCCCACCGTTTCACACAAAGTTCCTGCTTATGCTTATGGTCGCCCTCGAATTCTCTGCACCATTCTCACCTCTTAGAGCTTCCCACCCAGCGTTATTACGAACTGGCTTAGCTGCTCATAAACCGGGGCTTTGAATTCCCATTTACACAGTGTTTCTCTAGAGTCTCACTGGAATCTGAGACATCTGAGACGTGGAGTAGTGTGAGAGGTGGACTCCCGCACCTCCACTGCCCTGATGTAAATATTGCTGAGGAGCATCATCAAAATTCGACCTTGCTTTTGAATACGTTCCAGTTGGGAATGAGAAAAAGACTGTCTCCCTCCCCCCAGCATTAATCTATTATTGTAAGTGACCTGAGCTGGAGCGATAGCACAGAGGGTAGGGCGTTTGCCTTATATGCTGCCAACCCGGGTTAGATTCCTCTGCCCCTCTCGGAGAGCCCTGCAAACTACCGAGAGTATCTCGCTCGCACGGCAGACCCTGGCAAGATACCCGTGGCATATTTGATATGCCAAAAACAGTAACAACAAGTCTCACGATGGAGACATTACTGGTGCCCGCTCCAGCAAATTGATGAGCAATGGGATAACAGGGACAGTGTAAGTGACCTAGGAAATTGAACCTACAAAAGGGAGTGGGTTGCTGCCATTTTAGAATGCTTTTTATTCCTAAACAAAAAAGAATGCATGAACCGTTAGTGATGAGGATTTAAATGCAATTCATCCTAAGGAAGTTTATACGGTCAAAATAATCATGACAAAAATGAAAACGAATTAATTAGGAAACAAAATTGGATTTTGAACTGATAAGTAAACCCAACAGCTGTTTCACTGGGTCAATGAAAACCAGAGACAAATCTCTGGCAAATGTAGTTATTTATAAAAAAAGAAAAGAAATAAGGCAACACAAATAATTATTTTTATCCTGGCTTTAGAAAGGATTTAATTATTGACAGAAAGATTTAGCAATCATTAACAAATGCCACGAACTGTTGTGTGCTAATGAATAGGAAAATTTTAATGAAACATACGATTCCTGCCTACCCCCAAGCTTCAGCTGCCCAAAGCAGAGAAATCCTTTCAGAAGGAGGCCCTTGACTGACATGTTAGGTCTGGAGGGACTACTTGACCCTCTTTTTTAAAATAAATAAATAAATAAAAGTGAAACATTCATGTTACACTACAACTCTCAGGATGCAAAGCCTATTCCTTTCGAGCAGGATTGACTTGTGTCTGTATTACAGCTAAAACTCCAGCACACTTTCAGTCACTTAAGAAAAGTACCCTTGGGAATGTGGGGACAGAGCCCAGTGTGTGACCCGGAAAACACCGAGTCAGAGACCTTGTTATGAAAGAAAGCAGGGTGGAGGGGGAGGGAAGAAATAGGTGGGGAGAGAATACTCAGTGTTCCGTGGGAAAAAAAGTTAAAACAACTTAAAATTTCTGATCTATCCGCTTCTTTTCTAAGTTCAAGTTGGATCACAACGGATTCGATCTTTTCTGTAAGTGGGAGCTAATTGCCAGGCATCTCCAAGTGGTTGGAAAGAAGTAACGTGCTATCCGTGGAAGCTCTTTGCAGAGAGAAAATCCTGCAGGAATGGTGGCACTCTTTGGGGGGTGAGCTAGAACAGGGGCCTCCAAGCTGACCCCCAGCAATCTTTGTTGTGGTGGATATGAGGGACATGACCTAGAGGATCTGATTGGTTATTTTAAGGCTGGCTTACATGGAGTCTAACCAAGCAGAAACAGCTAAGGATGGGTGAACGTAGAATATAGAAACATGGGCCACTGCGTAAGGGTGGACCTCAGGCTTGGCAGATGGCGCCGGGTGAAGGACAAAGCACGCAGACAGGTACTGTGTAAGAAGAAAACTGTTCAGCTCGGGAGACCAAGAACATTCAGGTTGGTGCACAATAGAGTTCATGAGAGGAAGACATCCTTGCAGTCAGGGCCTTCAGACCAATGGAAACTGGTAGGTAGCCTACCAGTGGACCAGTGAGCAGTGAGAATGAGCGAGCACGGAGCAACCCTAAGAGGCAACTCTAAGATACCACAGTGAGGGATTGAGAGGTCACTGGGGTTGGTGTCCTAGATGCAGGTACTTCTGTCTCTGGAGATACTATAGCTTCCAGAGACATACCCGTTAAAAGAAGAGGCTAAAAGAAGAGCTGTAACACAGAAGACATGTGAGGGGGGGGGTGTGCTAATCTTTTCTTTTCTTTCTTTCTTTCTTTCTTTCTTTCTTTCTTTCTTTCTTTCTTTCTTTCTTTCTTTCTTTCTTTCTTTCTTTCTTTCTTTCTTCCTTCCTTCCTTTCTTTCTTTCTTTTTTTTGGTGGGGGCTGGGACACACTCTGAGATTTTCAGGGGTAACTTCTGACTCTGTCTTAGGAATTACTTCTAGTGGTGTTCAGTGGACTTTATGGGATGCTGAGGTGTGAACATGGGTTGACTGAATACAAGGCAAATACCCTACCCACTGTATTATCTCTCTAGCCCCTAATCATTTTCTTTTAATTGAATCACTGTGAATGACAAAGTTAAAATTTTTTTCATAAAAAGAACATTTTTAATGCTAAAAAATAAAATTATTCATATTGAGTTTCAGGTATACAATGTTCCAACACATGGGTGACTGCATACAGGGCAAACACCCTACCCACTGTATTAATCTCCCTAGCCCCTAATCTTTTTCTTTTAATTGAATCACTGTGAATGACAAAGTTTAAAAAATTTTTTAATGAAAATAACATTTTTAATGCTAAACAAATTATCATCATCATCATCATCATCATCATCGTCTCCATTCGTCCTAGCCCTGAGATTTTAGAAGCCTCTCTTTACGCGTCCTTTCCAATGGTGCCGCACTAGAGGCTCTTTCAGGGTCAGGGGAATGAGACCCATAATTTTTTACTGGTTTTGGCATATGAATACGCCATAGAGAGTTTGTGAGGCTCTACCATGTGGGCAGGAAATTCTCGGTAGCTTGCCAAGTTCTCCCAGAGGGAGAACTAGGCTATAAGATGTCTTCAGGAAGCTTGTTTTTATAGTCTCTGGATGTTGGCCATTGGTGGGATTACACGGTGCTGGGGGCAGTCCCTGGGTGTGACCACCCAGCTACTGGAAAATGGGGAATCTGGGCGGAAGAGGCCCAGTCCCAATCCAAGCAGGCTTGGAGATCTCAGCCCCGGGTCCCACACACCTGGTTTCTTCTGCTGGTTCCTTCATGCATGAGGCTTATCTGAACGTGTGGAGAGGGGCTTTGAACATGGCTGTGGCTGGGTTCCGGAGGTCTTTGGCTTCGGGGGCTCAGCTCGGGGTGGTGAGGGAAACTGAAACCCACCCCCCTTCCAAGGGGCCCCAGTGAAGACAGCCAGGCGCAGGGGCAAAAGACTCTCTGCTAAACAAAAAACAAAATTATTCATGATTGAGTTTCAGGTTTACAATGTTCCAACACCAATCCCTTCACCAGTTACTACTTCTGTCCACAATAGCCCCACTTTCCCTCCCTCTCCCCAGTCTTCTTCTAAGGCAGACACTTTTTTTCTGTGTTTTTTTTTTTCCTTTCCCTACCTTGTAAACATTGTGGTTTACAAGAATGTTACTGACAGGGTATCTTGCATATCATTTACCTCCTCTTAGCACACAGGCATGGTGCAGAGGGACCACCTACTCTATCATTGTCATAGTGACCCCTTCCCTGACCTATGCCCCCTCCACTGCCCCGAGGCAAGCTTCCTACTAAGGATCAGTTCTCCTGCTCTTCAGTTCAATTGCCTTTTGGTATTAGTTTTTCCCCTACTATTTTTCTTTATTTCCTTCATTATCCTTCAAATGAGAAAGGATTTTTTTTTAATGTAGGAGTACTGCTAAGTATTCAGCCATTGATTAAGCTGATTGAATTGGGCATGAACTCCACAATACTTTAAAAAAAATTTTTAATTGGATATTCATGAGACAGATCATTACAAAGCTGTTCATAATTGGGTTTCAGTCATACAAATATCCAGCACCATCCCTCCACCAGTACATACAACACCAATGTCCACCGTTTCCCTACCACCATCTCCCACCCTCCAATCCCCACCCCTAGCCTCCCTCTATGAGAAGCACTTTCCTTCTTGCCCTCTCCTTTTCCTTTTGTGAATGAGACCATTCTGTTACTGTCCCTCTCCCTCTGACTCATTTTATGACTCATTTATTCAGCATGATACTCTCCAGATCCATCCAGGCATAAGAAAATTGCATGACTTTATCTTCTTCCTACAATGAGTAATACTCCATTGTGTATATGTATTGTAGCTTCTTTATTCAGTTACCAGTTCTCTAGCCCTTGGATTGTTTCCAGATTTTGCCTAGTGTGGTGTGCTATCTTATACTCTGCCTACAGGGACCCAAAAGCTAGCTGGTTCCACTGTAACATACTGACCTTCAGCTCTTCAATGCAGTGGTCCTCCCTCATCTACCAAAGTCTTCCTTTGTCTCTTTAGATATTCCTGTAGTTCTTGGATGGCTGATAAAAGGCTGAAGACCCCGCAAACGTTAGAAGGCCCAGTTGCCCTAGACAAGGTGGGAAAGCACACTTATACACCCCACTAATCCCACAATAATGTAAGTAAGGGCAACATCATATGCCACCTCTCTCCTTTGGTACCCTCATTTCATGGTCACCAAAGTCCTGTGTAAGAAGATCTGTAAAAGTTGATGGGGGCATAGATGCAGAAAACTGATCTCTAACTGTGAAACAATTAATCAGAGCCCACCAGGACTGAGCCCCATGGTGGGAAGCATAGAGCAAATTGAGGACACAGGAGGTGGCTTAACCCAGGTGGACCTGGGGAGGCTTATTGATTTGTTGTGTGTCTTGGTATATCACGGAAAATATAAATTCTGTGCAAACCAGTTGTCCCACTTCTGGGTGTTTGCTCCAAAGGAGAAAAAAACACTAGTTTGAAGAAATGTCTATGTACTCCTATGTTCCTTGCAGCTTTAGTTGCAATAGCCCAAGTGCCCATCAACGAAACTATTAAAGAAGATGTGGTCTGTATACATGGTGGAGTCACTTTTGATTTAAAATTTTTTTTAAATAAAATCTTTCCATTTGCAACATGAGTATGTCTAGAGGGTGTTATGCTAACTGAAATAAGTCAGATAGAGAAAGACAAACAAATATGACTTCATTCATACTTGAAAGATAAAGAACCAAAGCTAAAGAATAAGCAAAGCAAACTGAAAAAAACAACAACAACCTAAGAGTTTTAGTGGATGCCAGGAGAGAAAGGGGGGAAGGAATATGACAGGGTGGAAGTTAATTGCAGGGTAAAGGGTGAATACTTGACTTTGGGTGGAGAATATAATGTAGTTTAGTTTATACAGAGGCTTATTGATTGAAGCAGGCAAGCAGATAGGGGTGGGTGGGACTGGCAATAAGTTCTTGGGAAGTAATATAATTAAGATGTGATTCATGGGGAGCCCCTCTCAAAAAAAAAAGATGTGATTCAAAGAAGTTACTCTGTTACTAGCCCTAAAGTAGCTCAAAAATCATGAAGGCTGACCCCTCTGTGGACACAGGAACTGGTGCCTGTACCAGCCCAGAGAAACCTGAACCCACTACAGGAAGAAGTGTCAGATGAACAAAATAAGAACATTATTAGGGTGGTGGTTGGTTGACTCACCCTCTGGCCCGGCTCTACCAATTCACAATTCACCAATCTACTAAATCTCTGAGGAGACACAAGTAGTTAAAATTAATAGACACACCGGTCCCCCTGGCTACAAACTCTAGTGCTCCTCTTGGGAGGGGTGCGGCTGTGTATCACCCCACCACTGCAGCCACGCCAATGGCTCAGCTTCACTGCTTCATAATATTCTCTGCTAAGATCCAAAACTGCAAAAATTTCCAAGTATCCCAGTGCGTAGGCTAAGAACTCGGGGGTCTTCTCCAAGTGGGGACTGACACACCCCACATACTTCCTGAAGCCTCAGCAGCCACGCCCACCTCCCACAGCCACCACCGTGTCAACTCTTTGGCCCAGATCATAGATCCCGAAGTCTCTGGAACACCAACAACTGACACAGCCATGCCACACCTCCAAATTCCTCAATACTGAAATTTCAGTAAGAGCACACCAAATTAAATGGGAGAGTAACTAAGAAGCCAACTGAACTCAACAAACAATAACAATAACACAGAAGGCTCAACTAGCAACAAACATCTTAGTAAACCCTTAGACAAGGACTTAATAACCTCGAGGTAAGATACAACAATTTTCCTAGAAATTTTTATTTTTTTAAACGGCCAAGATCCAGAGACTATAAAACCAAGCTCCCAGAAGCAAATGCGGCCACACGACCTCTTATAGCCTAGTTCTCACTCTCAGAGAACCTGGCAAGCCACCGAGAGTTTCCTGCCCGCATGGGAGAGCCTGGCAAGCTCCCTGGGGCGTATTCATATACCAAAACCAGTAACAATGACGGGTCTCATTCCCCTGACCCTGAAAGAGCCTCCAACGCGGCACTATTGGGAAGGACGAGTAAAGGAGGTTTCTAAAATCTCAGGGCTAGGATGAATGGAGATGTTGCTGAGACCACTCGAGAAAAATCAATGATCAACGGGATGATAGTGATAGTGATTAATTTTAATATTGGAGCTTTTCTATCTAATCATTTTCAATTCTTGAATTGTATTAACAGTTTTGACTTTTGTCTACATTGAAAATGAATAATTAAAAAATAAAACATGATGGTAGACTATCAAAAGTTCCAAGTTCTTCCCCTTGACAACAACTTAGCAACCGATTCTAATCTACACAGAAAGTCCCAAGTGGAGGACGTTTGGGAGAAAATGTATAAAACCACTTTGCCTAGGCCAGCAGCATACTTTCCCATTCTGGAAGTTTCCTGCATGTCAACTTGAGATGTGTAATTCTGTTCTCTTACTTTGTGGGGTACTCTCAGTCCTCTCCCATGTGGAGACTCTTGAATGGAGACTCCCATGTGGAGTCTATCTTGAATGCACTCCTCAAAATCTCTATATGAAATGTTTTACTTCACTATTTGTCCCCTTCTGAAATTATTTTCTGTGAGGAAAGGCAATCAGCTTGAAAAGAGCCTGGACAGAGCTTAGGGCTAACTTTCCCCTTCTTGCAAAGAGCAATTCCTCACTAGCCTGAGTTCCACAGCACCCTGAAGAACTGGGTGATGGGAATGAATTCTCATGCCGGGAAGCGCAAGTCAGACTCAGGCACAGACTGGTCTACTGGTCACTGCCTAGTGGAGCTGGAAAGACACAGGCGTTTTCTCCACGTAGGTGCTCATGGCAGACTTTATTAGGCTGGACCCTCTTACGCACTATGAGGTGAAAACAGAGGAAGGCAGAAAACTCCCCTCTCAAGGCTATTACCTCTCCTCTCCACTTCATACAAATTACCTGCAACAATAATGTAATACACCTGAAACCTACATACTGTTATATGTCAATAATTTTGGGGAGGGGCTTATACTTGACTGTTCTCAGGGTTTACTCTTAGCTCTGTGCTCAGGGGTTAATTCTGGTGGTGCTTGGAGGACTGTATGTGATGCCAGGGACCGAACTGGGGTCAGCCATGTGCAAGCAAGCACCGAAACCTCTGTAATATCCATTTGACCTTCAAAATAATTTTTAGTTCTTTTCGGCCAGAACTGCCAGCATCCAATAAACTGCAAAAATGACCAACACAAAGGGAAAGTGGAGGGGCACCCGCTATATGTTCTCTAGCCCTTTCAGAAAACATGAAGTTGTCCCTTTGGCCACATACATGCGTAAATACAAGAAAGGTAATATCGTAGACATAAAGAGAACAGGCACTGTCCAAAAAGGAATGTCTCACAAATGTTATCATGGCAAAGCTGGAAGAGTCTACAGTGTTACCCAGCATGCTGTTGGCATTGTTAGCAAACAAGTTAAGGGCAAGATTCCCGCCAAGAGAATCAATGTCTGCACTGAGCATCCTAAGCACTCTAAAAGTCAAGACAGCTTCCTGAAACGGGTGAAGGAAAATGATCAAAAAAAAAGAAGGAAGCCAAAGAGAAAGGGACTTGGGTTCAACTGAAGCACCAGTTGAACCCAAGTCCACCCAGAGAAGCAGACTCTGTAAGAACCAATGGAAACAAGCCTGAGCTGCTGGAGCCCATTCCCTGTGAATTCATGGCATGCGAGGTGTTTGTTTAAAAATAAAGAGACTCTTGGACAATAAGAAGTTTTAAATATGGGGCTGGAGCGATACACAGCGGGTAGGGAGTTTGCCTTGCACGCGGCCAACCCGGGTTTGATTCCCAGCATCCCATATGGTCCCCCAAGCACTGCCATGGATAATTCCTGAGTGCAGAACCAGGAGTAACCTCTGAGCATCGCCGGGTGTGACCCAAAAAGCAAAAAAAAAGTTATTAAAGATAATAATTATTTTTTTTTTTTGCTTTTTGGGTCACACCCAGTGATGCACAGGGGTTAGTCCTGGCTCTGCACTCAGGAATTATCCCTGGCGGTGCTCAGGGGACCATATGGGATGCTGGGAATTGAACCTGGGTTGGCCGTGTGCAAGGCGAATGCCCTACCCACTGTGCTATTGCTCCAGCCCCCTTAGATAATAATAATTTTTAACGTATTTTATTTGCAAGTGACTGAAACAGTATAACCATGTCAGGCAGAAATGGGAAACTACCAAAAGATGAAAAAAATAATGAGTGAGAGCAGGGAGAAACTGCTAGAAATAGAATTTTCTCACCCTGACTGGACCATGTCTCATTTTTCTGTTCTTTCCAGATTACCAATTTATTTTCCTGGGGATTTCTCTATACTACAGAAGCATAGCTGCAAGCGGCACTCCAATTTGGTATCTTCCTTTATCTCTTACAGACAAAGGCTGCTTTTATTCAAACTCATCCCAGATTTTATAGCCCCAGAGAAGATGGACTAAACTTGGCAGGAATCTTAAGGGATTATTCGCTGTGGGGTCTTTTCCCTTGGCATGTGACAGAGGCTCAGCAAACTTGACATGGACAATACTGGTAAAGGATGCTCCAGCGTTGTGTCCAACTGGGAGGTGAAACCATGAACTCAACTAGGCTTCAGAAAAGTGTTGTGTGGAGGGCCCAGAAGCACTGCCTGGCAGCCAAGAATGACAACATTATTGCCTGAATTAGAATCCCAGCTCCACCACTGACCTTCCGGGAGACTGTGGGCAGTGATTTTATCCTTCAAAGCCTCACTTGCTTCATCCATGAGAAACCAAACTAAAGAGTAATGAAGACCAGGTTATAGGACTCATGATGAACATCACTGTATCACTGTGTCACTGTCATCCCATTGTTCATTGATTTGCTTGAGCAGGCACCAGTAATGTCTCCATTGTGAGACGTGTTGTTACTGTTTTTGGCATATCGAATACGCCATGGGGAGCTTACCAGGCTCTGCTGGGTGGGCGAGATACTCTCGACAGCTTGTCGGGCTCTTCGAGAGGGGCAGAGGATTCAAATCCGGGTCAGCCATGTGCAAGGCAAACACCCTACCCGCTGTGCTATCGCTCCAGCCCCATGATGAACATGATATTTTTTTTAAAAAGTACACAAAGAGCTCAATTATCATTGATGGGTAGCAGACTATTTCTCAAATTGACTTCTGCTCTCTCATGCTTAGAACTGAATTTCTTCTGATGAGAGTAAGAGTTTCATGTTCTAACACTCCTGCCAGTTAATCAGTTCATTTCTGCAGCCAAAAAGGCAAGGATGTGAACACAGTTGTACTTTTGTCACCAGAAAGAGATAATTCTGAAATATGCACCATTGCTGGGGACCAGAGAGAGAGTACAGGGGTGAAGGTGCATGCCTTGCAAGTGACAGCTTGATTCAATCCCAGCATCATGTGGTCCCCAGAGCATGACCGGGTGAGGTCCTGAAAGCCACTGTTCACAGTCAGGAGAATCCCCAGCAACATGGGACTGAGCAATATCCTGGAGCTCTTGCCTTAAGCCACCATCCCAGTGGGCCAAGAATCCCCCAGCAAGTCTGCAGGCCACCTGAGCACCACTTAGGTGGTCCCTTCCCCTCAAAAAGTAAAAGGAAATCTGTGGTTCGAGGGACTGACACCAGGAATACTCTTGTCCGGCCTGTAGGCAGTAGAGCCAGAGGATAGTGACAACCATGTTCAGGGAAGATGAGGCCCAGAAGACTGGACTCCAGGGCAGTGTGGGGACAAGAATCTAGCTGTGCGCTGTGGCCACCACTGCAGCCTCTCCTGAATGCATGAGGAGTCCCGAGAGGGCCTGACCTGTCATTCTGAATCTTTAGGTTGAAACTCGTTTTCCCCTTCAGAGTTTCTAAGTAGTGACTAAAGGATTCAACAATTTCCTTTACCCAGGAGAGCACAGACACTCTTCATTGACATGTTAAGTTTCTCTGTAGGTACCTCCCAGCCATCGAGACAAGAACCACATTGAAGCCGTACATGAAACCCAGAAAAAGGATCGGGGAGGGAGGAGAGGAAGGAGTTTACTTCCTTTAATTAGTACAATAAGTTTAATATTATTTTTCTAGAAGCCATCAATTTTATGCTTTCAAAGTATAAAGAGACATTTTTTCAAGGATGTCTGCACCAATGTCTAGCCCACGCTATCTGTTCTCTTTATGAAAACGTGCAGGTGATGTTTATGGTCTTGGTGGGCCGTGAGCACCACCAGGTGTGGCCTTGATGGCAAATCAATAAAGAAATAGAGTCTCTCATTGATTAAAATGGGAAACTGAAGTGTGGTGTGACAACAGCTAGAAATTCAGACCTGGTTCCAAGGCAGGCATGATCTTCTGAAAGCTCCACACAGACTCCCACAATGAAGCCTCTACGTGTGGGTCCCCACGGACCCGATCCCCCCCCTCTAACCAAAGTGAGAATCACAATAACAGGATATGCTGTGGGCAGCAGAGCTCCCTGGCTATCACCCTCTTCAGTCACCTGCTCTCATCCTGACTGATTACAAGTCAGGAAATGGAAGGCAATGGCAGGGGGAAATTGAACCAGCAAAAAATTTTTTTAAAAAAAAATGAAAAACAACTCAAAATTTCACTCGGCAAACAGGATCCTCTGGTGTTTTCTTATCAACAGGATAGAGAAAATGTCAAGGTTGCAGCTGAGCTTGTAGCACCACCCAGGGTCAGTCATAGCAGCCCTGGAGCATGAAGAGAAGCTCATGCAGGATTCAGCAGCAACAGAAGCCCACCCTCCTCCACCCCCGACCAGTCATCCATCTGTGATTCAAGAGCTCTCAGTTGGCTGACAGACTTGGTAGCGTTTCACAGACTTTAGAGCTAGCCAAAACTCAATTCAAATCCTGTGTGGCACTGGGTCCCCACCCCCAGGGTGCCATAAGAAATACAATATGACGGCATCTGTGAAGGGCTGGCAGGGACCGACAAAGCCCACCCACTGGTAAACGGTCATTCTCCCTTTCTCTAGCTGCTTCCAGGGTCTCAACAACTCCAGGCCTTAAATATTCCTGCCCAGCTTCTTACTCCAGCCTCAATTCAGGCAACCAGAATATTCCACCAAAAACATCCCTTCTAGGCGCATATGCTGCCTGAGCCCATGTGCTGCTTGCGCCCACGTGGCCGAGCACGTGTCGTGTGAGCACATGTGTCACCCGCATCTCCCCTCTTGAGATGTGTACTTTCATGCTTTCATACTTTTGTGCCTAAAGCTCGGTTATGCGTAGGGGCTTCCTCCACCCTTGGAGAAGCCCACATTCTCTCTTGAGTGCGTTATTTTCACTATTTTCTCTCCCACTTATCCCTTCCTCCTTCCCTCAGAAACCTCTAAATAAAATCTACTTACTTCAAAAAAAAAAAAATCCCCTCTCTGCTCATCACCATCAGAGAAATACAGTTCAATTATTTTTTAAAAAGGGCCTAAATCAGGGTCAATGCTGCCTTCCATGGTCACAGCTCACACCCTGGGTGTGTGGTTCGTTATTGGTTTCTAGTTTGGAAACTGCAGAACAGTACCTGCCAAACAGATGGGGATAAAAGATGGGGTTTGATGGCCAGACACATTTCCACTTTAGAGTTCCATATCTCTTCATCATGGCTGACTCTGAGCACAGCCCTCGTCGAGGTGACTTGGTTCTACAGCGGGGCTTCCTCTTCTGGGGTAAACCTCAGATGTATTTCTACCTACCAGGAGTGACATTTAACGCATTTGCAGTGTTGCGCAACCATGACCACTGTCTAGCTGCAGAATGGTTTTATCGCTCCTAAAAGAAGCCTCAAATGCAGGAAGCAGTTACTTCCCATTCTCACCCTGGCAGCCATGTCCAGCCTGCAGCCTCAGATACTGCAGAGAGAAGTTGCAGCTGAGGGAACCCAGAGAGCCACTCATCCGTCTGACCGAGGGCCCACCAGGAAGCCCCAGGTCTGTTCAATCCACCTTGATTACCCCCAGCAAGTGACCTTCCCAGATGAGGAGGACAGAGGTAGGGAGGCTTCTTTGGTGATTCTGGAAATCCCCAATTTCCTTGTCTTTTCCTGATCCTGCATCTCCTATAGTGCTTCTCTATAGTGGTGAATATTGGGATATTAGAGGGGGGGGGCGGCAGGATATGCCACGGGAGCCACGGGTGAACATCTCGTCAATGGGGCACCATGGCATGAGATCAGGGAACAAGCAGTAGGACGGGGGAGCCCAGGAGGGAAAGAAGACGGAAAGGAGCCGTGGTGTTATGGAGGGGTATTGCGGAAAGAAGCAGGTGCATGAGGGTATTGAAACTGATACCATTCCTTGAGGAATGAGAGTGGGAGAAGAGCATCCAGGACAGAGCTCTGAGGAGAGGAGAACCAACACCAGTGACTGGGCTGGAGAGAGGAGTCGTTGAAAAGGAGAAGAAAACCTATGCAAAGAAGGAACCGGAAATCCCAGAAAAGTGAAAAGTCACAAGGATCAAAAGGCAAGCTTGTCTTGGGAAGCAGAGAGGTGTCAGGAGAACGGAGTAAGATTGCTTACTTTGAACACAGCTCCCCCCTAGTGGGGTGGGGATGGGAGCTCTAGAGGGAAGTGGGTGAGGAGTGGAATGGGAGCAAGGACAGTCATCTGGAAGCCGCAGGAGGTTGGCCTGTTAAAGGGGGGGGCCCAGGAAGAGTATTTGGGGGTATTCAGATTTGGGCCCACAGAGAGATGTTTGAATGTTGATGGGGAAAGCCCTATTAAGGTGAAATTTAGGGGGCAAGAGAAAGACGGCCCCGTGGTGACGGGGTGGCAGAAGGGGACAGAGTGGATGGAGGCAGGACCAGATCCTCTAAGCGTGGATTGCCCAGCAAGAGAGCCTGGGAGGAGATCAGCCACTACATGTGTCTAACACATATAGAACAAGGGTGACCCTGAAAGTGCCAGCCTGGGGCGCGTACAGAAATGGGCAGTGGGAAGGTCCCAGCCTTACTCAGAATGAGCACCCATAAATACCCTTAGACAACAGCTCAAAAACCTGGATCCTCTCATGCCCACCTTCTTCAGGGTCTCCCTCATATTTTCCTAAGGTAAACAATGTCTCTGGGTGGACCATTTACCCCAGTGTAAAGGGACAGGAATGAGCGGGGCGGGGAGACAGATCAGAGTCAAAGCAGGAAAACAGGATTGCTCCCTCCCCTGGGGTCACTTGGAGAGGGAGACCCAGGCGTAGACAAAGGAAATGAGAAAGCGCGTGCAGGGGGGTACACTGCAGAGGAAGAAGCACAAACGATACCCTGGAGTTCTAAAATAAATAGACCTGGAGGGTCTTGGATCATAAATTATCCTGTCTCTGCAGGATGTACATCCTGAGATTTGTTTGGCCTCTCCGGGAGAATTGGTTCCATTTCCACTGACAGTGCAAAAGAGTCAGGGCTTGGGCACTGAGTGATTATACAGCCAGTAGGGCCCTTGCCTTGCATGCAGCTGACCCAGGTTTATTCCTTGGCACCCCATGTGGCCCTCCAGTCTGCCAGGAGTGACCCCTGAGTGCAAAGCCGGGAGTCAGCCCTGAGCACTGCTTACTTGAATATTTAATCCTCTCCCTAGCTGTGATGCTGCTAGCATGGAGAGAACTGAGACAGAAGCTTCTGGTTTGCAGGATCCATCCCAACTTCTCAGAAGGAAGACAGAAAGGTAAGGCTGCATGCTTGCTCCCCCAGCCAGGGCCTTGTACTCCCACAGAGAAATTGCTGCAGAGTGAGGAGCAGTGGGCACACATCAGTTCCTGACCCCAGAGTCAGAGGATGGCCCCCAGGACAGGGGGACCAACTCCTGCAAACACCTTCCAGAACTGGAGAGAGGGGGGGGGGGTTAAGGTATTTTCCTTGCATGCTGTTGACCTGGGTTTGATCCCCAGCACTGTACGTGGTACCCTGAGCCCCACCAGAAATAATTCTTGAGCACAGGGTCAGGAGTAAGCCCTGAACATTACCAAGGGTGGAGTAAGCCCTAAACATTACCAAAGGTGGCCCTCAAAACCAGAACACAACCCAAAAAGCATCTTGAGGACATGAGCTTGTTTAACTTCACCCTATGGGAGACACAGGATGACTAGAATTTTCAGATGACACAGAGGCCTACCTCTGTTAAGAGCATGTCACTGTCATCCAGATGTGAGGAGTTCCCATCAGAACCTGCAGGGTCATTCTTGTCCAGGATGGCTCAGAGAGGGGATATAGATAGGCCATATGGTTGCTGGAGGTGATAATTATCATTTAATTCAGTACAGCTTCTTAGATTGATCACTGGTGTTGGTTGAGAGAGGAACTCCCAAGTGTTTTTACCAAAATAATTAATTCTGTAAGGTTTTAGATGTGTTCATTCAATCCGTCGGTTAGATTGGTGGGGAAAATCCTTTTGCAACATATATGAACATCAAGTCATCACACTGTATACTTTAAAATTATACAGTTTTACTTGTTCTTTATTATATCTCAATAATGTTGGGGGGAGAGGGGGTAAAAACACAAGAAATGGACACAAATTACCATCAATGTGAGCACGTACCTGAGATCCCACTTGGATTTGGACAATGAAGAAACCACATCAGAACTGCTTTGGTTTGGAGCCAGGGATTGAGCTCCAGGACTTAAACATGCAAAAACGCATTCTCTACCACTAAGGTCCTTCAAACATTTGAATAGGGGGAAAATCAACCAACTGTCCAAGAAAAAAATCTGTCAGGATACTTGAAAGCAAGTTTATTCGGAAAAAAAACATCTTGTTAGGTGAACCTGATTTTATTGGAAATACTAAGCTTTCTGGCAGTATCGAGGAGGCTGGAACTAGAGGGGAGGATCTTTTTTTAAAATGTTTTAATTTTATTGAATCACCATGAGATAGTTACAAGCTTTCATGTTTGGGTTACAATCTCACAATGATCAAACACCCATAGAGGGGAGGATTTGTGTTGATGGAGGAGACCCAGAGATGTTTCTTCCAGAACAGCCAGCCAGGAAAGCGTGGCAGGCAAAGCATCATGGAAATGAACTTGCAACAAGTTCAAACCCTGTGTGAAAGGACATACTGTTGCACTGAGGATGCAGCCAAAGTGGTCAAGCGCATGTCCTGCATGTTCAAGGCCCAGAGCTGGTCCTCAGTACCACCAGGTGCAACGCAGAGATGTCTCCCAATCCGTAGAGCATAGCTGGTGGGGGGAGGGGGCTGTCCACATTTTGGGGGGGGGGGGTTAGTGACTTTTTTTTTTAAATTTTATTGAATCACCATGTGGAGGGTTACATAGTTCTCAGGGTTATGTCAGTTATACAGTACTCAAACACCCTTCCCTTCACCAGTGCCCATCTTCCATCACCAACCCCCCCAGTATACCTGCCGCCCCCTCCCACCTCCCCAGTCCCCACCCTTGTAAGTGATAAGTTTCACTTCGTTTACGCTTTATCTCGATTATATTCCATGTTTCAACACATAACTCACTATTGTTGCTGGGGTTTCCCCCAAAAAAGAAAAAGACAGTCCTATTGCCAAGGAAGCATTTGATAGTTCTCCATTGCTAAGAATGGAGATATTAAGTCCCGCTGTTTGTTACATAACTTTTCTTTTTTCCCCCCCTTGCCCCGCACCACCGAGTTCACGCCTGTTTAGTAATCGCCATGCTGCCTGACAAAGGGGAAAAAACCGAAAAAGATGGTTATTTCCCGTCATCAGCCGGCGTGGGGCTATGGCTTAGTTGATAGTCTAGTAGAGTGTCTGCAAGCAGTTTCTGGAACCAAAGATCTTGCGCTGGTATCGGCTCCGGCTCGAGATTCCACCAGCGTCCCGCTGTTCCATGTACATAATTTTTCCCCTTATATCCCATTCCCACGCCACCAGGTCTGTGTTTGCTTAATGGACATCACACTATGGTTGATGCCACACCGCATTTCTTCCCGAGAAAGAAGGATATTTCTTCTCAGCCGGCGTGGGAATATGGCTTAGTTTAGTCTAGAGAGATGGCTACCACTTTGATTGCCTTCAATATTTCAGCAAAAGACTTACTATTCTTGTTAGGATCTCCCACAAAAGTCCGACCCGTTAAAAAGGAACCATTACATATTGCTGATGCTTAGATGACATTAGGTCGTGCGGCCGCGCGGTTTTGGGTTTCTGTATAAAGTCCAGGGAAAGTACAACCAGAAATAACATCACTACAAACTTTTACCCTTTTATGGTGCTCATAAGATGAAGAAACCTAGAGAGAGCTGGCTCGGCGTCTCCATTTTGCACTCAGAAAGCCGTGGACCCTGCGCTGTGCTCAGGAGGAAGGGGTTGAGAGAGAGAGGTTAAAAGAATTGGGGAATGCCCGGTTTCCACTGTCGCAGCCCGCCGTGGGGTCTCCATTCCCGTGCCGGAATTAGTTCAGTGGGCTGCTTGGAGTCCAAGGGTGCTCTTTTGGGCTCTTCCATCATGCTCGATCTTCAGCAGCGCCAAAAGGCTAGTGACTTTTTTTTTAAGTGAATCACCATGAGGGTACAGTTACAGATTTATACATTTTTGTGCTCATGTTTCCTTCATACAAAGTTCGAGAACCCATCCCTTCACCAGTGCCCATTCTCCACCACAAATAAACCCAGACTTCCTCCCACCCTCCCCAATCCCATCTCCCCGCCACCCCACCCTGTCACTGTGGCAGGGTATTCCCTTTTGTTCTCTCTCTCTAATTAGGTGTTGTCCACATTTTTTTTACCTAGAGTAGAGGCGACACTGCGTCCCCATTCCAATCATCTCGTGGGAAACTGAACCTCAGAGATTGCAAAGATCTTCTCTCCCCACCTCCTAGTCCCGTCTCACTTTCAGAGCTAAGGACCAGGGGCCCTGGCGAGAAGCAGAATATTCTGGAGGTGCCTCTAGGACATCGCTGTGTGGCAGGGCTCAGCCACCATTTTCTGTATGAGACAAGACAGCACATATTTCAGGCTTGGTGAGGTAGAGATGTCTCTGGCACCATTTTTTTTTTTATCACTATTGCTTGCAGCAGCCACAGAGAGCAGGTACATTCAGCAAGACTTCATGGCCAGGGAAATTTGAATTTCCTATCATTTTCACATAGTATAAAATATTATTCTCCTTCTGATTTTTTCAAACACTAAAAAGGAAAGTGAAAGCTATTCTTGACTCACAGGTGGCACCCTAACAGGTATGGATCAGATTCGACCATGGGTGCTTTTCTTCATGGTTCCCACCAAGAAGCCTTAGCTTGAGCCTTGAAATTCCATTGCCCTATTGCCCACTAAAATATTTTTCCAAGGCTGAGAGTCCCAGGAATTCTACCCTAAACATAAAATGGTCACGTCTAGGCATGTTTCACCTTCCTGGGGTTCCATGAAGGATGGACCACAGCGTGCTGTTATTTAGGAAAGCTGTAGACATCAAATGCTCTTCTTCCCTACTAAGGAAGGTCCCTTCAAGGCCATTCCACAGCAGAGTAAGCCCAAATCCCACCCAGAATTGCCCCATAGCTGGAAGACTGCATCATGAGTGGAGGGTAAAAGGCAAATGGAATAGAGAAAGGATCACTAAGAAAATGATGGCTGGAGGAACCAGTTGGGATGGGAGATGCATGCCAAAAGTAGATAATGGACCAAACATGATGACCTCTCAGTGTCTGTGTTGCAAGCCATAATGCCCAAAAGTAGAGAGAGGAATATTTTCTGCCATGGAGGCAGGGGGAGGGTGGGAAAGTGGGGGTATACCCGGGATATTGGTGGTGGGGAATGTGCACTGGTGGAGGGATGGGTGTTTGATCATTGTGAGATTGTAACCCAAACATGAAATCTTGTAACTATCTCATGGTGATTCAATAAAATAAAATAAAATATTAAAAAATCCCACCCAGAGAGGGGAAGAGGTGGGAGTCAGAATAGGAGCAATTCCTGAGTGCAGAGCCAGATGTAAACCTCTGAACATTACCAGGTATGACCCAAAAATGCCAAAATAAATAAATACATTTAAAAAAAGAATGTGTTCCGCCCTTTGAACATACCATCTATTTCTTCTACAGGTTCTGTGGCAAAGAGCACAGACTTGACATCAGCTATAAGGCTGAGCACAATGAAAACAGAACTAAATCCTTCAAAACTGAGTCCACAGCCAGAGACTTCTACCTCCACAGCGAGTCCCATGTAGGTGTTAGTAGAGGTCAGGCTGCCCCTCCACACTCAACTGGTTCTGCTCGTTAGTGTCCTCAGTAAACCTCGAAGGGACATTAGGGTTCTGGCAACAAAGAGGGGAAATACGTGATTTGGCCTTTCCCAGGGACAGCAGGCTCCACCGACAGTGACTCACAGGCTTGGCTCGTAAGCGTCTTCGCTAATCATTTTGACCAACTGCTGGTCCCAACCTACTGCCCACTCCAGAAGGACTCCTAGCATATTTGTGGTGCAAACAACACCTCCCAGCCAGTTTCCACTTCCCCACAAAAGCCTGTTTTCCTTTGGCTTTGAGTGAATTGCTTTAGCACTGTGGAATTTTAGCCATAATTCCAAGGCCAGGAAGCCTCATGCCACTTCAAGCATGAAATCCTCTATCCCCCAGTTTAAAGAGCCTCACGGCCCTGATCTCCAAGCACGCTCTCCAGAACACCTGCTATTTATGTCATCATTGTGCCCTTGGCCTATCTCAGGCCCCTGCGGTAACTGCATTGGCTTCAAGCTTGGCTCTTGCAACCACCTACTCCCCAGAAGGATGACCAGACTTACTGGAAGGGAATGTTCCTTACGCAAGGCAATTTGAGATAGGAAATGTCATCCTGGAATTGGGTAGACATGAGAGCCTGAGAAATGCAGATTGTTTGCGCTGGGAAATTGCTCTTGTAATCTACAGAGTGCAGCCTGACCATTATTTTCTCAGGTGGAAACGGAATCACCCAGATTGATTTACCACTCTTTATCTCTGCATCCTTCAATCTTTGGTGCTGAGAACATTTTTTTTTTTAATTTTGAGCACTGTGGCTTAGAAACTGTTCACGGTATCACTGTATCACTGTCATCCCGTTGCTCATCGATTTGCTCCAGTTTGCATTTGCATGAGGCACCAGTAACGCCTCCATTGTGAGACTTGTTGTTACTGTTTTGGGCATATCGAATACAACACGGGGAGCTTGCCAGGCTCTGCCATGCGGGCGGGATACTCTCAGTAGCTTGCCGGGCTCTCCGAGAGGAATTCACCCATGAAAATATCCCAGAACCACATTGATGTGGCCACTTCAGCCACTTTTCCACCTCCCGTGCTAAGCTCCCTACTAAAGACAAGTTCTCAATTTCTGTCGTCCTGGGTCTTTGCTATCCCCTTTCCCTGTTTTTTCATACCCCACATGTAAGAGAGCTCATTCAGTGTCTGTCCCTCTCCATTATTTAAAGTGCACTCTGACGCTTTTTATTTCTCCTTCCCTCCCCTTTGTTGCTGTTCTCCTGATGACCAAAGGTTGCACACGCTAGATTGTGGTGCTTCCCACTAATTAGGATGCTTGCTGGAAACCAGATACTCTGTCACAGTCACTGGAATATTGTCCCATATACATGGGTGGCAGCAGGGATTAAACTCATGGTCTCCCATGTGTGAGGTAGGTACTTTGAGATACAGTCACCCGAAGGTCATTTTTGTATGTCCATACATTATATAGGAAAGACTGAACCAAGTTTTGTGGCATAGATGAATGAATGAAGCTCGCTCTCTCTCTCTCGGGAGTTAGGTCAGAATTGACCAGATTTTTCCAACAACTCTAGAAAAAAAACTCATTTTAGAAATTAATCTCATCATTGCACTGAACTTAATGAGCTTAATATTTTAAAATTTTACAAAATGATTCATAAATTAAGATGACTGCCCTTACATCTACTCTGAAGACAAGGGAATGAGAGAGGAGTGTCAGGCCCCAACTGTCCCCTCCCGCGGGACTTGGTCAATGGGGATGGCCGGGAACGGGTGCGCAAGTGAAAAAGAGACAGACACAAGAAGAATGGGAGCAAAACAGGAATCTGATCAAGCTCCAATTTTATTTCTCTTAAGCTAGTTTTTTATAGTTGATTATATGAGGAAGTGGGCAGAATGGGGGAATAGCAAAGAATTCAAAAGTTTAATGAAACAGGATGTGGGCTCTGATGGTAATTACCCTGGGCATTGTTCCACAACCTTCAAAAAGCACTTTGATATTTTTCCCGAGACAGGGTTCTTCCTTAATTACAGGTCAGGTTGAACTGACATATTGGTTCCCGGCACCCAACTGTACCCTTTATCAGCAAAGTGAAAGCTCTCCTAGGATCACCTCATCCCTTAGACCTCACCAGCCTAATGAACAAGACTGTCACCTCTGTCCTCACAGGAACATGATGGAGGCTAAGAGCCCAAATGCTCCATTTCCCCAAGACTCTAATGCAGAAGCACTTGGTGGCTACTGGGAAGATCAACCTAACATTTGGCACGAATGACTAAGCCATTTTGAAGAACAAAAGCCCTGAAAACTACCTATGTTCCTTACCAGTTACATTATAAAACTGCTGGAATAAAATCAGAGTGGTACAGAGTGATAGAAATTGACTCAGAAACAGATCCCAGGGGCTGGAGTGATAGCACAGCGGGTAGGGCTTTCACTTTTCACTTTTCGCCTTGCACACGGCCGACCCGGGTTCGATTCCTAGAATCCCATATGGTTCCCTGAGCACCACCAGGGGTGATTCCTGAGTGTAGAGCCAGAAGTGACCCCTGTGCCTTACCAGGTGTGACCTAAAAATAAAAAAAAGAAAAGAAACAGATCCCCGTATCTATAACAATTTAATATATTACTTTATAATTAAATATATATATATAATGTATTCCTGTTGTTTAGGAAACACGTGAGACTGAATGGACCATGGAGCTTGTTGGAGGGAGAATTATCTGAGAAGGGATAATTCATTCCACTGATGGGCAGCACTCCCTCTTCTCTTTGAATCTGGGAAAGTCAGAAGGAAGTGTTCACAGAGCATCCAGGTGATATTTTAACAATTCTGAGAACTACAAGTTCTATCTCCTTTGAGAAAAGGTTGAATTTCCAAGAAAATCTGAAGTGAGAAGTAGGAACTGCTCTAGCTCTTAGACAAATAAGAGGAAGGGGGTGAGCAGAAGCTGAAAGTGAGAGTAGACAGAAGGGGAAGATAAGGAGATGGCTTCTCACAGAACAGCTCTGTCTGGGATGAAAAGGTCTCTGACCTTGACAACAGAGGAATAACCTGACTGAAGAGAGTCTTTTTCTGCTCTCTAATAAGAAAAGCTACTCTTCATGAACAGATTTACAATGGTCCCAGGATGGGTAGGGTGAGTTTGGTTTGCGGGAAAACCATGAATAGAAAGTTCTAGAGGAAGTGAGAGTATTGTTAGGCCAGTACTCTATAGAGTTCTTGTAAAAATTATTCAAAACCTCATCATTCCAGGGAAATAGCTCAAAGGGCTGGAGCACATGTGCTACATGCGTGGCTCTAAATTCAATCCTCAGCACCACATGCTTCCCCCAAGCATTGCTGCGTATGTTCCCGGTGTCCCCTACATTGCTGAGCCCGAGCAGCATCCCCTCACTTGACCCAAACCTATTTGACATACACACAGAGTAGCTCTGGGTCCCCTGAGAACTGCTATGGAGGAGGAGGAAAGGAGGAGTGGGGAGGGTGGAGGAGGAGAGGAGGAAAAGAAAAAGCAGAAGAAAATTGTGGGCATCTAAGGGGTCCCTGCTCTCAGTTCCAATGAGGGCATCCTTTCTTCAGAGTTCTATCAGGAACATTCAAAGAGATATTTTTATTTCCTTCTCCCTGCTATGGAAGCTTCAACCCTTTTAGTTTCTCTGATATTTGGCTTTCTTACTGTCAAAAAGCTAAAAATGTTGGTCAGTTCAGCCAATGTAACTTCCAAAACCGGTTAAGGCATGACGCATAATTGATGAAACCAGATGAGGGAGAGGAAGTAATTCACTGATGAATTCCTACCTCCAGTTACATGTCTTCCCTAGAGACTATGTGTGGAAGCCACCAGCAACCATACATAGAATACACATGACAACAACATACATAAGGTAAAAAATGGTTGAAAACAAACTATAATAAATGAGGGTTTTTTAACAAGACATTCCAACCTCCCTGTGATATATCAAACTTGCAATCAAACAAAATTAGAATGCAGCTGACCCTGATTCAATTGTCAATACTGAATTTGGTCCCTTGAACATTGCCAGCCAGTGGCCCTTGGGCACTGCTAGGTGTGGCCCCCAAATCACCATCTCCCCAAATTAAAATAATTAAATGCAATTAGGAATAAAGGAAAGGAGGAATGAATAATAAAAGTAAGATTAAACCAGAAGAGAATGTTGCCTATGTTTCTTTTCTGTGTCCAGCTCCTAAGTCTAAGCAATAGAACCTTGTCTTTTCCCTCTGACATTAAGGACAAGGAAAACCTCAGCAAAGAGCCTTGTTCGCAGATACATATCCGTGTCTTTAGTTCTTGGAAGCGGATTAGCAAGTGTGAGATTTCAAGCCAGACATAAATGTGCTTTCAATTCGAATGGACGTAGCTGAATTGCGTGTCTAAGACCGCAGGGTTTTATGCCACTGCCCCATCAACAGGACTCTTTTATGTTGTGCCAATCTACTGAAAGATGGTATCTTATAATTCCTTCATTTCCTGGTCATTTGTATTTTCTTTTCTATAAAGAGCTTATTCATGTCATTTTCCCACTACAATTTGACTTCTTGGTTATTTCTGTCAATTTGCAGTTCTTTGAATATTAGGATATTAAATTATGAGACGTGTTGCTGATATGTCCACACCATCCAAAACGAAAACACTCATGCGAGGTGTGGGAGCGATAGTCCAGCAGGTAGGGCACTTGCCTTGCACGCTGCCAACCTGGATTTGATCCCCGGTATCCTATACGGTCTCCTGAACCAGTGAGAAATGACACCTGAGTGAAAAGCCAAGAGTAAGCCCGGAGAACCTCTGGGTGTGACCCAAAAGCAAAATACTCAACCCAGACACTCATGTGAAAAGACATACGCACACCTATGTTCACTGCAGCCACGAAATAGCCAGGAAATAACCCAAGTGCTCAATGATAGATGAGAGGATTTAAATAAAAGTTTTGATTTATGTACACAGGGTAATTCTACTCAGCTTTAAGAGGTGAAATCTTGCTCTCTGTTACAATGTAAGTGGAACTGGAGGGTGGGGTCATGCGAAGCAAAATAAATTCAAAGGGAAAAGACAGAACATTGTAGGTCCTCACTCATGCATGGTATTAAAAGTAACAGTGCAAGGGAACAAGACACCTTGAATTTTTTTTTTTAAGGAGGGCACATCTGGCTCAGGGCTTATTCCTGGCTCTGTGCTCAGAGATCACTCCTAATGGTACTCAGGAGACTATACGGGATGCCAGAGATCGAACCCAGGTCTGCCATATGCAAGGCAAGTGCCCTATCTACTATACTGTCTCTCCAGCCCCCTCTTATTTTTTTTAAATGACCAAAGGAGTTTATTTCTTTCAACCAGTGAATTAGAACTCTGATCTGTTTGGTTTCCTAATCAAGCATCTGTTAAATTTCTACAACAGGTTCCTCACAGCATCAGGTGGATGTTTCACAGGACAATTCCTTTGATTCTGAGCTGATTTTCTAACAGGTCCCAGGCCAAGCTTTGCCAGTCTCTCAGTAGTCTGTAGATCAGCTTACTGACACCATCCAGAAGTCTGTATATATAAAAAAAAAAGTGGGCCAGAGGCCAGAGATAGTACAGTGAGTAGGACATTTGCCTTGCTTGCAGCCGACCTGAGTTCAATCCCTGGCACACCATATGGTCCCGCCAGGAGCAGAGTCAGAAGTAATCCTTGAGCACCACTGGGAATGACCCAAAATCCAAAATAAATCAGTGAAAGTGTGGGATCTCCTCTCGGGTCCAGGGAGGGGGTGCAGGGCCTGGCGGCATATGTTCTGCATGTTGGGGATACTGATGCTGGGTGGGAGAGGTGACACCCACCGGAAGAAGAAAGCTTCCCCAGGTAGCCATGTGCTCTGGTGCAGGTCGGCTGGCTTCTAGCTGTCTCCTCCACGGGTTGCAGGAGAGTTGGATAGAGTGGGGAGCAAGGGAGGTAGCTTCAAGAAGTGCACCCAAAGGCTGAAGCGATAGCACAGCAGGTAGGGCATATGGTCCCCAGAGCACCGCCAGGAGTTATTCCTGAGTGCAGTGTGAGGAGTATCCCCTGTGCATTGCCGGGTGTGACCCAGAAAGAAAAAAAAGGAAAGAAAGAAGTGCACACACCTCTCTGCCTGCATTTTCCCCCTCCCCCCCACCCCCTACACACACCTGGGGAAATATTTGGTGTGGATTAGAACTGATGATGTCTGCCCCACGCACAAGCACGAACATCCCATCTGCCTCTCAAGGAAACTATCAAGTTGCGCCTAAGGTTCACCTGCTCTGCACGGCGCAGGGACTGGTTCCAACCACCTGAGTTCTCAGGGAGTCGAGACTCAGAGTGCAGCAAGGAATTGCCTCTGGACAGGAAAAGTCTGTCAGTCCTAACCTCTCAGCACATGTATCCCAGGAACGGGGCCTTCCCACACAGAGAATTTCAGGAGATGAAATCACTGACACTGTCACTGTCATCTCATTGCTCGTTGATTTGTTCGAGCGGGCACCAGTAACGTCTCTCATTGTGAGACTTATTTGTTAGTTTTTGGCACGTCCAATACGCCAATGGGTAGCTTTTCCGGCTCTGCCGTGCGGGTGTGATACTCTCGGTAGCTTGCCCAGCTCTCCGAGAGGGGCGGAAGAATCCAACACGGGTCGGCTGCATGAAAGGTGAACAGCCCAGGGAGATGAAATAGTGAAGTAAAAAAGCTTATTGAAATAAATGTGATTAGGGGCTAGATCAACAGCATAGAGGGGTAGTGCATTTGCCTTGCATGCGGCTGACCCGGGTTCGATTCCCAGCATCCTATATGGTCCCCGGAGCACTGCCAGGAGTAATTCCTGAGTGCATGAGCCAGGAGTAATCTCTGTGCATCGCCGGGTGTGACCCCTCCAAAAAAAGCAAAAAGCAAGAAAGGAAGGAAGGAAGGAAGGAAGGAAGGAAGGAAGGAAGGAAGGAAGGAAGGAAGGAAGGAAGGAAGGAAGGAAGGAAGGAAGGAAAAGAAAGAAAGAAAGAAAGAAAGAAAGAAAGAAAGAAAGAAAGAAAGAAAGAAAGAAAGAAAGAAAGAAAGAAAGAAAGAAAGAAAGAAAGAAAGAAAGAAAGAAAGAAAGAAAGAAAGAAAGAAAGAAAGAAAGAAAGAAAGATGCTTAGAAAAATGTGAGAGGAGAGAAAGGGAGAGAACCTAGACTTCTACAGAGGGCCAAGAAGCCACAATATGATTCTGACCACAGAACTGAGATTACAAAAGGAGGGGAGGGGAGTGTAAGGTAGAGGAAGTATTTCTCTGTCTCTCCTGGCTGCCTGAAGGAGAAAGGAGGAGGTATGGCCCATGGCAGTTCTTGTCACTCATTTCTGCCAGGATCCTCCCAGTATCCTTCAAACACACACACACACACACACACACACACACACACACACACACACCATGTGAATTTATCATATAAACACATACCCTATATGCGTGCATGCTTCTGTACATACAATGCATACACGATATACTAACTTGCACATCGCACATACATAATACATGCCTGCATGAACTCACACAGAGAGTACACAAACACACACTTCGAGGCTTTTATTTAGTTATTTATTTGTTTTGGGCTTTGGGAAAACACCCAACAGTGTTTGGAGGCTACTCATGGCTGGTGTTTAGGGGTTGCTCCAGCAAAACTCAGTGGACCTGGCAGTGCCAAGACTGGACCTGGGGACCCCGATGCAAAGCTGCATTCCAGCTCTCTGAGCACCCTCCTGCACCCCCACCCGCACCCATCCGCCATTTTAGTGAGAGGAATCCCATCTGCGTGCTTACAGGGTGTATCTGCCCAGCACGCTGCCCGGCATTTCTCAGTTTGGCTTTTTATTCTTTTCTAGGTCCTAAATAACATTCATCGCTGTGGAAAGCAGGGGCATGTTCTGACTGTGCCCCAGACTGGAATGTACACACAGAAAACCGCTGCCCATTTCCTGGGTCAGGTGGTGGGGAAACGGTTCCTCCTTTCGCAAAGGGGCTCTTCTCTGGTAGAACCCAGCCCAGGCACATTGAAGTCTCATCCTCAAACTCAGCTGCCGGGATGTCTGGCTGAGTCGGAGTATTAGGTCATCTTCTCTTCTCGGTACTCACGAGTGACTAGGGAGCGGGGACTCTAGTGATGAGTGGCCACGTGGAGGCCACAGTGTGCCAGGAACTTTCATATTACAGCTTGTCCAACCGAGATTGCAAAAATCCCATGCAACAGTCCATAACCATGACCCACTAGAGCCGGGTCTTTAACCTGTAGGGGCCAATGTCAGCTCAGCGCCAGTGCCAGGGCAGCTCCACGGACTGCTGAAGCCCTCTGAAGGTGCCACCAGAGCCCGCAGTTTTTGTCGTCTGAGTCCTCCAGTGAAAATTTTTTAGACTATATTCTGGTTTTCTTTTTTTTAAAGACAGGTAAAAGACTCTATTCTATTGTTCTTGTTTTTGGAAACAGATAAAAGCCACTTGCCATATATATATATTTATATTTATAAAGGAAATGTGCAGCTGGCTAAATTTTGATAATATATATTTATATGTACATATAATGTTTTTACCATCAGAGAAGCAGCAAAGAAGTGAGTCAAAAGACACACCATAGCTCATGAACACACACGGGAGGCAACTGTCGCGGTGATTTCTAAAGCTTTTCTAAACACTAAAAAACACTTAGACACCTCGCATCATGGGGAATAGTTGTTTTGTCGTTTGAAGTAGGTACTGAGAGGGAGAGACCTGACTTAGATTAATATATAATATTTTAAGGAAAAATGTTTTATTAGTCACAATTTGTCTAGGAGATGTTTTCTTCTTTCTGAATGTTACTTTAAAAGGTTTCATAAATCGAAAAGGAGAGAGAGAGAGAGAGAGAGAAAGAGAGAGAGAGAAGAAAAGCGGCTGCAATAGAGGCAGGTAGTGAGGTGGTGGGGTGGGGAAACTGGGGGCATTGGGGATGGGAAATGTACATTGGTGAAGGGATGGCTATTGAAGCATAATATGACTGAAATGAAATTATGAACAACTTTGTAATTGTATTTCACTGTGATTCCATTTAAAAATGAATACATTTTTTAAAAAGCTTCATAAGCAAATCTTCCCCCCCCCCCCAACCCTTCGTCTCTTCCAATACTCAGCCAATCCTTCCATGGTTTTGTTTCCACCTTGATAATGTTCCCTCCGCCTATTATCTTCTCTAATTGCTCTTGATGTGATTTTTGATTTCTCTCTTTTTGAAATTTTATTTATTTTTGCGTGCTACAGACACCCCACCCCATCCATTTAAAGTCTGTCTTCTCTGCTGGACAAAGCCCTACTGATTCTTCAAGGTTCCCTGCGATCTTCACCTGGACAGCTTTCTCTGTCCTCCTGCGTTCCTTCTCTCTACCATCCACACTGAACAGCTCTGGAAACCCCATCACTGAAGATGCACAGCAAGGTCATCGTTAGAGGACCAGAAGATAGTACAGTTGTCAGGGCACACGTTATCATGCGTCTGGCCTGGGCTCAGTTCCCAGCACCAGAGTTCCCTGAGCATTGCTGGGTGCAGCCCTGGAGGCTCCCAGTACCCCCAGGGTGTCCAGGTACCCCTGTACCACAGCCCTTAGCACGTCCTCAGACCCTTGTATTAAATCACCAACCTGGATGGTAGGATAATACCAGGGGATGCCCACTCTAGACCTGTGCACCACTTAGAAAGTACTTCTCTCTCAATTTGGGCTTTTGGTTTTTCCTTTTTGTTATTTCTGTTTGCTGGGCTCTCTGAGAGGGACGGAGGAATAGAACCCAGGTCAGCTGCATGTAAGGCAAACGCCCTAACTGCTGTGTTATTGTTATCCTGCCCACAAGAGCCTGGCAAGCTACCCATGGCATATTCAATATGCCAAAATCAGTAACAAGTCTCACAATGGAGACATTACCAGTGCCCGCTCAGGTATCTTTCCTGGCAGGTCTCAGGTGATCATATGTGGGACCAGGGATTGAACCCAGGTAAGCCACAGTAGGTTGTACAGCACCTGACCTGCTGTACTATTTCTCCATCCCCTCCCCAAAAAAAAGGTGTTATGCACTGATTTCTCAATCATTGGAAATTCAAAGGTAAAAGGAAAGCAGGGCCAGGGGTATGGCTCAAGGGGGAGATCCCAAGTGTAAGATCCTTCTTGGGTTTGATCTCTGCATCCAAAATGGCTCTAAGCATCGCTGGGCCCGGGCAATGCTGGGTGTGGTTAAGGACATCGCATACCCATTTCAGCTGGTTCCTGTAAGTGCTCATTGAACAACAAGGGTCTGAAGTTTACATTTGCCGTCTTGTTCCTGAAATTCCATAGGGAAACTTCCTGAGAACATTCAATACAGACTCACAGCCAGTTTTCTCTTGGGTTTCAGAGTTAGGACTCAGAAAATTGGTATCCACGGGAAGCCATTCACTAAAGTAGCACTTGGTAAGAAACAATATCTGGGAAGAGAAAGGCTAAAGCGACATGCTGTGTGAGTTCGATAAAACTCACACCTAGCCTTTGACGAGCGGGCAGTTGCCCTGCTGTCTGCGGACTTCCTACTCTCAGGTCAGCCATTGTCACTTCATTTCTGCTGGAACAAAGACAATCAAAACTATGACATCAGGCCAACGACATGGTCAAGAAGTAGAAGCTACTTGGCCGGCACTAGGTTCAGCATGGCGTGTCCTGTCCCCCAGCCAGGAATGGTCTGGTGGCCCTCAAACACAATCATAAGTGGCCCCACAACAATAAAATATAAGTAGAATTACAAAATACTAACGTATGACTTCTAAAGACTTGTAAGTCTCACAATGGAGACATTACTGGTGCCCGCCCAAGCAAATCGATGAGCAACGGGATGACAGTGACAGTGACAGTGATGACTTCTGAAAAAATGAAATGATTCTATTTTTTTTCTCCCTTTACAGTCTTTCTCCCTAATGATTAAGAATTCTGGGACTGTGGACCCGAGTGATAGTACCATGTGTAAGGCATTGGCTGGCACAGAATCAACTCTGGGCTCAATCCCCAGAACCCCGCATGGTCCCTTGAGTCCACAGTGATCTGTGGGCACAGAGCCAGGAGAAAGTTCTGAGTACAGCTCAGTGTGGCACAAAACAAAACAAAAAAATATTCTGAGACTAGGGGCAGCATAGTAAGAAGTCAGTGAGCAAGGCACTTGTTTTGCATGTGGATGATTCTGGTTCAAATCCCCGGCACCCAAAGTGGTGCCTCCAAGCACCACCTCCCTGCACAGAGTGAGGAGTAAATGCTGAGCACTGTTGGGCCTGGGCCTCACAAAATATTTTAAAAAGAATTCTGGGGCTGGAAAGGTAGCACAGGGTTAATTCACTGCCTTGCATGAGCTGACTCTAATTTAATCTCCATCACCTTATATGGTCCCCCTGAGCACCACCAGGGGCAATCCCTGGGCACTACAAGGTATAGCTCCAGAAACAAAAATTTTAAGTAGGAGCTGGAGCATTACAGCAGGCAGGGCATTTGTCTTGCCCACCCCTGACCCAGATTTAATACCCGGCCTCTCATCCCCCAGAAGCACCACCAGAAGTCATTCCTGCATACAGAGCTGGGAGCAACCACTGAGCATTGCCAAGTGTGGCCTCCCACAAATTTATTTATTTATTTTTAATTTTATTGAATCACCGTGAGATAGTTACAAGCTTTCATGTTTGGGTTACAATCTCACAATGATCAAACACCCATCCCTCCGCCAGTGCACATTCCCCACCACCAATATCCCTGGTATACCCCCCTTTCCCAC
Source organism: Sorex araneus (assembly GCF_027595985.1). Lineage (NCBI taxonomy): Eukaryota > Metazoa > Chordata > Mammalia > Eulipotyphla > Soricidae > Sorex > Sorex araneus. The sequence continues at coordinate 23,032,562 of NC_073302.1, read as the reverse complement.
CCTCCCCCTGCCTCTAAGGCAGACAATATTCCACATACTCTCTCTCTCTCTACTTTTGGGCATTATGGCTTGCAACACAGACACTGAGAGGTCATCATGTTTGGTCCATTATCTACTTTCGGCATGCATCTCCCATCCCAACTGATTCCTCCAGCCATCATTTTCTTAGTGATCCCTTCTCTATTCCATCTGCCTTCTCCCCTCCACTTGTGAATCAGTCTTCCAGCTATGGGGCAATCCTCCCCAAAATTTAAAGTAGTGTTAGCATTGTGTTAACCATATTCACTACAAACAATGACAAATTATTTCCAAATGGTTATTTATTTCTATACTTTCCTAATATTCTATCCTTTCCCCCCAGTCTGAAATTGCTACCAAGGCATTTTACTGATGAGAGAGAGCTGACAACAATGTCCCTTCCCAGAGCACTCCAAGCTACTGGATCATGACATTCAGACATCTAATGATTTTTTAAAAAATCAGAAACAAAAACAAATTCTTTTTAAAAGACAACAACAACAACAAAAACCCTGTGGAAATTCAGCAAGCTTATTCCTGAGAATTTTTTAAAAACCTATGTACTTTTGGCCTTGGGGTATTTTGGCATAAATATTGATTTTGGCACATTTCCAAAATGCAACATGACTCAGACTATCAAACTAACTTAAGCTGCAATTTCTGTAAGTATGTCAAACCTCATCCCTTTGTGTGATGGGAAGTTTGGGGGTGGCGGAGGGGGGGGGATGGCGTATTTATTACACAATTTCCCAGCAGAAAGATGGGAAAGAGAGAGGGGCAAAGAAGGAGGAAACAGAGCATACTACCCCACAGGCCAGGCCCAATTCATCCGGCCCAGACCACAGACTCCTACTTTCCCCTCCAGGCAGACCCTGAGGGCCTGAACCTCAGTATTCCAGACTCCCGGGCACAGGGAAGCGATGGGGTGTAGCAGCCAGGCTGCAGAAGAGCAAGGGAGAACCTGGAGGCTTAACTCGTATCCAGATTCTACAACACAATCCCACAGGATCATCCTCTCCACACAGTCTGGAGAGAGTGACTATGGAGTAGAGAAGGAATCGAGAGAGGACACCTCAAGGACGGCACCGTGACAACTGCAGTTACTAAGGCAGATGCCCAGACAACCTGAAGCCACAAGATGGAAGACAAAAGCAGCTGGTGGATCTACCAGCTGGGAATTCAGTCAACTTTGTGGCTGAGCAGGTGGGGCCGGGTGAATCCAGCTTATGGTCTCTAACCACCTGAAAGCCTGCCTGTCCACCAAGAAGGAACAATGTGGGAATTCCAGTAGTAAGAGATGAACAAGGTTGGAGCTGAGGGCCTCACGTGCTTGCTTTTTTTTTTTTCATATAGACCAAATCACCAGAACTCCCTGCATTATCTGTGAAACATGAAGTTTTATTGTTTTTTTGCCTGATGACTTGATAATGACTTTTTTAAAAAAAATTTATTGAATCAACGTGTGAAAAGTTACAAGGATTTCAGGCTTAAGTCTCAGTCATACAATGCTCAAACACCCATCCCTTCACCAGTGCCATGTTCCACCACCAAGAACCCCAGTATACCCCCCATCCCACCCCCACCCCCTGCCTGTGTAGTTGATGACTTTCACTTTACTTTCTCTTTACTTTGATTACATCCAATATTTCAACATAAAACTCACTATTATTATTTGGAATTTTCCCCCCAAAATCAAATCTGCTGAAGAGGCAGCATTTGATAATTTGTTTTCCCTTGCTGAGAATGAAGAGATACGAGGTCGTGTGGCCGCAATAGCAGCCGCGCAGTTTTGGATTTCTGTATTTTAGTAACTAAGTCCAGGGAAATTTCTGCCAAAAATTGCATCATTGCAAGCTCATACCTCTGTTTAGTGGGCCTTATAAGATGGCAGTCGCCACACCACCCCCCCAGGAAAGGAAAAGCCGAGAGAGTAAAACCTTTCCCCTTCTGGGGTGGCATGGGGCCGTGGCTTAGTTCACAGTCTGGAGGCATTTCTGCAAGAAGCTGCTGGTGCCAAAGGTAGTTAGATGGCCTCTGGGATTGTGGGCGTTCAGCAACAGAGAAGCCGCACATGTGTGGCTGCTCAGAACACATCTGGGCGAAGAGTGGTGGCTAATTACTTTTTTTTTTTCTTTTTGGGTCACACCCAGCGATGCTCAGGGGTTACTCCTGGCTTTGCACTCAGGAATTGCTCCTGGCAGTGCTTGGGGGACCATATGGGATGCCGGGGATCGAACCCGGGTCGGCCGCGTGCAAGGCAAACGCCTACCCGCTGTGCTATCGCTCCGGCCCCTAATTACTTTTTTAAAGCCTAGTTTTACTCACTACCCCTTTAAAGATTTTTAAGATTGTTTCATACATGGTCAAGTTGAGGTTTTTAAGAACTTAATTTTTAATTTGTAATAATTTTACATCTTGATTTTTTAAAAAATAGTAAAGATCTTAAATGATTGTCAAAAAAAAGAGGAAAGAATTTATTTCACTAAGGATCACGATGAATCATTTGTGTTGACCCAGGTTCTGTTCCCAATAAGGCTTATTATAGTCAGCCCCAGGCACCATCAAGAACGATATCTCAGCAGAGGCAGGAGTAAACCCTGAGAAGCTCAGGATGCAACCAAAAAAAGTGAATTTTATCATCTGTTATATTTAAGAGATATTTGTCTTTCTTTTCCTGTGAACTATATTTTTATAGCTTCTGATCACAGATTGGAATAGTTTTGACAAAGTTTTTAAGACTGAGAAGAAAATAAGAGGTTATAGGTACTCCCAAATCACAAATTACTTTGAGTTGAAAAGCAGAATCCTCTAAACAGAGACACACTAGCCAATTAAATGATGATGCCTACCAAGTTCAGAAATACATAAACCGCGCCCCTTCCCCAGAAATATGAACATTTAGGCAGTAATTTCATCAGAAAATTATCTAGTTTATGTATACTGACTATGAACATATTAATAAATCCATAAGAGTGGAGGGGCTGGAGCGATAGCACAGCGGTAGGGCATTCACCTTTCACATGGCCGACTCATGTTCGATTCCTCCGCCCCTCTCAGAGAGCCCGGCAAGCTACCGAGAGTATCTCGCCTGCGTGGCAGAGCCTGGCAAGCTACCCGTGGTGTATTTAATATGCCAAAACAAGTAACAACAATTCTCACAATGGAGACGTTACTGGTGCCCCCTCGAACAAATCAATGAGCAATGGGATGATAATGACAGTGATAAGAGTGGAGAACATTCTGAGAATTAAATGAAAAAGAGTGACAAGATACTTTTAATTGACATAAAAAATAGGTTTAAAAATTACAGCTGTTGGTATTGGCACAGAAATAGATCGGTAGAATAAAAATGAAAGTGCAGAAATAGACGTTAGCATATGCTCCAGTATATGATTCAAATCACTAGGGGAATAAATAAGTCAAACTATGAATAGAATAACTGGTTAAACCAGTTGGTGACTGCAAGGCCGCTTTCGCAGCCTCTTGACCTCTCATGATATTCATAATAAGCCACAGAAAATAAATTATCTAGCATTTGAATGGTGGTGGGAAAATTCAAAATAATGGTGGTGGGAAGGTATAATGGTGGTGGGCTTGGTGTTGAAATATTGAATATAATCAATTATTGTGAACAACTTTTTGAAAATAAAATTTCAAAAATAAGAAAAAAAATTTAAAAACCTCACTTGGTGACAATACAAAAGATGCCCCTCAACTCACCCCTTACAGTAAAATAAATTTCAAATGAATTGACAATTTACTTTTTTAATGCTAGGTTACATTTATTACCTTGAGTTTGGAAGATCCTTCCATGGCACTAAATACATAAGGAAAACATCTAATAAATGTCACTGCCACTGTCACTGTCATCCCATTGCTCATGCAGGCACCAGTAACGTCTCCATTGTGAGACTTGTTGTTACTGTTTTTGGCATATAGAATAAGCCACAGGCAGCTTAAAAGGCTCTGCCGTGCGGGTGAGATACTCTCGGTAGCTTGCTGGGATCTCCGAGAAGGACAGAGGAATTGAACCTGGTTCGGCCATATGCAAGGCAAATACCCTACCCACTGGGCTATCGATTATACAAATTTAAAGTTTTTGTCTGGCCTAATACAAACTAAGCCTAAGGGAAAATAAAAAACTAGAAAATTTCTTTACAAAATATGTAACAACTATAGGACTGAAGAGATAATACAGTGGGAGGCATGTTTGCCTTGCGTGTGGTAGCATGCTTATCTGGGTCTGTTCCCCAGCACCATACATGGCCTTGAGTTCCACCAGAAGTAACACATAATGGGACCAGGTGTGGTACAAAAATCAAAAACAAACAATATATAACAACTAAAGATTATGTAACAAAAAATATAACAATGTATCCCATACTATGATACAAAGAGTTTTTTCTTGTTTGTTTGTTTTAAATAATGTGGGAGTACTGCTATTTGTTCAGCCATTGATTAAGCTGATTGAATTGGGCATGAACTCCACATTACTTTCTTTTTCAATTGTATCATGATGAGATAGGGTTACAAAGCTGTCACATTTGAGATTCAGCCATGCAATGATGAAACACCCATCCATCCACCAGTGCACATTTTCCACCACCCACATCCCAGTCCTCACCCTGCCTCTATGGCCGACAATTTCCTCAATACTCTCCTCTCTCTCTCTCTCTCTCTCTCTCTCTCTCTCTCTCTCTCTCTCTCTCTCTCTCTCTCTCTCTCTCTCTCTCTCTCTCTCTCTCTCTTTCTCTCATTTTGGGCATTATGTTTTGCTCGAAATTTTCCACCACCATTCAAGCCTACCTGCCAGGGGTAGACACTAGATAATTTATTTTCCATTGCTCGTTCTGAATATCATGAGAGCTCGCATGGCCATGATTATAAATGTGAATTTCTAGATTGTAAATTGTTGGGTTCCAGATACATCTCGGTATGGCACTAATCCATTTTGGGATTAAATTGGGAGTCCAAAGAGTATTTTCGAATCACTAAAAATGCAGAAACATACTGAGAAAATACCGAGAGGACAAAAGGCAGTTCACCAGAACCTAATTGTAAATGGCTATTGTAGCACTGTCGATTTGCTTCATCGGGCACTGTTTTTGGCATATCGAATACACCACGGGTGGCTTGCCAGGCTCTGCCATGTGGGCGGAACACTCTCGGTAGCTTGCCGGGCTCTCCGAGAGGGACAGAGGAATCGAACCCAGGTCTACTGCATGCAAGGCAAAACACCTTACTCGCTGTGCTATCGCTCCAGTCCATAAATGGCAATAAACATACAAAAGAGAGAAATGCAAGCAAAATACTGAGACATTTTTTAACCTACCAGATTAATCAAGATAAAAGACCGAAATAAACCCTGGTGGCGTTAAGGCTGAAAGTGAGAGTGCTAACTATTATAAACATCTTTCGAGATTCCCGTGGCAATGTAAATACATGTAAATACATGTAAAGTGTATATAGCTTTTATTCCAACAACTTCACTTCTAGGAATTTTGCCCAAGTGATAATTGCATATAATTACACAGACTTGTGTAAGAACATCTGGAAACAATCTAAATGCACAATGCACAATAGAGTGCTGGTTAAATAAATTATGGTACAAATACATAATGCACTAATTATTGACCCTCACCCCCCCCCAATAAAAAAGAAACCAGGATATGTTAATTAACACATTGATGCTGAATGGTGGCTCACCCTTGAATGTGGTTTAAGGAAAACAACTGCAGTGTTCGCGTTAATGTGTGAATGAACAAAGCATGCTGCTAAACTTCATGCAGAGGCTGACCCCATTTTGGGTCCGTGGAGTTAAGCAAAAAAAAAAAAAGGTGTGGCTGTAGACACACACACAAACACACACATACACACACAACCCGAAATGATTAATTTGCTTGCTTTCAATGAGCACAAAATACTTCTTATACTGATTGCTTTGTTGTATCAGCTGCCCACACAATTGGGCATACAAGCCCTCTCTCTCAGATTGGCAACCGCTGTTTAACAAAAAAAGGCTAAACAAAGTCGGCACAGGGTCTGTGACACCCTTTGACTGGCCACTACTTCCACGGGTTTTCTTTTAGATAAACAGAATGAGAAAACAAAATGCTTGAGAAAATCACAATGTGAGATTAGGAATAAAGGGCCAAGGGGCAGCACTGAGAATTCTTTTATACTTCTTTTTCAAATCCATTTAAATATTAACTTTATTCGTAGCTAATGTGTAATTTCAAGATAATCACTTCAGCTCTGTTTTCTCTGAAGTGCCCAGGTGCAATTTCAAGTCCTGAGTCATAGGCAGATTGTTAACTGGTTCCCCAATTAACCTTCATTTATTTAGGTACTTGTGTCTTGTAGAAATGATGGGGGGGGGGAGTGGTAGTACTTTTGAGGGAAAAAATAGGCATAAAAATCCAGCTGTCCTATATTACTCCATAAAATCCCTTAACAATGTATACTGGGGCCAGAATGAGAATACCATAAGGAAGAAACTTGGCTTGCACATGGCCAACTTGGGTTCAATCCCTGACACACCACATGGTCCCCCAGCCCTGCCAAAAGTAACCCCTGAATGCAGAGCCAGGTATAGGTCCTGAGCACCACCAGATATGCCACCACATCCAAAAAAGAAAAAAGAAAAAGAGTATGTTGTTTGGAAATGTAAATGCCCAAGTCACTCAATAACTGTAAGGGCTGCCCACAGATTAGCGAAGTAGCTAAGTCAAAGGCCGATCAAATCCAGAATGAGAACAAACTTGCAGGCAGAAGACTTGGGCCCCAGTTCATATCCCTCTTCTGATTCAACCTAGTATTTCCACTCTAACATGGAAACAATAGGCCCTAGTCTCCTACCATACAGAAACTCTAGGAGGACAGAAGCAAAGATGCTGGACACATGCACGAGTCAGGGGATAGAAGTAAAGATGCTGGGCATCTCCCATAGGACCCTGCAAAACCACTTCTGGGAATATATCCCGAGGATGCAGAAAAGCACAGTAGGAATGACATCTGTACCTATATGTTCACTGCAGCACTGTTCACAATAGCCAAAATCTGGAAACAACCCAAGTCCCCTAGAACAGATGACTGGTTGAAGAAACTTTGGTACATCTACACAATGGAATACTGTGCAGCTGTTAGGAGAGATGAAGTCATGAAATTTGCTTATAAATGGATAGACATGGGGAGTAGCATGCTAAGTGAAATGAGTCAGAAAGTGAGGGACAGACATAGGAGGACTGCACTCATTTGTGGAGTATAGAAGAATATCACATGAGGCTGACACCCAAGGACAGTAGATACAAGGGCCAGGGGGATTGCCCCATTGCTGGCAGCCTGTTTCATGAGCGGAGGAGAGAAGACAGATGGAATAGAGAAGGGATCACTAAGAAAATGATGGCTGGAGGAACCAGTTGGGATGGGAGATGCATACCGAAAGTAGATAATGGGCCAAACATGATGACCTCTCAGTGTCTGTGTTGCAAGCTATAATGCCCCAAAGTAGAGAGAATGAGGAATATTGTCTGCCATGGGGCAGGGGGAGGGAGGGAAGGGGAGAGTATACCGGGGATACTGGTGGTGGGGAATGTGCACTGGTAGAGGGATAGGTGTTTGAGCATTGTGAGATTGTAACCCAAACATGAAAGCTTGTAACTATCTCACGGTGAGTCAATAAAATTTAAAAAAAAAAAAAAGATGCTGGGCATGCGCACAAGTCAGGGCAGGGAAGCAAAGATGCTGGGCACGGCACGAATCTGGGAGCCAGCTGCTCCAGGTCTCGGCAGCCTCTGTTTTCGACTCCTAGTCTGAAAGGAAGCTTCCGACCAATCTGCATCTGACCTCTGTATTCTGTTCCCAAGACAAGTGAGGGGGGAAAGATCCTTCCTCCATCCCTGCCTCAGGACCTAACTTCACTTTGTGGGACTTGCAACTTAGAGTGCTCCCGGCTCAGTGTCGGGCTAGAAAACCCTGCCCTCGCCCAGAAGACTCACTCTGTCTCCTCTGTTCACTAGGAGTTCACGGGCTACAGAGAAAGGAGAGCGCACGGGGCACTTGCTTGCCAGGCAGCCAGACCAGATTTGAGCCCTAGCTCCACGGACACGCTGAGCCGCTCCGGGAGTGAGCCCAAGCACAGGGCCAGGAGTCAGCCCTGAGCAGGACCAGCTGTGGCCCCAAATCCACCGCCACCCTCAAAAACAACCGGAGTTTACTTCAAGGGGGAACTATCTTGTGGTAATGCTACCAGGTGAGTTTAGAAATTATGAAGCAATTTTTGTGTTTGTGGAAAAAAATATTAAAAAGAGCTGCCGGAACATGGTCAAAGGTCTGCAAATGGCGAGCATTCATTTGTTGAGTATGAACACTGAACAAGTCTGCTTTATATTTTGGATCATTTAGAGGAAGTGAAAAAGTCTAAGTTTTGAGTCCCCAGAGTTATGCCAAAAAAGGCATAACTACTTTTGCTACTTCATTTTTCTTTCATGAGTGCTTTACATTTTTGCACTGTGCCCGGAAGCATATTTTACTTACTAGTCAATTATTTTCAATTTTATTTTTGGTATTTCTGAGATTTCTTCCTTTCAATGGTAATTATGCTACAGTATCATGTGGGCAGCTGTAGCTTCTAAAACTACACTTCTCTGGAAATTAGGGGAAGGTAGCTAAAGAAACACATGGTGTCTACAAACCAGCACAAAAAAAAAAGAGTGGAGGCTGGGGTTCCCTTCAGCTAGAGGGTTTCTCCAGAATCCTTGCAGAAGCAAAACTCTTCCTAACCCAAGACATTTGTAAGAATTCCACATTTAGCTCAAGAGAAGTGAGAACAGGATGTTTTAATCATCATGTCTGAAAATAAAAAAAAAGTATAAAGTAAAAACCCATTCGCATTTGTGTATGGAGAGCTGTACTTTGAAATTAATTCAGTGGAGAGCAGGGGGGTTGGAAATATTGATCCTGAGCCACAGCCTGAAGTTCTTTGGAGGGGAATAAAAAGAAGCATTTATTTTAATATTGCCAGGCGTCGGGGGCTTTGGCAATATTAAAATTGGACTCTCCCTAACTGAGCAGGAGGAGCACCTCCACCTCTCCCTACTGTCTCATGTGCCCTCTGGCCCCAGCTACTCAGACCAGGCCTGCCAACGCTCAGCGTGGTGACCAGGCCAGTCCACTGCATCACGGAGTCCTCTTTCCCCAGCTCTGCAACGCTGCACGAGCCCAGAGCCAAACAGGCTGCACCCTGGGACTGAGTTGCCACCCTCTCTCTAAACCCATATTTCATTCTCCAGGCCAGGATGGGGGGGGGGGAGGAGAGCACTCATACAGAAAAACCATGAGTCTCTGCCATTCTTTGTCAGATATTTATTGAGCTTTGGAGTTACACTGTCAGAGAGGAAAATTAAGGATTATTGAGTCAGGCTTTTATTTATTTATTTATTTATTTTTGCTTTGCGTGTGTGTGTTTACATGTGTGTATAATGCATGCACATATCACATACAACACATAACTGGTTCAGGTTTTTAAGTCTAATCTAATACCCTCCATCTGGAGGTTCAGCCTATTGACCCAGGCCCAGGACTGCTATTATCTCCTATGTCATGGTTCATGGCCCGATAAGAGCTTCTGAGTGGATAAAGGGATGCTCGTGCCATCCACATTGTACTGGCCTCACTGTAAATATGCGTAGACTCTGGCCAGGAGCATGATTCTGTCTCCACCCACTAACTACACAACCCTGGGCAGGGTGGGAGAGCACCTGCCTTGACAAACCACACTAGCACCAAATCTAAAGAGAGATGCAGGGTCGGAGAGATAGTACGGCAGGGAAGGTACTCGCCCTACATGTGGCTGGCCCGGGTTCTACCCCTGGCATCCTATATAGTGCCCTGAGCATGGCGAGGAGTCTGGGTGTGACCCCTAGATACCCCCACAGCAAAACAAAGAAATAAAGGAAGGTGCAGAGCACTTCAGAGAGATACTTGGCAGTAAAACATTAACTCAAGCTACTATAAACATTCTTGAGGAAGGAAAGAAGAGTTTAAATTACAGTATCTCTGCTGAATGAAGACTTGTGGGTTTTTTAATACATATTACAACAACTCAAGAGTATGAAAGCAATGTTGCCCGCTTGACAGGGCAGGGAACTCATGGAAAGTGGCACACTTTCTCACCCGCTGGCCCATGAACTGGAGGCGAGGGGCTGCTTCTCTAAAGCTGGCTGACTCTGTATGCTACCCGGGCTAGCGCTCTGTAAGATCTTCAATGACCTCCTTCATGGAGCCAATTCTGAGCCCAAAGTGAAGTTCATCCCACTGCCTACTGGCAGAGAGAGGACGAACCCTGGATTATTTCATGAATGTGCTAGAAAGGAAGAGGAGGAGATTCCTGCAGCCAACGTCTATGGGAGGATTCTCTCAGGCACCATTCGGTGCCCGACGCAGGGTCTGGAGCCCATGATCAGAAATTCGCTGACTGTCGAGGAGCTCCCGGTCGTGGACACAGACCTGGTGTGCTGCAGCAGGAACGACGCACATGGTACCTGAGCTCTCTCCGCTAGGGGTTTCCACGGAGAGCTCCCGTCCTGAATCGGAGATCAAGACCCCATTGGGAATGGGGAAAACTGTGCAAGTACACCTGGAGACAGAAGCCACGGGCAGCCTGTAAGCAGACATCCAAGGACTTGTCACATTATGGGCCCCCAGCAGCTTCTCATCCTCCCATGCAGAATCGTGTAGAAGAATCTAGACACAGAGGAGAAACGGAGTCACTGGCACATGTTAGGCTTTCCCAGGGAAGCTCACTATTTGCCCATGGCCTGGGAGCAGCATGGGGAAGGCCAACAGCACAGAGTGGCTAGCTCAACCATGGCCATTCCCAGGAGAAGGGGCAGCAGGCGCCCAGACCCTTTCCCCCGAGTCCCCTCCCCTCCTCCCTCCACCCCAGCTGCCCTTCAGGACTCCACCCCACCCTCCCCCAGTCCATTCATTCCCCCAAACAACGACGGTGTCACATACCACACTGCAGTGAAAGAGAGGGTTGCAAGGACCACCACAACAGCCACGGAGCCCAGCCCAATGCCCGCTATCTGCTGCAGCGTGATTGAGGAACCTGCAGGCAGGACAGAAGCAGCTGCTGAGGCGTCCCCGGCACCCATGCAATCACGTGCACCACGGACTCAGCCAGCTCCCTCAAAACCCACAGGTGAGTTTGCACCCATTTTGCTCAACTCCCAAGAACGCCCGGGGTGTTCACAGAGCTCCAAATTGGCACTGAGAATACCCAGCTTCAGGAAATTTCAGGGGTATTCGGGGGCGGGGGAGGGGAGGGGGGAGGTAATTTCTAGAAAGGCAGTGCAAACCCTGAAAAGACAGGGTCAAGATAAAGGCCAATTTACTGAGCCCGCTCAGACAGCTCCCCTTGCAGCTCTTATCCGCCCTCTCTCAACCAGTCACCCTGGGCAGATTCGTATGGGCAGAACCCCTTGGCACCAAGATTCTCACACCATTTGGGTTGGTTTGCTCCAAACTGTTAGCGCTATATAGATCTTATATAACAGATAAATCCTCTCTGTGAGACACAGTCCCCAGTGTGTTTTTCCAACCCATCAGCAAGGATGATGCTGCCCTTCTCTGCTGAGCCGAGAGCAGGGAGGGTAAAATCGGGAACCCGAGGCACAAGGAAAGGACGCCCTAATCTGATACAGCCCAGGGCAACGCAAGGGAGGACTCCTGGCACTCCAGGAACAACACTGGCATTTGAATCACATCTTTAAGTAACTGAATTGAGTGGCAGGAAAGGGCTCCTTGTGATTCACAAACACATCCTGACTCTGGGCCAGCCCCATCCTTAAGCGTCTCTCGGAACCTCTCCGCAAACACTGTGAGAATGGAGAGTGCACGGAGGGCTTTCCCTAGCCCACTTTCCACACGGAGCCTGCCTCGGAAAGCAGCGAGACTCAGCTCACGGCGCCAGGATTCAGAGTCCCGCTGTCCACTCCGGCTGCCCACAGCACTGCGCTTTCCCTGCAGGGGGAGGGTGTGTCGCAACCGGAAGTCAGGGGTATAAGCCTAACCTTTCCCGGACAGACTGACGCTGAAGGGGCCTGGGGCTGGTCAGTTTCCTCTTTCGAAGAATAAACGTCTGTGTGTAAAGGTGTCCCCAGGCCTCCAAGAGCTCTTGGGAGCTGACTCTCTGTGTATAGGGAATAAAAATAACCAAGAATGGAGGTATACTGGAACTGGTGGTGGTGGGTGTGGTGTGGCAACGTGCGTTTGAACAGATGTGAAACTGTATCCCTAAGACACTCAGTCTTAGAGGCCATCGCCTCAATAAAATGGGAGCCTGAAAGACGAAACAAACCCAACAAACCATAAATGTGTGTGAGAAAGTGCGAGCTCATCTGGATTTCACTGCATGATTTGTCTCCACTGTCACTGCTGGAATATTAAATTACTTCCTCCTTCTGTGCGCTCCTTTTCCAGATGCCCCAAGGTATGTGCTTAATCTGCCCCCTGGGTAACCCAGCCCTGCCTTGGAAGCGCTGAAAATAGCAAAATCAAAGATCCAAAGGGGGGTGAGGTCTTTCGAGAGAAAATAGTAGCTTCTGAACTTCCGGAACCGTGGAGACACAGACCATTTATTTTCCTGGCAATGACTGAGCTACACTTGAGAAAAGTCTGAGCCTTTAACTTTTCCATCATCTAGTCTACATTGTCCAATAGGCAGCAGCCCATGAGCCACAATGTGACTATTTAAATCTAAATTAATTGAACTCTATTTAAGATCCTGTTTCTGGGGCTGGAGAGATAGTACAGCCAATATGGCACTTGCTTTGCATGTAGCTGAACTGGGTTCAATCCCCTGCACTCCCCTATGGCCTCCCCCCACCCTCCAGAACTGCCAGGAGTGATTCCTAAGTGCAGAGCCAGGAGTAACCTCTGAGTATCACTGAGTGTGGCCCCCAAAACATAAAAGAATCCATTTCCAGTGCCTATGAGCTATGCGTGGTTATTACCATACTGTATGCATGGTTTATACCATACTGTATGGTCAATACCGTACCATACAGCGCAGCGCAGCTTTGAAATCTTTCCACCACTACAGGAAGTTCTATTGACTGTCACCATTCAGATCTCAGCAGCAGGTCAGGAACAATTTCCTTCTGTTGGGGACTCTAGGAGAGCTGGCACCATCAACAGCAGCCAAGGAGCACACCTTTCGCTAACAAAGCCCTGCAAAACCCATGACCTCAAAAGGGTTGTCAAGGGACTTTCTAGAACAGCATGGAAGGGACTTTCTAGATCAACATGGCTTGTACAGTTTGGCTGCTTTTGGTATTCAGAAGTAAAGGACTTTAATACTTGAAGAAGCCAATGTTCTAAAGTGGGAAGAAGAGCTGTGGTTAAATTAGAAAATAAAATAGAGGAGTGATGTGAATTATAGTTGTTCAGTACAGGAATTATTAATATGGAGAAACAAACCCACGTACATCATACAATGGCAAAGCCTGAAAGCTGGAATCCAGTTTTCGAAGTCTGATTATGAGCATGAGTACTCCGCAACTGTGTGACTTTGGGAAGTTATTTAGCCATCCTGTGCCTCAGTTTCCCCACTAAGGGGTGATTAATACAAGGAAGCAAACAATGGTACATTATAGGGTCATTTTGATAAATGAGCTTAAATGTGTTAGAACAGTATTATTGGGGGGAACCAGTTTTCTGTCTTTTTACTTTTGTTTGTCTGTTTGTTTGATTTTTGTGCCATACTCAACGATGCTCAGGAATTACTCCTGGTTCTGCATTCAGGAATTACTTTTGGTAATGCTTGGGGGACCATTTGGGAAACCAGGGACTCAATCTACGTTGGTTGTGTGAAAGGCAAGTGCCTTACCCACAGTATATACTCTCTCTGCAGTCCCTTTTTTATCTCTATTTATCTCCTGTACCTCAAACTTCTCTCCTCAGGTAAACTGAATTCTATTGTCAGTGTCCACTGTTTTTCTGGTGCTGTTTATTTTTTTTAGTACCAGAGATCATATATGGGACTTCAGACATGCAAAGCATGCACACTACTACAGAGCTATATCTTGGATCCTGAATTATCTTTACTTCTGTCTTCATCGTTTTGTAGCCTTGTATGCTGTACACATAGACAGAATTATCTAATACTTGCCTTTTTTCTCCGAACTTATTTCACTTCACCTCATTTCCTTGACCTCCTTCCATTTTGTTGTGAAGTGCAAACCCCTCATCATCTGAACCACTGAGCACTATTTTCATTGTGCCACACTCTTCTCCAATGCTCTTTTTGATGGTTGCCTCCATAATTTAGCTACTGTCAAGAACACTTCCATACATATCGAGATGGACCTAACTTTTTGTTTGACTCTTTATATATTCCTCAGATAGGTACCCAGAAGTGGGATCTCTGGATCATAGAGTAACTACCTCTATTTTCTTGAGGAAGTTTCATAGTGCTTTCCAAAATAGTTGCACCCATTTCCAAAAGCACCAAAAGCACAGTGCTCAGGATGACTGGGGCCCCACCCATGATTCTCAGGCAATCGGGCTGGTTCATTGCCAGGCCTGAGGATGTGACGCTACCCAAGCCCTACAGTACTAGCATCACCCAAGCTGTGCCGGGGACATCCAGGGCCACACTGATGGTGATTAAAGGCATCTAGGTTGGACCAGGTGATGCTTGAGGCCTGGGGGACCATGTGGTAATCCCTGAGCACCGCTGGTGTGATACCCCCCTCAAAAGAAAAAACCCAAAATATAAATATATAAAGTAAAAGAGAAATTTACAGTAGAGAGAAGTTGGATCTTTCCAGAACTGCTTTTTTTTTCATTAACACTACTCATGTTCTCCTTTGTTAATCAATATTTTCTATTTTTTCCTCTGTGGCTTCATCTTCTCGATATTTTAATCATTATTGAAAATACTGAACTGATGACAATTGCAGACAGTAAGCCAAGTCCTTCATTTTTCTGGATCTGACCTCGACTCATTTATTAAAGAGCAAGTTCTGTGCAGTAAAAGTCTGTATCTAACTTTCCCACAATCCTGTTACCTGCATGACCCACAGGGTAAGTTACATGTTGCCTGTAGTCAGAGAACACTCCTGTCTGCCCATCTCCCTGAGTAACCAGCAACCGTGTACAGCACAGCAAGTACTATGACCTACATGGCTGCTCCCATGTTGGCTGCTGTCGCTTCTACCCAGACACAAAGGCATCCCTGGATGACCCTGCCTAACCATAGCTTCAAAGGAGCGTTGACATGTTGTGAAATCTAACCTCCCTTGGGCCAAAGTTCCATGTTCAATTGTGCATCATGAGTTTTCTATCCTCTCTCTTGTCAAGATGTCTCAAAAATCAGGGAATAAGGATGTGGTTCAGAGGAGTAGGTCACACCTTTCACGTGTGAGGCCCTGGGTTTGATCCCTGACTCTACTAAACAGCAACAACAACAAAAGTGGCTTAATCAATCTTGCTTGAAAACAATATAAATCTTCTAGGATATGCCACATCCATATCAGGAGAATTTAATAGAGGACAATGAACTCTTCCCTGCTTTCAAATAACCCCTCACAAAGTAACAAAACAGAAGCTGAGTTGGAGTTAAGAAAATAGACTTTCTCTTGATCATTCACTCAGAGCAGAGGATCTATCTATTCCCGATATTAGAAGGAAATACTGGAATATCATCTTAACTTATCCTATGTATAAGTTGGGTTTGTGCTTGAGACAGAAATCTAGTGGTAGAAAATTACTAGACAAATGTCTTTTTTGTTTTGTTTTGTTTTGTTTTGTTTGGGGACCACACCTGGTAGTCTCAGAAGCTATTCCTCACTCTACGCTCAGGAGTGACCCCTAGCAGAGCTCGGGGCACCAAGTATAGTGCTAGGAATTCGAACCAGGAACAGCTGGCTGCAACTGAGTGCCTTAAGCCCTGTACTATCTTTCTAGCCAGAACAATGTCTTTTTGTCTGTTGGGTACATGCACTCTGAGAATCTGAGTCTTTTTATTCAAGAGTGCTCATGGTGTGACTTCACAGCTCATGTGCTTACTGAGAAAGTTTACACCTGGCCATTTTAGCTGTGTTTTGCTTTGTTTTTACTTATTTTTTATTATAGTTTAGGTAACATGGTTACATCGTGTTAATGGTTAGGGTTGCTTTTTTCTTTTTGGGCCACACCTGGCAGTGCTGGGTGGGGTTGGGGTGTTACTCCTGGATCTGTGCTCAAGGATCATTCCTGGCAGACTCAGGAGACCATATGGCATACTGGAGATCAAACCCAGGTCAGCTACATGCAAAGGCAAGTGCCTTACCTGCTATACTATTACTACTTACCTGCTATACTATTACTACAGCCTGGTGCGAATATTTATGGCTTAGATGCACAAAGTTATTGCACCTCACCACCGCCAAACTATCCAAAATCGCCCGGCCTGTTCTTATGGTACTCTTCGTCTAGCCCACTCCACCCCATAACAACTATCGGTTCTGTCCGCTTATTTTCTCAAGCCTTGTTTTCACTGGCCAGCGTCTATTCCCTTGCTTTGTTTCTTTATATCCACATGTGAGTCATCAGTATTTGTTGTTTGTCTTCCAGCTCCATTTGCTTAACACAATACCTTCCAGTTCCATCTACATTATACTGAAATGCAAGATTTCTCTTTTCTTACAAGTAATATTCTATTGCGTCTACATACCACAATTTCTTTATCCACCTGATGCTCCACCTGGGTTGTTTCCAATTATTAGCTATAGTGAAGCAGTGAGCATGGGTATGCATATATCTTTCCAGATTAGTATTCCTGGCAGATGCCAAGAAGTAAAACTGCTTGGTCATTTCGTAGCTCTCTTTTCAATATTTTTTTTGGTTTGGAGGCCACACGTGACAGTGCTCAGGGGCTACTCCTGCTCTGTGCTCAGGCATTACTCCTGGAGGTGCTTGGCGGAAGTGCCTTGTGGCACAGAGATCAAACTGCAATGGCCACATGCAAGGTCCAGGCCTTAGACCTTCTGCTATCTTTCTGGACCTCTATTTTCAATTTTCTTAGAAATACCCATACTGTTTTCCAAAGAAGCTGAACCAGGTTATATCCTCACCAACAGTGAATGAGAATTCCTCTTTTGTCCACGGCCATCGCACTCTGCATGTGTCTGATCTCATCTGATCTTAGAAGCTACGCAGGGTTGGGCCTTGTTAGCATTTCACCACACCCCCACCAACATTTTTGATATTGGTTATTCTCACTGTGATGTGAAGTGATATCTTTTTGTCATTTGGATTTGCATTTCCTTAATAACCAGTGAAAGTGAACACTCTTTCAGATGCCCGTTAGCCATCTGTCTGCAGCATCCATTTGTCAGAAAACAGTTCTGGGGGTCAGAATTTCAGGCACATTTTCTCTGAGTCATCTGCTCAGATGAGCCAAGGTGTCAGGTGGGCTGAACTCCACTCTGGAAGAATCCGCTTTCAAGATAATTCAGTTTATGAGCTAAATCTAGCTCCATGCAGCTGTAAGACTAACACCATCTATTTTTACTGGATTGTCAGCTGTGGCTCACTCAACTCTGACGGGCCATCTGCGTTCCTTGATGTGTGGTCCCTTCCATCTTCCAAGCCCACCTGTTATCAGTCAAGGCCCTCTCACATATAAGTTCTCCAGCTTCCCTTGTCTCTAATCTTTAGATCCATATTTAAAGGATGTGAGTCACAATACCCATCAGATAAGGGGTTGATATCAATGGTATATAAAGCACTGGTTGAACTCTACAAAAAGAAAACATCCAACCCCATCAAAAAATGGGGCGAAGAAATGAACAGAAACTTTACCAAGGAAGAAATACGAATGGCCAAAAGGCACATGAAAAAGTGCTCTGCATCACTAATCATCAGAGAGATGCAGATCAAAACAACCATGAGATACCACCTCACACCACAGAGACTGGCACACATCCAAAAGAACAAAAGCAACCGCTGTTGGAGAGGATGTGGGGAGAAAGGGACCCTTCTACACTGCTGGTGGGAATGCCGGCTAGTTCAGCCCTTTTGGAAAACAGTATGGACGATTCTCAGAAAACTAGAGGTTGAGCTCCCATTTGACCCAGCAATACCACTGCTGGGAATATATCCCA
This sequence comes from Sorex araneus, assembly GCF_027595985.1. NCBI lineage: Eukaryota > Metazoa > Chordata > Mammalia > Eulipotyphla > Soricidae > Sorex > Sorex araneus. The sequence goes on along the minus strand of NC_073302.1, from coordinate 23,014,392 downwards.
GAGAGGCAAAAAAGTACAATCGAAACAACATCTGCACATGTATGTTCATCGCAGCACTGTTTACAATAGCCAGAATCTGGAAAAAACCCGAATGCCCCAAAACGGATGACTGGTTGAGGAAACTTTGGTACATCTATACAATGGAATACTATGCAGCTGTTAGAAAAAAGGAAGTCAAGAATTTTGTAGTTAAGTGGATGGGCATGAAAAGTTTCATGCTGAGTGAAATGAGTCAGAAAGAGAGAGACAGACATAGAAAGACTGCACTCATCTATGGTATATAGAATATCAGAGTGGGAGACTAATACCCAAGAACTGTAGAAATAAGTACCAGGAGGTTGACCCCATGGCTTCGCGGCTGGCCTCACGTTCCGGGGAAAGGGCAACTCAGAGAAGCGATCACCAACTACATTGTAGTCGAAGGCCATGTGGGGGAAGGGAGTTGCGGGCTGAATGAGGGCTAGAGACTGAGCACAGCGGCCACTGAACACCTTTATTGCAAACCACAACAGCTAATTAGAGAGAGAGAACAGAAGGGAATGCCCTGCCACAGTGGCAGGGTGGGGTGGGGGGGAGATGGGATTGGGGAGGGTGGGAGGGACGCCGGGTTTACGGGTGGTGGAGAATGGGCACTGGTGAAGGGATGGGTTCCCGAACTTTGTATGAGGGAAGTATAAGCACAAAAGTGTATAAATCTGTAACTGTACCCTCACGGTGATTCTCTAATTAAAAATAAATAAATTATAAAAAAAAATAAAATAAAAAAATAAAGGATGTGAGTCATTAGGGCGTGTACTACTGGATAATATTCCTATTTGGGGACCATAGTTGCATTTTGTAATTATTTCACAGTGACACCAAGGCCAGGAATTTGTGAAACCATCTTAAAAATCTGTCTACCACAATTATGAAGATTTAAATTGGGAGAGAGAGCCGGGGATGTGGTTCATTGGTAGAACAAACACATATCTTGTACATGTCCTGGATTCTATCCCAGAAGCTTTTTTAAAAAAAAAAAAAAAAGAACCCTTCAAATGAGAGAGAAATGTATGCACAACACATACATATGTCTATATTACATATATATGTACATCTGTATACTTTTTTATGTGACATTTAATTTGTAAAGCACCTGTTGCTTCATTGTTTTTATCAAAATGTACTATTGATTCCCTGTTAATCATTCAACCTAATTCAACAAATTCTGATTAAGTAACTAATGCATGCCACACACTGCTCCAAATCTTCCAATGACCCCCCCCCGCCCATGGTATAAAAGTATCACAAGAGAAGGCAAATGCACCACCTGCTGTAAAGTTGGACAGAATGGGTGAAGAAAGGAAGAGTGGTAACTTCCGTGGGGTAGTAGGGAGGGCGGAAGCTCGGGGAAGAATGACACTTGATTTTTATCCCCCCCAAAGAGGCATGGTTGTAATAAACATAGACTCAATGGTAGGATTTAGGGCAAGGAAGTGGAAGCAGCAGAGTAATTACATGGGCAAAGCCATTAAGGAGAGAAAGCAAAGGCTAAAGGCACAGACAAGTTGGCATATCACTTTGTATGAAGATTGACGGGTGAGACGCTGCTGTCACACAGAGGCTTTAGAAACCAGGCTGAAAGGGAACAGGAGAGCTGTGGAAGAAAATGAGGGGGAATAATAACTTAGGGATAGTTCAGTGGCAGAGCATCTGTCTTGCAGGAATGGCTGGGAGTTCGATCCCCAGCACTGTCCCTCATGCACCGCCGAAGGCACTGCCATGTGTGATCCCTGGTAACACAATGAAGTGGGCGATGATCTCTAGAGCACTGCAGCTAGCATGGATACGCACAACAGCCATCACCACAGAGGGGAGGGAAAGGTGGGAAGGGTCTGCTGTTTCTATTCATAATAATAAACTTAAGAGTTGCCCCAAGGACAGCAGAGACAAGGGCCAGGAAGATTGCTCCACAGTTGGAAGTCTGCCTTATATGCTGGGGGAGAAGGCAGTTGGGATGGAGAAGGGATCACTAAGTCAGTGATGGTTGGAGGGATCGCTCAGGGTGGGAGATGTGTGCTGAAAGTAGACTAAGGACCAAACATGATGGCTTCTCAGTATCTGTAATGCAAACCATGAGTAGAAAGTAGAAAGAAAGAAGGAAGGTGCCTGCCACAGAGGCAGAGGGTGGGATAGAGTGGGGGTAGTGGAAGAAATACTGGGAACATTGGTGGTAGAAAATGCACACGGGTGGCAGGATGGGTGTTCAATCACTGTATGACTGAAAATCATGAACGCTTTGTTACTGTATCTCTCGGTGATTTAATTAAAATTTTTTTTTAAAAAACCCTTAAGAGTTGCTATTTAGAAACAGAAGTCAGGGGCTGGAGCAATAGCACAGCGGGTAGGGCATTTGCCTCGCATGCAGGTGATCCGGGTTCGATTCCCAGCATCCCATATGGTCCCCTGAGCACTGCCAGGGGTAATTCCTGAGTGCAGAGCCAAGAGTGACCCCTGTGCATCACCAGATGTGACCCAAAAAGAAAAAAAAAAAAGAAACAGAAGTCAGACTGGCGGATGGAGGCAAATGATGGGTGGGGGGAGATGGGAGGAACCACTGGTGGAGGGAAGTGGACCCTGGTGAAGGGAGGGTGTTGAAACATTGTATGCCTGGAACCCAATCATGAATAACTTTGTAACTTCACCATGACTAAATAAAAAAAACATTTTTTTTTTTTAAAAAGGCAGAGAGAAAGAAGTAAGAGGGGTAGCAGACAGGCCAGAGTGAGGAGGGAAATACTAAACTCTTGTCTGAGAAATGAACTGGGAGGCCTTTCCCACTGTGCAAGCAATGGAGAGTTTCTCAGGAAACAGACACAAAAGTGAAAAGCACAGCGACCTGCCCGAGATGGGAAAATGTGGCCTGAGCGTGAAAGACGAGGAGTCACCAACAACACAGAAGCTGCCTGCTCACGGCTGAGGAATGCTCCTTGACTGCCTCTTATTATCATTGCAAGACGTGTCCGATGATTTGCTCTGCAACTCGAGAAATCACAGACTTACTCTGCGGCAGGGAGGGGTCTCAGCTATGCCAGAAAGAGGCCACTGAGAGCCAGTTCGGCTACATTCAATTTCAAAGACTCTTAGCAGATCAGTCGCAGGACTCGAGCCAAGGAAGCCTGAGCATCTGCAAGCCCCCTCAAATCCATGGCGCACCCCCTGGTCCTCATCACAGAACTCTTTCAGGGGTTGTGCCAAAAGTAAATGGTATCATTCATCTCAGGGCAAAGGCAAGAACGGGGCTAACGCTTGGCACGAGTGAGCTGGATCAAGTCCAGAACTAATTCAGGTCCCAGTTCTCTTGGAATGACTGCTTCACATGGCAGCCTTCGAGAGTTCTGCAAAGGGAAACTGCCAGAGGGGAGTGCGTGGCAAATTTTGTGCCGAGACAAAAGTTTGCTCCAACTGCTTCTTCGGGACTTCCTCATTTTACTTCTCAGCATAAGACCCTATTCCTTCCAAGAGTTGGAATCCAAAGGTTTGAATTCTCCTTCGATGTTGGTTCTGAAGCCCCGGGGGGAAGGGACACTGCCCCCCAAACCACCTAGACACTTCCACAGCAAAGTCCTTCCTTAACTGAATCCTAGCAGTGACGGCAGCCAGCCCTTTAGGTGTTTGCCAACCATACCAAACAGTTGCTGAAAGAAATGGACTCCGGAAGCTCTTGTTTCGGAGCCTGAAAGGATGCCTGCATGTTGTGACTCTGCTGATCAAAGCAACTCTTTTCTTTGTGAGGACCCCATTCCCCCCTTGGTGTTTAGAGAACAGCCTGGCAGACAATGGCATTCTGAATGACGGAAGGTGTGGTCGCTCAACCCGGAAACAAACTGAGACTGGCCTGTCTGCACTCAGAAAGGTAACCGCACACACCTTTGTTAAGGGAGGCCCTCGCTAGTTTTGCTAAGTGAGTCCAAGAAAGACGCGTAGCATCTTAGCTCGCTTACACATAGAATCCCAAAGAGCTGAACTTGGTCAAGGAGATGAGGCCAGAGAGAAAGCACAGTGGGTAGGACACTTGCCTTCCATGTGGCCAATCCAGGTCGCATCCCTGGCACCCCAAATGATGCTCCAACCACCAACAGGAGTGATTTTGGAGTGCAAAACCAGAAGTAACCCCTGAGCATTGCTGGGTGTGGGTTACTTGGAGACCTTTTGGGATACCTGGGATTGAACCCAGGCGGTCTCGTGCAAAGCAAGCACCCTACTCACCCCATGTGGTCAAATAAACAAGAAAAGAGCAGAAAAGAGAGGGGAGATGGAGAGAGAGAGAAAGAGAGAGAGAGAGAGAGAGAGAGAGAGAGAGAGAGAGAGAGAGTGTGTGTGTGTGTGTGTGTACAGGAGGTAAGATGCTTGCCTTGTACGGATCAATCCCAGGACCTCATGTGGTCCTCAAGGCACTGCCAAGGGTCACTCTGAGCACTACCCACTACCCACCACAAAACAAACCATAATAAATTTAAAAAAAACTCAACTCATAAATGCAGAGAATTGTCAAAGGTTGAGGGGAATGGAGAGATGCTATCAAAAGGCTCAAAATGAGTTAAATTCTGAAGATCTCAGGTACAGTGTGGTAGTCAAAATTACTAATAATACTCTATCGCTGAAAGTTGCCGAGAAAATATATGGCAACTATGTTCACACACACACACACACACACACACACAACTATGTGAAGTGATGAAGGTATCAACTAACCTAATAATGCTAATCATTTCTCAATCTACACCTGTATCAAGTCAACATGTTTTATTGCCTTAAACAGCTCCAGTGTTATAGGGAGAGATGGATAGAGAGGAACAGAGGGAAAAAGAGAGAGTGGGAAAGAAAGAGGGAGACAATGAGGATCAGATGGGCGAGGAGGAGTGTCTTTGCTGCCTGGCAATCTGCAAACCTTGGAAATTCAAGATGGCTGGCAGGCAATGCATCTTGCCCAACTGGAATACAAAGTCTTCTAGCCTTTTTTTTGGTTTTATTTTTAAAAACATTTTTATTTTATTTTATTTTATTGGGTTTTGGTCACATCTGGCACTGCTCAGGAAGTTGCTCCTGGCTCTGGACTCAGGACTCACTCCTGCAGGGCTTGAAGACCTACGAGATGCTCGGGATTGAACCCAGGTGGGCTCATGTAAAGCAAATACCCTACCCACACTACCTGATGTACTGTCTCTCCCGCCCATCTAGCCTTGGAGAAGGTGGCGTGAGCAGATAAAAAATATGGGCAAATAAGATTAGGGAATATGAAGACAAACAAAGGAAGTCTAATTCCCTAGGTCCCTCCCAAACATTTCCTGCTATCTACCCTCTAGTGACAGGGTAAAAAGCCCCTGGCTGTCAAGTGCCCTCCACTGGACCACTCCTTGAAGCCGGGTGGGCCTCACCTCCCCTTCATGCCACTCTGAGATAAGGGACAGGAAGTAAGGGGTTAACCTGACCCGGGGACTAAGAGCAAAATTTCTGGGCTATTGCGAAGATTCAAACCACAAAGAAAAGGTCCGGATTCCAAGGTCATAAACTTGACGGTCTTTCTGGTTTGAGCTGCAAACAAATGGAATTCTTGCAGGTCCAACCCACGGGTTTAAAGACATGTCCTGCCAGGGAAATTCCAAGTCCTGCAAACATGAGCAAGCCCTGAGGGATTTCCCTGCCAGGATCACTGCCATGGGGAGCAGAGGGCTTCGTTGGGCAGAGCTCCTCCCGGCTGCCTTCTGCAGGCAGGGGGTTTATTATTATTATTATTATGTTATTGAATCACCGTGAGATAGTTACAAGCTTTCATGTTTGGGTTACAATCACACAATGATCCAACACCCATCCCTCCACCAGTGCACATTCCCCACCCCCAGTATCCCCGGTATAACTCCCCTTTCCCACCCTCTCCCTGCCTCTAAGGCAGACAATATTCCCCATACTCTCTCTCTACTTTGGGGAATTATGGCTTGCAACACAGATACTGAGAGGTCATCATGTTTGGTCCATTATCTACTTTCGGCACACATCTCCCATCCCGACTGATTCCTCCAGTCATCATTTTCTTAGTGATCCCTTCTCTATTCCATCTGTAGGCAGAGTTTTGAAGGAAGCAAGAGCATGCTCCGAGAGAGAGGAGAAAGGGAGACACAGACAGACAGACAGACAGACAGACAGACAGACAGAGACAGAGAGAGTCAGAGAGACAGAGAAGAAAAGTGCCTGCCACAGAGAAAGGCAGGTGGGAGGTTGGGAGGGAAACTGGAGACATTGGTGGTGGGAAATGTACACTGGTGAAGGGATGGGTGTTGAAACATTGTATACCTGGAATTCTATCATGAACAACTTTGTAACTCTGTATCTCACAGTGATTCAATGCTCCAGCCGAGGCGCCAGGACAGCCTGCCGCACTCTGCAGCCACCCCCAGAAGTTGCCTTTCCTACTCAGCAATACGCTCTCCGCATGATGGGTCCTGTGACCTGCGTATTATCTTTCCTCTTTCCCCGTAAAACTGCTTATTGTGGCTGTTCCGTTTTCCCTTTCGTGCTATATACTGCGGTTTAGGAATGATTGATTTGGCCAGTTAGTCAGGGGTTGCTAAGGGGATCTGAGAAGCACATCTGGTTCTGATAAGGAGGAAGAAACCATCCCCCAGGATTTCTGCTCTCGGGTCTGGATGCAGAAACATCCCCACCTTGGAGCTGGCCTCCGTTTGTGGTGGCCCGGACTGCAATTCCCCTTCCTCGCTGTGTGCTGCTTTCCACACTAGCACATGGTGTGTCGTGTGTGCTCACTCTAAGTGACAAAATGGTGGAAGGAAAGAGATGGCTAGAGCTCTCTGTTGTGGCAGCATGTTTGCGGTGGCTCTTTTCCCTCCAGTACAACCCTGGGGAGGGGGGGGCATTGATCACATAGATTAATTAACCTCCTCTCAATCACATTGATAACTCAGCCATGTGAGCAAGCCCAAAGCCACAGGGAGACCAATGACCTCAGTTCTTATTGACAGGGATCCATCCAAGAGGGGGAGGGAAGAAGAGAAAGGGAGAGAAAGAGAGGGAGAGAGAGGGGAGAGGAGGGAAAGGGAGGGGAGGGAAGGGGAGGCGAGTGGAGAGGGGAAGATGGGAGGCAGGGAGAGAGAGAGAAGAGGGGGGGAGGGGAGGGGAGGGGGATGGGAGAGGAGGGGGGAGGGGAGAGGGAGGGGAGGGAGGGAGAGGGGAGGGAGGGAGAGGGGAGGGGAGGAGAGGGGAGGGGAAGGAGAGGAGAGGGAGGGAGAGGGGAGGGGAGGAGAGGAGAGGGAGAGAGGGGGAGAAAGGAGGGGAAGAGAGAAGAGGAGAGGGGGAGAGGGGGCAGAAAGGAGGGGAAGAGAGGGGAGAAAGGAGGGGAAGAGGAGGGGAGAAAGGAGGGGGAGGGAGAGAGTTGAGGAGAGGAGAGAGAGAGGACGATCGTATGCAAAACAAAGAGTTCCCCTCCTAGTGTGGAGGTCCCTACTCTGGGTTCTGGTGGGTGCCACTCCTGCTCTGACACCACAACTCCCCTCCACACCCCCACCATCCTTCTCAGCAATGGAATTTTTCTTAGGATGAAATGAGATGAAATAAAATAACAACTGTCACCTGTGGCTGAGTCAAAGGAAATCTCATTAACATACACTTGACGCAGACAGACACGTTTAGGACATGGAAAGACAGCACTTGAAGCAGCAATGGGGTTACCTTTCACCCGAGCCCACACAGCACAGGAGACTCTTCTGTCCTATAAAGAAAAACAGCAGCACAGTTAGCCAGGTGACACAGGATGTCAGTTTAAATAAATCTCAGCCTTCCGAGTGCAGAGTGTCAGCTCTGAATCTGGACCCCAAGATCTTAAAGGTATCATCTAGCCCGAACTTCTTCTAACTTAGCCAAATGCTCATGGTCCCTTGAGCCCTGTACAGTAGCAGGAACAGAGTGGCCCTGGGGATTATTGTCTATAGTTTCCAAAGAAGCCTCAGAAAGCACATGCCATGGATAAGGAATAGGAAAGGGATCATTTTCCTTCCCTTACCAGCTCCTAGCCCTGACTGCCTGGACAGCAGAGAGAAGGAATGCTGAGGTCACATGGAGTTCTGAGGCATGCGACAGGAAGGCCGGAAGAGATGGTATGCAACAAGGCTTCACCTATCCAGCTGCTCCTGACCCAGTATGCTCAGCTACCCCAAATACGGCGAAGAAACAGGAAGAAAGCAGCAAGAACACATGTAAGACAAACAAGGGATGGTCTCACTTCTCTATAGTTTACAGAATAATTGGATGAGGAAATGCAAGGTGTTGGGGTGGGGGCCTTGAGGAAATGCAACGTATTGGTCAAGATCACTCTTGATCCCGGAGTAAGGGAGGGAGGACAGGGAAGGAAATAAATTAAGGGGCAAAGTAAGAAGAGGTGGAAGGGAAGTAACAAGGGGACAGTGTCAAAGGGTCGCAGGGACATGGGTGGAGGAGTGGTATAGCCATACATCCAGACCATCGTGTCAACAACACTGAAAGCCAGAGATCCAAAGTGCAACCATAAAACTTAAAAATGTGTCTGTGAATTATGAGCCGGGGGAGAAAGCAGCTTCAATAGAGAAGGGATCAGTAATGGTTGGAGGGTCCCTTCTCCCCCACTGTGATTTTCTGCATATTTGTCCGTTAGGAATGCTGGAACCATGGGACTGAACTCAGCAAAGTATTCCCCCGAGGAAGCTGAACAGGAGGGGTGAAAGATCCTTCTAACGTCATTAGGAAGTTCTCTTTCAAGTGATAACCTTGAGCATTCTGGTTTATGTTTCATTAAAAATTTTAAAATACATATTTACTCGATGGGAGATGTGTGATGAAAGTAGATAAAGGATCATACATGGTAACTACTCAGTATCTGTATTGCAAACCATAATGCCCAAAAGTAGAGAGATAGTAAGAGGGAAATTGTCTGCCACAGAGGCAGGGGGAGAGATGGGATGGGGTGGGGGGAGGGATATTGGGGACATGGGTGGTGGAAAATGTACACTGATGGAGGGATGGATTCAATCATTGTATATTGAAACTCAAACATGAAAGTTTTGTAACTATAGCTCATGGTGATTCAGAAAAAAAAAAGAAGAAGAAGAAAAGAAAAAAAATGTGTCCAGCAAGGAGGCAGATTGGGGATGGGAGGGAACATGGGGAACTGGTAGAGGGAAGGTGACACTGGGAGTTGGACTGATGCTGGAACACGGTACGCCTGAAACTCAGTGATGAATCACCTAGCAAATCACAGTGCCGTAATAAAAAAAATGTTTTTAAAACAAAAATAAGTATAGTGGGAATCCACTGCATCAGTGCACAAACCCATTGGAATGAAACACAGTCCCTTCTCCCCCACTGTGATTTTCTGCATATTTGTCCGTTAGGAATGCTGGAACCATGGGACTGAACTCAACAAAATATTCCCCTGAGGAAGTTGAACAGGAGGGGTGGAAGATCCTTCTAACGTCAATAGGAAGTTCTCTTTCAAGTGATTACCTCGAGCATTCTGATTTGTTTCATTACAATTTTTTTAAATGCATATTTACTCTAAAATTTTCTGGCATAGCCTCTAAATTGCCATAATGTTCCCAACGTGATTAAATTCTGCCTTTGTGAATCCTGTGTGTGCAATGGAAGATAACATGCAAAAATAACCAGATAAAGAATCTTGTGGAAGACCCTGGGTAAGCAAGAGTCTCCCAGTGTAACAGTGGGAATTAGGTCAGAAAAGCATCCACTATAACAATGACAGAGGGAAGCAATCACTCTGGACAGAACTGGGTGCTGAAAAGAGGTTCAGCGGTATGCACGAGAGCCTTTCAGTAACAGTATTGCAAACTACGGAGCCTAGGAGAAAAGGGGGGCTGGAGCAATAGCACAGCGGGAGGGCGTTTGCCTTGCACACAGCCGACCCAGGTTTGATTCCCAGCATTCCACAGAGTCCCCCAAGCACCACCAGGAGTAATTTCTGAGTGCAGAGCCAGGAGTGACCCCTGTGCATCACCAGGTGTGACCCAAAAAGCTAAAAAAAAAAAAAAAGGAGAAAAGGAAAAAGAAAAGTGTCTGCCATAGAGGTAGGCTTTGGGGCAGGAGGGAAATAAGAGGGACATTGGTGGAGAAAAGCGGACACTGAAGGGTCAGGTGCTTGAACATTGTAGACTGAAATTCAATCATGAACAAGTTTGTAACCTTGTGATGATTCAATACTTTTTTTTAAATAAAAAAATAAAAGTAAGAGAAAAAAACAGAGTGAAACAGTTACCTGGGAACTGAATGTACTAAAGGGGCAGCTGGCAGAGCCAGGTGCAGAAGAGAGCTCATGAAAACAGAGCACCTTCTTTGTTTTCTTGGGGTTTTTTTTTTGTTTTTTTTTATTTTGCTTTTTGGGTCACACCCAGCAATGCACAGGGGTCACTCCTGGCTCTGCACTCAGGAATTCCTCCTGGCGGTGCTCAGGGGACCATATGGGATGCTGGGGATCGAACCGGGGTTGGCCGCATGCAAGGCAAACGCCCTACCCGCTGTGCTATCACTCCAGCCCTGAGAGCACCTTCTTGAGCAAGTAAGAGACTCTTGCACACCATACAGCTGACAAGGGATCGATATATAAAATACGCAAAATATGCCAACTGAACAACAATAAAAAAAGCAATTCCCCCCATCAAATGAATAAAAGATCTGAATAGAAACTTCTTTAATGAAGGCATATAGATGGCCCAAGGATATCTGAAATACATATTCCACATCACTTGTTAAGGAAATACAAATCAAAACCCACAATAAAATATCAATACACCCTGTGAGGATGACCTATATCATAAAGATTGGAAACAATAAGTGCGGGTTAAAGGGCTCAGGGGACACTCTTGATGGGAATGTCTATGTTCCAGCCCCTATGGAAAATGGGATGGAGAGTCCTTAAAAACTGCTACAGATGGTCAATGGTGTGGGGGTGGAGGGTAGTTAAGATAGAGGAGGGTCCATCATGACAACACGATTTGGAAATGATCTCTCTGGCAAGAACTCAGTGTTGAACGCAGGTAAATGGCTGTATGTGATAACCTTTTGCTATCTGTATTGCAAACCATACTGCCTAAAATGAGAGAGAGAGAGAGAGAGAGAGAGAGAGAGAGAGAGAGAGGGAGGGAGAGAGGTGCTGCCACAGAGGCAGGCTGGGGTGGGGGGTAGCTTGAAGGGGTGGGAGGGAAACAGGGGACACTGGTGCTAGGAAATTACACTGGTGGAGAGATGGGTGTTGAAACATTTTATGACTGAAACACAATCATGAATAATTTTGCAATGTCTATCTCATGATGATTCAATTTAAAAATATGCTACAGGAGGGTGGGGGAGACAACATAGAGGACAGGACAGGGGCTGAGGCACTCGCTTTGCTCCCAGCCAGCCGGTTCAAGCCCCATCACCACATATTGTCCTTCAGCATAATTAGGAGTGACCTGAGCACAGAGCCAAGAGAGAGCGCTGAGCATCGCCAAAGTGCAGCTGAGGGAAAAAAGACAGGCCCTCCAAATCTGTTCTTAACATGGAAATCCCATGTAATATAGCAATGCCGCTTTGAGGCATTTATCCAATGGAGGTGAAAATACTAACTTGCATCCAAGTGTTCATGGTAGCATTCTTCATAACATTCGAAACACAGAATCAACTCAAATGGCCATCAGCCAGTTACCTAAGGAAGAGGTGGTGATATCCTCAATGGAATACTATTTTGCTAGTTTTTCAAAATGGTACTGTGTCTTCTAGAATAAAAGGAATGGAACTGGAGGTGATTGTGCTGTGTGAAATAATTAAGGAAGTGAAAGACCTGGACAGTTTCATTCCTGTGGATACAAATAACTAAAGCAAACTGACAGGCAAAAATAACCTAAACTCAGGAAGAATAGCTGCCGGAGGAAAGGGTGGGTGGGAAGAGTAGATAGAGGAGTCTTTCTGACAGTGAGAAGATGCTGGGACTGCATGGGTGGGCGGGTGAGATTTATACACAGAGAAATGCGTAGCTGAGCCCTTGAAAGTCCAGAGTGCTAACACTATGGGATAATAAGATCTGTGATAATAATCTAGTGATAATAGAAAAGGAAACATTTTGAACACAGTTCCTTGAAGTGATTTTCATTTTATAAAATTTCTTTCTCCTCAAGAAAACAGATAAGAAACCAGAAGATAAATTAGAAAATGGATATCCAGACAAGGTATGTCGAAGTCTGAGTAGCACAAATGAAGATGGAAAGGAAGACAAGCAATGAGGTATTAGAGTTGACACAATTTCATGATGATCCAGATCAGAAGATAAGGATCAGAGAGAATAGGAGAATGAAATCTAGATTTCTGTCTGATCAACTGAATGCATAGTGATGCAATAGATACTTAGAAGGAAAAAATAAAATAGGAGAATTGGAAAAGTCAGACTTTCTAATTTAAAATTTGACTACAAAGCTACAGAAACTAAAACAGTGTAGTACTAGCATAAAGAGACACATACAGACAAAAAACAGAAAACCCAGAAATAAATTCTTATGTATATGTCAAATGAGTTTTGACAAGTCTGTTCAAGCCACTCAATAGAAAAAAGGAAGTATTTTCAACAAACAGTGCTGGTCAAACTAGATTATAACGTGCCAAAGAGTGGATTGGACTCTTACCTAATATATGTACAAAAGCAATGAAAAATCCAACTAAATGAAAGCTAAAGCTCTCAAAAAAAAAATCTGTTGGAAAAGCTTCTGGAAGTTAAAACTGGCAATGCTCTCTTGGATATGACACCACAGGCATGGGTCACAATCAAGAAAATAGAGAAAAGGAACTTCATCAAAATTAAGAACTTCTGGGGCCGAGCGATAGCACAGCGGGGAGGGCGTTTGCCTTGCAGGTGGCTGACCCGGGTTCAATCCCCAGCATCCCATATGGTCCCCCAAGCACTGCCAGGAGTAATTCCTGAGTGCAAAGCCAGGAGTAACCCCTGAGCATCTCTGGGTGTGACCCAAAAAGCAAAAAAATTAAAAATTAAGAACTTTTATGCATCAAAGGACTTTATCAACATAGTAAAAAAAAAAGGAAGAAGAAGAAGAAAGAAGCCCACAGTTTGGCAGAAAACACTTTTCAAACTGTGTATCTCAAGAGGAATCAATATCCAAAGTATATGTAGAACTCCTTCCGTTGAACCAAATGCTATGAATATCTGGTGGTAGGCCTTCTGGGAGGGCTGGGTGGTTAGATGAGGTTCTGAAGGTAGACGGCCCAGGTGGGATTAACAGCCATCTAATATGGAGAAGACTGACCAGCACTCCCTCCCTCCCCACCGAGTGAGGACATAGCAAGAAGGCCGCCTCCGCAAGCCCACCAGTGGGTCTCACCAGCGAACCAAGCTGGCCTGCACCTTAATCTTGGGTCCTGCAATCTCTAGAACCGTGAGACAGAAATGATGTTGTTTACACAACCAGTCTATGGCACCTGGTAATGGCAGCCCAAGCTGACTAATAATACACCCTCCCAGACTAAAGTCTCAGTCTCTGATCAACAGCTTTCTGAGAAATCTCTAAATTGTAGTTAGCGTCCTGCCAGTGTTGTGTCTATGGCCAGACATGCCAAGCTGAGGTCTTGGCTGAGTCATAAATACCTTTAGAAAAAAATTAAGCAGTGTGTGTGTGTGTGTGTGTGTGTGTGTGTGTGTGTGAGCGTGCGAGCACCCGTACATAATCTGGCTGATGCCCTCTAATTTTTAATTACTACATTATTGTCACAAAAACATTACCACTAGTCCCCTATGCTATTTGAATTACTCTTAGAAATTGGTTTTATACCAACTGCGATATGGCCTGTTTGATCTATGTCCTCTACAGAACAAGATATTTCTACAGAACAAGATTCAAATGTGTGATGACCCTTCTACACAAATTCATCAGTTAATGAGTATTTATCTACCGCCATTTCATTTTCTTCTGGAGTATATATTAACTGGTGCGAAGACTACAGTCATTCTCACTTTAGGTCTCTTATATCGCACATGGATTGAGAATATATCTTACTACTTTTTTAAAATAATAAAGATAGAAACAAGTGTTAGCACTTTATCTTCTTCTGCAGTTTCAGTAATGTAAATAAAAGATGCCTTGATTAGAAAAACAAAAATTTCTATTAATGGTATTATCTTGTTTCCAGTTGCTGTTACCAGTCTAGTTGTTGGTACCAAGCTACCCACAGATAGCTTCACACTGCAGTCCTTCTAGGGCAACCATCACAATGATTCTTGCAGACAATCTTCCATCCCTGACCAACAGATCCACCTCATGTTCTTCAGCTGGTCCAGTTCATTATGGTTATTTACCATGTGGTGACTATTCAGTTCTATTTATTATCTAATGAATATTCAACCATTCTCATGGAAGAACAAAGCCTTTTTAAAGACAAGGGAGAGGAAACTGGGTTTGATGCACCACTCCCAAACAGGGTATGAGCAGAAGGAAGTAAGTGGTGAGTTTAAGCCCCCTCCCTCTTGCTTCCTGGAGGAAGCAGCAATCTGGCAAAGTAATGTCAGAGAAGGGCGGGGGAGGGGGGCGGGGAGAGGAGGGAGGAAAGGGAAAGTCATAGGCAAGGAAAAGAAAGTTCCACTGTTCCTCTCCAAGTCAGCCCTCAGCAGTGTTGCAAATGAAAGGCATTCAGGAAATCTATGGGGCAGAGGGTAAGGTGCTTGCACTGCTGACATAGGTTCCATCCCCAGCTGCATATGGTTCCCCAGCACTGCCAAGAGAGACCCCTGAGTGCAGAGCCTGGAATACATCCTGAGCACACCCAGGTGTGGCCCCCAAACAAAAACAAACAAAACAACCAGAATTGGGAAGCTTAAGAGGAAGAAGCAGAAGCAAGCCATTCATCCCAGGTCCCACCAGGTCACCCTGGAAGTTCAGAGTGTCACCACTCATAAAGCTTTTAACGGCGGCTCATTCTTTAGAGAGGCCAAGTACTCAACCCATTTTATGGTTATTGCATGCACTGTCCATCAAACGCCCAGAAACATTTACATTTCATGTGACAATACAAAAGAAAGAGTTCACAACATCTTTTCAAGAAATATACCTGATTCCATTCACTTGTGATTCGCACTATAATGCAGTAATCATTGCCTGTTTTCAAGGGTGCATTGTAATATTTCCCATAGTATAGCCTATCTCCGATAGAGAGCTCCATGACATCATCTGCAACATCCTTGGCCAGTAGTTCTGCAGCCACGTATCCATCAGCATTAGAAGTGTTGCTAAAAAATGAGGTAGCTCCTTTAGAATCACAAGGAAACGTGCTTTGCAGAGCCAGGGGAAGCACTAACACCTGATAGGAACTGAAAGAAAAAAGAAAATGTTTATCAACCTTTCAGTATCTATAACACAAACCACAATGTCCAAAAGAGAGAGAAGAAAGAAGGAGAGAAGGAGAAGGAGAAGGAGAAGGAGAAGGAGAAGGAGAAGGAGAAGGAGAAGGAGAAGGAGAAGGAGAAGGAGAAGGAGAAAGGGAAGAAGGAGAAGGAGAAGGAGAAGGAGAGGAGTGCCTACCATAACCATAGAGGTAGGCTGGGGGGGAGAGAGGGGAGGGTGATGGGAGGAAAACTGGGGACACTGGTGCTGGGAAATGTACACTGGTGGAGATGTGGGTGTTGGGACACCGTATGACTGAAACCTAATCATGAGCAGCTTTGTAAGCGTCTATCTCACAGTGATTCAATGAAAAAATTAATTTTTTTAAATTAATAAAAGACAATGTTTATCAGATCCTCACCTGGGGTCCATTCACTGCCTTAGTGTTACTTACTGAACACCCGCTGTTGCTTGGAGCCCTCTTCCTGACCCAGGAAACACTGCCCTGAACCTGGAATTGGCAGGCTGGCAGCCGCAGTGGTCAGGCAACTCCAACCCTGCCGCCAGGCGACAAGGAGCAAAGTTCACATTCTAACTGCAGGTGGGTGCGGAGGACATCCCCTTTAGCTAGGACCCAGGGCTGCGCATATCCTGCCTTGTGCGTACTTGTGGTGAAGTTCATCTAATCAGCGAGTCTCACGTGGGCACCTAAAGGCAGCTGTGAAAGGGCTTAGCGGTCACATGGAGGCCAGCTGCCTCCAAGAGTCAATGTACAAAGTCTGCCGACCATCACATGACATGTGAGGCAGAATCCACGGGATTGCACATGGCTCCTGACAGCTCACAGATCGATACCAAAGGTCATGTGAAAAAACTGAGACCCAGAATGCAACATCACGGGCCAGTGATGTGGCCTGACAATCTCCCACAACAGAAGAGAAGGTGTCACAGGGACCCTGTGAAACCATCCTTTAAAGGTAGGAATGGTGACACAAGGGCAGCCCGGTGTCATTTTGTCCCAAGCTTTATTAGGTGGCCCACCAAAGAGAAAGCCTGTCAGCAAAAAGGGTGTGTCCAAGTGAAATGGGACCAAGGATGACTCGTGCCTTCCTTTGTATCCTGCCTTTTACAGTGAGTGTGTGAACGTCTCCTTTTTCTATCAGCCTTGACAGCAGGGATTTAAATGATCTCTCTTTTATCCTTTCGAACCCTTGCATAGTTCTCTGGCTATGCCTGACTCCCCACTGAGGTTTCTTGAGTTGAAATTTTAATAAAGAGGATAAAGCAGACATCAGCGCCAAGTATGATTAGGGTGATTTCCAAAACCCATTAGCCCGCATGATTCTATTTCACCAGTGAATATAAATTTCCTGCTCCATGTACCTTGGAGCCCCATCTCTCGTTCTCAAGAACCCATGAGTCACCAGGTTAAATAAAGGGAGCTTTCTCCGACAGTAGGTGTTGGATTTGCAAAGTTCCCACCCACGAGGCGCTCTCGAACATTCCCGGTGTCCTCGGGGCCCGGATTTCCACAGAGCCTGGGTTCCCTTTCCGTCAAGGGCTTCCTTTGGAAAGGTGCAGTGGAAAGCTTCGTGGCCACGAGTTGTCTGTCGCCGCGGTAAATGATAAATATTTACTGAGCGTCCACCGCAGACAAGAGAGCACCTGCGGCCGTCCACAGCCCTGTGAATCGAGCACGGCAGCAGCTTCGCGCTGCCCGACGGCTCCTTTTCAGATCCCAGCTGCCTCCCCACGCAGGTGCTGGAGGCAGGGCCAAAGCTCAGAGGAACACACAGCCCCATCGAGGCGCCCTGCAGGACGCGGGAAGAAAGTCTGTCCCTGGGTTAGCATGCTCAGCAACCTCTACCTAGCAGGACGCTAACACTGACTTCTAGTCCCTTCCCATATGGACTGAGGTTGTGCTGATGATCAGCCCCACCCCAACACACACACACACACACACACACACACTCCCCAAAGAAACCCCGTAATCTGGTAGGTATGGAAGACACCAGCATGCAGGGAGCCCAGGCTATACTGACTCCCTGAGGTCACCCAGTTAAGGGTGTTTGGTCCCTGAGCCCCTAGCTCCACCCTGCACCCAGCTCTTAATCCTCGCATTGCACAGAGAAGACTTTGCTCTGTCTCAGCCCCTGAGGCTGCTCCCCGCAGCGCCCGAACAGGTAGGCAGGGGGAGGAAACCTCTCAGCCTTCCCGCTTGTAATTAGCACTGATGACAGGAGGGAAGCAGTTCTGGCTGTGGGAGACGCACGAGTGTTCTGGAAGGGCTTCTCCCCTTTTCTCCCTGCCACCCTCCCTGCAGTGACTCAGACTCCCACTTCCTGTTTTGAAGGCAGTGGCCAGCACAGGACCGCAGGGCCGCCTGTCTTCTGATTCTTCGTCTGGCCTTACGTAACTGCTTGGCCCAAATGCCACGTTTGCTCTTGCAAATTCTCCCAGGCAGTGATGTCACCTCTGTTCTCCTTGTAGCCCCAGAAGGACAGTGTCTTCCAGTTAACCGGACAGGAACCAAGAAGCACGACGACCTGTGCACCCTATCCATCCCTGGGAAGATCTCTGGGAAATAACTGAGCTCAAAGAAATGGAAAGGCAGACGTCTGTCTCTGCAAAGAAACGGATTCTCAGATAACATCTCCAGACTTTAAAAAGCAAATGTTTTTCCTATCTTCGTTAATGTTCGGTGCTGAGGGGTCTTTGATGAAAGACTCAGGAGAGACGGGAGAGCGGCAGGTCAGGTGAGGGGTGTCAGGGCTCCCCGCATCTCCTTGACTTGCTCCCATGAGTTGCTCATTTCCACCTGTGACTCTCTCAGCGGGCCACAAAGACAGGAGAGGGGTCAAGTCATTTGCCCTGCATGCAGCTGGCCCGGTTCAATCCCTGGCACTGCATGGTCCCCTGAGCACCAGCTGGGAGTAATCCCTGAGCACTGAGCAATGAGTAGCCCCCCCTCCCAGCACCGTAGGTTGTTGTAGGCCCCCTACAATCTTGATCTCAGGAAAGGGGAAAAAAATCTGTTTTCCTAATCTTATCACAACCGCTGTAAACAACATGCTTAAATGACCAACATAGCAGAGTCCTTTCACGGGGACAAGCTCATTCCATACCAATTCCCTCTGGGGTCCCTGAAGCCATCTCTAACCACACAACGTCTAGCACGTAACTAAATCCATCGATGAAACAAAAGAATCGTCCAAACGGTCCTTTCAGAAACCACAACACCGAATCATGTGTCCCGCAATCACTCTTAAATACAGAAAAATATTTTCTGTCTCTGCTCAGTGAAATGGCGCACCTGGGCCACCCTCGCCAACAGATGACGGAGAGATGGGGAACCAAGGACAAACCTGACATACTGTCGGACAAGCACAGGTGGAGCGAAATGCTTCTCTGGTGACCAAAGGAGCAAAGGACATTTTTTGAGCTAAGCCACCCGAACACTGGTCTCTGGTGCCTAAAAAGTGTCACAATTGGTTTGGAAGGGGACTGCTTAGAATTCAAGACCCAGTTGGTACTCAAGGAAACTGAGGACGAGGCCCAAGCTACCAGCTACAGGAGTGCAGGTACCTAAAAAGGAGTCTCCTCAGCTAAACCAGAGCTTCCAGAACATTCCCTGGGATTGAGGCGAGCGGGGGGAGAGGGGGTGGGGGTAGAGAGGTGTTGGAAAGGGGCAGCGACTGACCTGATGGGTCCATTTGCCTCCGAGGCTCTCCTCAGTCTCAGGCGAGGGAGGGGCCCTCCGTGCACAGTGTGGAAGTCCACTTCCGGGAGCAGCGGGTCTGAACACGCGTTGGAAAGAAGAGAGGGTGACAATGAGGGTCAGCAGAAGCACGAAGACGGGGGTCCTTCAGGAGGCCCAGAGGAAGGTGTCCCTGGAAGGAGTGACCAGCGAGTTCTAACACACGCCACCACGCGGAGGAGGCCTGAACACGGGGTGCTAGAGGCGCCAGAGCGGGCAGAGAGTGGTGAGGTGCTCTCCTCCACAAGACAGGGCCCGGGGCCTGGTCCCCAGCACCCCGAAAGTGGGGAAAGTGCTCCAGGAGCAGCCCTTCAGCACTGCCAGTATGGCCCCAAACACATACATAAACACACAAACATATCCCTGTACACACACACTCACACATACACACAAACACACACAGACACCCCTACCTATACACACATACACCTATACACATACACACACACGCACACACACACACACACAGCCACAGCTACACTAAGCCAGGGCATGGATTAATGAGTCAAGAAAAGAGAGAGCTTGAGATCCACTAACCAAGTAATATTGCTTGGTTCCACACCATATGAAACTTCTAGAAAAGGCAGATTCATGGGGGCAGAAATGGGCAGGCAGGAAGCTGCCCAGGGCAGGGAGGGGGAGTGGGGAGGTAGGGAAGGAGGATTTGATGCTTACTGGTCACACAGTTTCTGATGGTTTTGGAAACCAACAATGGTTGAGGTTGTCCAATCCCATAGAGGTACCTAATGCCATGAACTGGGCAGAGGGGTGTTTTGTTTCTATTATTTTACCAAGAAAAAAAGTGAGAGCCCAGCACTGCCAGAGGGTGGATGCTGTGGGCATGAACGTTTGCTTGGTGGACAGCTGGTGGTAAGAAATTAGCTCTCCCCATCCTTTGGAATCACAGCGTGTCTGCTTTGACTTCACATGTTCCAGCAACCGGGATTCCCAGATCCTCTTTCCACGGGAAGGACAGACTGAATGGCTGGCACGGTGGCTCCATCTGTGGTGTCAGTGTCCTGGCTGCCATTCTGACATCTGGCTTTACACGGCTAAGATATACTTACCAGGCGCTCACCAAACGCATTAGCTGCGTCCTGGCAATGCTCCTCTCACCGAGTCAGCTCCAGAGGCGACCAGGTGGATGAGGTGCACGAGCAGCCTTCCCTCCCGGCTCCAGACTCCGAGCAGAAGGCCAATCTTTCTTTCTTTCTTTCTTTCTTTCTTTCTTTCTTTCTTTCTTTCTTTCTTTCTTTCTTTCTTTCTTTCTTTCTTTCTTTCTTTCTTTCTTTCTTTCTTTCTTTCTTTCTTTCTTTCTTTCTTTCTTTCTTTCTTTCTCTTTCTTTCTTTCTTTCTTCTTTCTTTCTTTCTTTCTTTCTTCCTTCCTTCCTTCCTTCCTTCCTTCCTTTACTTCCCTCCCTCTCTCCCTCCCTCCCTCCCTCTCTCCCTCTCTCCCTCCCTCCCTTCCTCCCTTCCTTCCTTCCTTCCTTCCTTCCTTTACTTCCCTCCCTCTCTTTCTTTCCCTCCCTCTCTCCCTCCCTCCTTCCTTTCTTCCTTCCTTTCCTTCCCTCCCTCTCTTTCTTTCCCTCCCTCTCTCCCTCCCTCCCTCCCTCCCTCCCTCCCTCCCTCCTTCCTTCCTTCCTTCCTTCCTTCCTTCCTTCCTTCCTTCCTTCCTTCCTCCCTCCCTCCCTCTCTTCCTTCCTTCCTTCCTTCCTTCCTTCCTTCCTTCCTTCTTTCCTTCCTTCCTTTCTTCCTTCCTTCCTTCCTTCCTCCCTCCCTCCCTCCCTTCTTTGCAGGGTTGGGTTACCTGTTGGACAGTCTCCACACATCAAATTGAGGCGAGTCTGAGGCCAGGTCTGCTTGTACCCTGCTAACTCGGCTTCCCTTCCCTTCCCTGCGGTTCAGATGTGGGGGCAGATCCTGCAAACTTCCTTTCTGGGGCCTGGCACCAAGTCAGTTTGATCGATGAAACCCATCATTTCATCCCTTCTCACACTTGAGTCTATTTCTGAAGTAGTCCGAGGCGGGACTAGAATGATGCCCTTGGAAAGTCTCGTGGTCCAGATAAGGAAACAGAAGTGGGGCAGGGTTACGAAACGTGCCCGCAGTCAGCACAGGGCAGAGCCAGGACCTGACCCCAGTGCTGTACCTCTCCTCTCCCCGGGGCTCCCTCAGTGACTGGCTACTCCCACACTGACACAGCACTTTTGTATTACTTCCAGCACACTATTTGCTTGGGGGTTGCACCTCCTGGTTCTGGGTGCTTAAGTATTCCTGGAGAAACCCCCGGCATTGCTCGGGAGCCATAGATGATGTTAGGGATCTGAACCAGGGCCAGTTCACAAGCAAATCAAGGTCTCCACCGGCTGTGGTGTATCTCCAGCTCCCAAGTCCACTTTGGCAACACTGAGCCCACAAGCATAAGAAGCCCGGGGAAGTAGCCCTTCGCATAGTGACAGGTCTTGAGAAGTGGGGCCATAATTAAGCCACAGAGGTCATCACTGTGATGTCGTGGGCATGCCACAGACACCAGCCACTAGCTGCCTTGTCTGTAGAAGAGGAACAGGGACAGGCTGGAGGAACTGGAACTTAGTCCAGGGCTAAGGCGACCAGCCAGCACGTTAGGCTCAGAGCTGCACAGAGCCAGGAGCAATCCTTCAGCACTGCCGGGTATGGCACCAAACACACACACAAGCACACAACACACACAAACACACACACATGCGTGCACACATAAACACACATGAATGCGCACATAAATACACACACATGCACACACATACAAACACACACACACACACAGCCACACAGAGCCAAGGCGGGGATTAATGAGTCAAGATGACAGGGAGCTTGAGATACACTAAGTATATGTTACTGGTTCTTAAAATAGAGACTCATGAGCTACGCCCAAGGAGTGCCAAGTACTACGCTAGTCGCAGGGTGTCTCAGCAGCTCTGGGTGACGTCAGCTCGGGTTTCTCGGTGGCTCAGACAGGTGAAGTCACACCAGGGGCAGGTGGAGTCAGGTGTGTGACCCGGGTTCACATCAAGCTCCGTCACTGGCACTGCCATGACACCAAGCTAGGGTAACACGTTCACTGACAATCTCAGCATGACACCCACAGGGACAAATCCCTGCTGTGTCACCCCCAGCCTGTGCTCATAAGGAACAGGGGAGGGGGAATCTGAGGGAGCTACAGGCCAAGGAGATTCCATCACTAGGAGGTGAAGCAATAAGCAGAAACGCTCATTTGGGAAGGGCCCCATTTGTGTCCCTCCAAGCTCTCTGATCCAACAAAGTCCCCTGCAGCTGGGCTCATGTCTCTGAACTACACACACACACACACACACACACACACAGATACACACACACACACACACACACACACACACGATTCCCCAGGGGACTGAGGGGCAGGACCAGCGGGACATGTCGGAGAGGAGTCCTGAGGCCTTTGTTGGAGAGAGCTTCTGTGAATCCCAGGGACCAGATGGTGGAAACAGACCCCACAACCCTCAGGAGGCCAATGGGAAAAAGGGTCTTAACCAGATCCTGGCCTAACCCATCACTCTTTCAAAGTCCTTCACTGCATTGACAGCGGGGCAGGGGACAGAGAAAGACAGTGAAAGAGGAAAGTGCTTCCAGCCCCACTGTGAAGGAAAAGCTCCCAATTAGGAAATAGCTTTGGTGGTCATCATCATTACCATCATCATCGTCGAATTTCTCGAGTGGTCTCAGTAACGTCCATTCGTCCTCTGAGATTTTAGAAGCCTCTCATTATTCATCCTTCCCAACAGTGCCACATTGGAGGCTCTTTCAGGGTCAGGGGAATGAGACCCATCATTGTTACTGGTTTTGGCATATGAATACGCCACGTGGAGTTTACAAGGCTCTCCCATGTGGGCAGGAAACTCTCGGTAGCTTGCCAGGTTTTCCCAGAGGGAAAACTAGGCTGTAAGATGTCTCCTTCCCGTAGCTTGGTTTTATAGTCTCTGGAATGTTGGCCATTGATAGGATTACATAGCACCAGGGGCAGTTTCTGGGTGTGACCACCTAGCTACTGGAAAATGGGGGATCTGGGTGGAAGAGGCCCAGTTCCAACCTGAGCAGGCTTGGAGATCTCAGCCCCGGGTTCCACACACCTGGGTTCCTCTGCTGGTTCCTTCATGCGTGAGGCTCATCCGAACGTGTGGAGAGGGGCCTTGAGCATGGCTGTGGCTGGGTTCCCAGCTTTAATGGTAGCAGTGATAATTAGTCGAAATGATAATTTAAAAAGGAGGGGAGGGCTGCCTCGATTATGTTAAAACTCTTTCGAATGTGCTGCATCCACCCTGTTCAATGCACACGTTCTGGAGAAACGGGAGGACTACCATAAGAGGGAGTTTCACAGGCCGAGCTATGACACCGTGGGGGTGCCGAGGGAAGAGTGTGGCAAGAATGGGTGGCGAGAGGTGCAGGGGTGAGGAGGGGAGCCCATCTCGCAGGCAGGGAGAGAATGGAGACAGCTCAGGCTCCAAGGGGAGGGCTGGGCACTCCAGTGAGTAGCAGTGAGAGGCCCAGTCCTGGTCAGACACCGGGGCAAGGAAAGAACGGGAATTAGGGCATTTTCTTTGTCTTCTTGCAGGGCCACGTCCAGGGTGGGCTCACGGGATGCAGGGACCCTACCCACACCTCCAGCTCGCAAAGCACGCACTCAGCAAAGCATGCACAAAGCATGAACTCTCTCTCTGGATGAAGAATGAATTACGCCGTTCAATAAGATTTTATGACATGGTAAACTATGGGTCTGGTCAGAGGTCTACATCCTATGCGGCTGGAGACTGAGCTGGATAAAGAGCGATTTACCAGGTCCAGGTTGTTCAATACTGAGGTTGAAAAGTGCCCCGGTCTGCCCAGAAGATGGCTCCAGGGCTGCAGCAGAGCTAAGCTGGGGGCAGGGGCCCGTGGGGGCGGGGAGGGAATCCCCCTAGGCACGGCATTATGCCCCGAGGAAGTGAGGGCTAAGAGGACCAAGAAGATGTGATGGTGAAGAGACAGGAGGAAGGAACGCGGGCACCAAGGCCTGGGGAGCACATCCCAGAGGCGGCTCCCTGCCCGGTGGGGAGTGTCTGACGTACTCCTGCAACTACTTGACAGGCAGGCAGAAGGCGGGCAAACACAGGCCAGGAGCTCAGAGCAGCTGGGGCGCTCTGAGTTGAACATCAGGAGGAGAGAGTACCAGCATTAAGTGGGGCGCAGGGATCCCCAGCACCATATGTAGTCCCCAGAGCCCCGCCAGGAGTGATCCCTGCGCATTGTCCACTGTGCCCGACCCCCCAAAAATTAAACCTTGAATTTCTTCCGAAGTCGCCTGGACATGGTCATAAAGGTTATGTGTTCCCTAAACTTGTGGGACTTGCTGGGGACCCCAGGAGCTCCCCTGGACCAGCCCTTGCTTCCAATCCTGGCCCCCCACCCCAAAAGTGACCAGAAGCTCAGCCCTGTGTTTCCGTAGAAACCTATTGGGAGAAAAGCCCCTTTTGGTCCTGTTTGAAGTGTAAACTAATCCCTGGGCTTAGCGGGCAGATGTGTTGGGAGAGAAACACCTTTTCGTCTGCCTTGAAGGGAAGCCTGTTGCAATGCACATCATAATTCAATGTTACCTGGCGACAGGATGTTTCTGGCAAATGTGCCTTGAAGGTGTGACCCTATCTATAGAAAACATGTTTGTTCTGATCACCTTGAGTACGTGAGCGGTTGCACACTCCCACCACCCTCCTCAACCTATATAAAGGAGCGGGTAGGGCGTTTGCTTTGCACGCAGCCAACCCGATTCGATTCCTCCGTCCCTCTTGGAAAGCCCAGCAAGCTACCAAGAGTATCCCGCCTGCACGGCAGAGCCTGGCAAGCTACCCGTGGCGTATTCAATATGCCAAAAACAGTAACAAGTCTCACAATGGAGACGTTACTGGTGCCCACTCGAGCAAATCGATGACCAGGATGGCAGTGCTACAGACAGTGCTTTACAGCACCCCCACTGCTCATGTGCTTTTTTTCGCTTTCCTTGGAGGAGGCGAGGCGGTGGCAAGGTTTGCTCTTTTCCTCGGACCCCTCCCCTTAGCTGGAGGGAAGCTCGGCCCTGTCCTCAGGACTCTGCGCGGCCGCCCCTTGCTGGACGAGGGAACACGCTGAACAGACGCCAGGAGAAGGCCCCAAGAGAAACCCAGAAAGAGCTTCCATGCCTGGCACACAGCAAGACGGCGATGGAAAGTCAAGAGCGCACAAAGTGCCGGGAAGGGGCGGGGCCAGCTTCGGGTGGGAGCCCGGCACCCACAAACATGCCCTTTGGTTTGGTGTTTTGTCCATGCTGTGCTGTGGCTTTCCTCCCACGTTTCCTGTGTTCCGCTCAGAGACGAAGAGTTCACTGCAGGGGCTCCTCAGTTGGCTCCGCGCCTTGCCCTTCTTGGCGACCAGCAACCCCAGCCCTCTGCCCTCTTGGCCTGTCGTGAGAGCCGCCTGGGTGGCTCTCAGCCCAGGGTGGCATGGAGAAGGGGACCCTGCAGCCTTCCTCCTGCCCCAGCGAGCCCGGTCTGGCCAGGTGTCTGCGCCCTTGCTTAGAGGCTTTCACCCCCTTCTAGGTTTAACCATCCTCTCTCCCCCCTGGAGAAGCCTGCCCTTGGCTAGGTTCGTTCTCAGCTGTGTTCTCGTCACGTTTTCCGGGGTGCTGGGTGCTGCCCCCACACTAAGAGACCGATTCTCTGCTCCCTTGGCACCGTTACCTTCACGGCAGCCCCCCAGGCGTCGAATGGGCAGTGTCTGGGCTCTGGGGCCGCTCCTCCCTCTGGTCCTGGTTGCTAGGGCAACAGTCGGAGGGAGACCCTCACTCCAGCCCGGGGGTCACACACCCACCCCCTACTGCTAACGGTTATGGAAAGCTTTGAGAAATCAGCAGGAAAGCGATGAAGGAAGCTCTGTCCTATCAATTATTAAATGTGCTGAAAAGTTACAGCGAGGGAAATCAAGGTATAATAAGTGCAGGACAGGCAAAGCTATGGAAAAACCTAGGAAAGAGGCCCAAATAAATGAGAACGTGAATAAATAATTTTCATATGTTAGATATAAAAGATGGCAGCAAACTGGCTATCATTTGGGGAAAGGGATCTTACCTTATAGATGCAGCCTTATGCCATATACTAAAACAAATACCAGTGGCTCTAGGCTTAAAAAAAATTTTTTTTAATTATTTGGCAGTGAACCCACCAACCCAAGACCTTACCTATGCAAGCCAAGTGCTCTAATGCTGAGATGTAACCCTAGTTCCTAAAATGGGTCTGAATGACAACAAGGATAATTTTTTTAAAGCATGAGAGGTTAAGAATTGATTTCAAGGTAGGGAAGTTTTTTTTTTTTTCAACATAACCAGAGGCAGGAATAATTAAAGAATCAATAGAACTGCTCTTTTTTTTTAATTTTAGTAATTAAATGACCAAAAGAGCATTGAATTTCTAGAGTAAATTAACTGGAGAGGGGGACTGGAATGGTTAGGCCAAAAGACAAAGATCATAGATGTAGACAAACTATTGAAATCCATGAGAGGGGGCTGGAGCGCTAGTACAGTGGGTAGGGCGTTTGTTTGCCTTTCACACAGCAGATCTGGCATCCCATACGATCCCCTAAGCAATGCCTGGAGGAATTCCTGAATGCAGATCAGGAGTAACCCCTGGGCACTGCTCGGTGTGACCCAAAAAACAAAAACAAACAAACAAACAAACAAATACAAGGAAAGAAAATCCATGAGAGGAGTGAAGCTCATTAAAACGGACAAAATAGAAGCAAAAATAAAATTCACTTGCACCTGAACTAAGCAAAGGTCTTTCCCAACCTTATTTATTTTTTGTGTCTTTAAATCATTTTTTATTTCTATTTTAAGGTCTTTCCCAACTTTAATCTAGAAACTTGGGATAAATGCAAGTAATCAGTGCACATAAATACAAGGCATGAGAAAGGAAAATTGATGGCAGCAGAAGAGAGGGTGGCTTGCCCTCGACCTCCCGCTGCCACTACACTACCCACATCTCCCACTCCCAAAAGCAGGATATTTGGCCTCCGAGGGGAAAGAGTTGATCTTTTCCGTTTCCCCCTCTCCTTCAGCACCTGGCAGGCAGTACCCTTGGTACGTAACCAAGGAAGGTTCGCTTAACGTTGTTACAACATACCTTCCCCTGACGCTACGGCACACAGACCCTGGCTTTGAAGCTCCTTGTTGTGAAGGAACTTTCCCACGTGTGTTCAGTGAAAGCTCAAGTGAAACAGCAGGGGCGCGGGGAGGGCTCTGACCAGAGTGCTCAGGTATGCTCGGCCCCACAGTCATTTCTTAACTTCAGGTTTGCGGTTTGCTTTGAAGCAAGAAAAGAAGTTGGGAGATTTCTGTGGGTGAGAAGAATAGGAGGTGCGAGAGGGAATGGAACGTGTGTGTGTGTGTGTGTGTGTGTGTGTGTGTGTGTGTGTGTAAGAGAGAGAGAGAAAGAGAGAGAGAGAGAGAGAGAGGGATGGGGGGAGGGAGACAGAGAGAGGAGAGAGGGAGAGAGGTGACAGGTGAGAGGGAGAGAGAGAAGTGAGAGAGGGAGAGAAACGGTGAGAGAGAGGATGTGTGTGTGTGCGTCCGCTCCCCTGACCTAACCCAGATCTCAAGTCAAACAATTTGATCTTCTGAGCTCTGGGGACCAAGGGGAGTAGGGTTAAGTACGGCACCTTGGACCCAGCTGAAGGAGACCGGCCTCGCTCCGAGGCTGAGTCTGACGAAGCCTCTCTCTCTGTTAAAGACAGTCTGGCATACTCAAGGCACACCTGGGTTTTCGGTCGTTTTCCTGAGTATCTGAAAAAGGGTGTTAACTGTTTATTCTGAGGTGGGGGGTAAATCTCAAGCACTGCTCAGGAGAACCAGGGGCCCCACAAGCAATTCTCAACCCCTGGTTCAAGGCAAAGGACTGAGGATGTGGTGCTCGTCAGGTCCGGAGGTGCCAGGAATTACCCCTGGCGACCACAGCAGAGCTCGGAGGCCTCCAGAGCTGCACTGGCTGGTGCTGAGGGGGGTGGGGCATGGGGGGCCCAAGCGATGCCGAGGATCAAACCCGTTTAGGTGTATGTTCAGCACCTGCCCTAACCACTATCCTATCTCCAAGGCCTCTCTTGTCCTTGCTATGAATATAAGCAGAAGAGCCCAGAAGATTGCTCCATGACTTAAGGCACTGCCTGACAAGGGTGAGGTCATAGATCACAGTTCAAACTATGACCTATGGCACCTCGGTGCCACCTGCTAGGGATCCAAGAGAGAAAGCGCAGGGTGAGTCCCCAGCTTAACTCCCAAAGCACTGAGGCGCTTCTGACCACTCCACTGTCTGAGGTCGCCAGAGGGGGGAAAAAAAAAAAAACTTTAAAAAATTAAGGGCCAGGGGCTGGAGCAATAGAAGATAGGGCGTTTGCCTTGCATGCGGCTGACCCCGGGTTCGATTCCCAGCATCCCATATGATCCCCTGAGCACTGCCATGGGGTAATTCCTGAGTGCAGAGCCAGGAGTAACCCCTGTGCATCGCCGGGTGTGACCAAAAAAGAAAAAAAAAAAATTAAGGGCCTAAAGGAGAATGTCAAAGGGCTAAGGTGCTTGCCCTGCTTGCGCCTGACGCTAGTTTGATCCTGAAGCGCCAGCACCCTCGTGAGCCGGCAGTAGACCCCAAGCGTTACTGGGTGTGGCCCGACTCCCATCCCAAATTAAATTAGATGAAAATTCCCAAGACATGTGGAGAAGGAGAGAGAGGAAATTTCCCAAGTAAGCCCTGGCCCTTGTTCCTCAGGCCTGTAGGGAAAGGGTGGGCTTCCTCGACCCCCTTTCTTCACTATTGCCCCACAGATCACATCAAACGATCTCCTTGCTGGGCAGGACAAGTGGTCTTCTCTGTGCCCATGTGTCTGTCTCTCTCTCTCTCTCTCTGGACACTCTTTGATTAGACTAGAAACAGCCAATGGGTGCCAGCTCCTCTGGCACTAAGGTCAAGGGCGTTAGGCTGCTTTACCCCAACCCTGAGGGAACGAGTGGTGGCTGATCGGGGTCCTCAGGGCGTCCCAGGCGGTGCCTCCACCCACGCCACTCTCCCCTGCACCTGCTCTCCTGGGCCCTGAACACCTGTCCTTGTCCCTCAGGCGGGAATGCCAGCTCTCTGCTGAGGTCAGCCGCTTATTTAAAGCCGCACTTTCATTCTGCTCCTACCAGTCAGATTCCGTTTAACGGAAGACACTCAGAAAGGAAACTCCCACGCATTTTCTTCCTGGAAATTCGTGAGCTTTCCCCAGATCCAAGTCCCATGCTTAACTTTTTCTGGTAAATCTCAGAGTCTGGGAGTTTTAGCAGGAAAGTTTACCGGCACAAGGACATCACCAGGCTAGAAGTTCTGGCTCTCCTAGAACCGTTCCTTCTCCCCCGCCCCCCACCTCTGTAAAAGAGCATGGGGAGGGGGGAGTTTTGTTTTGTTTATTCTCTCATAAGATCTCAACAACTTTCATACACTGTCTAACCTTGCAAATTCTTTCAAGTAGGGTAGAGCTGAAACTGAGCAGTCTTGGTCTCTAGAAACTAAAGCCACCTCAGGCTTCTCGACCAACTCACATGGCTCGACAGTGTCCCCTGGTGGCCAGTTGCACAGACACAGGCATCTTGATACACCAGGGCTGCGATCTATCTACCACAGCAGGTAGAAATGAGTTTCTTGGGGGCTGGAGTGATAGCACAACGGTAGGGCGTTTGCCTTGCATGTGGCTGACCTGGGTTCGATTCCCAGCATCCCACATGGTCCCCTGAGCACCGCCAGGAATAAGTCCTGAGTGCATAAATCAGGAGTAACCCCTGTGCATCGCTGGGTGTGACCCAAAAAGAAAAAAAAAAAAGAAATGAAGAAATGAGTCTCTTATCAGATGAAACTCCCGCACCACAACTCAAAGAAAACTGAACTGCTGATCTGAATCAGAAACACAAGCCACCCAAGTGTGACAAGGATCAAAGAGCAGGAGACTGAACAGTGACTCAGTTTACCAGGAAGAAATACTCAAGTTGGGCTTTCCTTTTCAGCCCAAACTTGAGTCTAAACAATTTGATCTAAAGCCTTTCCGAATTATCCAGGAATTGCCTCAAAATCACACACAGGCCCTTTGAGTTCTGGCCCCTGTGTACATTCATGACAAAAAAAGATTTCTGTGCTGTACTCTGTGCTACCACAGTTCTTACTAGCTGGGGATTCAATGTAGAATAAACACACAGACAAAAATCTCTATCTTTGGGAGGTGGGGTTGGCAGAGCAAAAGTACAGTGGGTAGGGCACTGGCCTTGTATGTGGCCGGTCCAGGTTCAATCCCCAGCATTCTATGGTCCCCTGAGCTCCTGCCAGGAGTGATCCCTGAGTGTGGAGGCAGGAATAAGGCCAGAGTACCACCAGGTGTGGCAACAAAACCAACACACACAGCAAAAAGTGTCTGTCTTCAAGGAGCTCCTATTCTAGGGCAGCAAGAAGTCAAACAAGTCAACGTGAACAAGGAAATCTCAGTAGACAAGTTCTATGAAGAAATGGGGGCCAGTGAAGGGCTGGTGGAGAAAGGCAGGAAAGACTGTGACGGGACAGCATCTGTGCAGAGAGCTGAAGGACGGTATGACCAGGAGGCCACCGGGGGAGAGTGTCCCAGGAAGAGAAAGCAGAGGAGGGGCGGGTGGAGGCAAGAACAAGTCTGGCCTGTCCGTGCCCTAACACCCAGGCCAGTGAGGCAAGCGGCACTGGGAGCGGGAGAGTCAGTGAGGTAGGCGGGGTCAGATCACAGACTCCAGGATACAACCAGGGTTCTACTGAATGCTGACAGTCACACTGGGCGGGTCGGAGCTTGGGGTTTTGTGCTCTCATGCGCATGTCAGAGATCACTGGCTCCTGAGTGTGATATTAATAAAAGTTAATGGAGATTAAGACTGGGGTAGCAGGGAGCTGGAGTGATAGCACAGCGGGTAGGGCGTCTGCCTTGCACACAGCCGACCCGGGTTCAATTCCCAGCATCCCATATGGTCCCCCGAGCACCGCCAGGGGTAATTCCTGAGTGCATGAGCCAGGAGTAACCCCTGTACACTGCCTGGTGTGACACAAAAAAACAAACAAACAAAAAGAGACTGGGATGGGGTGAGGGCACCGACAGGAGGTTGTGAAAACAGGAGACAAATGAGGAAGCTACTACACGGGTGTGCGCAAGGGTCTCTGGCTTGGCTCGGCTTGCTAAGCGGGAAGGTGAAGTGAGGGAGAAGTGGTTGGGCTCAGGATACATGTTGAGAATAAACCGACAAGGCTGGATGAAGGATCAGAAACTGGTCTGAAGAGATGGAATCACTCCAAAACTCCTCTTGTCCTGAGCAAATTGGCACGTAAGCAATACCCAAGACAGACTGTGTAGAAGTAGATTTGAGGGTGAGGAAACAAGCAAGAAGTCATCAGCTCTGCTGCATTCACCTCTTCAATCGCCAACGAGTCTGTCTAGGAAACAGTCTGGGGCTCAGAGACAGGGGAACTGGAACACACATTTGGGGATCCTCAATAATACCCATCACTGGGCTGGAGAGGTAGCACAGTGGGTAGGGCACGTGCCTTGCACATGGGATCAATCCCTGGCATCAAACTTGGTCCCTTGAGCACTACCAGGAGTGATTCCCGAGTGCAGACCAGGAGTAATCCTTAAGCATTGCTGGGAGTGCCCCCAAGCCCTCCAAAATCTATAACTACAAGACTAACTACACAGCATTTAGAAGGGGCAGCTAAGGAAGAAAAAGAGAAGGCAGCTGGTGGCGATGGAAGGGCTTTGATAAAAGTAGCTGGTGCTGAAGCCAGAGAGATAGTTCAGCAGGAGGGTACTGGCCTTGCACGTGGCTGACAGGGGTTCAAGCCCTGACATCCTACATAGTCCCCTGAGCTCTGAGCACAGAGCCAAGAACAAGTCCTGAGCACTGCTGGGTGTGACCCCAAAACAAAACAAACAAACAAAAGTAGTTGGAGCAGCAGAGAAGACCAAGAAGGAGCGGTGAGCATGGCCAGGAAAACCCAAACCAAGAGAGAAGGGGTTCCGAGGAAGGACGGAGTATCAAGCTCACTAGACAGCACTGGAAAAGAACAAGTCCCCCGGGGGATTTGGCAAGATGGAGACCCAGTCGGCAAAACAATGAGGACAGGTGACCGCAGACTGGGAGTCCGCTAGCTGGAGCAGAGGCAGTGGGGAAGTGGGGGACACGCTCCGCCAGGCACTTCTCCCAAGGAGTTTTATGGGAAAGGGGTGTTGGGGGGAGGGGTGCAAAAAGGCTCTGTAACTAGAAGGGGTATGGAATCAAAGGAAGTGTGTTTATTTGGGGTTTTTTGTTTGTTTGTTTGTTTGCTAGTGTTTTTTTTTGTTTTATGGATTTATTTATTTGGCTTTTGGAGTCACACCCGGCAGTGCTCAGGGGTTTTTCCTGGCTCTGCACTCAGGAATTACTCCTGGCAGTTCTTGGAGGACCATATGGGATGCTGGGGATCAAACCCAGGTTGGCCATGTGCAAGGCAAACGCCCTCCCCATTGTACTGTCACTCCGAGCCCGTTTGTTTGTTTTTAAAAAAGAGGTATTACAACCTAGCTGAATGGATTATGAAGATGCAGTATATATACACAATGGAATACTATGCAGCTGGAAGGAACAATGAAGCACTGCACTGTAGCACTCTCGTCTTGTTGTTCATCAATTTGCTCAAGCGGGCACCAGTAACTTCTCCATTGTGAGACGACTTGTTACTGTTTTTGGCATATCGAATATGCCACAGGTAGCTTGCCAGGCTCTATCGTGCGGGCAGGATACTCTCAATAGCTTGCCAGGCTCTCGGAGAGGGACGGAGGAATCAAACCCGGGTCGGTCGCATGCAAGGCAAATGCCCTACCCGCTGTGCTAAGAGATCATGTTGGGTGAAATGAGTCAGAAGAAGAAAGGCAAATATAGGATGACCGCACTTATTCTACATCCTGGATTATGAAACATGTAGTAAAAAGGGGATGTCTAGATCACCCTTGACCCCAGTATTTAGAGAGGAGAAGAAAAAAGAGAAGGAAAGAAATCAAGGGAGGAAGAAGAGAATGAAGAGTAACAGGTAAACAGGCATCAGGGCGTCAGTGATACTGGTGATATGGGCAAGGGGTCTAACCATCTACCCAAACACAGACTCACAATCCTGAAAACAGGAGACCTAAGCTGCGACCCCGAAAACTTTGTAATGTGCCTGTCAAGTTGACAGGCGGGGATAGGGTGGGGTTAAGGCAGGGAGGGACTATGGGCAACACTGGCAGAGGGAAGTTGACACTGAGGTTGGTGTTGACATATGATACCCCTAAAACTCAACTATCATTACCTTTGTAAATCATAGTTCCTTCATTTTTTAAAAAATGAGGTATTACCACATTCTGGTTCAGGGTTGAGACTCATTGGACACTGGGAATGTCTGGGCGATCAGGGAAGGGATCCAACGCATCCATCTGGGGCGGGGGGGAGGATCACCTACCGAGATGCCAGATGGTTCCACAGGCAGGAAGCAACCGGAGATTCGGGAGTGGGGAGTCCTTCCCTGACTACCGGTCATTTCTCAAGGAAGTAAGAAACAAGAACCTAATGCTCGGAGGATTAACTCAACGAGTCCTGTGGGGTGTCACCAATTTGAGAGAGTGAGAACATGAGTGCAAAGTGAATGTGCTAGGGGACTCCAGTGGGACCGTCACCCGTTCTCCCTCACCATAAAGCCTAGCTTCCAAAACACTGGGCTGTGACCCACATAGAGTCAGGTAACAAAATGTGGGGATGGTGACGAATCTTTAAAAACGTATTCTAAGGGCTAGAGGAATAGCTCAATGGATGGAGTACAGGCTCTGCATGAAGGAGATCCTGGTCTGATCCCTGAGCACTGCCAGGGTGTCCCCTGAGCTCTGGGCAACAATAGACTGAAACACCACTCAATAGTGACCCCCAAAAAAACTATCATTATGATTTCTTTATAATTTATTATCAGTGAATGTTTTATTTTTACGCCTATTTTTAATACATATAGACTTAAAATGCTTCCAGGCCATGTGGCAGTTTTGTGCACAAGAGGCTACTGAGTAGAGAAAGTTTCAGAAGCTCTGTACAGAGGGACCACTATGACAATGACAGCAGGAAATGATCACTCTGGACAAAAACTGAGTGCTGAAAGGAGGTGAACCTGATAACCTTTCAGTACCTGTGTTGCAAACCTATTGCCCAAAAGAGAGGAGAGAGGAGAGACAGAGACAGAGACAGAGAGACAGAGAGAGACAGAGAGAGAGAGAAAGGGAGGGAGGAGAGAGGGAGGGAGGGAGGAAGGGAGAGGTGTGTGGGTGAGAGAGAGAAAGAAGAAAAGAAAAGTGCCTGCTATGAAGACAGGTGGGGCAGGAGGAGGCGGGAGGGAAACTGGGGACATTGGTGGTGGGAAATATACACTACGGAAGCAATGGGTGTTGGAACATTACATAACTGAAACTCAATCATGAACAACCTTGTAATTGTGTATCTCATTGTGATTCAATAAAAAAATTAAATAAATGAAAGGTTTTTAATTAATTAAAAACAATAAAAATAATTTTCTTAAAAAGTCCTGTATAAACTTGCAAGAGAATGAAAAATATGCTACTGAGAAGAGTATCACTGTATCACTGTATCACTGTATCACTGTCATCCCGTTGCTCATCAATTTGCTCAAGTGGGCACCAGTAACGTCTCCATTGTGAGACTTGGTACTGTTTTTGGCATATCGGATACACCACGAGTAGTTTGCCAGGTCTGCTGGGCAGGCGAGATACTCTTGATAACTTGCCGAGCTCTCCGAGAGGGGTGGAGGAATTGAACCCCAGTCGGCCACATGCAAGACAAACGCCCTACCTGCTGTGCTATTACTCCAGCACTGAGAAGAGTAACAGGAAAAATTCTTGTCAAGTATAAATATTTCAAATATCCAGAAGAAATTTGACCAACTCATACAAACTGTCCAGACATAACCAGCATTAACATTCTGCTTCAAGTCTTTTTTTTTTCCAGAAATAAAATATTGGCGGCCAGAGTGATGGTACGGTATTTGCCTTGCACACAGCTGACCCGGGTTCAATCCCCAGCATTCCATATGGTTCCCTGAGCATCGCCAAGAGTGATTCCTAAGTGCAGATCCAGGAGTAACTCCTGAGCATCGCATAATGTGACACCCAAAAAGCCAAAAATAATAATAATAAAAGAAAATATTGTAGTCACAGTTGCAGGTTTCCAATTCCATGCCCTTCTTCTTCACAGATTTTCCGTCTCCCTCTCAGAGTCCTGCCAAGTCAGGAATCAAATCCAGGTCTCACCCATGCAAGACCCATCCTGTACCACTGGGGTTCCGTCCCTGCCCTTCTTCCTCCTTCCTCCACCATGACAGAAAGCTGCAGTGCTCCCCTGTACCCCAGCATGACTACAGCTCGATGGTGACATCATGCACCTTGAAGCCACGGCTCAAGATTTACCTGTTATTGGGGTTGTCAGGGAGACGACCACAGGCAGTTTAGACGACAAAGCCTGGATGCTGACACTGTAGTTGGTACCCGGACGCAGAGACAAACACACCTCGGGGGTCTGGCTGCTGGTGCTGATGTTGAAGACCACTTCCTGGGCAAATTCTTTCTGGTACCATCTCTGGCCCTGAACGTGGAACTGAAACATAGAAAGTTTGGTGGGTGGGTCGCTCGCTTTGGAAAAGCTCCAAATGCTTACCTCTTCCGAGGAGTTCTCTTGCTCTGCTCTCAACTCAAAAGATCCTCCAAGAAGTGAAGCGCAGGGCCAGGAGAGAACACGGCGATCAGGGCACATGCCTTGCGAGCACCTGACCATGGTTCAGTTCCCTGGGCATCACATGTTCCCCCGAGCCTGGCCCAGAACAGCCCTGCCAGGGCATACTCGGGCTGTAGAGCCTGAGCTGGCATCATACCCTAGGGCCCTTGTACTCAACCAACAGCCTGGTTGACTGAGAACCACCAGCCGGTCGCGAGGCCCCTCCTGAAGCAAAGTGCAACAGTGAAACATTACTAGTTATAATACTATAGACATTGTTGTCACGATGTATCAACAGAATACAAGATATTTGCAAATCAAAATGCACACGAGGCCAAGGCCCCAGAGCCGGTGACTTTCTCTTCCTAGTTTCACACGGTCGATGCGTGTGTGACACACGAGACCTACTGACAAATCTGCAGGATCAGGGCTAAAGGAGGACATCTTCCTAGAAAGAAAATGATACAACTACACAACTACACGGCAATTTCACTTCATTCAAAATTGGAGGTAGTCGTCCAAGAGACACTTACTTTTACACTTTGATAAACTCAGCCCTGATTTAAAACAAACAAACAAAAAAATTAAAGATCTCAATATATCCCACAGAAAATCCCTCCTCTTCCTGAGCCCTCCAGACTCCCCATTGCATGACCCGACTCCAATAACTGGACACACCTATGTGCATGGTGACACACGCACTTTCCTATGACATCCCAGCACCTGGCCATCAGACACACTCTGTCCTACTCAATGTCCTCCAGGGGCAGCTCACCCCAAGCCTTCCCCTTCCTGACACTGGCCCCGTCCAGCTGCTGGGATTCCCACTCCTAGGCTGAGCCATGGGTTTCAGCCCAAGTCCACAAGCCCTGAAGGCTGCAGCCCACTGCTCTTGGCGACACGCTGGGGCATGAGTGACAGTCACTGGGTCCTCTGCCCGGACATCCACCTGACAGCCCAAGGCAGGTGTGCAGAGGGTTTCTCGGCTTCCCCTCGACCCCCCACAGCTGCTGTCTCCAACCAGGCAGCATAAGGGCCCGTTTCCATCTCTTGATGCTACCGTCACAAGCATTTTCCATTCCTAATGGCAGCTCGGTGAACAGACTTTGAGGCTTGCTGATATTTTTTAAATCCCCCATGCAAAGCACGTCTTGTCCAGGGTACGGTTGTGAGTGACTTACTAGGTACATCTCCTGGAGGCCAGCTGTCTTCCTGTGTCTCCAGCGAAGGCAGGTGTCATTGAATACCGAGACGTTGCTGACAGGCTGTTCGACTGCAGGAGGAAAGGAGGGAGAGACCAATGCACGCTTTTTTCAAAACTACGGCCTCTCATTAAAGCATCTCCTAGCAGCTACAGAAGGATGATTTCACCAGCTTTCTCATTTCATTCAAAAGTGGTGGCGGCAGTTTGAATCAAAAGACACTACTTTTGCATCTTTATAAACTCAGTCCTTATTTAAAAAAAAAAAACCTGCAAAATATTCCATTAGAAGAATCCCTCTTGACAAACACAGAAGGACTGCACTCATTTGTGGAATATAAAATAACATAATATGAGACTGACACCCAAGGACAGCAGACACAGGGCCAGGAAGAATGCCCCATAGTTGGAAGCCTGTATCATGAGCTGGGGGAGAAGGCAGCTAGAATAAAAAAGGGATCACTAAGTCAATGATGGTTGGAAGGATCATTCAGGATGGAAGATGTGTGCTGAAAGTAGATAAAAGATGATAAAAACATGATAGCCTCTCAGAATCTGTATTGCAAACCATAATGCCCAAAAGTAGAGAGAGAGTATGGGGGAAATTGTCTGCCTTAGAGGCAGGGGGAGGGTGGGAAAGAGGGGGGTATACTAGGAACACTGGTGGTGGAGAATGTGCACTGGTGGAGGGATGGGTGTTTGATCATTGTATAATTAAAACTCAAACATGAAAGCCTGTAACTATATCTCACGGTGATTCAGTTTAAAAAAAAAAAGCCCCCTTAAGAGCCACTGAAGCCCAGAGAGATGGCTCACTGGGCCGGAACTCATGTTTTGCATGTGGGCGTCCCTGCAGCTCCCCTGGGAACCCTCCCCAGGAAACAGGTTGGGAGCAGCCCCCGAGCCCCACCAGGTTTAGCCCCAAACCAAATAAAATAAAATACCAAGGTTCTTAAGGGGCAGAAGTCACCCAAGGTGCAGATGCAAAACAGAGCAAGACCCCTTCCCTCTCCCCCACACCTCACCCCTCCTCCCCACACCCCTTCCTCAGGCTCCGGCTGGGTGTGGTCTCTATAGAGAAGAAAAGCAATTTAAATACAGTCCCTGCAAACTCCCTTGGTTTACTTAAGTGAAGCTGAACTCATTGTCCTAGATTAGCCCATTTCCACAAACACACATTTGTTGAGAATTTTGAGCTGAGAGTCGCCCTCAGCAGAGACTAGAGAATGTCCCCCTGGAACTTGGAGGGTCTTGGGCAGGGAGTGAGGCATTTCTCCAGGAAAGGTGGGGGGTGGGGGGCTGGGGGGGGGCTGCCTGGGCCTCCTCAGCTCTTATAATCAAAGCAGCCTTTGTTGGCCTCTGCTCAGTTTCCAGGTAATCAATCCCAAAGTTGGTTTGCTCAGATCTAGCACAGTTTAATACGGAGGCACACACCACCCCAAACTTTTAAAAATATGAACGACTCATTCAAAACCCTGATGGCAAAGGTTACTTCCTTCTCTAGAGATCCCTGTTTCTAAGCTGGAAACAATGTAGCCAACTTGCTAAGGTAATTCCACGGATGATTCATCAATGATAAGGACAACTCCCCAAACTACTTTTTCAAAACTGAGTCTCACAGGGGCAGAGCCTGGGTTGTGTAAGCCCCTGTTTGACAGGTTCCTGTGAATGAAGCCAGGCTGGTAGCCGTGACCAACCCCCCTCCCACCCCCCACTCTGGAATCAGCTTTGCACAAAGAAAACCTGTTTCACAGGTCACAAGCTTTCCTTCAAATGTTGCAAGGCAGAAAGGCAGGGCAGCACCCAAAAAAACAGAGGTGACTCAGGTCACGCAACCTCACTACTGGGTGCAGAAGATGATCTCAGGGCCAGAGGGACAGCTCAGGGGGCAGAGATATATGTCCTGTAGGAACGAGGAACTGAGTCTAGTCCCCCAGTACCACACTGCTGGGTGGAGACCTGGAGGGCTCCAGCAGCCCTAGGACAGTGGCCCCTTCAGACACCTGCACCCCTGGGCCCTCCTTAGCATTGAACTGATGACCCAGCAGACCGAGTATCACAGGAAGCACATGCCCAGTACCCTGAGAGCTTGGGAGCCTCCCCACCCCCACCAGAGAAAAGATGACTTAAAAAATTAACAGTGATCCTTGGGGGCTGGAGAGATAGCCCAGTGGGTAGGGCATTTGCCGTGCACGCGTCCAACCCGGGTTCAATTCCCAGCATCTTATATGGTCCCCCGAGCACCGCCAGGAGTAATTCCTGAGTGCAGAGCTAGGAGTAACCCCTGTGCATCACCAGGGATCACCCCCCAAAAAAATTAACAGTGATCCAAGGAACCCCACACTTCAGAAACTTCCAAAAACCACATATCTCAATACTACCTGAACAGTCTCAGACTAGTGAGAAAAGGTGGAAAGTTTCCCAACTCATCCAATATCACTGTATGAGGGCAGGACAACCAATCACCAATGGCACTTATTAATATCAACCCTAAACCCCAAATGAGGTATAGGTTAATAGAAGCCAGGAGGGGCTGGAGCAATAGCACAGTGGGTAGGGCGTTTGCCTTGCACACGGCTGACCCGGGTTCGATTCCCAGCATCCCATATGGTCCTCTGAGCAGTGCCAGGGGTAATTCCTGAGTACAGAGCCAGGAGTAACCCCTGTGCATTGCCAGGTGTGACCTAAAAAGCAAAAAATATATACATATATAGAAACCAGGAGTACACTTTAAATAATGATCTATTATTTCCAAGGAATATTGGCTGAGAATCACGGTTGGGAGCCCAGGGCTCACTCCCACCTCAATGAAAGCAAGACTGATTACCAAAATCCACCACACTCCGTCGTGAAACAGTAAAGCAGTTTCTAGTCAAGAACCCTGAAAGGATGAATGATCTCAAAGCCTGGAGATGCTAACATAAGGCAGGAGAGGCAAAGAAAAATAAGAGTTCTGGATACCAAGAAACGGGGAAGACGCAATGCAACTACCTGCAAACCTAAGTTCCTTGGATTGCTCTCTAAAGCTAAAATATAACTCTAACACTGCTGTGAAGTAGCAGGAAAGGGAAAATAAAAAATAAAATAAATAACAAGAGTCTGACAAAATGCAGCCAGCTACAAGAAGAGACAGAAGCATCTGGTTTTTGGCTGCGGCCAGAGAAGCCACCCAGGCTCAGGGCTAATCTCGGAGAGGTGCGGGCAGTCGAGTTTTCCTGGGAAGGTCCCAATCTCTGGACCCTGGGTGGGCTGGGGCCAGAGCAAGGGGTCCAGCGCTCCATCCACCCACACCTGGCTCCCACCACTACCCGGGACCCTGCCCAGCTTCAGGTCAGATCTCAGAGAGGCCAGAGAGTCACCTGCAGTTGATCATCCCAGCTCCGAAGTCCCTGCAGAGCAGCAACTCCAAACTTCACAGAGCTGACAGCCCGGGGGAAAAAAGAAAATTAGATAAAAAAAACTGAGGAGAAGCCAAATAAGCTCAGTGAGTGGAAACAATAACACGGAAGGCCTAACTCGCACCAAACAGCTCAGTAAATCCTCAGCCATGACTTTAGCAATAACATTTCGAGATCTATGCTGTACTAAAGGACTAGTCCCTGACGTTCCATTTGCTCTCAACAGAACGAGCATCTCCGAGTGCAGCAGTTACGTGTACCTAGGTTGAGAACTCAATGTGACAACTGACCTGGCACCGGAGCTGCGCAGGAGGAAGAGAGCAGCGTGGAAGGCCTTCAAGAGCGTCGAAGAGGTTGTTAAAAGGACGAAGAATATCTGGCTCCGGGCACATCTTTTCAACTCCACCATTCTTCCTACACTAATATACGCCTCAGAGACCTGGGCCCTACGCAAACAGGATGAGAACGCTATTCAGGTCTCCCAAAGAGAAATCGAAAGAGCCATGCTTGGAATATCACGTTTCACTCAAGTGAGAGAAGGAATCCGGAGTTCCAACCTCCATCGATGATCGAGAATCAGGGACGCAGTCTCGTTTGCCGAGGCATCAAAAATCAGATAGGCCGGACACGATTTGGAGATGACCGCTGGACTAGAGCCGTTACCGACTGGATTCCATGGGACGTCAAAAGACCGAGTGGCTGCCCACCTCTGAGATGGTCAGACTCCTTCGTCAAGACCCTGAATGAATGGTTTGAGGCTCTTAGTGTTCCTGGAGCAAGCAGACGTCATTGGGCTTCTCTAGCATGTGATAGGGACTAATGGAGACGTTACTGGCACCCTCTCGAGCAAATCAATGAGCAATGAGATGACAAGTGATACAAGTGATGCTGTACTGAGCAATTTAAAGTAAATTAATTAGTGCCTGCGGAGGGAGCAGCCTTGGGGACAGGAAACTGGGCATGCTGGTGGTATTGGACTGGTGCTGGAACATTTAATATCTGAAATAAGTGGATTGTGAACAACTTTGTAAATTACAGTATTTAAATAAGACTTTAAAAAAGAAATAAGAAGAAATGCATCATTTTCTATGCATCTCCAAGAACAAGCATGGTAGGCTAAATAATAGTGTCCCGAAGATGCCCAAGCTCTCATCCCTGGAAACCCTAGGTGGGCTACTTTATATGTGTAGAACAGAGCCAAGATAATTAAGAAAGGCCCATTATCCTGGATTACCCAGATGGGTCTCGGATAATGACAAGGGTTCTTGAAAAAGGTAGACAAGATCAGGTTCAGAGAAGTAAAGATAAAAGGATGAAAGCAGTGGTTAAAGAGAAGGGGCCAGAAGGCAAGCAACAGTAGGATACTTACAACAGGCTCAAGAATCTGAGGGGTGGATGGGGCAAAACAAAAGATGTTTTTTAGGGGCTGGAGCAATAGTACAGTGGGTATGGTGTTTGCCTTGCACGTGGCCGACCTGGGTTCGATTCCCAGCATCCCATATGATCCTCTGAGCACCGCCAGGGGTGATTCCTGAGTGCAGAGCCAGGAGTAACCCCTGTGCATTGCCAGGTGTGACCCATAAAGCAAAAAAAAAAAAAGATGTTTTTTATCCTCTGAGACTTAAAAGAAATGAATTTACCCTGAGAACCCTTAAACTGAAACACAGGCCTGCTAACACCTTGATTTTACCAGTGGAAATGATTCTGATTTCTGAGAGCAAATCCACTATAATATCTAGAAATAAATTTAAATATAATATTAGAAGATTAATGAGAACTGCAAGAAACAAAAATAGAAAATATTGAAAGAGGACAAAGTCAGATACTAGTATCTGTGATAAAGCTGCCACTGGACTTATCAACTTTTTTCATAATAATCCCACAAGCAGCCTTCTAAAACATTTTTTTCCCCTATCCTTACCCTCTACGGAGTTTTAATAGCATGAATATTATTTGAATAGAATTTGAATTTGAATGAATGGTATTTTTTATGTATTGTTACAATCTATGTTTTATACATTATTTTTTTTTACCCCTACTAAAATGAAGTTTTAGGGCAGTGATGTAGCTCACTGGTAAAGAGCAGTTGCCTTGCATGTATGAGGCCCTGAGTTTGATCTCTGACACAGCCCAAACAAAAAGTGTTTTGTCTCTTTATGGGTGATATTGCCCTTCGAGGGGTGAAACTACCCCCACCGAGAATACGACAGAGTCAGAGAAAGAAAAAAAAAAAAAGCTGGCTCTTAAGCCACCACATTCTTTGGAGCCTTATTCCTGTTCCACCAAGGTGGTGAGCACTCAATCATTCCTCCCTCTGTTTCCCACAATACCCTGTTGATACCTCAGTTCCATTTTCTGCATTGCAGTATTACTGAGCCTTTTCTACTGCCCCAGTGACCCGTGAGTCCCTCGAGGAGAGAGACCAGGTCTTTTCAAGTTTGCACACTCAATGTCTGAAACAATAGCAGGCATAGCAGTCTCGGCCACTTAAACACAAATAGTAACAAGGAGAAGGCCAAGCCACTGGTGTCATGTTAACCCAGTGGAATAGCGGCACTCTGAACAAGATACGGTTTCTGCCCTGAACATGCACTTAATCCAGAAGAGGAGTCCCCCTGCCAACCTTGTATCAGCATAACAAGTAAGTAAAGAAGTAGAAAACAAATGTCACCAGGTAAATTTAAGTAACAGCCTACACTCAGTAGATATTTATTGTTAGGGATTGCACTGGCTTCCAACAAGCCATGCTGTAGATATAGTTATGCCATTTTCCCATTTTTATAGTTAAGACAGCTGACAGTTAGGCACATCAAGGGTGTCATTTGCCCAAAGGCCTGGAGACAGTCAGCAGCACACCTGAGCTTTGATTTAGGGAGTCTGAGACTCTGTTGCCAGGGCGCTGAT
Organism: Sorex araneus; assembly: GCF_027595985.1. Taxonomy (NCBI): domain Eukaryota; kingdom Metazoa; phylum Chordata; class Mammalia; order Eulipotyphla; family Soricidae; genus Sorex; species Sorex araneus. Next base: position 22,970,861 of record NC_073302.1, on the reverse strand, counting down.
CTTCACAGGGCTCCTGAAAGGGAGTCAGGAATTCAGAAGGAGGAAAACTCACTTTCTAGGAGGATCATGGAAGGAGGGAAGCTAAGAGCTAAAGGAAAGGAAGAAATTCCAGACGGGGGTAGGGGGAAAGCACAAGCAAAGATATGGAAGAGGGGGGCTGGAGCAATAGCAACAGCGGGTAGGGCGTTTGCCTTGCACACAGCCAACCCGGGTTCGATTCTCAGCATCCCATAGGGTCCCCCAAGCATTGCCAGGAGTAATTCCTGAGTGCAGTGCCAGGAGTAACCCCTGTGCATCGTTGGGTGTGACCCAAAAAGCAAAAACAAAAAAACCAAACAAACAAACACAAAACAATATGGAAGTAAAAAAGTGAGTACTGAAGAATTCATAGCAGATCTGAATTCCAATTAGGTTAAGGATAATGCGGGACAGGAGAGGGATGTCCCTTAAATCCAAGTCTTTCCATAGATCCTCCAAAAATTACCCAAACAATAAATCAAACAAACGAGACTGATACTGCCATCACACCTGGAAGACAGACTTTAAATTACGTCTACACAGTGAGGCTTACACACTCACAGAGGTCTGAGACTATGTACTCCCAAAATTATAGAGCTTTGTAAACCAATGGTAAATCAATAAAATTTGTTTTCAAAATAAATTACCTATTTTCTTTGGGAGGGGGGCGAAGAGGGGTGTCTGGACCCCACCCTGTAATGCTCAGAGCTTACTACTAGCTCTGTTCTCATTCCTGGCAGTGCTCAGGAGATCACATGAAGTTCTGGGGATCAAAACAGGATTAATTCTGTGCAAGGTTTTAATCTCTGCACTGTTTCCCCAGCCCACCAAATAAATTACCCTCTAAAGACAAAATAAACACCAAGTTTCGGAAAAGCAATCTCTCACACTGCCAGGAGTCACTGGAGAGAGGGCGGAGGCTCTTGAAGAGTCGTGTCTGTCAGAAAAGGGAGCCGAATGGTCAGTGAGTGAAATTCACTCCCGGAGGAAGACACTGCCCCCTGAATGTGGGAAGCAGACCAGCGTACAGGAGCGCGACCACAGGCAAAGGGCGAGGAGCCTTGAGAGAAGGCGCTACTTCCGCCTGCGAGGTGGGAAGGAAGTGGGGACAGCAGGGAAATGCAATATACAGCATTTATATATATATATTGCATTTCCCCAGGGGACTCTCCTCAGCACTCGCACGGGAAAAGGACAAAAATACTGCTTAAAGCCACTGCACTTCGCTGGATGACAGAAGAGGGCACTCTTGACCTAGAAATCTTGTCAACTATGCCAGACTATCAATTCTGTCCATGGGGTTAATGGCAAAAGCAGCCTTTACTTAAAATATATACATATATGTGTATATATATATGTGTGTGTATATATATATATGCATATATAGAATTTTTAAAATGTGTATCCACACACATGTATACATATACCCTGACTGGGCTGGAACGATAGCAAAGCAGGTAGGGCATTTACCTTGCATGTGGCTGACTCGGGATTGATTCCTCCGTCCCTCTTGGAGAGCCTGGCAAGCTACTGAGAGTATCCTGCCCATATGGCAGAGCCTGGCAAACTACCCGTGGCATATTCAATATGCCAAAAATAGTAACAGCAAGTCTCACAATGGAGATGTTATTGGTGCCCCCTCAAGCAAATCTATGGACAGACAGTGCTACAGTGCTAACCCTAACTACTCTCATGTATATAACATAATATAATATATTTTATATATAAGTGTGTGTATGTGTATGTATGTATGTGTGTGTGTGTGTAAAAGAATGGGTTGTCTTGCACACTTGTCTTGCACATGACCAAGCTGGATTCAGTGCCTGGTACCACATATGGTCCCCCAACAACTGCCAGGAGTAATCCCTGATCACAAAGCCAGAAGTAGGCCCTGACCATAGTCAGGTATGGCCCCAAAACATACTTAAGAAAAAAAAAATAGAAAATAATCGTAACACAATAAACTGAAATAGATACCTTCCAATAACACTGCAGATATAACAAAATCACCTTGAGTTAGAAATTGAAAAATTACAGAAAGGAATTAAAGCAGAGAAGGAACAAAACAAAATTCATTAAGTTTAGGAAAAATAAACAAAAGGAAAGTAAAAATATGTATCAAAAGTAAATTTTAATTTTATGGTGTTCAAAGGAAAGCTTAGAAATACAATACAATAAGGAGTATCAAAAACATAAATCAACCAAAAAGAAAAAAAATCAGACTTTTCTAAAGTAAAAATAATTTAAGAAGTAGACAAAGATCTAACAGAAAAATAATTAAAGTCTCTAAAGAAGATAACAGAATATTCAAAACTATAACGCAGAATAAATTCACAAAGGTCTAACTCTGAATCTCAAAAGGATCCACTGGACACCTGAAAAAAGCTTTCCAGATCAAGCGACCTTAATGCTTATCCAAGTAGAACTATTAGACTGTTTTTCACCAGGAGTTGGGGAGGCTTTGAACACACCCCGAAATGCTTAGGGTAAGCTTCCAGCAGTGCATCGGGACCAGGTGGTGCCAGGGACCAAACCAGGGTGAGCCACAGCAAGGCAAACTCCATAATCCCTAAACTGTCTCTCTAGACCCCGATCTACTATCAGGCCTTAAAGATAAAGAAAAAAAAAAGTTCTCCAACAAAATAAGTAAGATTCAAAGGCAAGGAGCCGGGAGCTAGTCCAGGCGATGGGGTGCCTGCCAGCACCACAGGCTGCCCTAGCACCCCGGGTACCGCACTGGAGGCCCCCTGGCATTGTTCAGGATGTCCAGAGGCATCACCACAACCCTGGTCCCCAGCAACAACCCAATGCCCGGTTGGCAGAGTCTTGATGGGAGTGGCCCCGAGAGCACCTTGAGCACTGCCTGAGCACTGCCTGAAGGCTCCCCACAAAATAAGTCAAAGGCAAAAAAATTTAGGTTCCATCAGGCTTTTCAAAAGCTACATTTAAAAACTAGGCAAGTACAAAATTTTAAGAAAACAAAAAGTAGGAGCTGGGGCCAGAGATAGTTGAGTAGTCTGAGCACATATTCCTCATGCTGGAGGCCCTGGGTAAGTCCCCGGCACCTCAGGTCCTCTGAGGACAGCTGGACCAACCCCTAAACACACAGAGTACTCTCTGAGCAACAGGAAAACGGGGAACTGATGGAGGGAAAGGGCACTGGTGAAGGGCTTGGTGCTGGAACACAGTACACCTGAAACTCAGTCATAAATAGCTTTGTGACTCTATAATTTATGGTGATTCCGTTTTTAAAAATGTAAAAATAATCCCTGAGCTCCGACAGGTATGATTCGAAATACAACCAATCAAATAAGAACCAGTATCTTTACAACATTTTGATAACTTAGATAACAGTTAAGTTATCTTCTAAGTACCAAAGCCATAGAGAAACACTATTAAGTAAATCAAGACTCGAGAAATTAAGAATCTGCAGCTGGAGCGTAGTACAGAAGGTAGAGTGTTTGCCTTGCACGCAGCCGCCCCTGGTTCAAATCCCAGCATCCCATATGGTTCCCTGAGCACCACCAGGAGTCATTCCTGAGTGCAGAGCCAGGAGTAACCCTTGTGCATTGCCGGGTGTGACCCAAAAAGAAAAAAAAAAGAAATTAAGAATCTATAAAATAGATGAATTCCAACTAGGAGGTAACTAAGGAAGCTTCAGCCCAAAGACTGACAGTCAGAATTTAATATAGTAAATTATAGACTTAAGACTAAATTACAGGTGGAGCAAGGTAGATGAGTTAAATATAAATGGTGTAAGTTCTGACAAAGTAAACTGCAACTGAAAGTTCTGAAGAAGTAATAAAAAAATAATTTAAATGCCAGATAGACACATACTATTAAAAATTAAGGTGGACAAGTGTGTGTGGGGCTGAGGGTAGCTAAGATAGAGAAGAGACCAGTATGACAATATTAGCTGGGAATGGTTATGCTGGACATGAGGGCTTAAAATCACTTGCATCACTTGTCATCATGTTGATCTTCGATTTGCTCGAGCGGGCGCCAGTAAGTCTCCATTTGTCCCTCCATTCATTGTGCTAGTGTAGCCCAATGCTATCTGCTCGCTCCAGGAACAGGAAGAGCCTCAAACCGTTCATTCAGGGTTTTGACGAAGACATCTGACCATCTTGTTGGTGGGTGGCCATGCGGTCTTTTGACGTCCCGTGGAATCCAGTCGGTAACAGCTCTAGTCCAGCAGTCGTCTCTGAATTGCATTACATGACCGGCCCATCTGATTTTTGACACCTTGGCAAACAAGACATTGTCCTTGATTCTTGACCATTGGCGGAGGTTGGAACTCCAGACTGACTTCTCTCACTGAGTGAAACGTGATACTCCTAGCATAGCTCTTCCGATTCCTCTTTGGGATACCCGAATAGTGTTCTCATTCTGTTTTCGTAGGGCCCAGGTCTCTGAGGCGTATGTTAGTGCAGGAAGAACGGTGGAGTCGAAAAGTTGTGCCCAGAGCCAGAGGTTCCTTGTCCTCTTAACCACTTCTTCGATGCTATTGAAGTCGTACCACGCTGCTCTCTTCCTCCTGTGCAGTTCTGGCATCAAGTCGTTCCTCATGTTGAGTTCTCGACCCAGGTACACATAGCTGCTGCATCCAGAGATGTTCGTTCCATTGAGAGCAAACGGAATGTCAGGTACTAGTTCATTTTTCATGAACATTGTTTTGCTGAGATTCAGCTGCAGTTCGACCTTTCCACACTCGCAGTCTAAGTCGGCCAGCATTTGTGCCGCTTGGCTAATGTTTGGTGTTATTAGAACAATGTCATCAGCAAAGCGGAGGTGGTATAGTTGCCGACCATCTATCCTCACTCCCATTCCTTCCCATTCAAATCACTGCATGATGTTCTCGAGGGTGGCACTGAAAATTTTCGGTGAAAATCTTCACCGAAGGTATCACCCTGCCGAACCCCTCTCTGTACGTCAATGATCACATACAGTTTCCCTGACCACTGCACGAGGAACCCCAGATCACCAAGAAGTGGATTAGCCTCTGAGCAGTACCAGGAGTGCTTGCAAAAACAAAAGAGTAAAATCAAATATTAAAAAATAACAATAAATAAAAATCAGCAAATCAGAAGTTCAGGATGTGACTCCTGAGCACATGCACAGTGGCAGAGCACATGCCTTGATGGTGGAGGACATTGGGTTCAATTGTCCCCTGAGTGCCACCTGGGCAGGGGTGGGGCGCCCATATGGAAAAAAAGATACTAAAGTTAAATGTGAAAATAAGATAATGGACTTTTATTTTTGGTTCTGTTTTGTTTGGAGGCCACATCTGGCCATGCTCAGGGGCTTCTGGCTAATGAGGCTTTTGAGGGTCTGTACCGGGTGCTGGGGGTTAAACCCAGGTCAGCCATGTGCAAGGCTAGCACCCCACCTGCTGTAGTATCTCTCCAGCCCTAAAAAGCGTTTTAAAAGACAGAATGGTATCCATTAGGAAAAGTATATATCTAAGGTTGGAGAGATAGCTCAATAGACTAAAACACATGCTTTGCCTGCAGGAAGTCTGAGTTCAATTCCTGGCACATGGTCCCCTGAGCACCACTGGGGTGCACCCCCTCCATACATACATCTGTTTGTATGTATCATTGTATCACTGTCATCCCGTTTTTCATTGATTTACTTGAGCGGGCACCAGTAACGTCTCTATTACACTCAGTCCTGAGATTTTAGCAGCCTCTCCTTACTCCTCCTTCCCAACGATTGGAGACTCTTTCAGGGTCAGGGGAATGTGTGCGGACGGGATACTCTCGGTAGCTTGCCGGTCTCTCTGAAAGGTATGTATATATCTGTTATTGTATTTTGGGTATAAATATGCCATGGGAGCTTGCCAGTTTGTTTGTATAGTATATATTGATCTTCCTTTAGATATAGTGAGAAACAGGCTGGAGCAATAGTACAGTGGGGCAGGGTGCTTGCCTTGCATGCAGCCAACATGAGTTCAATCCCCAGCATTCCACATGGTCCCTGAAGCACAGGCAGGAGTAATTCCTGAGTGCAGAGCTAAGAATAATCCCTGAGGACCACCGGGTGTAGCCCCACCAAAACCCCAAAACATTCTTAAATAGTACAATTAAATTAAAATAGAGAGAGAGAGACAGCAAAGAAAACATCACATAGAAAAAGAAATAAAGGCCATGTAACATAATATAGTAGTTATCACACAAAAAATAAGAGAGTTGAGTCCAAACATGTCACTCATAACATGAATGGATTCAACTTTTATGTTAAAAAATATTTTTGGTTTCTCCCAGACTAAAGATCCAGAAGGAAGATACAGTGCAGCTTCCATTATGGGGGCGGAGGGGGGGAAGCCTATGAAAGAATATAATAGGTATGAAAGGAGAAATTACTGATGTAGAGCGAAGGTCAGGGGAAAATTTTAATAGTGGGTGAGAGAGCAAATGTTTTAGGTTTACTGGGCCAGACAGTTCAACACGAGCACAAAAGCAGCCAACTGCACTGTATTCCAGTAAGACTATTATAAACTCAGGCAACAGGCCAGACTAGGCCCACAGGCCATAGCTTGATCATGCCTGATAGAGTGCTAATTAATAAAGCAAAATCTTGGCTTTTTGTAGATACTAATAAAATAGACAACCCACAAGCCAAATTGACCTAGAAGCAAGGAAGAAAACACAGATGCAGGAAGAAGTAATCACTGAAACAAAAGAAAACTCAAGAGGTTCAATGAAACATTTGTTCTCCAAGATTCAAATCTGAAAACACAGAATGCGCTCCTAAGGAAACACAGGCTACCAAAACATTGCACTGCACAGAAAACAAAGTTTATACCAGGACCAGAGCAATAGCACAGCAATAATAGTACTTGCCTTGCATGAGGCTGACCCAGGTTCAATCCCTGGCATCCCATATGGTTCCCTGAGCACTGCCAGCAATGATCCCTGAATGTAGAATCTACCAGGCATAAGCCCTGAACACCACCTAGCATGCCCTCCAACCCACCCTGTCAAAAACGTTTAAACCAGTATTCTTGACCTTTTACACCTGCCTTCTGGCACCTGTCTGCACAGTGGCCCATGGAACAGCAATTCTGACGAAGGCCACAGACCAGGGTTTTCAACCTTCTGCATCTGCAGGCCAGCACCTGGCTGGGGACCAGTGTTTAAAGCATTTAAATAGCAGTCCAGTTTCCACAGAAAAATATCAAGCAAGTTATCAAGAAATTTACTTGAAGAAAAAAAGGAGAAAAAAAAAAGAGAAATTTACTTGACAGAAAATGCCTGCTCCTGTGCCAAGATGGTGTCACTGGTGAGTTCTACCAAATAAGCAGAAATCAGATAATCTGAATGTAATAATGAAAGAAAGAGCAGTATAGCACCGAAGCAAATCCTTCCACTTTTTTTTAATGAAGCAAGGAAAATATAGATGCGTAAACTTGATCTAAAAAAATAATACAAAAAAGGAAAGCTATATACCAAGATCACATATTAACACTGATACCAAAAAAAATCAAGAAAATATTAGCTATGGGGCTGGAGTGATAGCACAGCGGGTAGGGCGTTTGCCTTGCACGTGGCCGACCCGGGTTTGAATCCCAGCATCCCATATGGTCCCCTGAGCACCACCAGGGGTGGTTCCTGAGTAAGCAGCCAGGAGTAACCCCTGTGCATTGCCAGGTGTGACCCAAAAAGCAAAAAAATAAAAATTAAAAAAAAAAAGTTCAACGCCAGACCCTCACACACACACAAAAAACTATTAGCTAGTGAAATCCAATAACCATATAAAAATTATAAAATGCCAATGGAAAATTTATTTCAAGTGGAGAAAACAGGAGAGGAATTTAAAATTACATCAAAATTTAGAGATATAAAAAAGTGAAATTTCGAAATCTTAGTTCCCTTTCCTTTGCATTTATATCAATGAATACTTTAGGCTAAGAAGTTAGTCAAAAGGCTGGAGTGCCCAGGCTCAGCTCCTGGCACTGAAACCACATGGTCCCCCGGCCTGGCCAGAAGCGACCCCCGAGTATAGCCCCTCAATACCTCCAGGTGTGGCCCCAAACAAACTTAAATAAAAATAAATAAATTGGGGCTGGAGCGATAGCACAGCGGGTAGGGCGTTTGCCTTGCACGCGGCTGACCCGAGTTCGAATCCCAGCATCCCATATGGTCCCCTGAGCACCGCCAGGGGTAATTCCTGAGTGCAGAGCCAGGAGTAACCCCTGTGCATCGCCAGGTGTGACCCAAAAAGCAAAAAAAAAAAAAAAAATAAAAAAAATAAAAAATAAAAAAAATAAATAAATTATATTTTCTCTGATTTCAGCCTCCTTGAGAAATCCTGGCGCTCCTGTCTGTCCAGAATATTATAACAGGGTGGTCCTGAAAAGAAGCAAAAGGAAGCCATGGCCGTCAAAGCGAAACATTTAGGGGCCTTCGAGCAAAGGGCCCCCATTCTAACAGCACTCCTGTTTATCTACCCCCCAGGTGAGGGCCAACCTCCCTGGATCTAGAGCACCATAAGGGTTAACAAAGAGCAATCATTTCGTCTCCACATTAAATATGTAGAGATTAAGCACATTACAGATTAAACACATTACAGCTGGTTGGCTATGCCAGGCAAAACGTTAGGCCTTATTTACGACCTGACCAGCTGCAAGTATGAGTTTCTCTGGCGAATGGTTCATACAGGAAGCAGACATGATACAGATGTAATTTTTCTGAAATTACGCATCTTGTTTTGTGGAAAGCCATCAGACACCCTGTTGAAGTATTTATGGCCATACATTTTGGAGTTGGATTCAAGGAACAGGAGTCAGTTACGGAATCAAACTCACAAGGTCAGCACATCTCAGATTATGCATGATGTTTGAAAACCTGCCATCCTAAATCACCTCGGCAGTCACGGCTTTCTGCCAGGGAGTAGAGGGAAGAGGTTCTGCACCCCTCTTTTTCACAAAAAAAATGGGGGGAGGGGCATTTCTGGAGGTGTTTGGGGGCTGTGGGCGATCCATGTGCTGTGGACATGTGGTATGGGAGCACAGACACTCTGCCCTGCGTGAGCAAACTGAGCTCACTGCTCGACCACCACAGCCTCAGGTCTTGTAGTTTTTTGGGTTTGGTTTTTTTCCCCCCCTTTGGTTTTTTTGGGTGTGTCCAGCGATGCTCAGGGTTACTCATGGCTCTGCACTCAGAATTACTCCTGGTGGTGCTTGGGGCCCATATTCGATGCCAAGGATCAAACTCCCAATGGGCCATGTGCAAGGCAAATGCCCTACCCGCTATACTGTCGCTCTGCCCCCCAACCCATTTTGTTTTTCTATTTTTTTCTCCTCAGCATCTTTTTGAAGCTATTTTTTTTAACTTAGCAGTACTATTTTATAAATATTTGAATATAGACAATTCTCTGTTGAAAGGAATGAAAAACTAGAATTCTCTCTTACTCATAAATGATATGTTTTAAAAATTATAATAAGGAGCAGCCTAAAGAGACAGTAGGTTTTGCAAAGTAAATATTGTCAGGGGAAGAAGATATCTACAAGCCAACTATTTGAAATGAAAACTACTATTTTTGTTTTAAATGCGCTATAAATAGCAGCACCATTGTAGTAGTCTTTAGTTATCTTTGATGTACACTTGCAGACACTCTTAGGGGAAAGAAAATAAAAATGTTGCTCAGGGCTGGAGCAATAGTACAGTGGATAGGGTGTTTGCCTTGCACGTGGCTGATCTAGGTTCAATCCCTGGCATTCCATATGGTTCCCTGAGCACCGCCAGGAGTAATTCCTGAATGCAGAGCCAGGAGTAATCCCTGAGCATCACTGGGTGTTGGATAACATTGGGTTGTCCTTGCTTAGATTTATGAGTTACTCCCACAACAGTGTCCCCGAGGCACACCCAATTCCACAAGCACTAATAATCCTATATTGCTTCTCTCTTTTCTTTATGTCACTTGCATGGCTTATTTAGCAGTGTTCTTTTTGTATAGACACTTTTTGTATAGAACTGTCAGGAAGACAGTTCATGTAACATAGAAGTTAAGTGACTCCAAAATAATATTTACTCCCGGGCATCCATATTTACTTGACTTTAGCTTCAGTTGCCCTTACTTCCTAACACATCCAAAAGTCGGGGTCTGACAAAGGGACTGGGTGGACCCAGGGCAAGCTGTAAGCTAACCCGAAATCAAAAGAGGATAAGTTAAGCACCATAAGTATAATGAGAGCACGGGCATGGGACAAACTCTGTCATAACCCAAAAAGAAGTAGCTGAATAAGGACCCTGCTGGGGTTAGGAAAGACTAACCTGGTCTGATGACGGTGGTCTGAGATATATAGGGAGATGTCCCCAGGAAGAGCCAACCTTGAAACTTAATATATCTCTTACTGCATTCATACGAAATGACTAGAAACATTATAAGAAGTAAATTTACTATGACTATTTAAATGGATGACTAGCTGAGGAAAGGAGAAAGCAAAACACCCTAGATGGAATCTCACCCTTGAGCAGATCTCCTAGTAATCTGGAGTGTTGAACCCTCAGATGAGATTTTGTCCCTGAGTTAATCCCTTAGAACTTCCCCTGAAGGAGTGGCCTTACCTTTGTTTGTTGTTATGACAATGTCCAGCCCCACCTTTGTGTACCCCCACCCTTCACGAATTCTATATAACTATGCTGTAAGGGGTCAGAGGGGTGGAGCACTTTAAGGTCTACGAGAATAGAAACACGGGGGCTAGATGACTAGAACTATGATAAGGACTATGAGGATGAGGAAGATAAGGACTAGACGAGGTCTATGATGACTAGAGGTCGAGGAAGATGCGCACAAGGCTGATGGAACTATGATGACTGGGACTACGACCCAAACTACAAGGACAATAGTGCTGTAGGGTGAGAGATTGGACCATACTGGGGAGGAGAGAGAAATAAACTGGCTACCGGCCAGCCTGGGAACCAGGCCTTGTTTTTCTGTTCCCCGGTCCTTCGTCCGTCCGTCCGTCCGTCTCTGTGGGCTGGCCAGGGGAACGGTTCTTGGCCACCAAACGTTCAAGCTCCTCATGTGCCCACACACCTTTTCTTTTGAAACTCACAACTGGGTATGAAGCAAAAACAAAAACAAACAGAACTGTTGCTCAAAGGTGGGAACTATTTATTCAGTATCTGGTTACAGGTACCATGCAGTCTTTCAGACTAAAAGCATGTTATCATACTATACGGAGAGGAAGGAGGTGTCAATCGCCCCATCATCCACATTACCTTGAACAAGGAGAGAGACAGAGACAGAGTGAGACAGAGAGAAAAAGAGACAGAGGGAGAGAGAGAGAGAGACAGAGACAGAGAAAGAGAGAAGAGACAGCGCCTTCGAGGCTCAATGACACCAATCAGATTTGAAAGAAACAGTGAACAGGAAATACTGCATACGTCAAGGACGCAAAATCCAGAGCCGTGTTAAGGAGGATCTGGGAAGGATGACTCATGAAGCAGGTCCAGGCTGAGGTTTAGAGGCTGAAGTAGACAGAAAGAAAGACCTCTTGCTGGGAGTGACGGGCAGTGCTGAATTCAACACGGATGCTGAACCAGAACTCACTGGCGTCATTCTCTCTCTCTCTCAGTGGAGACCTCACTGGCAGAATCCAAAGGAAGGTGTCAGGAGAGCAAGACTATGTAGGAAAATGAAAGGCAGAGAGAGGGAAGGGAAGGACTTGTATGCAACAAAGGGCACCGGCCAGATGTCAGAATAAAGGGGGAAGAGAAATTTCTCTGATAATAGGTTAAAAGCTGACAGCTCGGCTGGAAACTTAGAGGCAACTGGAAGCCTGCAGGCTTCTCCGTCTGATGCAGGAAGGGAGACTGCAACATCAGTTCCCCACCAAAGACCCCACAAAGTTCCCCAGCACACACCGAGCGAGTCTTTGAAAGGGTCCTCTGGATGAAAGGCCACTAGCCAAGGGGACCTCATTAGACCAGTGAGAGCCCGGGTTCAAGACACCAGCAGCTGAAAATCAGCCGAAGGCTAATCCAGGGCAGACTAATTAACGAGAAGCCTCTTCACCACGAGAGCAGGACTCCGAGGCAGCGCCTTAGAAGCCTGTGGAGTTCACACAGATGAACACGATACTTGGATCTTTCCGGGAATTGAGAAGTCTTTCAAAGCTGGGTTTAAATTCACATGCGGTGAGCTCCAGACTGCTTGGTAACCTACAGAGACCGAAATATCAAGTGCTAGATGACACTGCTTTGTGGGAAGCTGGGGTCCACACTGCCAAAGTCTGAACCACGGAGCCTTCCCCGTCTTGACCACTGTCACTCCCTTCATGCTTTGTTCACCAGAATTTTCAGTCCCACAAAACATGCATTTTTCTTAATTGTTGCTCTGTCTTCTGGCTGGCCCCCCAACTCCGACTCCCTGACAGCTGGCATTGTTTCACTGTCCCTACTCTGTAGGTCTCGGAACTTGCCTAAACAGTAGGCAAGAAATCAAAACCTGTTCAATGAATGTGTCCATTTAACACGTACATGGCTGACCAGGGAAGTTTCTGCTCTCTGTCCAAGGTTTACAGAAGCAAAGTGGGTCTGAACTATCGATGCACGGGATTCGGAAGAACACATTGTGCTTTTTCTTTCTACTTGTTTTTGTTTTTAGGGCCACACCTGACAGTGCTCAAGGCTTACTCCTGGCTCTGCACTCAAGGATCATTCTGGTGAGCTTGGGGGACCATCTGGGGTGCCAAGGATCAAGTCCCAATTAAATCCCCGCCGGCCACGTGTAAGGCAAACATCCCACTTGCTGTATTACTGCGCTGGTACCGGCTTTTGCTTTTTAAATAACAATGTAACTCTGTTGTGTAAGATGCAAATATATAAAAAACCATTTACGTTATTTTCTTTAAAAGATTGATTTGGGGAGGCAGGAAGACAGCTCAAAGGGCTGGAGTGCGTGCTTTGCCTGGGCTCAACCTTCGTCCTCAGGCAGCAGGCTGGGTGTAGAGCCCAACACTACTGGATGTGGCAAAGTGGGTCTGGACTAACACACTAGCCAAAAATACTAGCACACTGGGGGCTGGAGTGATAGCACAGCGGGTAGGACGTTTGCTTTGCACGCAGCCAATCCGGGTTCGATTCCCAGCATCCCATATGGTCCCTGAGCACCACCAGGAGTAATTTCTGAGTGTAGAGCCAGGAGTAACCCCTGTGCATCGCCGGGTGTGACCCAAAAGGCAAATATATATATATATTTGCCTGTGCTATCGCTCCAGCCCCAAATCATTTGTTTTCTTCACCACGTAGTTCACCAAGTGTCCCCAAACCAGTCATTATTTTTACACTAAAGTATTGGAGTATTTGGTTCTCTTGTTGGTTTCCTGATACGAGGGCCACACCCAGCAGTATAAGCAGTGTACTGGGGGCTATACCCAGCTCTGTGCTTGGGGGACCCCCCCCAACATGCAAAGCAGACACTCAGAGTGTGAGCTATCTCTCCAGCCACACAGCATTCTTTCTAAGAGAAATATTTTGCTACTTCATTCATCTGTTTAAAATCCTTCAGTGTGTCACACAGATATCAAAGTAAGACCCAAGCTCAAAAGCACAGAACAATTTATCATCTGGTCACTACTTAGATTTCAGCCTCATCTCTTCCTACCCCCCTTGTTTATTCTCTTCCCCAGTGGGTCAACTCCTCAGTCATTCAGTACCTTCCTCTATTACCCACTGGGTTCTTCATCCACACCTCAATTCCATCTAGTTTATTCCTACTCACTGCCAAGTACCCATCCCAAACTTGGCTTCTTGTTAGAAAAAAATAAATTTTACCTAGACATAAGCACACATTCCAGTTATTTACTCATTATCAAAGCATCTCTTATACCACATTGTAGTTTTCAGACTACTTGCATATTTATATGATTTGAATTGTAAATCCAGGTCCGTGATATTCTACTAGTAAAAGGTGAATGAATTGACCTTAATGTAATATTTAGTCTACTTTCTGCCAGATGATTTGCTAAGGCAGTAAAAATGACACATATGCACGTGCATGTGCACACACACACACACACACACACACACACACACTCAAAAAAGAACTCAATTCATTTCTGAATTTACTTGATATGTGTGATGTTTTAAAAAACCAAGTTATGGGGCTGGAGCGATAGTACAGCGGGGAGGGTGTTTGCCTTGCACACGGCTGAACCAGGTTCAATTCCCAGCATCCCATATGGTCCCCTGAGCATTGCCAGGAGTGATTCCTGAGTGCATGAGCCAGGAGTAACCCCTGTGCATTGCCAGGTGTGACCTAAAAAGCAAAAAGGAAAAAAGAAAATAAAAAAACCAAGTTAAGTGAAGGCCAATAGTCATTCAAGGAATTCCTAAAAAAAACACATCCAAGTATGAATTTGAAGACAAATATGCGGTTATTAAGTGCACTAAAATAAAATATACATGTGAAATACTAGACGAGAAAAATGACAGCAAGTCATCAGCTAGTGTCTGCTATCAATGTAGTCCCTCACTTTTACCCACTCACTCCTCACACTCATCTCCAGAAAAAAATTCACACACTCTAGAGGTGCCCTCCATTAGTAGTTTGTTTTTCACTACTTTGGATTCTCACTTGGAGGACACCCAAAATTTTATGTAACATATTCTTTGACGGATAGCATAAGAGATTCTCTTACTTAGTACCTTTGCTCAAATCCAACTTTCCTAGAATGCCTGTTCGATTTCAAACAAACCTCATTAAACACTGAAACACTGAAAATCCTACCATCTCTATAAGGTAAGGGAGAACATATGGAAAGGCTGAATCATGGCTAAGTACAATGGAAGTCTTGACACTGAAAGAGGACAAAAGTGTGTTTAACAAGAGCATCACATCTGGCCTCAAGGTCTGCCTTGACAACTTCTTAATTGCTGATCCTGCTTCCTTACCTGTAACATCAACTAACCCACTCATATTCTTATACACCACAGACGGTTCATTCAAATGGAGCGGAATATATATTATTTAATTGATATAAGTACATAAAGTCATGAATTTTTTTAAGAAGTTTAAAATGTACTGGAGTATTAAATAAAATATCATGAAGGAAGCATGTCAAAAGTGGTCAGGAAGTCTGAGAGAAGTCAATGACCATGGCTTAGAAGACCAGAGGTGGGGTTTCCAATCAGGAGATGACTCAGCAGAAAGCGTTTGTTCTTACATCAGAGTAAGATAAGAGTTACTCAGATGAGAGGGCCCTGGAGACAGAACAGTGGGAAGGGCGCTTGCCTTGCACCATGCAGACTTGGTCTCGATCTCCAGGACCCCTCGATGGTCCCCTGTGCCTGCCAAAAGTGATCCTTGAGTGTAGAGCCAAGAGTAAGCCCTGGCCAGGTACGGCCCCCAAACAAACACAAGTTACTCAGATGAGTACAAAGCACAGTGAAATAACAGGACAGCAGGCTTATTTCAAATACTACTTGGGAGCATTTAAAATAAGAGAAGGGAGAAATCATTTCAGGCCTCTTGTGATCTGATTCATTGCTTCAATGTTCTAGTTTTCTTAATGTTTTTCTTTTGTCCTTCTGACAAAGAGGCTTGTTACTAATGAATAAAGAACTGAAAGAGAGGACAGAAAAGACCACCGGTAACTTTCTAGGAAAAGCTCATTTCCTCACAAGCATAGACAGTTTCTACCAATAAGAAAAATCTTTCATGTGTAGAAGGGTGAAATTCTTTTTCATAGCTACCTCTGGTGGGTATTTCTCCTACAGGACCCTCTGCTCCCTGAGAAACAATGTTAACAATAGATTATTCCACTCGTAATCAGAATCGGACCAATACCGTTTTAAATACCAGTGACATATGTAGCACAGGCAAATCACTGGGTAAAAATATTCTTGGCTCCAAAGGAAAAATGCAAAACTCTAGTTCTGAGAGCAAATGTGAAGACCAATCCCATGTGTCTTTCTTTGTCTTCACAGCTCTTACTTTATTTTTTTTTTTTTTTTGCTTTTTGGGTCACACCTGGCGATGCACAGGGGTTACTCCTGGCTCTGCACTCAGGAATTACCCCTGGCGGTGCTCAGGGGACCATATGGGATGCTGGGATTCGAACCCGGGTTGGCCGCGTGCAAGGCAAATGCCCTACCCGCTGTGCTATCACTCCAGCCCCAACACAGCTCTTACTTTAGAGACATCATAAGAACATCAGAAGCAAAAACTTGTCATGTGGATGGATGCCTATAATGTTTAAGAACGCCAAAACTATGTATATAAGAATATCAGTTAGGCAAGCACCTGTCCCAGGTTCGACTCCAGCACCCGATGTCTCCAAGAATTGTCAGGCGCTACCCTGGAGGGCCCTGAGCACCGCTAGGGTTGCTAGGGTAATTCCTGGCACGGTAGTGCACAAGCAGCATCCTTGGAGAACCATAGGCCTGGTCAGTCAAGAATCACTGGTGACAGCCCCAGGCCTCCTGAGCATCCCACCACCACCACCAAAACAAAGAGAAACCCCACGGAGTGGGGGAGCAGCATAAGCATTGCATGCAGGAGCTCCGGATGAGATTCCGGTACCACATGGTTTCCCAAGCACCGCAGGGAGTGGCTGCCAGGTGTACACCACCAGGTACGGCCCAAAACTCAAAGAGAGCAAGAGATACTGCATACAGTGTGCACCTGTGCACAGCCATAAGATAAAGCAGCATTTATCGACTGCAGTTTCCATCTCAAAAACAACTCTCCCACTTATCACTCGCATCGTCTGAACTGAGAGTGAGACGGCAGCGGGAACCAAGGCACCGCGCTCCCACTTCCACTCCCGGTCCTGACAGAGTGGCAGAGAAGAGTGAAAGTGGGTCAAAATTTGCATCTGGTTTAGAAAGAGGGTTGGCCTCCATACTCAGGCAGAAGCAGGAAGGTATTTCTGCTCCGCGCAGCTGGGGGCCGGGCCGAGGGAAGATGCCAGGTGCCTTCCAAGCCAAAGCGTGGGGTCTCAAAGTCTCAGAGGAACTGGAGGAGGACCGGGTGCCCATGAAGGCAAGGCTGCCAGCAAGAACAGGCGTGAGAGGTGTGCAGTGAGGAAGGTTTCCCCGGCAGCCACTGGGCACTGGCTCCCCACCCTGCCTGCATTTCAGACTTGCCTGGGTACCACAGTGCTTAGTAAGGCCTGCCCGTCTGGGCGGTTTGGTTCTGTTTTAATTTGCCAGGCAATGCTGATAGGTAGACAGGGTAATGGTGCATCTGCCATGAGTGAGGGAATATCAAATGGCCCAAGACAACAGAACCTGAGAACTGGATCCAGAAAGGAGCTCATCGTAGCAGGGAGGCCAGGGGACTGAGGTGAGGATGGACACCAGACAGTGGTGGAAGAAAAAGTGGGCATCTTGGTGGAGGGTACAGTTTGGAAACTCTGTATGCATGAAATTGAGCATTAACCGTCTTGTAAACCACGGTGCCTCAAAAAAAAAAATAAAAATTCCCCTAAAAAGCACTGTTCAGGGTAGTATTGATAGTCACACTAGGTCTTCTAAGGCAGGGGGCCAGGGTCCTGGAAGTTCTACCTGACAAGAAGCCCCAGGTGGCAGGCAAAGAGAGAGGACTTTGTTCTTTGCTGCTCTGTAAACTGTTGCATCATAATGACATCAGGCAAAGCTGAGTTGGCCCAAAAGCCACAGCTTTACCCCCCAAGCACTTAAAAGGCTGAGAAATCAAGTTTAGAAGTTCCTGCAGCTTCTTCTGGAAGGGATCATTCAACTAGCACTTTGTTCTTCAAGATGCCATTGAGATAAGCATCCTAATATTATCCAATAAAAGGTAAGATCAAAAGGAATGCCATCCTTATATTATTAGAGAAATCTTAAACCCCAAGGATGAATATTCTAGGAGAAAAAAAAATCCTAAAACATGACTCTACAAAGAAGAAGAAGAAGAAGAGGGAGAGAGTGCTTAGGAGGTAATGTATGAATGTACTTTGGGAGGGAAAAAAATTCGTGCTCAAAGTAATAGTAACATTGGGTAACATCTGTTTTGTATTTTCAGTAAAATGTTTTAGAGATGGATTCAAAGATATAAAGGATGAAATAATAAGAGAATGAGATAGCGAGTGGAAACATGTTGAGAGGAAGACAGCAAAAGAGAACTAGATGAGAGTTTAATAATAATAATAATAATAATAATAATAATAATGAAACGAAAGTTCAACAACAGAATTGAAATTGCATTAGAAATAATAAAGATGTTTTCAAAAGTCAGAACTGGGGCTGGAGCAATAGCACAGCAGGTAGGGCGTTTGCCTTGCACACGGCCGACCCGGGTTCGATTCCCAGCATCCCATATGGTCCCCTGAGCACCGCCAGGGGTAATTCCTGAGTGCAGAGCCAGGAGTAACCTCTGTGCATCGCCAGGTGTGACCCAAAAAGCATAAACAAATAAATAAATAAAATAAAATAAAAGTCAGAACTGTGGCTTAGTGACGGAGCACTTGGCCCTGCATGTGTGAGGCCCTGGGTTTGATTCTCGGCACTGCCTGGTCCCCCAAGCCCTGCCAGGAGACACAGGGAACAAGAAGCCAGGAGCAGCCCCCAAGCAACACAGGATGTGGTTCTCCCCCTAAACAACAGCACCCCCCCACCACCACCACAACAACACAAAAATCAATTCATATATGACAACTGGCATAGGGAGAACAAACCCATTACATGCTTACCGTATTCATGGCAGGCAGAGGCAAAAGAACAGATATTTTTTAAAAAAAGGGGGGGGGGGAAATGGAGGATCAATGCAGGCAGATAAGAAATTTGACACAGGAGTACTTGAAAAAGTCAAAAAATAAGCTTTTATTTTAAAACAAATAATGAGAAACTTAATGAAAGAAAATGTTTCTAAGGTATAGGGAAGTAGATCAAAATCTGAAGGACTTCTGACTAATCGGATACTGAATTACCTAAACCGAATGTCAAACATGGGGCCAAGAGAAGTGCAGGGGTATGGCATATGCATGGGAGACCCTGAGTTTGATCAGCAGTACGGGATGCCCCACGTACTGCTGGGGGGAGCCCTGGAGCCCCAAACACCCCAGAGTTCCCAGAGCAGTACAAAGACCGCATTGTCAGAACAGAATGATCAGCCCAAGCATCACTGGGAATGCGCCCTTTAAAAAAAAAAACAAAACCAAAACAGTGATACTCAATGTGTAGCAGATGGTCAACAAACATCTACCAGGTGAATAAAAAATAATTAAAAATTTGAGCTTCAAGTTCTGATAGAGAAGGGATCATCAAGCAAAGGGTGCTAGGTGGGCCCACTAGGGATGGGAGATACGGACTGAAAATAGACTATAGACTGGACAGAATGCCTACTTAATACCTCTGTAGCAAACCACAACACCCAAAATGAGAGAGAGAGAGCAAAAGGGAAGGCCCTGCCATAGAGGCGGGGTGGAGTGAATGGAACAAGGTGGGAGTGGTGGGAGGGATGCTGGGACCATTGGTGGTGGAAAATGGGCACTGGTGGAGGGATGGGTACTCGATCATTGTATGACCGAAACACGAGCATGAAAATTTGTTAAGTCTGTAACTTTATCTCACGGTGATTCACTAATAAAATAAATAAATAAATAAATTTGAGCTTCATAGTTAGCCACTATAATATTCCTTCTGAGGAAACAGATTTTTTTTTTAAAAATATCACACCTATGCCTAAAATGAGAGAGAGGAACAGAAAGAGAGAGAGAGAGGAGAGGTACCTGCCATAGAGCCAGGCTCGGGTGGGGGTTGGCTTGAAGGGGTGGGAGGGAAACTGGGGACACTGGTGCTGGAAAATCACACTGGTGAGGGGATGGGTGTTGGAACAATGTATGACTGAAATTCAATCAGGAACAATTTTGCCATCTCATGGTGATTCAATTTTTTAAAAAAGGTAGAGACTGGGGGGGAAATGCAACAAGATGTATCTATTTTTCTAGGTCCCCAGGAGGGAAAAACAAATTCACATCTTCTGGGCCAGAGAGACAGTACAGCGGGTAAGGTACTTGTTTGCCTTACACAGAGCAGACCCAGGACTGATCCCTGGCACCCTATATGGTCCTTGAGCCCACCAGGAAGATCCCTGAGCTCAGAGTCAGAAGCCCTACGCACTGCTGGGTCCAGCCCCCAAACAAAAATACCAATAATTTAAAAATTCTAAAATAAATAAATAAGTTTACATTAAAATTATATAATAAATTAAAATTTTTAACATCACACCTTCATAGTCCTCCTTCAAAATTTCCAAAGCCAGCATAAATGCCTCCAGAATTCCAAAAACAGAAGTTATGGCCCAAGAATTTTATCTTTAATCAAGCTCTCATTCACTCATGAAGTCAACAACAACAACAAAAAAACCATTCTCAAATAACAATGGCCTCAGAGAGTAGCCCGGACTCAATGAGAAGACAGAAAAATCACCGTGCAGAGAGATAAAAATGCAGAAAGAGGATATTTCATATGAAATGACTGGCAATAAGCACTGAGACCATCCAAACACATAACTTATTTAAAGAAGTGCTACAAAGGCTGATATAAATCAACATAAAAATGAATTATTTAAAGATGTAATAAAAATTGTAAGTAACTTTAAATACGAAGCTGGCACTAGAATGCCATGTGAGAGGAGCACTGGGGGCTCAGGGGGCAGATCAAAGGCTGAAAGTATCTGCCTCGCAAGCCTGATGTCACGGGTCCCATCCTTGGTGCCACCCATGGGTGCTAAGCCTATATCCCAAGCAGCTCGGTTGTCTGGAACCCCGACCTCACACAATGTGCCATCTCCAGTGCCTCGCCAGGAGTGTGCCAGTACCACAAGTAAAGTGCACAACCCCCAAGGAGCACCACAACCAGGGATGTGTGCAAGCACAGTCGTCAGATGTGCAACCCCTGGTGAGCACTGTGTGTGAGCACCCCAGTGACCCCCTAGCATGCACTCAACTCAAATGTGTGCCAGCACCACTACTGAACTGCAGCCTCACAATGAGCATCACAACCAAGCACGCCCGACCCCAGCCACCCCAACACTGCGAGCAGCAAAGCAAAAAGGAAGAGAAAAACTTAGTTGACTGGTTTTAAACGCCATGTTAATCCAAAACACTAAGAGAAGCCAGCGAGGAAGAAACGAAAAGAAGAAAAGAATGCTAACTTCCTTATTTCATTTGGGAAATCACTGACATTTAAGTCTTAATACTGATAATCAAAGAGATATGTGATAAAACAAGATTCTTTTTAATATTTGCTGCAAAATTAGAGCAACAGCTATACTGCAGAATCACTAAAAGAAAATCTGGGTAGTAAAAAAAACTGAACCCAGAAAAGTATCATGAAAGATAAAAAAAATAAGATAACAGAAGAATGAAAAATATGCTACAACACTAATGCAAATTTATTCTATACCCAAAAATAAGCATTTCCAAAAGGCTCTCAACCAATTGTCTTTTACTGAGGTTTTTACCCTTTCGAACCTGCAGAGCTGTCTGTGGAGGAGCACTAAAAACCTGTCATCTACAGCCGTGTAATATAGTCATCATTTAAGACAAAGTGAGAGAAAAAAATCCAAAGAAGGAGTGCCCTGCCACAGAGGCAGGGTGGGGTGGTAGGGGATGGGGTGGGGGTGGTGAGAGGGATACTGGGATCATTGGTGGAGGTGAATGGGCACTGGTGGAGGGATGGGTAAACTATCACTGTATGAGTAAAATGCAAACACAAAAGTTCATAAGTTTGTAACTGTACATCACAGTGATTCTCTAATAAAAATTTTTTTAAAAATCCAAAGAAAGACAAAAAAATCAAGAAAACTAATATTACCATCCAAGTATTTTTCAAAGCAAAAAATGTTGAATAGAATAAAGGAAACCATTTGTTACTAGTAAAAGCTGAAAATCTACAATTAAGTTATCAGTGTTGAAGATAAATATCATAACATCAAAGTGCGAAACAAAATAATTTTTATAAGGAATTATGAAAAATGGCAAGCCAATTAAGCAAACACCTGAAGTCTTAAGTGATCTAGATCTTATGCAACCCAGAAGCAAATAATCCATCTTATCACAAAGCAATGCAAATAGTAAGCCTCAAGAATATGTCAATAAATCACCCCGAAGAATACTAAAATATAATAAAACTATAAATAACCATGTATTTTTTTAAAAAGAAAATATCTACTTTTGTATAAAATACATAATTTACCCTTCAGCCAATGGTGAAATCAAAACAGTAATTATATAGTGCTTTGAAAGTAAGGATAAAGAGAACATATATTAACACACTCATAAATAATTCTCTGATCAAAGGAAAAATCAGAATGGCAATTATAGCATGCTTTAAAAGTAAAGAATAAAGAGAACAAGTGTCAATGTCTAAGGAATTCTGTCAAAGCTCAAATTTAGAAGGGAAATAGAGTATTAAAGCTTCCTTTGTTAAATGGGAAAGAATGGAAACAAACTGAATTATGCACCTAACACTAGAATTCAGTAACAATGTAATTAATTTAAGAGAAACAGGAACATAAAAAGCATAACAAGAAGAGAATTAGTGAGATAGAAAAATATATATTTAAAAACCAAAGAGTTTATTCTTTTGCCAGAAACACACAATAATAAAACAGATAATTCAACCTAAGTGAATAAGTTTTTGTTTGGTTTGGGTTTTTTGTGTCACACTGCAAAGTTCAGGGGTTACTTCTGGTTCTGTACTAAGGAATTACTCCTGGTGGTGCTTAGGGTACCATATGGAATGCCGGGGTCAGCTGCGTTCAAGGCAAACACCCTACCCACTGCACTATCACTCCAGTCCCCTGAATATTTTTTTTTTTTTGCTTTTTTGCTTTTTTGGGTCACACCGGCAATGCACAGTGGTCACTCCTGGCTCTGCACTCAGGAATTACCCCTGACAGTGCTCAGGGGACCATATGGGATGCTGGGACTCGAACCCAGGTTGGCCACGTGCAAGGCAAACACCCTACCCGCTGTGCTATCACTCCAGCCCCCAATGAATAAATTTTTAAAAATAAAACAAAGATTAGAAATCAGAAAAACCCAGGATTATATAACCTATGCTCCAAGGGCATTGTAGACAAATATTCATGTGACGAGCCTGTAGATACTTTTAAATCCCAACAGGGAAATTTTAAGAAAATATAAATTTAAAAATTTGACTCAAGAAATGTAGAAAATCAGGGCTGGAGTGATAGCACAGAGGGTAGGGCGTTTGCCTTGCACGTGGCCAACCCGGGTTGATTCCCAGCATCCCATATGGTCCCCTGAGCACCACCAGGGGTAATTCCTGAGTGCAGAGCCAGGAATAACCCTATGCATCGCCAGGTGTGACCCCCCCCCCAAAAAAAAAGAAATGTAGAAAATCAACAGATCAAAGAAAACTAACAGAAAAAATTGACAGGGTTATCAAGAATCATTTTCCAAAGGATTAAAGCTTTGTTTTTTAAAAAAATCATCTAACGAGCAATTGTGTCCAACGTTAAAGGAAAGAAATAATTCTAAAATGATATAAACATTTTTAGAGCAAAAAAAACATTAAAAATTTCACAGTTCATTAAGAAAATTGTCATAATGAGATTAAGTAAACATGCAGAACCCCGAAGAAGAGAATGATGAGTTTATAGGCATGCAAAACTAAGCAGGGAGACAAAGTTAAAATAGAAAACAAATGTTAGAAAACCATACCTTGTTCTCAATTGGGGCAGTGACCCAAGAGAAATTCCAATTTTCACTAGATTAACTTGCACATTTAATCTAATTTGGAGTGAGGAAAAGGTCCTGAAGACATTCTAAAACTCACCCATAACTCCTCAAGGCTAAATTAATATGCAAAACCATATCAATCAGGCCTCAAATCAAGTATTCTCAATGGAAATTTCCTCCAAGAGGAAATAATGTGATATTAGTAAGAAGTTGTCCTTTTTTGCACAGTGACGGATGGATTTGATGTTCTGGGATGATTTTCACTTATTGTTTTTACCTTGGATGATTTTTCCTCCCAGAGAAAGAGGGCTGTGTTTAGGTCATACCTAGTGGTACCAGTGCTCAGAGGGTACTCTAGGCTCTGTGCTCAGGGGTCACTCCCAGGGGTGCTTGAGGACCATGTGACACCAGAGTGCCAAGGATCGAGCTAGCGTCGTCCTCGGGCAAGGCAAGCACCTTAGGCCCTGTGCTATTGCTCCAGCCCTGGGAGGAGCTGTTTTGTTCATTTTTCTTGGGATGATATTTTAAAGAAGACAGCTTCCTAAGAAATTAATGTCAGTTTACTATCAATTTCATACAAGTTTCTCTAATAAGTTATTGTATTGATCTTACGCCATATTTCCTTGCATACTATTTACTTAGAAATGATTTTCTTTTGTTTATCAAGTACCTAAGGAAGTCATTAGTGTAATTTTACCATGGTTTTATCTAGTTAAAACTAGTGGTCTGGGGGCTGGAGCGATAGTGCAGCAGGTAGGGCATTTGCCTTACATGCAGTCGACCCAGGTTCGATTCCCAGCATCCCATATGGTTCCCTGAGCACCGCCAGGAGTGATTCCTGAGTGCAAAGCCAGGAGTAACCCCTGTGCATTGCCAGTGACCCCCCCCCCCCCAAAAAAAAATAACTAGTGGTCTTCAATGCCCAAAAGGGGGAGAGAGAGAGAGAGAGAGAGAGAGAGAGAGAGAGAGAGAGAGAGAGAGAGAGAAAGAGAGAGAGAGAGAGAGAGAAGAAAAGCGCCTGCCATAGAGACATAGAGACAGGCAGGGGGCAGGGGGTGGGGGAGTGATGGAAGGGAACCTGGGGATACTAGTAATGGGAGATACACTGGTGGAGGGACGGGTGTTGGAATACTGTATGACTGTAATCCAATCACGAACAGTTTGTAAGGGTGTATCTCACAGTGATTCAATTAAAAAGTTAAAAAAAAAAAACTAGTGGTCTTTGAGTCAGAGAGATAATACAGTGGAAAGGCCTTTTCCTTGCACGCAGCCAACTGGAATTTGGACCCTGAACCCCATAAGGTTGCCTGAGTCCTGCCAAGACCCGTCCTGGAGTGCAGAGCCAGGAGCAAGCCCTGAGCTCTGCTGGGTGTGGCCCCCAACAAAAACAAAACCCAGAAACACCGAGTGGTCTTGGGACCCAGGGAAGAGCTCACAGGGCCGGACTGCATACTTTACTGGAACCCGGGGGGATCCTGCAGGCCGTCTACCAAGAGTGAGTGCAGCCCCTGGCTGGGAGGAGCCCCCCAGTTCTACTTAGTGAAGCCCAAAACTCAAGGGGAAAGATATCGTGACTTTACTATTGTTTCTGTCAGATCCACGGCATGTCTCGGGACCTGGAGGTCGACAACAGATGGCTGAGGTCTGTTTCTTTCCTTGTTTTATTGTTTTTAAATTAGTTTTCAAGACCGCATACTTTTTTTTTAGATTTTTTTAAATTTTATTTTATTTTTGATTTTTTTTTGGGGGGGTATCACACCTGGCGATGCACAGGGGTCACTCCTGGCTCTGCACTCAGGAATTACCCCTAGCGGTGCTCAGGGGACCATATGGGATGCTGGGAATCGAACCCGGGTCGGCCGCGTGCAAGGCAAACGCCCTACCCATTGTGCTATCACTCCAGCCCCAAGACCGAATACGTTTTAGGGGTACCAGTTCCCACACACATCAGTGAAGTGCCCGTGCCCTTCCACCATCGTCCACTGGGCCCCTCTCTGCCCTTCGAACCCGTTTGAGGTCTCTTTTCTCAAGTTGGAACACCAAACTGCTAGTTAAGAATGACTCCGGCTCCCTCACAATAAGCAACGACACCCCTGCCTTCTCCGGGTTTGCTTCTCAGGGATTTCAAGTCCTGCCATCTGATAACCAGAATTAGGAAAAGAGAAAAAAAATCCTTTTTTTGTAACTGTCACACTGATACAGTCAACGTTGGCATGCTAGCTCTGTGTGGCGAGGCGTCATGCTCTTTCATGCCTGCTTCTTCTCACCCGCACCCTTGCCCCTCCAGCAATGGGGCTCCGCCCTCCGCCTGCTGGGTCATGCTTGGCTGGGCTCCCCCGAGGCCCCGAGAGCCTTGATGCTGGTCCCCAGCCCAGAAAGAGAGAAGGCTGCTGGGTGAGCCTCCTAGCTGCTCCTCTCCTAGTTCGGAGGGAGAGAAGGCTCTCCCTACTGAACTGTCCTTCACAGCGAGGATATCTGGGGACTCTCGTCACTGGGTGTTCCAACATGCTCCTAGCGCCGGGCACTTGGACAAGGGCCTCCCCTGCAGAGCAATTGGCAGAGCAGGGCCCACTCAGTGACTGTCAGTGGGTCCGGGATGGCTCCTCCTGTCCCTGCTCTGGTTCTCACCCTGGGCGCTCTCGCAGGGCTCTGGCTGCAAATCTCGGAAAACAACCGTGAAACCCCACCCCGGCCCCCTGGCCCCTGGCCCTTGGCCCCACCTAGTTGATCTGAAGCACATGCACCCCCGCCCCCCCCGTCCTGTACTGGGCATTTTCTAAGAGGAAACGCCACTTCCCCTCCACCTACCAGCTGTCTCGAACCCAATGACGGCTGGCACTGAGCGTCTGGGAGGGGCAGTGGTAATGCTCACGGTGTAGTTGGTGGCCTGCTGCAGAGCCAGGCACACTGCTGGGGTCCTGCTGTCGGTGGTCAAGGTGACGGTCTCCTCGTGTGGCAAGTCCTGAGGGTCCAGCTGTTGTCCTTTGATGTGGATCTGGGAGAGGGGAACAAGGCAAGAGAATCCACGGCGACTCCAGTTAGAACCGAGAGACTGTCTGACACTGAGTCTGGCTCTCCCGCGGTTTCTCTGGCCCCGCAACTCATCCTTCTGGGGAAAGTCGAGTAACAGAAATCTCTGCCGCCAGCTCTCTGCAGATAAGTCAGTTCATCCCAGTCATCAAAAATGTGGAGGCTGGAGTGATATCACCACGCAAGGGTAAAGCTCTTGCCTTGCACACGGCTGATCCGGGTTCAACCCCCGGCAGCTTGTATAACCCCCTCTGAGCCCCCTAACCCACCCCCAAGAGTAATTTCTGAGCAGAGATAAGAGTAACGCCCCCGAGCATCGCCAGTATCCACCCTCCCCAAAATAGGCATGAGTGACTGACATTGTGAGACATAAAGACTGACACTGTGAGCGAGCCCGCCACCAGTGACGGAGGCGGCCCCCGCTGGGGACTACCTGCTTCCTCCCATCCCAGATGCTTCCAGGCTCGCTCGCTCTCTGGGGAAGTGAAACCAGGCACTTGAACACAAGCGACAGTGACAGATTGAATGCAAATTCATACCCCCCACCACACACACACACACACACAAACACACACACACACACACACACACACACACAGAGTCAAACGACAAACATATTAAACACAAAATGTAAACCCAAACAATCCAGGCATCTTAAAATTTCTGTTCCCGTTTCAAAAGGACAGCTGGACAGGGAAGCCACTGGCCGAGAGGCTCTGTGTCCAGGCAGGAAAGCGCAGGCCACTGCACTTACCACGTACGTCGTCCTGGACGGCAGGCTGCCTGGGTTTACTTGCCACCTCACACAGGTCTTATTAAACACGGAGAGGTCGCTGATTTTTGTGATTATTTCTAAAATAGAAAAAGAAGAAAGGGTCGGAGGGAAGAGAAGCCACTCACAAAATGTATCTCCGGGCTTTGGAAAACACTTGAGGTGGACGCCTTTGGGGCGCAGGACTTAGCTGGTTCTGCGAATGCCCATTCATGTGCTGACCTGGGGAAATGGAAGGAGGCGGAGCGAGCTACCTGTTCGATCCCCTGGAGAATTAATCTTCATCTTCATCGGGTGAGCCAGAGCTGTGACCTGACTCAGTGGGGGCGGGGGGGGAGGAGAAGGCGGGGAAGAGCCCACTTGTGTCTAGAGAATTCTGTGGTCGGACTGCCGGGCCACTGGGTGCCACTGGTGCTCCGTTCATGCGGGCTGGCAGCAGGCCACAGCCAGGCCCTGCGTCTGCCCTGCAGCCACAAGGGTGAAGCCTACTTCCGGCTTCCTGTCCTTGCTCTGTCCCTTCAGCTGCAGAATACTGCTTCTGGGCCACTTCTGGCCTCCGGAGGGAAGAGGGGAACACCAGCTCTCGGGCCCGCCTCAGGAGCAGCCTGAGAGGGGGAATGAAACACGTTCTCCAAGTGGTCCTGTTACTTCTGGGGTTACCCATCATGGAAACCATGCAGTGCTGATCTCTGGGAAGTGCACCCATGTCTTGCTTCTGCCTCTAGAGTCTTCTGCATGGATGCCATGTAGGAGGTGGCCAGGCAGAAACTCATACGAGGGTCTTGGTTCCCTGAAAAATGTTGGGTCTCCTAGGAAGCCATTCAGATGGAGAAAGGGCAAAGATCCAGCTTCTCCTCCACATAAAATCAAATTCCCTCCTGATAAGTTAGGCTATCTATTACTTGTAGATAATATATGTTCTTATTTTAAAAAAATATCCCAAGGGGCTGGAGTGATAGTACAGCAGAGAGGGCATTTGCCTTGCATGCGGCTGACCCGGGTCTGATCCCCAGCATCCCATATGGTCCCCTGAGCACCATCAGGAGTAATTCCTGAGTGCAGAGCCAGGAGTAACCCCTGAGCATCACCAGGTGTGACCAAAAATGCAAATATATATATATATATATATGTATATATATATATCCCAAGAAATTCACCCAAAAACTGTCAGAACTACAGGTTTCAGTATAAAAAGTCAATATACAAAATCAAGTATCTCTGCACATTAAAAAAAATCTAGAAATATATTTAAGAAAATAATTTAATCTAGGGATGGAGAGACAGTACAGGAGGTAGGGTGCTTGGCTTGCATGCGCTGACCCAGGTTCAATCCCCAGCATCCCATAAGGTCCTCCAAGCACTGCCAGGAGTGATTTGTGAGTGCAGAACCAGGAGTAAGTAAGCCAGGAATACAGAGCCAGCAGAGCCCTGAGCACTGGCAAATGTGACCCCAAAACAAGAAGAAAAAAAAAAACTTCATCTATAGTAGCTTCAAAAGAAATAAAAATTGTCTGCAGAACCATAATACCCGTAAGTAGAGAGAAAGAGGGACATTGTCTGCCATAGAGGCAGGGGGAGGTGGGTAGAGGGGAGGAGGGACCTGGGGACATTGGTGTGGAGAACATACACTGGTGGAGGGATGGGTGATCACTGTATGACTGAAACTCAAACATGAAAGCTTTGTAAGCAAAGCTCACGGTGATTCAATAAAATAAATAACTTTGCACTGAAAAAAAAAAAAATTGTCTGGAGGCGGAAGCGAAATCCTCTCCTTCCCAGAGGGCAGAATCCTCATTGCCCCAAACAAGACTATCCCACAGCCCAAGCTGAGCATTTCCAGGGAATCAGCCACCTCCAGTGGGTTCCGTTGACCCTCTCCAGCTCAGTGTTTCTTGTTCCGAGCTGAGATGGGCTTTGACAGCGTGATTGAGGCTGGTCTCATTCTGGGACATCCCGCTTGGGATTGCCACAACCAAATCTGGTGATGCAAGGGAGCAGACGCCCAGGGGCCCGGAGGTGAGCCCTCCCTTTCTTTCCCTGGAGGAGCAGCTCCACAAAAACCCTTTCACTCCAGCTGTGGCACAGCTGGCAACAAGGCTTCCTTCCATCCCTCCCGGCCTCACCCACCTTGGCGCTCCAGAATATATAGTCCCCGCTGCGGCGGAACACATACAAGCTCTCTGCCCCGCGCGCTGTCTCCCCAAGTTAGACTCCCCTCAAGCAGTGGTGGTCACTTTCCTCTTGCAAAGACATGGTTGTCCTCCACTCAGTTCCTCTGCCTCCCTTCAAGCAATTCTCATCACAGCCTCCAAGAGGGAAAGAGTGCCTGATTTTTAAGAAGTGTCTGTGGCAGGCGCCGTTCTCCTGTGCTCAGGACCAAAATCACCCTTACACAAGCCTTCACTTACTAATCCCTTCTTGCACAAGAAGATTTTATGTCTACTAACGCACCCTACAGCCTCATTGCTGGAGATTTTGTGCCCCACAAAACTGGTCCACTATAAAGGAGTCAGAATGAGTAGAAGCAGAGAGAGGAAGATAGGCAAACTCTTGCAGAAACACCAAAGGATCACCTTGGAAATCTACAGCAGAGGTGTTCAACCCCTGGTCCAGCTGCGGAAAATGGGTTGAAAATTAGTGGCCAAACCATTCCTGGGTTTGAAATACGGCAGTATTTCGCCTCAGAGGAAAAGAACATTTGAAATCAAAGAGATTTCACTGTGGAAATGGATACCCTACAAATTGCAGAGACAAGCATCCAGTCACAAAGATACTATTCTGGTTTGGGGGCAGCAGCATACAGGGGCCATTCTAGTGTGGTGCTTGGAAACCGTTCCCAGTGGTATTCAGGGGACCACTGATGCCCAGGAGACCATGTGGCGCTCCCAACAGGAGATCAACCCTGGACCCTCCTGTGCAAATCACACACTCCAGCCCTTTGAGTCAGTGCCCCAGTCCCTGGCACCAATCTTTATAGAATCTAAATAAGCCACCAGTATTCCTGCCCCTTCATTCTCCGCTGCCCCTCAAAGTCCTTGAGTTCTGACCTTTGACCGCACACACATCCCTCTGATTCTCCCCACATGGTGAAGTAGGAAAAGGAAGTATCACACCCCTCATCTTCTCGCTGAGGTGCCAGTAAAGCAAAGGCCCTTCTCACCTGGGGCCCCTTTAAGCCCAAAGAGAGACCAGGAAGGAGATAGACATAAAAGTTTCCTTCCCCACCCTTCCTCTTTCCCCATTCACTATGACAACTGCAAATGATATCTCAAAATACCATCTGTCTCCAGCCTGTGCCATGCTCCCTGCACAGATGGAGGCCAGATCTGATTATAGAGATGTCAGATATTGCCTCCTAAGCAGCAGTTAATGAAATTTGGTTACTCTTCCTTGCAGGTGTCCACAGATCAGAAATGGAAAGACGTCCTTAAAAACAGAGGGTCAAGAGATAGTGCAAGAGTTAAGGTGCCTGCCTTGCATGCAACCAGCCCCGATTCAAATCGCTGCAGAAGGTTTCCCAAGGCCACCAGGGGTCTCTCCTGAGCAGAGAGCCAAAACCTCAAAGAAAACATACCAGAAATGAAATCTATGGGGCTGCAGCACTGGTGGAAGGAAGCAGACAGGGGTGAAGAGTTCAGTATTGAAACATTGTATGCCTGAAAGTAATTTCACACAATGACTAAATTAAAAATAAAATGAAAATATTTCAAAATAGGCTTGGAGTTACAGTGGATAGAGTGCTTGCCTTGCATGCAGCCAACCCAGGTTTAATCCCCAGCATCCTATATGGTCACCTAGGAGTAATTCCTGAATGTAGAGCCAGGGGTAAGCCCTGAGCATCACTGGGTGTGGCCCTAAAACCAAAGAGAAATAAACAAAAAGAAATAAAACAAGCACATGAACACTACCCTTTAAAAAAAAAAGGCGGGGGGTGGGGGGAGCGGGAGTTGGAAGCTTGAAAGACTTTGTCCTAAACCGAGAAGTCTTGTGATTAAAAACATCTCTGCACGTTCTCTTTAAAATTGACTCAGGGGCTGGAGAGATAGCACAGCGGGTAGGGTGTTTGCCTTGCACGCGGCCAACCGGGGTTCAATTCCCAGCATCCCATATGGTCCCCCGAGCACGGCCAGGAGTAATTCCTGAGCATTGCCCAGTGTGACCCAAAAAGAAAAAAAAAAAAACACCTGACTCAGGGGGAGTTTTAAAGAGGAAAGGGGGCGTGGTTATGCACCCTTCACCAGGAACTGCGTGACTGCTGAAAGCCAAGCATCACTACCATGCTGGGCCCCAAGCTGTGATCAGAACATAACTCCTTTCCTTGGGAACATGTTGTCCAGTGGAGGGAGAAGATACGAGCTGGTAAACAACAAGCTCGTCAGTATTAGAGCAAAGCGCAACAGAGCGGGTGACCGGGAAGCAGAGAAAGTCACCAGAAACTCTCACTGCAGGCCCCAGGGCAGCAGGTGTTACGCGGGTGTGGCCCCATGGTGAAAGACCAGCCCCAGGGCCGCAGAAGGAAAGCATGTGGTCTGGCCCTGGTACATGGACGCTGCTTGTCAAGCAGCCTGTGGCCCAAGTGCCGCTACTGATGGCCCAAGAGTGATGTCATAAACATCCAAATGGCCCTTGGCAGGAAGGGGGCTGCCTGTCCCTGCGGAAGATGAGGACACGCACACCTGGGGCCGTGAGACGCAGCAGCCCTGAGTGGTGGGTCAGGGTCACGTGACAGGGGTGGGCAGTGAGGCTAAGGAGGGGCTCTGGCCGGCCTAGGGAAACGCAGACAAGCACTGGCTCACTCTGCCAGCAATGGGGGGGGGGGGGGGCGAACGCAGGAAAACGATGGGAACAATGCTTTTAAGAAAGTAAAGGTGGGGGCTGGAGTGATAGCACAGCGGATAGGACATTTGCCTTGCACGCGGCCGACCCGGGTTCGATTCCCAGCATCCCATATGGTCCCCTGAAAACCACCGGGAGTGATTCCTGAGTGCAGAGCCAGGAGTAACCCCTGAGCATTGCCAGGTGTGACCCAAAAAGCAAAAAAAAAAAAAAAGAAGAAGAAGAAAAGGTGCATTCTGAGGAGACACTTCTTCTACACGAACAGATGAGGGCACAGGGAAAGTAGACGAACCTGTATTTCTCAGACTGCAACATGCCAGTGCTAAGAAATCTTACAAGTAAACCAGACCCCATGACAATGATAGTTCTGAAATGATTACTCTGGACAAGAACTGGGTGCTGGAAGGAGGTAAAGACATGTACATGATAACCATTCAGTACCTGTATTGCAAGCCATAATGCACAAAAGGAAAAAGAGAGAGAGAAAGTGTCTGCTGGCACTGTTCACAATAGCCAAAATATGGAAACAACCCGAGTGCCCTAAAACAGATGACTGGTTAAAGAAACTTTGGTACATCTACATAAAGGAATACTATGCAACTGTTAGGAGAGATGAAGTTATGAAACTTGCTTATAAATGGATAAACATGGAGAGTATCATACTAAGTGAAATGAGTCACAAAGAGAAGGACAGACAGAGGGACTGCACTCATTTGTGGAGTATAAAATAACATCACATGAGGCTGACACCTAAGGACAGTAGATACAAGCAAGGGCCAGGGGGATTGCCCCATAGCTGAAAGACTGCTTCATGAGCAGAGGGGAGAAGGCAGATGGAATAGAGAAGGGATCACTAAGAAAATGATGGCTGGAGGAATCAGTCGGGATGGGAGATGCATGCCAAAAGTAGATAATGGACCAAACATGATGACCTCTCAGTGTCTGTGTTGCAAGCTATAATGCCCAAAAGTAGAGAGTATGGGGAATATTGTCTGCCATAGAGGCAGGGGGAGGGTGGGAAAGGGGGGGTATACCCGGAATATTGGTGGTGGGGAATGTGCACTGGTGGAGGGATGGGTGTTTGATCATTGTGAGATTGTAACCCAAACATGAAAGCTTGTAACTATCTCACAGTGATTGAATAAAATTTTAAAAAGTTAAAAAAAAATAGAAGTGTCTGCCATAGAAGTAGACTGGGGCTTAAGGGGGGTGTTGGGAGAGAAACTGGGGACATTGGAGGTGGGAAATATACATCACCTGGTGAAGGGAAGGGTTTTTGAACATTGAAACCCAATCATAAAAACAACTTTGTAACTGTGCATCTCACAGTGGTTCAATTAAATAAATAAATATAGGTCAGAGAGGCTGAGAGACAGCTCAGGA
This sequence comes from Sorex araneus, assembly GCF_027595985.1. NCBI lineage: Eukaryota > Metazoa > Chordata > Mammalia > Eulipotyphla > Soricidae > Sorex > Sorex araneus. The sequence goes on along the minus strand of NC_073302.1, from coordinate 22,937,139 downwards.
GGCTAGAGGAAATGCTTTGCATGTGGAAGTCATGGGTCCAATTCCCAGCACCACTTAGTTCCTGAGCACCAATGGAAAAATAAAAATCCTGAGCACTGAGGCAGAAGTAGCCTCTGAGTACTGCCAGGTGTGGACCCCAAACCCAATTCACACAGTAAACTTGACCTCAATTTCATAGCAGCCTTAAAAAAACAATCATAAAAGTCATAATAATCAAAAAATCTGGGTTGTCGCTATGGTCTGGGCACTATGCATAATGTTATAACTGTAGAGTTTATTTAGTCTTCCAAAGAAACGCATGAGCTAGCTACTGCCTTGTCCACTCGACTGATCCAAGGGAAGTAAGGAAACTGCCAGAGGGGGTGTGCTGGTGACAGTGAAAGTCAGGTGTCCCAACCAGACCTGTCAAACCCTAGCACTGAGGATGCGCCTCAGCAAGGAGGTAAACTGACGACACCAGGGCACTGGAGTCCCTGAGACAAGCTCGAAGGAGAAGCAACAGGAAGGACAGGAGAGAAGGCTGACTGCCAGTCTTCGAGCTGAGAGTCCAAGTAAATGGTCTTTTCCCGTTCCTATAAGAAACGCAAGAAGAAGTGGACCGGATCTGAGAGAAACAGACAACTGAATTGTGTGAGGAACTTGCTAAATCCGAGTTCTCAAATAACTATTCAGGTGGATAAAGTCCTGCGAGTCCTCTGTGTGTGGGTGGTGGTTAAAACCACGGGTACAAGTGACAGCCACACCGGCACCCCAGGAGAAAGTAAGGAGAGAGAGCAGCAGGGAAGGACGGCAGGAGCTGGAGCATGAGGCCGACAGAGTGAAGGGGAGAGAAGCCGCAGAAGGCGCAGCTGCTTCCTCAAAAGGTGTGCCCTTGGGGGCGGAGAGACAGTGCAGCGGGGAGGGCGCTTGCCTTGCACACAGCAGGTCCAGGTTCAATCCCCGGTATGACACGTGGTCTCCTGAGCGATTCCTACGGGAGTAAGCCCAGAGCATCGATGGATGTGGTACAAAAATGGTGTGCCCTTCCCTTCCCCGTCCCTCACAACCTCCTCACTACCCTCCCCATAAGGACGTCAAGCCGACCTACGGGGCACAGGGGCTCAATCTTTCTTCTTTCACACAACACAGGGTGCCCAGAGCAGGTTAGGACACTTAGGGGTCTCTGAACTTGGAAAAGAGAAGAACCCCACAGTGTCCACACGCGCTACCCAGAAGATTTGGGAAACCAAATCCTCAGCAGGTAACACACACACACACACACACACACACACACACACACACACACACACATACACGCACACACACAGAGGTGACATTACGCCTTGTTTGGGGGGAGTTGGTTTGTTCTGTACTTAGAGCACACCTGGTGGGAGTTTAGGGGCTACTCCCAACTTGGCATTCAGGGACCAAAACAGTGCCAAGGACCGAACCCAAACTGCCCACATATAAAACAGCTGCTCCAGGAGGCTGGAGCAATAGCACAGCAAGTAGTACAGATGTTCGAATCCCAGCATCACATATGGTCCCCTGAGCACTGCCAGGAGTAATTCCTGAGTGCAGAGCCAGGAGTAACCCCTGTGTGTGCATCGCCAGATGTGACCCAAAAAGCAAAACAAACAAACAAACAAAAAACACAGCTGCTCCAGCTCCTTGAACTATCTCTTCAGCCCTGTGTTTTCTTAGTATTCGAGGAGCATCCAAATATTTCTTTGTGGCATTTAATCACAGATATTAAGTAAATAATTTTGTAATTATTCAATGTCCATCTCTCCTAAATGGAAGGTCTGTGATGGCAAGAAATAGATTTATCTCTCCACCCACAGCATCTAACCCAGTGCCTTGGACATTTATATTTGCATATTGGATTATACTTATGTATGTCTGGGGATGCTCAGGAGCTACTACTGATCTGTGCTTGGGGTTGCTCCTGGCAGTTCTTGGGTGCCATCCAGTGCTGGGGATCAAAGCTGAACCTCCCTCCAGCTTGTAAAGCATTTGTTCCCGCCTATTGTGCTCTGACCCATCGATATTTCTGAAATATTTGTCATTTGGTTAATTGGTCAGGTGAGTGGGTGGATGGGCAGATAGATCATCAACAATGCCTAAGGATGAAGAAAGCCTGAGCAAAATGAGATTGAAACTAGAACATGAACTTGGCTATCAGATGTCATCTGTGACCTTGGTACAGAGCTCCGGTGACGTGGGGCACTGAGTGCCGACTCTCCTATAGCGGAAGAAGAGGATGAGCAGGAAGAGGCAGAGAGCAAAGAACTCTCAGTAATCCCGTCTGGACAGGGACTGGTCCAGTAAACTACCGGATTAGGTTTCCAATTTTAGAGTGTTTCCCTTAGTTTTGGAAATAGCAAAAGGTCGAATAAATTCAAGTGACCTAATCAGATGGTCAAGCTAGTTGCCATTTCTAGCTTAAAATAGCATCTGATTTTAAAGGTATTATGATTTACCTTTTAATATTACTCATAAACTACTTACCCAAATGCAATGTCCATCCAAGGATTACCAAAAGGGATTACCAAGGATTATAAAAAAAAAAAAACATTTTCAGAATGGTATTATGCAGCTATGTTTTCTTTTTTTGTTGTTTTTATTTTTTGAGGGAGGGTGTGAGGATGCCACATCCAGCTGTGCTCAGGGATCACTCCTGGTGGCACCTGAAGGACCATCTGTGGTGCAAGGAATCAGCTGCCTGTGAGGTAAGCTCCTTATACACTGTATTGTCTCCAGCCCACATACATTTTCTCTCTTTTAAATTTTCATAATCACATAAAGTAGGAGGAAACAGCATGGTTTAAAATTATGCTTTCCTCAAAGGAACAGATAAAACCAAATGAAAACACACCAAGACCCTCAGACTACAGAGCTGAGGTGACCAGAGGGAGGTGGGGAGAGAACATCAAAGGTGGGGCACTTTTCCAGGAGCTATGGTAGAGGAATATGGGTACTTTGGTGATGGCTGTGGTGTGGTAATGTATCTTGTTTGTTTGGTTGGTTGTTTTTTGTTTTTGCTTTTTGGATCACACCCAGTGATGCACAGGGGTTAACTCCTGTCTCTGTACTCAGGAATAACTTCTTGCAGTGCTCAGGGGACCATGTGGGATGCTAGGAATCGAACCGGGTCAGCCGCATGCAAGGCAAACGCCCTACCCGCTGTGCTATTGCTCCAGCCCCGGTGTGGTAATGTATCTTGAAGAGGTCATGTAAGCTAACATTACCTCAATGGGAATAAAAGTTATGTTTCTAAAATGCATTATACCCTTTACAAGGATTTTTGGAGTCAAATGAATTTTTATATTAGCTTTGTACTGAAGTTTCTCATTATTGTGGGGACTATACCTGGTGGTACTCAGGGGCCCGGGACCACCCTGAGACCCTTGGGAGGCCGTGGGGTCCAGGGTCTTGAACACATAAGGTCTGGGTTTGCCCACTTGAGCCACTGCCCCGGCTAGTCTATATTAAGGGGGGAAAAAGAAACAGAACTATAATAAACGCATCAGTTTATATATTTCAAAATGCCCTTGATTGAACATTTTTTTTTTTTGCTTTTTGGGTCACACCCAGCGATGCTCAGGGGTCACTCCTGGCTCTGTACTCAGGAATTACCCCTGGCCGTGCTCAGGGGACCATATGGGATGCTGGGAATTGAACCTGGGTCGGCAGCGTGGAAGGCAAATGCCCTACCCGCTGTGCTATCACTCCAGCCCCGGATTGAACATTTTTAACTATAAAATTAACTTTTAAACATCAGTTGCTTAAAGAAACTTATAAAACAAAGTAAACTTTTATGGCGGGGCGGTGAACACCTTTGGGGTAGCATATAAATAATTCAAAGCCTGGCACGGGGAGACTGACTGTGGGTTTTCGGGCTCATGTCTGTGTTCAAACCCGACCTCTCCCATTTGCTAATCACTGCGAGATCCAGAGAAAGTTACTTCACTTTTATGAGTCTCCAATTACTCATCTATAAAATGAAAACAACAATACTCCCTTCACAGGATTTTCTGAAAACAACAGGAAATGAGCATTCAGAATGCCACACGGGGCCAGAGAGAGAGCACACAGCAGCTAAGGCACTTGAGGGCAGGCAACCAAGACAGGTTCAATCCCTGACTCCACCTCTGTTCCTCTCAAGCACCACCAGGAGTGGCCCAGAGCACAGAACCAGGAAGAAGCCCTGAGCACCGCTGGGCGTGGCCCAAACTGCCCTCTCAAAAAAAAAAAAAAAAACCAGATGAGTAAACCAGTGCTCAAGAGTAATAGGCCCTATAATGCTCGAAACCCAAACTCAAACACATTTTCAAACAAATTTCAGGCACACAGGTATTTAGACAACGTGTCCCTGCATTCCGCTGACCCTTCTTTTCCATCTGAAATGTGTCTGGTAGTATGTGACCACCCAGCGGGCTGATGAGGAGGGCCAGCGACAAAGTCAGCGGGGTAGAGACGAACAGCGGGCCTGAAGGCAGACAGACTCAGCATCCGAGACAGCGCAGGGGGGCTCAGAGAACCGTCCAGCCCAGAGACAGCCTGAGGTCCCACAGAGATGTTACCCTAAGAGCACGCAGGGAGTAAGCATCAGCCTTTAATTATTAACTCCGATTTTAAACATAAAAAGGTCAAATGACCTGCGCAAAATGAAAGCCAGAAACCATCTTATCAAGAATGAATCAGCTACTTTGATCTTGAGGTGAACCAACTCACTAAACATCAAGCTTCCACCTGGGGTTTTTCCAGACACGAAAGTGGTTGCCTAATTCTCAGCTGTCTGCAGTTTCCAGTCCAAACTGGCCTTTAAAAAAAAAAAGCATCCCAGCACCGTGCCAAAGTTCACACTCCATTAGTATCACATACAGATCTATGCTACTAACAAAGAAACGGGGGCTCCAAACAATATTTTTAAGATAACCAAAAAAGGATCCTAATAAAGATTAATGAGTCCACTCAGTTTGGAGCTGAAGAGCCCAGTATTTAAAAATGGGCTGGGTGTAGTGAAAACAGCAGAGGTAGAGGACATTCGGAGATGAGGCAGAAAAGTAGAATGTGAAGGCAAAAGCCCAAAGTGAGCATCAAGGAAGAGAAATGTCAAACACACAGAGGGAGCTGGGGCAAGAAAAGAGACTTGAAGTGGGGGGGAAAAAATGGAGGTGGGTGGGGGTGGGAGGAAGAAACGCAGGAAGGGGCCAGGAGAAGCCAGAGCCAATCTCACATTTCCAAAAGCCTCGCCTACCTACCCACCCAGAGATCTCATGTGCACCGCACCATGAATTAATCAGCATGTAAATCACCCCCTTTATCTGCGGAAATTGAATTTAGCTGCCAATCTTGATTGAGGGCACAGAGGCCTCTGCAGAGAGATCACAGCTCTTAGGGAGAATGCCTTTTCTCTCCTTAAATCAAAGCCTGCTCAGACCCATGGCAACAGCTGCAGCTGGAGCTGCAGACTGTGTGAAAGGTGGCAGGCTGAGGACGGTAATTATAATTAGCAGTTACATAACATGTTTGTTCTTCAAAGTGCTCTACAAGCATCAGCTAATTAATAGCTTACTATGCCCCATGCAGACCCACTGGTTTTTCATGTAGTGACTAATCCTTGTACCCCATGAATTCAGAAGGCTGCAGGCAGAGAGGCTTGAGCAATGAATTAAATGGCCTGGGGTCCAGAAGCGATGCCCAGCTCTTGTACCAACTGATTCCACAGGTAGCAGGAGGCCAGCAACACTTGCATGTTGAGCTCAGCATCCTGAGAGGCAGCTGCCTCACTTCACAGGTGACTCAGAGTGGCTCTGTTAGAGATGCAAGAAGGGGCTGGGATGACTGAGTCTAGTACAAGAGGGGACTCTTCTCACTTCCCGGTTTCACAGTTATTAAGATTGGGACTGTGGAATCCCTGACTCCAGTAATAGATCTGTCTGTGCTGCTCAGTGTAAGGTGGGCAAGTCCATGCGGCGGGAGAGAAGGTAGTTCTGGATTGTGGGTTCCCGTCTGTGCTTACCCTTCGTGTTCTGATTGGACTCTAGCTGACAGCCTCAGGGATGCATGTTAGAGATGAGTGAAGGTGGGAACTGCATGGTGCAGCAAAGCCTCAGTTCTTCACCTGCTCCAGAAATGTCTTACTCGAGGACTTCACAGAATCATAAATATCATGAATTTGTAAAACTCGTGTGTGTGTGTGTGTGTGTGTGTGAATTTCCTTAGAGAAAGGTCTGTTTACACTCTTGGTGATAAATTCCAGGAAGATAGCATTTATCAAAGTACCTCACACATAGTATATGCGGAAGAGCTCTCAAATGAGTTGATCGAATGAGCTGAATTCATCCAATTCCTATATCCAAAATAATTATGAACTACTGCTCTATGGAAAATCATCACCAGAAACAAACGTGTTTTGCTTACTCAGGCCAGACATCCCTATGAAAAACTGTGGCAAGGCCAAGACATGCTGTCACAACTCTACTGCAAATCTAGCCAGAGACCCTTTAAACCAAAGCTCCCTTCAGGTATTTCAGGTACCACTCCCTGAGGTTCGTCTTCAGAGTCGCGCAAGTCAACTACTAGAAACAGACTTCCAGAGTTATTCAAGACTATGTGACAGCCGGCAGAATATCCTGCCCCCGAGCCAGGTTGTCTTCACTGGGGCCTCTCGGAGGGGGGCAGGTTGAATTTCCCTCCCCACCCCAAGCAGAGCCCCGGCAGCTGAAAACCTCCAGAATGCAGTTGTAGCCATGCTCTAGGCCCTCTCCACATGCTCAAATGAGCCTCATGCATGAAGGAACTGACAGAGGAACCTAGGTATGCAGGATGGGGCTGAGATCTCCAAGCCTACTCAGATTGGAATTGGGCTTCCTCCACCCAGATCCCTCATTTTCCAGTAGCTTGGCAGCCACACCTACAAACTGCCCCCTAGCGCCATGTAATCTCATCAACGGCCAACATCCAGAGACTATAAAACAAAGCTCCTGAAAGAGAGCAATGCAGAATCTCCCATGGCAGAACCTGATAAGTTACCCGTGGTGTATTCGATGTGCCAAAAACAGTAATAATAATGGGCCTCATTCCCTCAACCCTGAATGCAACAGGGACAAATGGAGACGTTAATGGTGCCCACTTGAGCAAATTGATGAGCAACGGGATGACAGTGATACAATGATGTGACAGCCACTCATCACACACAAATAATTAGTCCTTGTTTTTTTTTTTAACCACCTTGTTTCTTGGAGGCAGATGTGTGAAATGAAGCATACAGAAGTTTTACTTTTGATTCATGATATTTTCCTCAGCCAAGGTTAACTATTTGAAAAAGATGGGTAAAACGGTTAAAATGGGTGAAATTTAGGTACAATGGGTATGGTGCTATAAACTTTTCAAAAATGTTCCCACAGATAATTATTTCATGGTATTCTCTCTTTGAAGAAAAAAATAGACTTTAATTCTTTTTATGGATGAGAAACACTCAGAATAATTTTTTTTTTAGGTGATGACATAGTTTTTAGTACATAACATTGAACTCAAAACTCCTACTCACCAGTAATTTCATTTTGGGATCTAGATCCAAAAGAACTGAAAGCAAGATCTCAAGGAGGTATTTGTGTCCCCATATTCATAAAGTATGCTTCACAATAGTTAAAAGGAGGAAATAACCTAAGTGCCAATCACTGGATGAATAAACAAAATATGATATATTCATAAGAAGAACATTACTCAGCCCTAAAAATGGAAACCCTGCCATTTGGAACAATATGGATTATCTTGGACTTCACTATGCTAAGTGAAATAAGCCCCTCACAGAAGGACAATGATGCATGATTTCACTTTGAAGAGTTATCTAAATCTGTCAAACTCATAGGAACAGGAAGTAGAATGTAGTTCCAGGGGCTAGAATTAAGGTGGGGGACAGGAAGGCACAGTTGTCATGAGTACAGAGTCCTAGTTTTTCAAGATGAAGAAATTCTGGACATTAGCTACATAATTCACGTGAGACTACTTAATAGTTAAAGATGATTAAGATGCTAAATGCTATGCTGGGTGTATTTTACCATAATTTTGAAAACAGCTGAAAAAATCCTCTTTCATCATAATACCTTCTACCTATAAAACTGTCAACATGTGCTAAGCTAGAACATTAAAGTATGGCCGCCTGGAAAATGGTTCATGTAGAAAAATGTCTCGGCCAGCCAAGCAGAAGAGACAGGAATCACTGTGATTTAACGGGAGTTTTAAAAATCGAATGCATGAAACTTTTCCATCCAACTTATGTTTCCAATTCATCTTCCAGATCTTCAGGATTTAGCTGCCTGACAAAACTAAAGCCGCACACCCACCCGGCTCAGCTGTACAGCCAGGGACCGTGGCGAGAGAGGACATAGCCCCTGAGTGGTTGCATGTCCCACACTCTGCCTCGTAACAGGAGTCTCCAGGAACAGAGCCTGTACCTGTGCAAGTCAGAGGACTTTCACTCCAGGTGCCTTTCTCTGTGCAGACGGAAGTGATGGGTCCTGCTGGGCTCTCAAAGCCCTCCTGGCACCTGTAATGAGCCACACCACCTAGGCTGGAGCTGTGGTTCTTCACCAGGAAGGCATGCTGCACTTCAGGAGGATGGCCACAGTTGATCTCTGCAACGGGAAGTAGCACAGAGTCAGTGAGGACCCCAACTTCTCCCCTGTGATCGGTATTTTGGAAACAAACATTGAGTCATGATGGAGTCACTTATATGGGAAAAGGGACAACACAAGCCACGTACAATGATCCAACTGTAGGTATGTAAGCTACTAAAAATAAGGTCTGTAAAACAAGACGACTCATAAGTAAAAGAAACAGGTATGTTTGACTTTTAAAAACTTCACACTTTGGGGCTGGAACGATAGCATAGCGGGTAGGGTGTTTGCTTTGCACGAAGTCGACCCGGGTTCAATTGCCGGCCTCCCATATGGTCCCCCAAGCATTGCCAGGAGTAATTCCTGAGTGCAGAGCCAGGAGTAACCCATGTACATCACCGGGTATGACCCAAAAAGCAAAAAATATAATAATAAAAACTTTTTAATAAAAAAATTAAAACTTCATACTTTGTGTGTGTGTGTGTCGGGGGTGGGCTTAGAGCTATCCCACACCCAATGTCCCTCAGGAACTGTTCCTGTACTCAGAGGTGATCCCTGGCAGTGCTCAGGGAACTATATTTGGTGCTGGGATCAAACCAGGCTCAGCAACAAGCAAGGCAAGCACCTTAACCCCTGTAGTAACTCTCTAGCCCAAAGAATGTCACATTTTGATGAAATTTATACATTAGGGGCCAGAGAAATGATGCAAAGGGAGACCCAGGTTTGATCCCTGGCACCCCACAGCTCCCTGACAAACACCATGCTGGGAAGCCCCCAACTACTTCCAGTTCTGAACCCTCCAGAAAAGAACTTTTTACTTTAAAAAAAAACTGTTAAGCAATTAAAAAATTTAATAGTGAGTTTGATTTTTTTATTTACATAGTGAAGCGTTCTTTGGTCAATGAAATAATCCATCTCAAAGTGCTTCTAATATTCAAAATTTCTAGTGCCTTTTATTCTGTTTTTATTTAGGCATTTTGTCACCAATTAAATGGTAAATGAAATTATATTTTTAAAAGTTTGAACCTGGGGCCAGAGAGATAATACAGTGAGTGGGTGGGTTGCTTGTCTTACATGTGGCACACCCAGGTTCAGCCCCCAGCAACCCATATGGTCCTCTGAGCACTGCTGGGAGTCATTCCTGAATGTAGAGCCAGGAGTAACCCTTGAGCATCACCAGTGTGGCCCCCACACCACTCTCCCAAATGAAAACTTGGAACTTTTTAAGGAAAATTATGCAGAAAGTATGCATAGCCTAAACATTACATGCACCATTCAAAGAACAATATCAATACCCACTGCAGAGAGAAAAACATGAAATTATAAAATTTATATGCAAATGCTTCTTTGCAATTCTGACTACCTGAAAGCAATGGAGTAGTTATCTAGAACTATCTATAGGAAAAGGGAATATGAATGACATTACCGTTTCAGACCTAGCCAACACTACAGAGGGGCAAAAGAAATTCATTTCCATACACTTTACAATTTAAAAGAATTCATATGAGTATCTTTTAAAAATTAAAAAATAGGGGGCTGGAGCAATAGCACAGTGGGTAAGGCGTTTGCTTTGCACACGGCCGACCCAGGTTCGATTCCCAGCATCCCATATGGTCCCCTGAGCACCGCCAGGAGTAATTCCTGAGTGCAAAGCCAGGAGTAACCCCTGAGCATCGCCGAGTGTGACCCAAAAAGCCAAAAAAAAAATTTAAAAATCGGGGCCAACGAATCTCAGAAGAGATGCAGGCTGAGCTGCAAAACCTCACAGGTATCCCAGTCCTCTGGCTGAAAACTCCGGGGCACCCTGAGGAGGGGGGCAGGCTGAGTTCCCAAATCACCTGCAGCCACACCCACACCCCACCCCACAAATGCTGTTACCCCAACCATGCACACGACCCAGCTTCACCACTCTTCATCTGCAGAGATGCCAAACCAAAGGGTAATTCCAGATACACAGGTTTTGGGTGTTCTTGGAGTGTGTGGGGGTGGGGGGGTGGAAGCAGCCTCCCCCCAGTCACTGAAGCTCCAACAGGCACACCCACATCCCACAGCCACGACCACCTGAGCAAGGACCCAGCTCCACAGTTTCACAACTGATCTCAGGAGAGATCCAAGCCAAGTCAAGCCTCAGACACTCATCAGCCCAGTTTTACAGATCCTAGAATTCCTGAAACACATATGTGGCCAACACACACTGTCACCGTCACTGTCATCTTGTTGCTCATCGATTTGTTCGAGCGGGCACCAGTAATGTCTCTCATTGTGAGACTTATTGTTACTGTCTTTGGCATATCCAATACACCACGGATAGCTTGCCAGGTTCTGCCGCGCGGGCTCGATACTCTCGGTAGCTTGCTGGGGCGGAGAGGGGCGGAGGAATCGAACACAGGTTGGCCACGTGAAAGGCGAATGCCCTACCGCTGTGCTATCACTCCAGCCCCGGCACGACACCTCCAAATTCCACAATACTGACAACCCGGTAGGAGCACACCATATTATATGGGGAAATAGTCTGGAAGCCAACCAAGCTCAATAAATAAAAATAATAACACAGAAGGATCAACTAGCAACAAGCAATTAGTAACCCCTCAGACAAGGACTTAATGACCCAATAGTGACTTACAAAAACTTTCACAAATTTTCTCTTACTGAACTAGTTTTCAACAATTCTATTAGCCATTTTGTTGTAATGCACATATACTTTACAATTTATTATTTTGTTCTTCCTCAGGGAGCAGGCTTGGAGGGTGGGTGGGACACTGGGGAAAGTCACACTGGTGGTAGGATTGGTGTTGGAACACCGAATGCCTCAAACAACTGTATTATAAACAACTTTGTAAACCATGTTGTTTATTTTTTTTTAAATATAGAGAATTTTATTCTATAGGGTTTATGGGAACTCCAAAAATAGAGAAAGTAATTAAATTTGAAGTAAGCTTAATAGAAATTAAATAAATGTGAATAAATAAAACAAAACAGGGGCCAGACCCATACTACAGCAGGTAGGACACTTGCATTTCACACAGCTGACCTAGGTTCAATGCCCAAAGCCTCGCCAAGAATGGTCCCTGAGTGCAGAGCCAAGAGTAAGTCATGAGCACTGCCAGACGCGGTCTTAAAACCAAAACCAAAAATAAAATTTCCAAAAAAATTGTTTTAATATTTCAGGCTAGGGAAATAGTTCAAAAGGCTGGTATGTATGTATGTGCAGGATCCTGGCCTTGAGCCCTGGCACCACATGGTACCCCAAGCACTGCTGACAGCTACCCACAAGCACTGCTGAGAGTGACTAAAACTCAAACAAGTAAAAATAACTGCAGGGGCTGGAGCAATAGTACAACAGGGAGGGTGTTTGCCTGGCACGCAGCCAACCTAAGCTCAAGCTCCAGTACCCTGGATGGCCCCCAAGTCCTGTGTAGAGTGACTCCTGAGGGTAGAACCAGGAGGCAGCCCTGATCACCGCTGGGTGTGACCAACAAACAAACAAACAAACAAACAAACAACCCTCCAGTTCAAAAAAAAAAATGAATCCAAATAAATCACTGTCACTGTCATCCTGTTGCTCATCTGTTCGAGCGGGTACCATAACGTCTCTCATTGAGAGACTTATTGTTACTGTTTTTGGCATATCCAATACTCACGGGTAGCTTGCCAGGCTCTACCATGCGGGCGAGATAATCTCGGTAGCTTGCTGGGCTCTCCGAGAGGGGCGGAGGAATCGAGCGCGGGTCGGCCGGGTGAAAGGCGACTGCCCTACCACTGTGCTATCGCTCTAACCCAATCCAAATAAATATCTTTTTTAAAAAAACCTTGGGCCAGAGAGACAGTACAAGGAGTTAAGGCATTTATTTCCACATGGCTGAGCTAAGTTTGTGCCCCAGCATCACGTATGGCTTCCTAAGCACCACCAGAGTGATCCCTGAGCACAAAGCCAAGAGTAAGTACTGAGCACTGCCAGGTGAGGTCCCTACAACAACAATTAATTAACTAAAAGGAGATATTAAAAGATCTAGCAATAAGTCATGAAATCATTAAGTGTGCAGAAATGTCACAGAGTTTAACAAAACTATTAACAAAAGATACTAGAATTGAAAGCTAAAAAATGTAAAAAAATAATAATTTGAAAATAAAACCCACAATTATTTTTATAAAATTTGAGCAATGAATTAAGGGAAAAAATAAAGCATATGCTGGGGCTGGAGCGATAGTACAATGGGGAGGGCATTTGTCTTGCACATGGTGGCCGACGTGGGTTCGATCCCCAGTATCCCATATGATCCCCTGAGCACTGCCAGAACTAATTCCTGAGTGTAAAGCCAGGAGTAACTCCTGTGTATCGCCAGGTGTGATCCAAAAGCAAAAAAGAATTTTTTTTTCTTTTTGGGTCTCACCCAGCGATGCTCAGGGGTTACTCCTGGCTCTGCACTCAGGAATCACTCCTGGCGGTGCTTCAGGGGACCATATGGGATGCTGGGAATCGAACCCAGGTTGGCCCCGTGCAAGGCAAACGCTCTACCCACTGTGCTATCACTCCAGCCCCGCAAAAAAAGAATTTTTTTTTTTGGTAGGTAAGATTTATTGAATGCACTTTGATTTACCTTTTTTTTTTTATAATTTATTTATTTTTAATTAGAGAATCACCGTGAGGGTACAGTTACAGATTTATACACTTTTGTGCTTATACTTCCCTCATACAAAGTTCGGGAACCCATCCCTTCACCAGTGCCCATTCTCCACCACCCGTAAACCCGGCGTCCCTCCCACCCTCCCCACTCCCATCTCCGCCCCACCCCACCCTGCCACTGTGGCAGGGCATTCCCTTCTGTTCTCTCTCTCTAATTAGCTGTTGTGGTTTGCAATAAAGGTGTTGAGTGGCCGCTGTGCTCAGTCTCTAGCCCTCATTCAGCCCGCAACTCCCTTCCCCCACATGGCCTTCGACTACAATGTAGTTGGTGATCGCTTCTCTGAGTTGCCCTTTCCCCGGAACGTGAGGCCAGCCGCGAAGCCATGGGGTCAACCTCCTGGTACTTTAACCGCTGTTGGAGAGGATGTGGGGAGAAAGGGACCCTTCTACACTGCTGGTGGGAATGCCGGCTAGTTCAGCCCTTTTGGAAAACAGTATGGACGATTCTCAGAAAACTAGAGGTTGAGCTCCCATTTGACCCAGCAATACCACTGCTGGGAATATATCCCAGAGAGGCAAAAAAGTACAATCGAAACAACATCTGCACATGTATGTTCATCGCAGCACTGTTTACAATAGCCAGAATCTGGAAAAAACCCGAATGCCCCAAAACGGATGACTGGTTGAGGAAACTTTGGTACATCTATACAATGGAATACTATGCAGCTGTTAGAAAAAAGGAAGTCAAGAATTTTGTAGTTAAGTGGATGGGCATGAAAAGTTTCATGCTGAGTGAAATGAGTCAGAAAGAGAGAGACAGACATAGAAAGACTGCACTCATCTATGGTATATAGAATATCAGAGTGGGAGACTAATACCCAAAAAGAATTTTTAATTAAAAAAAATAAAGCATATGCTAAATTTCTCACAGCAGGGAGCTCACAGATATAATTTTATCCAAGAAAGCATCAAATCAGGGCAGGAGCAATAGTACAGCAGGTAGGGTATTTGCCTTACACGTGGCCAACCCAAGTTTGATTCCTGGCACCCCATATGATTCTCCGAGTCCTGTCAGGAATGACCCCTGAACACAGAGCCATGAGTAAGCCCTGAGGACCACCGAGTATGGTCTAAAAACAACCTACAAAAACAGAAGCATCATATCAAATATATGATAGTCACGTAATTCAAATATAACCAAAAACTCCAGTAACAATCAGAAAGAAAAATACTCCTTTTAGCACTCATTCTGACTTAGCTTTCTACCCAAACTGTAGTTAGTCAAGGGAATTAAATACTGGGGCCAGAGCAAAAGTAGAGCATGTAGGGAGCTTGCTTTACATACAGTTGACCATCTCATATGGTCCCCCACGCACCATCAGGAGTGATTCCAAGGATAGAACCAGAAATAGCCCCTGAGCATTACCGGGTGTGCCCTAAAAACTTTAAAAAAAAAATTAAATACTCATGAAATCCATGCAGAAGTCCATTTACTGAGATAAAGCATTCATAACAGAGATTATATGATCTTTTTCATTTATAATCATATATATTTATATATGTGATTTCTCTTAAATTAGTATTGAATTTGGTGGTTTGTGATCTGTTGCAGAACCCCAGAGTTATTTCCCTGCGGAAGGCATCCAGAGCAGACTTCCAACTTATGATAAATGGAGTTCTCATTATACCCTTAACACAGATCTCTCTGAGACTTGGGGGAAAAAAAAACAAAACAAAAACTAACCTCTGGTCAGTGAAGATTCAAATCATGAGCAGTTACAGTACTAGAACAAGGCGATTATTCATAACACTCCCAGCTTGCCTACTTCTTTAATGGGATTTATTCTTTGCTTGTGCATATTTACCAGACATAAGATCCCAGCTCCTCATTGTGTGTTCCCTAAATCAAACTTTTAGATGCATTTGCCAGCCCCTAATATTCCAAAACATGAGTATATTTGTGTGCATATGTGCAGCCAACCAAACAGGTGATTAATAGGTGAATTTTCTAAGGTGACTTAGTCACTGTTGACACCTAATATTTCTCCTTGTTGAGCCAAGGTTCTGTGGGAAGTTGAGGGACATCCATCAAGAGATTGAGGCTGTAGTTTATGTAGGTTTATGGACCTTGAAGCTGGAGTTCCAAGGACAGAGGTAATTCACACCTACCAAATACCAAGCAGATGAGAGCTGAGAAGACCCATTAAAAAGCAATATTGAGGACTTATAAATGAATCTCACAAGAGAGCCACAAGTTGTATCACCCTATCTAAAATCTCAGAATCCCTGGAGTTCTTATACCCTGCTCCATATGACGAACTGAAGCAATAGCACAGTGGGTAGGGCATTTGCCTTGCACACAGCCGACCCGGGTTTGATTCCTCTGTCCCTCTCGGAGAATCTGGCAAGCTACTGAGAGTATCCCGCCCGCACAGCAGAGCCTGGCAAGCTACCTGTGGCATATTCGATATTCCAAAAACAGTAACAAGTCTCACAATGGAGACATTACTGGTGCCCGCTCGAGCAAATCGATGAACAACGGGACAACAGTGCTACAATACTACTCCACATGACAGGCTTGGGTGATGGGGCAGGGCGGGGTGGGGGTGCAGGTAACTAAAGGGGATAGGAAGGTGTTATGATTCTGGGTTAGTTGTTAAAATACTGAATGTGGTAAATTACTGTGAACTATTTCATTAAAATAAAATTAAATTGGGGGAAAAATAATATTGATCCTAGTCTAAAGTTGCTCATCAAACTTTAAGGATTTTAATGATTATAGTAGTAATCCAAGACCCATTGAGCACAGGGTAGCTTATTAGATAGATGGATTAATTGATTAATTGATTGAGATAGCTATCTTATATATTCCTCATAGACATCTGCATAGCAGTTTTTTGTTCTGAAACTCAGAACATCTCAAATAACTTCATTTCATTTAGCTTAATTTCATTATAATATGGATTGGAGCAGAAAGAAAGGTCCTGTAAAAGTTGCAAAAAACGATTATTATTCTTCTATGCATGCTTCTGTTTTATGTCATTTCTTTAAAGTCGCAGGTTTATAATTCTATGATGAATGTTATGTGGGAACTTACTGTGGAACATAGATATGGCAGTGGGGGTGTGATCCTGGGTCAAGTTGATTAACTCTGGAAGGTTTTCCAGGGAAGGGTCCACTCCAGGCCCTGACAGGCTGACCTTATAACTTAGCACAAACCTCAGAAGCAGATACATGAGAGAGCATTCAGATGAATCTGGATGGTTCCATGATAACTCCCTCAGCCCAATCTTGTCTCCAAGAACTTTCCTGAATAAGAGAGCTGCTGGGTACAGATGAGGGCTGCTGAGTGAAGTTTTGCGGAATGATACCATCTTTCTTGTCTACTGGTGTCCAACCCCACGGCGTGGCAGGCTGGCCCAGGACAGGCCCAGGATATGAATGACCCTGCCTCTAAGAAATGGCAGCCAGTGTCACTTCTACTCCAACAAAAATGTTCCCAAGAACTCATATGACTCCTATTAAGAATACTCAAAAGGGGGTGGGGCTGGAGCAATAGGACAGCGGGTAGGGCGTTTGCCTTACACGTGGCTGACCCGGGTTCGATTCCCAGCATCCCATATGGTCCACTGAGCACCTCCAGGAGTAATTCCTGAATGCAGAGCCAGGAGTAACCCCTGAGCATAGCTGGGTGTGACCCAAAAAGCAATAATAATAATGATAATAATAATACTCAAAAGGGGGAAGGAGAGGAGACCTAAAATATAGTTCAAAAGGCAAAGGGACAATGGGGGAGGAGAAGAGAGAGAGGAGGAGCATCGAGAGGAAGGAGAGGAGGAGGATATGGGGAAGGGAAAAGGGAAGAAGAGAGGGGAAAAAAAAGAGAAGGAGGAAGGAAAGAAGGGAGGAAGGATGTAATCATTCAAAAAGGGCTAGCTAGAGAACTCAAATACAACACATGCCTGACACAAGCAGAAATGCTGTTCAATTACTGGGTGCCCCCAGGCCTCCCTTGAATTACCATGGTGGGGTGGCCCCCAACTTTGCTGTGGATTGCCCCAACTAAGAAATATTTGAAACTCCTGGTTTAGAAAGACAGTTTAAGCCTAGAATGTCAGAGGTCAAACTTAGACCATGGAGGTTCTGAGTATTACCCACGACGCCTCCAGCCCTGGTAGCCCTGCACCTCAGGGCGTAGCCATGGTGGATCCCAAGTGTCAGTGGACATAACCCTGTTAGTCCTTGGGCACCTCCAGGTATGGTTCTAGCAGCCTCGGGCACTGCCAGGCACAAGCACCAAACCACTGTCTACACTGTGAGGCTGAGCATCACGCAGAGAGGTCCAGAACCTGCCCCCACCAACTTTGCGTGATATGGCTCATTAAAAAACTAATAAACACCCAAAATTCATTCCAACAGAGGCTTCAGTATGTATTCGTGAATATATAGCTGTACATGAAAATTCCAAAGCTCTCATATACACAAGGAAGGAAGCCACGTAAAAACAGCTCATAGTTGGGGCCAGAGTGATAGTATGGTGGGTACGACAGTTGTCTTAAATGCAGCTGATCAAGGCTCGATTCCCAGCACTCCATGTGATCCCCTGAGCATCTCCAGGAGTGATCCTTGAATGCCAGAGCCAGGAGTAAGCCCTGAGCAACATCAGATGTTGCGCAAAACACAGAAACAAAAAACAATTTATAGTCAAAGGGAAGAGAAAATACATAGCACAAATTTGCATTACATATGTATTAGGAGGGGTTCATTAAAAGAAAGCAGTTCTCTGGCTAATCACATTATTAAGCAACACTTGGATCTGCACCAGGAATACAGTCGACTAATTATGACCATGGCTGGGAATTTTCCCCTTAATATCCTAGCATCTATGATTTTATTTAAATAATCAAGTTCAGTCTCCTTATGAGGAAAATGTGTCTTGCCAGATTCATGGGCCATGTTTATATTGTAACATATTCTCTCTCTCTCTCTCTCTCTCTCTCTCTCTCTCTCTCTCTCTCTCTCTCTCTCTCTCTCTCCCTTCTCCCCACCCCCCTGCTGAGATGCATATCTAGCAGTGCTCAGGATTACTCTCAGTTTGGTGCCAGGGCTTGAACCCACTTCTACAGGTAAAGTATGTACTACAGTTCTTACCTCTCACAGGCCTCATTTCCTAATACTGAAGGTAAAAATGTTTATCCACACTGCTAGCTTTAATATTCTAACCAAGAAAATACTCCAGAAGGGAATTCGCTTGGTGAAAGGTTGGGACAATTTATGGCATCTAATCAACGACCAGCTAGATCACCAATGGCAGGCACACTGGAGGTTGTTTATTATAAACATCACACAATGATGTGATTAATGACAGAAATAACAGAGTAATGGGAAACTTCATATGAAACTGCTTTAGAGACCAATAAATACCAAGCTGAGAATTTTTTTTTAAGTAACCAATAATGTCTACAAATTGAGGCAGACATTTTGCCAAGTGCTGGGGGAATGCATGATAGACTCGTCTACATATTGATCCTGACCTCACAGAAACAAATCTTCCCACAAA